>NC_142867.1:54830000-55430000 GCF_051225735.1 Oryctolagus cuniculus
TGCAGGGGTGAGAAATCCAGAGAAAGTTTTGGCGAGCAAAGGATGGGAAGTGGAAATTAATTAATGAGTGCCAGCGATTGTGCATTTAAGTTAGGCACAGATGCCGCCGACGGTTTCTTTAGTTTACGTGCAGTCTTTATTATTTGGATGTAGTCTGTATTATTTGGAAAATGTGAGTTAGGGCTTTCCTAGGCTCACTTCTCTGGCCTCCTGTTTTCCGTCCCATCCATCTTCAGTCCCCCACCACAGGCTCAGAGGGCAGGGTCCTGGCAGGAAGCAGGCAGCGCTCTCAAGTCAGATAATTCAAGTAGAGTTTAATAAAGAGATGAGAGATGTGAGCAGAATGTCGAGAAGCCGCAAGAGACAGCGCAGGATCTGGGGCCTGCAAATACCAGCAATCCCTCCCACTGCAGGCCCAGGTCTGAGTGGCACCTGCAGGCTGGTGCTGGGGGAATGAACAGCCCTCCCTCTGATCACCCTCTGTCAAGGTCAAGAGAGCTTGTTACAGTAGCGAGGTACCACAGCAGGCTACTTTATTTTTTTTTAAGAGGCTTATTTTGGCCATGGTTCTGCAGGTGCAAGGTGTAGGAGCCTCAGCTGGTGATGGCCTTCTTGCCCCAGAGTCCTGAGCTGGCGTAGAGCCTCACATGGCAGGAGACAGAGAGCATGTGTGTGCATGTGTAGCTGTCTGGTCTCTCTCTCTCTCTCCTTGTAAAGCCACTGGAATTCAATCATGAGGACCCTTCCCAGTGACCTTATCTGATGGACTCACTTCCTCCCAGAGGCCTCACCCCTAAACACAGTCAGATTAAGTTCCCACCTCATAATGTGAACTGAATTTCAGCACACAAAGCCTTGGGGGACCCTCAGGCCATAGCCACGGAGGGTGGGGTGTTCCTTGTTCCAGCTCACACTGGGATTGAGAGGCAAGGTGAGAGCCCAGGGCATGTTGATTAAAAGGCAACAGGATGACTGAGGGCAGAGGGGCTGCCTGGAGTTGCTTCTGGTGACTGGGGGGGGACACACAGCTGCAGGGGTGCGCAGAGAGGACAAGGATAACTCTATGGAGACAGGCTTTACCTAAGGAGCCTCACTGTGGGGCCTGACTACCCCAGAGAACCTTGCCTAGCACATAGAGGCTGGCCCACGGTGGGGACAGAGTACTGTCCAGGTCCAAGTCCGTGACGCGGGAGTGTCCTGAGCTGCCTGCAGGCCTTTGCCATTGGCCAGGGCAGACTGTGCGGAAAGCAGGTCGGCTTTGGCTCTGAACCCCTGGGCCTGTGGACAGAAAGGGCAGGGTGCAGACAGGGAGGGCCTGGGTCCTTCATGCTCTGGGACCTGGCCTTCCCAGGAAGAGGCTGCTGACCCTGAGCTGGGGGCTCAGAACATTCCGGCTGCCCCCAAGAGCCAACAGGTGGCAGCAGGTGGACAGGAGCCCAAGCTGCTAGCCTCGCTGCACGTGTCCCAGCAAGACGGATGTCTGCTGGCAGCACTTGGAACAAAATGCTGGCTTCATGCCCAGGCTGTGGCCCGTTTTTAATTAAAAACATCTTCCCCTTAATAGTGATCATTGCCACCTTAGCACCCCGCTACCAGACCAGAAGGGCAGACTTGCTGACTAGTATGTGTGTGTGTTTGGTTTGCCCTTTTGAAGCCATTTGGATTGTGTGTCTGAGAACATTCTAGAACCCAGCTTTTAAGTTTCCAAACCAGATGACACCTTTCGAGAGTGCTGCTCTGTCCCAGGCCTGGCACCACTTCCATGGGTATGGACACCTGGCCCTTGTCCTCAAGGTCCCCGCACCTCTGGGGCTGAGGATGGGGGCTCCAGAAGCCAGGGAAGCAGATTCGGCCCACTGGGGTCTGGTAGCCCCTCAGGTCAGGGCCAGGACCCTGCAGCATTCTGCCACCCACAGAGGGTGAGGCTGTGGCCTCTTTCCATTTATACAGAGCCTGGTTGTTTAACTGAGAGAGTAAGAGTCACCGTGGGTGGCCCGAAGGGCTGGTGGCCTCAACTCAGAGAACTCACGTCTCCTCTTCCAGAGACTTCTCCACGCAGGTTTTGGGTGCTCTGTCCACTGAGGAGAATATTCCCCCATGTCATACAGTAGTCAATACTTCTTTATATATTGTCCTTTTGTGCAGGTTTTCTTTGGCCAGCAAGAACTAGGAACTCCTTGGGGCAGGCCATATCTACGACTAGATATGTCCCATAGACATGCTTGGTCAAGGTGAATGACTGGGAGTAGGCCTCCACTCCATGCATCTTATGGGCTCTTGGCAGTTCTCCCCTGGACCCCGTCTCCTCTCTGGTTTGCAGCTCTCCCTGCTCCTATTCCTGGGGGATTCGGTCTTCTTTCCTTTAGCCTGTAAGCCCTCTGTGTGAACATGTCCCTTGTTCCCCTCTGTCCTCCTCCTAGGTGTATTCGGTTCAGTGACCAAAGAGAGCTGTGCACTCCCTTGCCCTGCAGTGTTTTTCTGACTGTGCCTGGCCACAGTGGTCACCGGGAACATCTCCTCTCCTGTCCCATTAATCATCTTGCAGCGTTGGCTGCCTGCATCGTGCAGCTGACTTTGAGGAAGCTCTGCAGTGCTATTTCTGAATGATAATAAATGGAGCTGAGGCCCAGTGGCCTTTGCTATTTATCTCTGGTTCTGCAGAGCAGAGACGTGTGCACTGATGGGGTGCAGGCTGGGTCTCAGCAGCGGCCCCTCTCTCGGGGAAGGAGGCATCCCTGATTGCCGCTTCACTGTGGAAGCTGCTTGGGCTGCTTTCTCGGGGGTGATTTGCTAACCTGAGTGCAGCGTGCGTTCAGCCATCCAGCCCAGCACTTTGCTCGGTCTGCCAGGAAGCCCATGTCTTTCTGTATTACTCAGCTTATTCTTACTATCATGAAATGCCACTTGATAAGGGCAAGAAGTTGACCTTGGCCCATGGTTTTGGAGATTCCCAGTTCAAGCTCGGGGGACCCCTGTTGGTTTGGCCTCTGGTCATGACCTTCTTGCTGGCAGAGCCCTGAGACAGCACAGGGTATCACATGGCAAGCATGTGGCCTACCCATGGCTGTCTATGTTTGTACCTCTTTCCTTACAAAGCCATGGGGAGTCAATCACAGATCCCCACCTTAATGACCTAATCCAGTCCAGTCACTTCCCTGTGGTCCCCACCTCCAAAACTATAGTTGGGGCTGGCGCCACGGCTCACTAGGCTAATCCTCCGACTTGCGGCGCCGGCACACCGGGTTCTAGTCCTGGTCGGGGCGCCGGATTCTGTCCCGGTTGCCCCTCTTCCAGGCCAGCTCTCTGCTGTGGCCAGGGAGTGCAGTGGAGGATGGCCCAAGTACTTGGGCCCTGCACCCCATGGGAGACCAGGAGAAGCACCTGGCTCCTGCCATCAGATCAGCGCGGTGCGCCGGCCGCGGCGGCCATTGGAGGGTGAACCAACGGCAAAAGGAAGACCTTTCTCTCTGTCTCTCTCTCTCTCACTGTCCACTCTGCCTGTCAAAAAAAACAAAAAAAAAAACCAAACAAACAAACAAAAAAAAACTATAGTTGGATCAAGTATCCACCCTCTTTGGACCATCAACTTATAACTTTGGTGTTTCAACTGCTGCATGAGTATGGGATCCAAATCATGTTCCAACCATGGCACTGTCCCTGGATGCCAGACCACAAAGCCACCCCTGCCGTCTGGAGCAGCTTCACACAAAACCAGCCTCCTCCAGGCTCCCTTCATGGCCTTGCTCAGCCTGTTGCATGCATGCGATCCTGACTCGTTTCCTGGCTCAGGGCTTGAGTATCTGCTGGCTTGAGTTTCTATAGGCCCAGCACTATTAGATTCTTTCTCTAGGCTGTCCTAGGTAAGTCACCCCCCGGCCCAGCTTGGCCCGGGGACCTTCACCTCAATACAGACCCTCCCGTGGACAGCATCCCTCCAGGACTCACCCTCTTCTGAAGGACCCAAGGACCCACACAGCAGGGGAAAGCCATGAGATTTCCAACAGGGCAGTGATAGGAACATCTACAGGACGTGGCGACCCCAGGCTACAGTTGGTTTGAGAAGTGCTGTGTCCCTTCTGCTCTGTGTATTTGGGCTGCTGGCTGTTATTTAAAAATATTGCCCATATTCTGAAATAATCTGGTGCCCTGAGTTGCATGGCATTTTACCCCCATGGCCCTTTTGTTTTCAATGTTGCCTTTACTGTACTGTGGTGGCAACCAGAGCCATTCTTTCCTTTCTTTTTTTTTTTTTTAAATGAAAGGCAGAGTTACATAGAGGCAGAAGGGGTGGGGGGGGAGAAGCGGTGGGGGGGAGTTTTCTATCCACTGGTTCATTCCTCATATGGCTGTAACGGCCAGAGCTGTGATGATCCGAAGCCAAGCCAGGAGACGGGAGCCTCTTCCAGGTCTCCCCCATGGGTGCAGGGGCCCAAGGACTTGAGCCATCTTCCACTGCTTTCCTAGCAGGGAGGTGGATGGAAGGTAGAAAAGCCAGGACTTGAACAGCTCCCACCTGGGATGCCAGCACTGCAGGTAGTGGCTTTACCCACTATGCCACAGTACTGCCCCATCTCTTCCTTTCAGCACACAGGTGTTGGGCTATTTCTGTAAGTGACTTTGAAGGTAGAAATGGGACTGAAAATATCAGTGTTCTGTGCTGTTTACTGGCCCCAAGTTCATCTAGCTTAAAAAGCTAGCCCTGTGGAGTCAGAACATTTCCACCTTTGTAATTGGGCAATTGTCACCAGGTGTCAGATTTGACAATCAGGAAAGACACAGGAAGTGGCTGAACCCATCATTGTAATACACTCTTGTAGGGACTGCAGATCCATGAGCCTCCGCACAAGAGGTTTTTTTCCCCACAAGAGTCCAGGCAGCTACCAACTCTTCCTATGTGCTTGGGCCATAGCAGTTTCTTAGTAAATAGTGACTATTGATTGCTCTAATAGATGTGATTTTCATTAAAATGGCAGCATAAGTTACACAGAGATTCACAAAAAGGAAGTCACAGTAGAGAGATGTACTGGGAGAAATGTCAACCCACTGTGGCCCCTTGGGAACTCCAAGTCTCTCTACTAGAAATCTCCATGGGCTGAGATCCTCAGCTTCTGCCCTAGCAAGACTGCTGGTGCCCTGCTCATCACAGAGCACCGTCCTGACGGTGCTAAAAATCAGGTTAGGACTAGTGCATAAGTAAGGCCACCTGCCCGGGGCAAGGCAGACCTGCAGGGACCAGGCACAGGATGAAAGGGGCACACAGCCACTCAGGTGCGTGGAACCCTCAGCCATCCCTGCTTGACTGGTCTTGGCCGTTTTTCACGCTGAGGAGCTGTTAACTGTCTCTCTTCCCCTGACAGCTCCTTAGCATTGAAAAGCCATTTTCCTGCTTGCAGATGGAGTTGAAAATATCTTCTAGAGGGTTCCCACGTGCTGTCTGCATTCAGTGCTCTCCAGCTTTCCTAAGGAGAAAACACTGCCCTTCCCCGTGTGTCCCTCGGACCTGTGAGACCTGCCTCCTGTGCGCTAAACATGAAACCCCTCCAGGGAAGAAGAACCCTAGAGCCCCAGCCCTGGGAGCAGCAGCCTGCGGCAGCCTCCTCACATCTCACCCCTTCCCACGCCCACTTAGAAAGGAGTGCCTCCACTGGTCTCTGCAGAGGGACAGCCACAATCCCAGTTTTGTCTTGTGAGCGATTTAAATACGACTGGAACAAAAGCAGATAGATTTTAAGGATGATACAGAGGCTTCCTCACATGGCTTCTCCATGGCCTAGGAATCTAAAAAGAAGAAAGGGAAGGGGGAAGAGCTGGTCCCCTGTGTGCCACTGGCATTGCCCACCCTGCCTCTGATGCCACCTCCTGTCACCCAGCAGGGGGCAGGTGGGAAGCGGAGTGAAGGCCAGCAACCCACTCAGGGCACACAGCATTGAGTGGCTGAATCAGGCTGTCTTGTGTTAGAACAAGAAGGGATCTGGGCCACATGACAGGTGCTTGTGTGGGGAAGGTGAGGACAGGAAGGAGAAACAGCACAGCAAGGCGGATTTGCTCTTTAGTGTGTTCTGCAGAGACAGGCTGGACCTCCCGTGCTCTTCACTCTGAAACACGACTGGGTGTGGGGGCGCCACAGGCTGGGAATTGAGCCAGGGTCTCCTGGGGACTGGACCAGGTGTCACTGGGCAAGTTCAAGTTAAGACCAGATGATGGTGAAATCACAGCTGGAGGAGCTGCCAGGGACTGGGCAGAGTCTGGGCAGAGTTGGGGGACATTAAGGTTGAGATGACATCAGAGGTAGGTTGAGATTAGACTCGAGGTAAGGTAGGATCCCAGGTGAATGAGATTTGGTTGTGGGCAGTAGAGTTTGAGGATTCAAGAGGTGGTACCCAGGGCTCGGGTTTGGGCAGTGTCATGGTTCATGGCCATGTTCCTGCCACATGACTTCCCTGGGGTCTATAACACTGAGTGTTCAGCCACTCCCTGGGTGCCACATCAAACTCCCCTCCTTCAGGGCCAGGGTTCCTGCCAGCTCTTGAGTGTTTTAGTTCCTGCGTCTCTTTCCTGCCTCCTTGAATTTCTTGGGCATCCACTTTTCCCCGGGGAGGATACAAGAATAAAAACAACCAAAGTTGGATCCGGCTCCTACACTGACTTATCTTGCCAGTCTGCAGTGATGGTGAGGGTGGAGGCATCAGCCCTGAAGCTCAGGGCTCCCCTGGGAACCCAATGATCAATGCCATCCCCATTTCCCAGAGCAGAGATAATTGGCTCCATGTTGTGAGTGTATGCACCCTGCCAGACACTCTCTGCTTTCCAGAAGAGAAAGCCCGTTGCATGGTGAGCTGTTGAGAAATGCAAGCACTCTCCTCCCACTGCCAGGCAGGTAGCTGGGCATTAGCTAGCCAGTGACCTGGTGTCTCTGGGCACAGGGTCCTCAGAAGAGCCAGGCTGCCTGGAAGTGGCTATGAATGTCATTTTCTGGATCCTGCACACCCAGAACAGGGGCCAGGAATCAGACTGTCCTTTCGGTAGGAGCAGGCTCAGCTACAGGCAGCGGGGCTGGATTTTCTCTCTCCACCATCCACAGCAACTGGACTGAAGGACCAGGAGCAACCTTGTTTTCTTCAGCAGCCTCTGCGAGCATCCTGTCCTCCACACAGGCCATCAGCACTCTCTCCTGCACCTGCCAGGGTAGCATAGCCATCAGCAAAGTCCATAGCCCAGCTGAGAAATGACCCCAAGAACAGCTCAGGGTGAGACAAGGCTGCTGTCTGGCAGGAGGCTGTGCTCCCCGGGTGCTGGGATTGGTTGGGTCAATGCTTCTCTCTACTGTGGCGGAAAGGCAGGAGAAGCAGGGCTGTCAGCAGAGCTAAGACCCTGTGAGCACTTGCAGAAGGTGGAGTTCAGAAGTAAGACAATGAATCTGACCTCTCAAGACAAAGGGTGACTCACGAGGGTTGTTTAAAAGACCTGGGAGGACTCAGCTTCCACAAGGGAAGGTCCGGGATGCTCCAAGCAGCTTCATAAATCAGAAGGGCTGGCTTAGAGCAGAGCTCCTCAGTGCAAAAGCCAGGGGCCACTGGGTAAGACTGACTACAAGGTGGATTTCTTCTCTGCTTGAGGAAGAACATTCTCAGAGCTAGAGCCATCCCTACAAGGTGGATTTCTTCTCTGCTTGAGGAAGAACATTCTCAGAGCTAGAGCCATCCCACTTGAGAATAAGCTGCTTTGTTAGGTAGTAAGTTCCCCATGGCAGGCGGTAAGCATTGCCTCCAAAGCAGGAATGTGCTATGGGAATTCAGGCAGTAAGGGAGGGTTGGATAAGCTTGACTGTTGAAGGCCTTTCCTGGGGTGGAGTGTGTTCTGAAAAGGTGTCTCAAGTTCAAGGACAAACGCTTGCTCACAGGTGCTGCCTGGGTTTCTGCATACCCCTCACTGTCCAGGCTCTTGCTTCTTTCCCTGTCTGTGTCCCATCATTTCCTGCAGACAATGTTGGAGCAGTGTCTTCCCTCCTGCTCCAAAGGGAGCATGATTCTTTCTAAAGGCCTCCTGTATTTCCCAGATCTGGGGCACACCTTCCTCTAGGGAAGCCTGGGACAGGGAAGAGAGATGTATCACCTCCCTGAGCTGTGCTAACTCCAAAGATAAACAAGCATCTCACCCTCCCTGGAGCCTGCAGGGACACCTGAGGCTCCTTGTCAAGTGCCAAGGGCACTGCAGGAGGCCTTTGTGTCTTTATAGCTTCCCATTTCCCTGCTGCAGCTGCAAGGCAGGTGCGTTAAGATGTCGCCCTTCAGGTTTGGAAAAGGACTGGGATTTACAGTCCTCCTAAGAGCTTTCAGGACGCCAGTGCTGTCCATGAAGGGGACGTAGGCTCCGAGACAATGAGGGATGCGGACAGAAAGCCATGCCTTGCAAAATCCAGTGCCAGAGCTGGGACTTCTGTCCTTGGTGTCACATAATTCCATGCACAGAGCAGACGCCTATGGGCACCTTCACGAGAGACACCCATTATCTTGCTTTCAGTGGCTGCGAAGTTCTGCTCAGCATAGCAGCGGATGGGAGGAAGCCACCCACCATCAGATCCTAGTGCAAGAAGATACGAGCCGTTTACGATTCAAGACAAACTGTCGTCATGGATTAAAACATGTCTACACCCCCGATGACAGAAGTTATTTTATTCTCAGACTATCAGATGCGTTGCTTACATTCCGTAGATGAGGGGGCAACACTCTGATTCCACGGGGCTGGAACATTTAAGGCAATCTACATTCTATAAACACACTGAAAGGTAGCGTTCCCAAGGTGATAAAAAAATAAACCGTGATTGCATGCGTCTTCTATTTGCTTTCCAGCCTCTCAGCCTTTATGTGGAGAGTTCTGTGCCAGCCATCTGTGATCACTTTGAAGTTCCCAATATGCAAGCCCATTTCACACCTTCTGGCTTTGGTACATGCTGTTTCTCTCACTAGAGAGTTGGTCTCACCTTGGTCCACCTGGCAGGCTTGTCCTTAGCACCCAAAAGCAATGCCACGTCATCCGCTAAGCCCTCCCTCTCGACAACAGTCAGTGGCTGGGGGTTTCCTTGGTCTCTGTCATGGCACTCGGCATTTAGAATGGAGCCTGTCTGTCTGTTGTCTTGTCTGTCTCCCATTTGGCTAGGAACGCCTTGTGACCATGTCTCATCACTGCCTGGCACAGGACCTGGCACATAGTCCTTTCTCAATTAAAGTTTGTAAATGAGCTTTTTCTTCCATATGCAGAGGGGCCCAGCCCCTCCCCTTTGCTACCTTACTATGGGACAAACTATAAAAGTGAAATCATTGAACGAAGGGGCTGTTCTATAGTAAAGGGGTCCGGTATTCCTGTTTCTAGACATGTCTGATGTCCAGCCAGCCAGTCTGGGCTCCCTCTCAGCCTCCACCTGTCTTATAGGAAGCAGCATTGTGGGGACTGAGACCTGCAGCTTCAGGACAGGGTGCAGGCAGCTTGACCATGCCACATGGCACCAACCCCAGTGCAGGACATCAGAGCTGAAGTCACACCACAGCGCACTTGCTCGTCACGGTTATTGGCCGCAGTGAGGAGGTGGATCGTGAGTTTGTGTGTTTGTCTATTCCCCATTTAAGAAAGGGCATCCATGTTCTGTGCTCTGAGCTCCCAGGCCATCTGGTGTCAAGGCCATCCCAGGCTCCTGCTTCTCCTTTGGATGTGCCGAGGATCTCAAAGCATCCAATTTCCCGACTGCAGGCGAGCTGGCAGAGCTACAGCGGGTCGGGTAGAGGTCCTTTCAGAGATCCTGGCCTGGCACTTGTCCTCCGTGCTGGAATCCAGCCCTGCCCCCTGGCCTCTTCTCATGGCCCTCCTGTGTCCTGTATCCAAGAACTGCCTGTTTTCCTGCCCAGCCCACCTCCAGCTATTAAACAGGGTCAGGCACTCAGCTCTGCTCCTGGCGCTGGAGCCAGTTCTGGTCTCTGATGGGGGAAATGTAATGCTCTTTAGATCAGTAACTCAGTGGTGTGTACTCACGGCATGGTTCCAATAGAGAGGAACGCACGAGCTAGACACCTGCTCTGTAACCACCCAGCCAATCAGAGTCCAGGCAGGCTCAGCCTGGTGGTAGCAGATTCTCCTGATGACACTAAAGCCAGGAGCGAGAAGCATGTTTTAGAATGAAAATGGGATGCAGAGCGAGAGCTGAGGCTTCCCAGCCAGGTCCTGAACACAGTGCAACCCCCAGTCTGCGTTCAGCTACGCACTGCATTGGGCCTCATCCTGCCTCCCCCACCCCGCCACCCTGCTTCCTCGTCATATCTTAGGGAAACAGGGCTCTGAGATCAGTTGGAAGATGGTAGAGGCAAGTGATTCCCACTTGGTTGTTGGACACTGACCTTGTAACTGAGTTCTCGTTTTTCCCTTGTGACCGTGCCCCTGACCTCTAGTCCAGCTCCCTGCTAGAGAGTCCTGTGTGTGGATGTTCATCTGTTACTGGCTTACAGCCTCCTGTGGTAGGATCTATGCCATATTTATCCCAGGTACCCCCTGCAGACCTCAGCTGTGCCCCTGTGATAGGTACCAACGCCCATGACCTCTAACCCTTCATCTGCTCCCTTTAGGCTACAAATGCTTCATCCATCCTCATCATCCTCTCGCCATTGGGACCTTCCCAGCCCACCTCTCCCAGGCCAACGAGCATGAGCTCCCCTGCGAGCTACCTCCAGATCAACATGCACTGCTTGGTTTCCCCTTTCTGTCTTATGCACCTGAATTTGGGGTACAGCACTTTCCATCTTGCTAGATTTGGCCTAAAACTTCCTCTTGTTAAAGGTGTTATTTTTCTTTATCTGTTGCCATTCTTTCCACCTTTTTTTTTTTTTTTTTTTTGACAGGTAGAGTTATAGATAGTGAGAGAGACAGAGACAAAGGTCTTCCTTCCGTTGGTTCACTCCCCAAATGGCTGCTCCGGCCGGCGCTGCGCCGATCCAAAGCCAGGAGCCAGGTGCTTCTTCCTGGTCTCCCGTGCGGGTGCAGGGTCCAAGCACTTGGGCCATCCTCCACTGCCTTCCTGGGCCACAGCAGAGAGCTGGACTGGAAGAGGAGCAACCAGGACTAGAATCAGTGCCTATATGGGATGCTGCTGCCGCAGGTGGAGGATTAACCAAGTGAGCCATGGTGCCAGCCCTCACATTCTTATCAGTCACAAATTTTGATGAGTATACCTTCTCTATCTTTATCTACACTGTCAAGAAAAAAAATGTATCTAGGATGATACTAAAGACAGAGCCCTAGGCCTGGTGTTGATGTGGAGCCATAAGTCAATCCCTTTGGACACACACAGCCTTTCAATTACTGACTATCTCATTTGATTATAGCCACAGCCAGCCTCAAATTTTCAAGCATTCAGTCCAAATATCTCAAAAGAGTAGCTTTCTGGGAAATGTTTGGTTTGCATAGTATTTTTAAAAATTTGAACTCAGGGGCTAACATTGTGGCACAGTGTGTTAAGCAGCTGCCTACAATACCAGTGTCCCATATTGGAGTGCCTATTCAAGTCCTGGCTGCTTCTTCCAATACATCTTTCTGCTAATGCACCTAGGAAGGCGAGCACAAGTGCTTGGGCCCCTGCCACCTATATGGGAGACCTGTATAGAGTTCCTGGCCTATGGCTGCAGCCTGGCTCCTCCCTGGTTATTGCAGTAATTTAAGAAGTGAACCAGTGACTATAAGATATCTCTATCTATCTATCTTTTTCTCCCTGTAGTTCTGCCTTTTGAATACATAAATAAAAAAATTTTTTTTTGACAGGCAGAGTGGACAGTGAGAGAGAGAGAGAGAAAGTTCTTCCTTTTGCCGTTGGTTCACCCTCCAATGGCCGCCATAGCCGGTGCATCGCGCTGATCCGAAGGCAGGAGCCAGGTGCTTATTCTGGTCTCCCATGCGTGTGCAGGGCCCAAGCACTTGGGCCATCCTCCACTGCACTCCCGGGCTATAGCAGAGAGCTGGCCTGGAAGAGGGGCAACCGGGACAGAATCCAGCGCCCTGACCAGGACTAGAACCCGGTGTGCCAGTGCCACAGGCGGAGGATTAGCCTATTGAGCCACGGCGCCAGCCAAAATCTTTTTTAAAAAATTGAAATCATATTAAAAATTGGATTTCTTACCAAATATGCAGATTTCCGGCTTCTCCTAAGAAGTACTTAGGAACAAGCCGCTGGAATTAGATGAGAAATACATTCTTGCTGTAGACGAGATGTCTGTGTGACAGCATTTCTAGGGTGGCGTGGGGTGGTAAGGTCATGAAGATAGAGGCCCCATGAGGGCCTCAGTGTCCCGAGAAATCCCGGAGGGCTCCCTTGCCCCTTCTGCTGTGGGAGGACCCAGCAAGAACATGGTCCTCCGAGAACCAGGAGGTGAGCCCTCACCACACATGGATTCTACTGGCGCCTGGGTCTCAGACCTGCCCGCCTCCAACCCTGTGGGGAGCACATTTCTGTTGTTGCTAAGCCGCCCAGGCCACAGCGTTCTGTTACAGCGGCCGGAACAGACTAAGACACCTGGGTCTGCCGTAGTCTCTGAATACTTTTCTCACCTACATTCTGAGATTTCAGCCTTGCTAAAGGATGCTAAGGAGACTTTCTCTAACGGCCGCTGTCTTAGTGTTCTATGACCACGTCACACATCGCCCCACTGTTAACAGGTTACAGCAGCAAACATGCTTGTTGCCTCTAACTTCTGAGCAGCAGGAATGCAGGAGCCTGTGAGCTGGGTGGTTGGCCTCATGAGGTGGCAGTGAAGGTGCTGCTGTTGGTTAGGGCTGCCAGCACCTGTTGGCCGGCCTGGGGCTGCAAGATTTGCACGGGTCTTTTCTTATGCCATCGAGGAAGCTGGCTTCTGCCAGAGTGAGTGACCCAGAGACAATGACCCAGCTGCAATGCTTTGTGTGGCCTCGTCTCAGAAGTGACATATTGTCCCTTCCATTTCTACAGTACTCTGTTCACTAGGGGCAGGACTCTAAGTCCAGCCCATGCTCAGGGCAAAAGGAACCAGGCTGCATTTCTTGAAGAGAGGAATATCAAAGACCTGTGGACACATCTTAAGGCTACCACAATCATGAAATTGAAAAATGCATGTAAAACTTCAAGTGCTATGTACTTAGCACATGGTATAGTAGGTACTCCTCATCATGCTAATAGCTACCACTTATTGACACTTATTTAGTATTTAGTACTTGCCAGGCATGCTTCGAAAAGCTTTACTTGCACAACAACGCTGTGAGGTTGTTTACATTGTTATTTCCATTTTACAACTTACACTACATGCTCAGTGAGGTAGAGTAAACTGCGCAGGTTCACACACAAGTAAGTAGCAGGTGAGACTGAACCGCGGATAGTGCAGCTCAGAACTCTGTCATTCTCACTGTTAAACTGCTCTCTCAGGGTTCCACTTAGTCACTGCCTGCGATCATTATTGTTGTTCTCATTAGCATGACAGCCATCCTACTCCGACTCTCTCGGTGTTGTGCTGCTGCTGCTTGTAACCATCATTGCTGTTGTGAACAGTGTTATTGCAATAGTTTTATTTTATGCCCCTGACCTGTAGCACCAGGAAGCCTATTTAGGACAGAGATGTGATGTGCTTATTGACTTATTTGGTGAGACCTGTGCTCGCTCCTGACCATCTCCACTTTGTGATGTGCGTTCTCATGACTCCTGTTGAATCTTGCTCCTTGCCACTCCTTGGGTAAACATGAGTCCCTTAGGGGTGACCGTCAGGGCCTAGGTTGGGTGATTGCAACAAAGCCCTGAAGATGGAGGACATTTGTCCCCCTGCGGTTCTGGAGGCTGGAAGTCTGAGCTTGGTTGGATTCTGGTGAGGACCCTCTTCCTGGCTACTGATTTCTTGTTGTAGCCACACATGGAGGGGGCGAGAGGGAGAGAGAGAGAAACAAGCTCTCTCCTGACTCTAGGAAGGGCACTGATCCCATTCCCGGGTGCCCCACCCTCCTGCCTCCAGCTTAGCCTGTCTCCAAGCCCTCACCTTCTGTTATCACACTGGGGAGTAGGTTTCTCGTGTATATATTTTGGGGGTGCGCACCATCTCTAGCTCTGTCTCACTCCTCCCCACCTGCTGCCCTCAGCCCTGGCTGCAGGGGCTCCCCTGCCTCTCTGAAGCACACTCTCTCCACGGTACATGCCTCTTTCAGGGGCCTGGGACATCTTTCTTCGCCTCTTAAAAGATCTTGTCTGAGCTGTGCTAATCTCACGGTTTGCGGTGTGAATAATCCTTTTCCTCCTGTTGAGTTAACTCTCCATGTGTCCATCCGGCTTTGCAATGCTTTCTTCTCTATAGTAGTTCAGGGATAGACTCGGCAGTGGGCGTCGCTGATGGCGCCCAGGGCCGGGAGATGGGAGTTGGTTGGGATCATCAGACACTCTCTTCACGTCCACTTCTGGCAGAGTTGTCTGCTGCCCAGGCTGGAAGCCCGCCTTCCTGGATTCACATCCTGGCTCTGCTGTCCATGAGCTGGTGACTTTCCCTTGTGCCTCTACCCTTTATGTTTCCAGTCTTTGAAAGAGAGAGAATAAAATCATCTTACCTGTAAGCTTATTGTGAGTGCTAAATGGGTGCCTTTGTGAAGAGTGCTTAGCAAGTGCTCGCTGGCCACTGTCAATGCTTGCTTGCTTCCTTCTCCGCAGCCAGCTGCCGGGGCCTCACGCACAGCTGAAGCAGGGGTGATGCCCAGGGCAGGGGTCCACTCTGTGACCGCGGAGATTCAGAGAGGGGGCGGGGTGGGGGGCTGGCCACAGAAGGAGCACCCTCTGGAGAAAGATAGTGCAGGTTTGCGTCCAGCCTCTGCTGCTTATTAAGTCTGCAATCATGGACACATGGCTTAACACCTCAGCTTTCTGCTCTCTAAAATGCAAATACCAATAGCTCCTCTCAGGGTTGTTTTGAAGATTAAATAATGCCTATAATGTGTGGAGCACTTTGGTGCAGGAACACAGCAGTTATTTAATAAATGTTAATTTCCCTCCTCTCCTCTTCCCTCTGAATCAAGCATTATTCTCGCAGGCACAGAGCGAGCTGCCGCCAGGAAGCCGAGGACCTGCGCTTTGTCGGAGGCACCTCGTACACTGTGCCGTCCGCCCTAATCACAGGCCCCTTCTTACTCGTCTTCTTAACTCTGTTCCCACAAAGCCCAATCAGCTGCAATTTTGAATCTCCTTTCTATTTTCTCTATTCGACCTTTCAAGAATACGAGCCCTCCGGAGTTCTCCCGGCTCTCGTTTTCCGGGTTCCCTCCCCCTTCCTTCCTGTTTCGGATCCTTGTGCTTATGCAAGCAGCATTGAGGGGCTTGGGGCCTCCTGTGGAAGCCTGCAGTCCATGCCCAATCACAGCCTTCTCCCCCGTCCACAGAAGCCCTGGCTCTGTGTTTAACCAGCCTTCCCCTCCCCTCGGACAGGCCCCAGGGAAGAGAGCACATTCCTCCAGCAGTCCCCACGGCTCTATTCCCTGTGGCTCATGGGAATTCACCAGCCCACAGGCTTTTAAACAGATTAAGAACCATGGATGGTCTCTGGGGACTTTGTAAAATTCCTGAAAAAAAGCAAAAGGCCGTCTGTGTGTGCAGGTGTGGATGTGTGCGCGTATGTCAGTACATGTGTGTGTGCGCATGTGTCTGTGGGTGCATGTGTGTGTGCATGTATATGTGCAGATTGGCATGGGAAAGGACGCCTAGGCTTCATCAGACACTTTGAGAGCTCTGAGATGCACAGCGGGTGGAGAACGACAGCATCCTTGCCTCCAGCCATTGGGAGAGGACAATCTTAGCTCCACAGGTCTCCCAGCACCCTGTTCAGAGCAGGATGGAAGCCTGCCCCCCTCCCCCCGGAGGTCTGGGCAGCCGAGGCCCTCCCAGCTGCCTGCCTACCAGTGCTGCCATCTGGGCCAGGATCACAGCCTGCCTCTTTTTCCCTGGGCTGGGAACCCCAGCACTCTCACTTCTGTTCTTCCCCTTGGGTTTCACCAAATGCTTCCTCCCTTGTGTGCCGTGGTGCCAGGCAGGAGGTAACCTCATGTGCCCCCAGCAGCCCTGTTCCCCCAGAATGAGGACCCACACACAAATCTCAGTCCCACGCCTGGCTTCCCGCCTCGCCTTCTCTTCGCCTTGTACCCGTGCTGTCCCTGTTGCCATGTGGACGCCTCAGGAGGGAAGTTTGGTTTGCAGTCCCCGTCTTGAGGGCTGACTCCTCTGACTCAGGGCCCCTCCCATACATGAGTCTGTCTCCATAGTAACCCCTTGCACGCGTGTCCCCTGTCCCCATGTGGATGGCGTCACTTCATCTCTCCGCAAACTCCCTCTCCCTCCTCTTCTCTCTTGAAATATTGCTCTGCTTCATGTGGCTTTCGTGGCTTCCGGGCCAGAATCAGGAGAGCCAAGCACTGCTTACCAACACCACGGAGAGAGGGCTGCCTGCCGTCTCTTTGTTCTTTCAAAGGCAGTGGGCAAAAGGCAGTGAGGAGCAGCACTGGGCTGTCGGTTCCTCCGCTGCCTGCCGGATTTTAAAGACTTGCCTATCTTGAAACATGGGGTTGCTCAGCCCCGCGAGGAGGTCCTGGCTGGCTAAGGCCAGGCATAGCCCCAGGAACTGGCGCTTCTCCTGTCTGGCTGTGCTCCCCCACAGCAGTAACCAGCGGCTGCTGCCCTTACACCTGCTGGTGCCAGGAGCCTCTTGAGTTGGTCGACATTGGCATTATGCTTGTGGCCGGCGTGTTTGGCCTATGGATGACCTATCTTTCCCCTCGCATTTCCCCAGTGTTCTAGAACCTTCCTCTCTTCCCCCAGAGGTTGGCTCTCTTGCTTGCCATCAGCCCTGCTGCCTGCTCTCTTCCTTTTCCTCTCTGCCTCCTTCCTTCTTCCTCTTTGTGCAGTTCCCTCTATTCTGCACAGAGACACATTCTTTAAAACTTTTTAAATGTATTTGGAAGGCAGAGAGAGAGGTTGAGAGACAGACAGACAGAGAACTTGCATTCTCTGGTTCATTCCCCAAATGCCTGCAACAACTGAGGTAGGATCCAGGAGTCTGCAACTCAATCCAGGTCTCTTGCATGGGTGACAGGGACCCAAGTCCTTGAGCCATCACCCACTGCCTCCCAGGGTGCACCTTAGCAGGAAGCTGGAATTAGCAGCAGAGCTGAGGCTTGAACCAGGCACTTCCATGTGCGACGCCGGCATCCCAAGCAGCTTCTTAACCACTGTGCCAAGCACTGCTCCGGAGACACCTGCTCAATGGCTGTTTTCCAGATTCACTCCTGTTCCTCTGAGGTGCCATGACCTCGCACGTGGGCCACACATCCAGCTGGAACCACGTGCACAATGGGAGGACCTCAGGTTCCCTGCAGTTCCCCAAGTTGCCTCCTGACCTCCGCCATGGTCTGTGTGTCTCAGTCTCCTTCTCGTGGGATCACTGTGAAGATTAAGCATGCCAGCCCTGGTTGAACCCATAGCACAGGCCAGCATGTGGCGGTAGGGCCCATGGCATGGGATGGCACATGGCGGTGTTCAAGCAGGCCAAGTTCCCTCTTCCTCTTCCCTTCTCACTCTTCCTCTCAGGCCATCTCCTCTGCTTTGGTCAGACACAGTCACTTCACTGTTATCTGTGGCTCTGTAGGGCCAACTGCATTGTAAACCTGTCCTAGAAGGGCAGGGACCCCAGCCACACCCACTGCTCTGACTCTGGAACCTTCCTGGCCCCAGGCTGACAAGGACCGACTCTTAGCTCCATGTTGTCCCCAACTGAATGGAGAGGAATTTGGGAATGATGAGAAGCCTGTCTTCAGAAGCTGGAGACTAGCGCAGGTGGGGTGGGGGTTGGGGGTGTGGAGTCTGGGTCTCTGGACACCACATCACATCCTGCTCTGGGGCCAGGCCAGCCTTGCTCCTGGATGACCCACGAGGTGTCCCAAAGGAGCCAGTACCAGGCTTGGCTGCTGGGGATGGGAGGACCCCATTCTAGTGCCAGGCAACGTCAGGTGTGGCCAGGAAGGGCTTCAGGTGCCCTGGCAGAGGGCCAGCCCCAGCCTGCACATGTCCCAGATGCTGCCCTGAGCAGTGGTCCCAGGCCCTGGCTAGAGACCCAGCGTGGTCCTGCTGGAGGCTTGGAGCCAAGTGAGGAACCCATGACCCGTGTGATTTTTTTGGAGGAAAAAAAAAGGCAAAACCAAAACATCACCTCATTGGATTTCTGGAATGAGGCATTTCCTCCTACCACAGTAGATTTTTAAGGCTAATGTATTAGAAAAGTCCCTGACACTGCAGCCCATGTCTCAGAGAGCTCTGGGTAGGAAGGATCCAAACAGAATTTTCTACAACTTCCAGATCCTACATCTTTGGAGGCCCTTCCCAAACGCTGCATCACTCAGTGATGGCTTCAGTGTAGCTCCCGCCCCCAGCCTGAGTTAACCTGTGGCACACTCAGCCACACCCCACACTTGGGAACACCTGTGACGTCCCTACCCCACCCACTAACACCTCCCAGCCTCTCTGCACGCTGTCTTCTACCTGCCGTGGTCTCTTACGTCCCTTGTGTCGTAAAAGCTCTCACCCGCCCTTTGGAGGAAAACCCAAATACCGCCTGGAAGCCTTGCCCTGAGCCCCTGCAGAGGTGACCCTTCCTGTGTTGCATCTCACAATGCCTATGACGACCCCTCCTCCCCACCAGCACCAAGCACGGGGCCTGTCGCTCGCTCGCCAAGGGCTTGGGAAGCAGCTGCGGGGTGAACACACCCTGGAGAGGAGCGCAGAGGGCACGTGCAGTGAGGAGGAGCAACCTTTCGAATATCTGGGGGCATGTCTATCAGGGAAGTCAGATTTCTCGGGTTTTCCAAAGTAAATCTCATGGGAGGGGTATGATGATGTATGTTCCTGAAATAGAAGAGTCTGGAGAAAGATCAATAATGCTGAAACGCTTGCCAAAGAGATGAGCAGGCGGTGTGCTAGCTGCCGCAATGGTAGGCTTGGGAGGGCAGCTCTGCAGTGAGGCTGTGCCGCCCACCTGCCCAGGGGCCCAGGCCAGCAGGTAACGCACCTAGGCCGGCAGTGTATGTCCCGCATTCTGATAGCGTCTCCAGGGCCCAGGCCTCTGCCTGTGGTAGTTTCAGGGAGAGAGAAGGACGGGCAGGGCACATGTGGCCTGGGCGGGCTGGAGCCAGGATCAGGCTGAAGGCGGCAGTCCAGGTTGAGGTGCTGGCTGGGGCACCTCTTTAGCTTAGATGCTAAACTTAAACACACACAGCCAAACACCAATGCTTCCAGAAGTCATGCATTTGTTGGGTTTTGTTTTCTACATGTGAGAGCCTCACCAGACTGGAGTATTCAGTAAATTTCAAGGAGCAGCCCAGGACCCAAGACTACCCTCCCCCCAGAGGCTCCCTGCATCCAAGCCTCTCCCAGCCCCACCACAACTCAAGTGTGTTGGGAAAGGCTTTGTTCTAGGGTCAGCGTTGCCTCCCACCCACCACGATCTGCTCAGTTTGCATGTGACTGCTGTGGGACATCTCTAGCCGGGAGGGAAGGTGTGGGAGAGCAAGCTGGGCAGGACCTGCCTCCAAGCCAGGCTGTCAGCTCCGTGTGGCTGTGCTCTGCAGGTCTTACAGGACCCCACCCCTGCCTTCTCAGCCTGGGACCTCTCCTGGAACCCCAGTCCCTTGCCAAGGCCAGATAGACCACACACAGTTTCTCCTGAGGTCCAGAGCTGTGCCTGTGGCTACCTCGTCGCTTCTCCCTCCACATGGGAGAAAGATGATGGTGCTGCCCCTCCATGGTTGACATGGCCCCACTGGGTCCCCTCTCCATTGTTGGCCCCCACACCACACGCACACACACACACACACACACACACACGATGTGCTTGCTTTTCCAGACAGCATAGACTTGCTGTTGATGTCACAACTTGCTTGAACATCATCATCTCTCTGACGAGTCTCTGAGCAGCAAGGAGAATGGAGCTCAGCTTGTCCTGAGGCCACCGGCCACCAGAGGCTGTGGCCAGCCCAGAGGGTCGCGGGATGAGGGAACAGCCAGCCAGCAGTTGCAGAGCTGGAGTTCGTCCACTCTGCTCTGCCCCACTGAGGGTGTTGTCCTAGAAGACTAGCTCCTGGCTTTGGCCTTGGAGTCTGATGGATGGGATTTGCATCATGGCTTCAGCACTGGCAATGACATTGGCAAGTTGAGTCTGTTTCTCAGTTATGAGATGGGGATCCTAGTAGGTTGTTCCATGGAGGTTGGGGGAGCTCTTGTGGAGGTGAGTCGTGTGGAGTGCACACGTACTCACTGCCCCAAAGATGTCCAGACAGCCTGTTCAGCCTGGGGCTGGGTGGAGGGAGTGTGGCTTGTCCAGCTCCAGCTGGCCACCGCGACAAAGCAGCTGATGCTGGCAGAAGGCCCGGGCTGCAGCAGGAGGGCTGCGTGGGGAAGAAGTGACCCAGTGTCCACTGGGTTTTCAGTTCGCCCTCAGGGGACTGAGTGCACAAAGGTTCTGAGAAGGATCAGCGGTGCCCTTCGGGGGGGGCCACAGTAAAGTCTGCCTTCTGGCCCGCGACACCAGGAGGGCATTTGGGCTTTGCCACTAGAAGATGTTGGAGAGAGTCTAGTGTTCCTGAGCCTAAGTTTCTTTATATTAAAAATGACAAATGGCTAGAGGCAGGCATTTGGCATAGCAATGAAGGCACCACCTGGGATGCCCGGTTCCGTGTTGGCGAACCTGGGTTTGATCCCTAGCTCTTTGTGCTTTAGTTTTCCCACCTACAATGTGGGTTTACCAGCAGTGCATGCCTGATGGAGTTCTGCAAGCAGTTAAATGGCAACACAAGTAGACCTCTAAGGAGGATGTGCACATGGAAATCCCCTTATGAGGGGCTGTTAGAAAAATAGTTGCAGGCCTGGCTGAGAAGGAGACTGGGGGTTGGATACCCAGCAGCCCGATGGGGAGTGGCCCCTAAGGAGCAGCAGCAGGGTCCTGTGCCTGGGGAAGTCCAGGGCTTTGTACTGCAGGCCTGGCTTTTCCAGATAATTCCAAGGAGGTGGGGTCGGGGGTGGAGGGTGTCATGTTCCCAGGCTGGATGCTTTTCTTTGCCAAGAAGGAGACCAGCAAAGGAGCTCAGACTAATGAACTGATGATCCGGGCGCCACTTACGAGAAGCCCTCCTGTACGCCGGGCTTTGTCCCATGGAATCCCACAGCAGCCCACCAGATGGCGCTATTCTCATCTCAGGGAACAGGAAACTGAGGCTGAATGGTCAGGTCATGTGCCCAGTCACATAGCTGGGAATGAAATTGAAATCAGCCTCTCCCAAGGCCTCTCTTCTATAAAAATTTGACATATTTCAATCAGCAATCAAGAGCAGGAGGCTTGAGAGCAGACCACTTGTCATTGCCCCCTTCCCAGGACCCTCCCCTCTGAGACGAGGAGGCCTCACAGCTCCCCATGGGAAGGGCACAGAGCTGGCTCTGGGGTGTGGATATGAGTGGAAGCCAGCAGGTCCTGAGCCATCAGTCAGCCAGGCCGAGACAGCATGATCTGCAGGAGCCCAGCACGGGCTTACAGCCTGTGGGAGCCCTAACCCTTCCCCCAGAGAGTGCTTGGACCTGCACTAGCAGGCCCAGGAGCTCAGGGCCTGCGGTCAGTCCTTGTTACTTGCCTGGAACCCATCTGTGTCTTAGAGAAAATGGTCCCTTCTGCCCTCGCCGCCTTTCCCCAGGTTGGAGGAGCTGCAGAACAGAGAATCCTTCCTGCAGAAGCTGAACTGGGTTAGGGGAGGCGGGGGGAGTAGTTAGTACATGGGCACTGTGGCCCAGGGGAGCTCCATGTGTGCTGGGGAACGTGATGGAGCACAGATCTTAAAGAGGAGGCTGAGGGCAGAGGGTCAGGGTCAGGGTATGTGACTCTAGGCCAGCGACCATGGCAGGACTGGAGATGAGAAACGCAGCTGGGAGAGGAGGCTGAGGGCAGAGGGTCAGGGTATCTGACTCTGGGCCAGGAACCCTGGCAGGACTGGGGATGAGAAACGCAGCTGGGAGAGGAGGCTGAGGGCAGAGCGGTCAGGGTATGTGACTCTGGGCCAGGAACCCTGGCAGGACTGGGGATGAGAAACGCAGCTGGGAGCAGCCACTTTGGCCTTTGCAGAAGCTCACACTGGCAGGATCTCAGAACCGTGCGAGTTGGTATCCTAGAATCTGAGACTCCAGGAGCCTTGGAATCTTAAACTTCTGGACTTAGAATCATAAATTTGGGTTCTCAGTCAAGAGATTGTCGGGCCCTGGTGTTTCTGAGCTCGACAGCCCTGTCAGCTCTTCCCCACGTGATACACAGAAAGAAAAGCCAGCATCGAAATTCCAGTTGGCCTTTGGCTTGAGTGCCCAGGATAACAGGGCCTTCCTGAGTGCCTGCACACAGTAGTAGGAAGGCCTGGGCCAGGCGCTCCCGGAACCCCTTTGCGTCGTGGGACACGCACCCCCCTCCCCCCGGCTTGTCCTGGTGTGGATGCCACCTTCCCGCAGGCACTCTTTGTCAACACTCCCCAAGGCTTTTGGTCCTCCTAGGGGAGGCCCTGAGCTGGAGCAGCCAGGGAGGGGGCAGCAGCGGCCTTGCCTGGACACAGCTGACTGCGGCGATCACTTCCAAAGGGTTTTCTGCTGAGTCCTGTGGTTCCTATGAAACACATCAGAGAGCAGGAGGAGTCGGAGCCCCGCCAGTCACTCACGGTGTGGGGGCTGTCACCACACCTTTGCTTTGCAGGGGTTTCCGTCTCACACAGCCCAGGGGGTGCACGAGGCTCTGGCCCTGCCCTGAGGCCCCTGAGTCTGAGGACCCGGCTGATTTCTACGAGTCCATTATTTTCATTTCCATGTGCTGAGCTCCTCGAGCTGCTGTCCAGGCTTCGGACACGTGACGGCCTGGGAAGGCTGTGGGGCAGAGGGAGCAAGGGCACAGTGTTCGGAGGCAGGTAGCTCTGGGTTTGAATCCTGCTCCTCCCTCACCTTCCGTGTCACTTGGGTTTGTTATTGAAAGTCTCTGGTTCCTGATTCTTTTTTTCTCTCTCGTTGTGCGAAGATAATAATGGTCACTGGAGCCAGGTTGCCTGGCTTTGTGGTCTGGCCCTGCCACATTCCGGCTGAGTGAATCCACTGCCCTCTCTGGAGCACATGCCACGACCCACCCGGCGCAGTATTCTGGTTGTTGAGAGTGTTGAATGAGTAACATATAAAGTGGCTTCCGAATGGCCCAAGTCATGTGACAAGTACTAAGTAAGCAGCAGCAGTGACCGCAGGGTTTCAGGGCGGTGGGAATCTTGACCAGTGTTGGTCGCTCCCTATGTGCGTAATAGTATCTTGTTGAATGAATGGGTAACAGATGGGATGGATTGATGCAAAGCACTGGGTGCAGTGCTTAGTAGAGGGGAGACCCCACAGAACTGCAGCCTTGCTGTCCTGGGCACCAGAGCAGAGCTGGGGCTGACCCATGACATCGCCAGCTGACCAATCGTGCATGTCCTATCCCAACTTCCCAACATACCATCAGGGACATGAGGTGGGAATGTTTACACCACAGTCATGGGCAAGCACTGCATGTCGAGCCTGGCTTCAGAGACCCCCACTCAGTTTGCCACGTCTATTTCTTGTGGGTTTTGTGGTCACTGATGCCCTACTGTGACACATAAGACCCAGAAACAAGTGCTGGTGCCTGGCAGCTGGCAATGCTGGGGCTTTCTCGAGCTCAGTAAGACTGAAATGAATCCTTGCAGCTTGCCAGGGAGACTGTAACCCTGTGTGCCTGGACCCATAGCCATCCACAGGGCTCCTGCATGGCGCCTTGCTCCAGCCCCTCACCAGAAATGGCCAGCTCAGCTTCCAGAGTACAGAGAAGAACGGACGGCCATTCCAAACCTCCTGCAGCGTCCGTTGACTTTGAAGAAGAGCAGCGATTAGGGGAGCTGGGCAGAAGTGCAGCTGTTAAGTGTGGCAGACGGAAGAATGAGCCCAAGGAAGGCATCTGTAAACTGCCCAGAACTTGAAAGCTTGCCTGGAGTGATCTTAGCAGGCAAGGAGCGCAGAAAGAAAGAGGCTACCCGGGAGCTCTCAGGACTCGAGCGGGTCTCTCGTCCTGGGACCCCAGCTGTCCCACGGGCTCACCATCGTCATCAGCACTAGCATTAGAGTCCAGAGCGCCTGCTCCAGATCCTTCATGGGCAAGGTGGGGGTGGACACCTTTCTTTTTTAGCTCCCATACGATGTGCATGACCAACCACGTTTGACAGCCATTGCATCCTTAGGAATCATCACTCTTTTAAAGAGTGTTGACAAAGCATTGGTGTTTCAGTGCCCTAAATGGCTTTAGAGGAAAGCCAGTTAATCTTCTGATCCGAGGAAGACCAGCTACTTTTCACCCTTAAAGGAATTCACAGAAATGTGCAGAGCTTCTAATCCTTAAATGAGCACCATGGGAGACTAGCAGTTGGTAGTGGGGTGGGGCGGGGTGTTCATGGCCTTTTCTCCAGAGAAGCTACAGGGAGGAGTGGCAACACCATCTTCCTGGCTGGTCTCTGGAGACAGCATGCATATAGGGAAGAGGGGCATGGCCAGAGGGAGACACAAGCAGTGGCCCCTGCAGAGGACAGCCTGGGGACTACAGGGACAGCCAGCACCCCAGACCAAAATGACCACGCAGAGAGATGAAAAGCAACCGAACGTGAGGGATCTGCAATAGAGAGGAACAAGCTGGAGCCAATGGATTTGGGCAAGTGACAAGAGAAAAACTAACCATGCAAGTGGCCTGTTGCCATCGGGATCTGAATCCCAGTAAGGACAGGAACCATGCCTGTTCCTGTAGGAGCGCCTGTTCCCATCTGGGTACTAAGCTGATCTTTTCCTTAGTTTCCATTGTGTCTTAGCTTGCCTTCCGTTGCTGTAACCAAATAGCCGCTATCGGGTGATGTACAGAGAAGAGAGGTGCATTTGGCTCATAGTCTGGAGGCCGGCACGTTCAAGGGCATGGGGTAGGCATCTGCTCGGCGTCAGGAGAGGGCCTCTCACTGCATCATCACATGGCAAAAGACCACGCATGGTGAGACAGAGCCCCTGCTAGCTCCGGCCTCTCTCCCTCCTCTTACCCCACCCCTGCTGCCAGCAGGGGGCCCTACTCATGCTTTCATCTACTCCTAATTACCTCCCAAAGGCCACACTCCAAATGCCATCCACGGATGAATTTGGGGATTAAGTTTGCAAAACATGAACTTTCAGGGGATACCCTTAAACCAAAGCAAGTCTCAACTAAGCTTCCCTACCCCTTAGCATCTTGTGGGGAGCTCATTGGAAATTCAGATTCTCTGATGCCACCCTTCGAGAATCAAATTCTAAACCAGACTCCTCATAGGCTGGAGTCCCAGGCCCTGGTCTTTTACCCAGCTGATTCTCAGGCAGGCCAGCTTTCTCACAACATAGGGGTGATGGGCTCTGGGGACAGACTGATTGATTTGAACCCTGTCTCCACCACTTACCACCTGGGTCACATTGTGCCTTGGTTTCCTTGTCTTCACAACAGAGCAATGACCATACTAGCCATGTCATCATTATCATAATAATAATGATTGGGGTGTTGGAAGGAGTAAATGAAAAACAGTCACGTGCTGGGTAAGGATATTTGGGTCAGTGAGGGACCAGATAGGCAACCGTGGAGCAATAGGCTATGCCATGTGGCCTAGGTGTGTACCAGGCTGTACCGCCTGTGTTTGTGGAAGTCATTCCATGATTCTGTACAATGGCGCAATTGCCTAATGATGCATTTCTGAGAACATATCCCCCCCCATTAAGCACTGCACAACTGTGCATACAAAATGCTGAGAATAATGGCTCATACATCATTTTATTGTTATTTATTGTATTACCTGTTAGCCAGTTAATGCAGAGATGTGGCAGAAAGTAGACCCAATATCTTGTAATTAAGTCATCATACACACACACACACACACACACACACACCATGCATGTATATCAAGGGTTGAAAGTCCAGATGTTTTCAAGAATCAGGTCAGAGGGCAGTGCCTGCAGGGGCCCATGGTGCCCTGGGCAGTGAATGACATCGTGGTTTGGTTTCGCTGGAAGCAGATTCTGAGATAGGATTCGGGGCCAAGTCACTTATCTGATAGATGGTCCAAGGAAACTGTAGTGAGGGCAGGAAGATGTCAGACAGGATAAAGAAAAACACTGATATTTTAGGCATGGGTGAACAGGGGCTGTCCTGAGAGCCAGGGCTCTGTCCTCCCAGGAACCTGCCTCAGCACCGTCCCGCCTGAGGTTGGGGAAGCTGGGACACATTCGTTCCCTGGGGCTGCTGTAGTTCAACACTGTTCACTGAGTGTCTTACACACAGAAATCGTCTCACAGTTCTGGAGGCCAGATCTACAAAATGAAGTGTCAGCTGGACCATGGGAGAGAATCCATCCCACGCCTCTCTCCCAGCTGCTGGGGGCTCGTTGTGTCCTTGGCTCATCACTTGGCATTCTCCGTGTGTGTGTGTGTGTGTGTGTGTGTGTCCAATTGTCCCCTTTGAATACGGACACCAGTCGTATTGGACTAGGGGTCAACGCTACTCCAGCCTAACCTCATATTAACTAATTATATCTACCTTGACCCTATTTCCAGTAGGGTCACCTTCTGATGCACTAGGGAGTAGCACTTCAACGTGAATTTTTGCAGGACACAGTTCAAGCCATACATGGGGTACTCATCCCCCAACTCCTACCCCTGATTGACTGAGATCTACTTCTGTAGATGGCCACTGCTCAGCACCTTCCCCCTCCCCCTCCCCGTCTCCTTCCCCCTCCCACACCACAAGCCATTTCAACAGTGGGAAAAATGAAGACTCCATCAGGACCATGGTTCAGGCTGCAGTAACAGAACCCCATAGACCAGGGGCTTACAGACGAGCTTGCTGAGGTCTCTGTGATGAGAGCACGGACCCTACCTAGTGAAAGTGTCCCCTCCCAAATTCGCCTGTTGGTAAGGTGATTCAGCCACAAGGGCTGCTTCCTTGTTGATGGGATGAGGGCCCCTAGAGTTAGCTCACCTTGGTGTGAGGACGCAGTCCGGAGGCCCTCGCTATGCCCCATGTGCCGGTGCCTTGATCTTGGGCTTCCCAGGCTCCAGACTGCGGGGACATAAATTTCTGCTCTTGGTGTATTGTGCAGTCTCAGGTGTTCTGAGCAATCCACCCTCATCTCCCAAATTATCTCCCACAGCTGCACCCCACCCAATACTGTCCCATGGGGTATGATTGCAACACGGGCATTCGGTTCATTGCGAAGACTGTCTTGTTCCCAGCTGTAGTTGCAGTGGCCAAATCAGTACCTGGTACATAGTAAATGTTCAATATTTGCTCAACGAATGAACGGTTGGGTGGCTTCACCCTCCACTTCCTTAGGCAAGCCCAGAGCAGACGTGGGAAATGACACCTGAACAGGGAGGGGAAGAGGAGGAGCTGCCCTGTTCCCCACAGCAGACCGGGCCTCCTGCAAAGTGCCTGGCAGCTGCCTTCCAAGGTGCAAAGTCCCCCTGAGCATCAACTTCCTTGCCCTTGTGTTATCTCTGCATGAGCTCCGGGTGTTGCACACAGGGTGTGGATCAGATAACAGCGTGTGTCGCCAGACCCTCCCGCTCAGCCTGCGTTCTGTGTTCTGTTTCGTGGGGCTGGCCCTGAGGAGCTCCAGCTTTTCCTGGGGGCAGAACAAGGGGTGTCTCTGTGCAGGAGAGAAGGGCTCTGTGTGACAGCACCGGCGAATGCCTGATTGTTCCTGGGCCTGGAAGCCAGAAGCCATGCGAGCAGGCACACGGCTGCCCTGAGTGGAGGCACTGCCCCAGGGTGTGGAATGGCCTGCAGCCACCTTAGAGTCTATGGTGTGTTGTGAATACAGCTTCTGCGCCTGCTGGCTCACGGAGGTCTTTCAGAGGCCAGCAGAGCGGGGATTTTGGGACAGTGGGAGGGGCTGCAGGGGCCGCACAAGCTGGAGGACTCTTGGCCCCCTGTAGGGTGCAAATTGTGTTTCTCTGTCAGCACTGCCAGGACAGCTCGCTTTGGCTCTCAATCTAGCAAAGTTGCAAAGAGCAGACCCACTGTCTCCTCTTTCCCCAGCACATTAAAAGAAGCACAAAATGCACCCTCCCCCTTTTTTTTTTTTTTTTTTTTTTTTGACAGGCAGAGTGGACAGTGAGAGAGAGACAGAGAGAAAGGTCTTCCTTTTTCCATTGGTTCACCCCCCCGGTGGCCGCTACGGCCGGAGTGCTGCGCCGACCCGAAGCCAGGAGCCAGGTGCTTCCTCCTGGTCTCCCATCCAGGTGCAGGGCCCAAGGACCTGGGCCATCCTCCACTGCACTCCCGGGCCACAGCAGAGAGCTGGACTGGAAGAGGGGCAACCGGGACAGAATCCGGCGCCCCAACCGGGACTAGAACCCCGGGGTGCCAGTGCCGCAGGCGGAGGATTAGCCAAGTGAGCCACGGCACCGGCCCTTCCCCATTCTTTCCACAACTAAACTCCTATATGTCCTGCCAAAACACTTTATTTACATTGTTTATAGCTATTTCTAAACATTAAAGTTAGCTTACATAGAAAAACATGTGAAATTCAATGCAGGTTTTAAACTGAAAAAAAAAAATCTTCAGCAAAGGTGGGGAAGCAAAAATGCTGGTAGAACCCTGTGATTAGTCGTTAGTCTCTGAGTTTCCTGGCAGGCTTAGCAAGAAGGCAAACAAGATGGATCTTGTACTTGTGTTTAGGAATGAGGGAAAACCCATGTTCGCCATGTTTTTTGGAGCTAAGTTGTAACAGGTAGTTTAAATAGATGAGGTGGTTAACAGCCAATATAAATTGTATATAACAGCCAATGTCTTAAAGAATAATTTTCCCGCAAATACAGAAATTCTTTTAAGAATGTTCTTTCTTACTTTGGCATTGAGCAAAGATTGAAGGAAAACTTGCAAGCCTAATTAGGTAAAGGTCCTTTGCAAAGACTGAGCTAGCATCATCCAGGGTATTTCAAAAACTTTTTCTTGCTTGGTTTGTCTTTTCTTTCTTTTAAGTCCAGTTCTTTGGTTGGGGTTAGAGAAACCCTCTCTTCTAAACAGGAGCACATGTTTGGGATGCAGCTGACTGGGGACCGTAGCTCGCAGAATCAGATCCCCCAGAAACCTGCAGTATAGCTCACTGCTAACAGAGGCCACAGGTACGAAGTGGCAGACAGCTCCTACAGGAAGCAAAACCTTGCACCTCTTGCTGACGCCTTGCAAGCTGGCTTTTCTGCGTCCGACTTTGTTTCGTAGGCATCAGGAGTTCGGTCTTCCCTGAGCTGCCACAGCACACCAGTACTCCAGACACTTGGGGTTGAGCCTTTGTGTGGAGGTGACACACAGCAGCTCCCGGTTGGCTCCAGGCTGGGATTGCTGGGCAGCTCGTCTCTGCTCTCTGTGGTGTGTCAGCCGCCGGCTCCACCAGGGCTGGACCATCCCAGATGTCCTCACTTACAGGAGTGGGTCTCAGCGGGGGTGGGCACGAACAGGGACCCAGGAGCACAAGTCTCCAGGTGGCTCCCAGAGAGGCTGATGCTGTGATGACTGGGGACGCCTGAGTCTCTCATGCTCTAGGAGGCTGGCCCAGGCTTCCTTAGTCTTTGGGTAGCCAGACAGTAAAAACACAACCTGCATCCTGGAACTTGCCCAGGGTCCCTCCTGCTGTATGCTGTCCTGCCACAGGATTAGCCCAGAGTCACTGTGCAACGACCTTACAGGACACAAGGGCGTGAATTCAGCAAGGTGGGATCCATCTGGGAGCAGTCACCCATGGCTGGCTCCCACTAGTGCCTCAGTCACAGCGACCCCTACTGGCAGAGATCTGGCCTGAGAGACTGCACTGCAGGGAGAGCAGAGGGAGACAGAGCTGTAGGTCAGGCCATTTGGCAGGAGCACCATTCTCACTCCAATTGCTGTGTACTCACCACTTTACGGCCACCATCCAAAGCCTGAATGTTGGGCTTTATGAGTTCTATTTGGATTCTCGAAAAGGATCTATGAGGGATGGACCTCTGTAGCGATGAGACTGTAAATGTTTTAAGACGCTTCCTAACAGTCATGCCTGGAGACTGTGAGGCAGTGAGGGGCTGACGTCCTGACAGAGGGGAGACAGCAGCCTCTGCGGCCAGCCCCAACAACTGGAGATCACAAGGTCGTTTTCCTGTGGGCTAAAGTGAGGTAATACAGCATGCTAGGGCAGCCCAAAAGTGAGCCGAGTTTTCTTTGGGCTGGAGAGAGAATACCTGACACCGGTCCCTGCTTAGGACAAGGGTCGCACTGCTTAAAGGCCACATGCTCCTCACTTTTGCTGAAAGTGCTGGGAAGCCGGAAGGACCAGAGAACAATGACACCTTTTTTTTTTTTTTTTTTTTTTTTTTGACAGGCAGAGTTAGACAGTGAGAGAGAGAGAGAAAGGTCTTCCTTTTTCCATTGGTTCACTCCTCAAGTGGCCGTTATGGCCGGCGTGCTGCGCCGATCCGAAGCCAGGAGCCAGGTGCTTCTTCCTGGTCTCCCATGTGGGTGCAGGGCCCATTGCACTCCTGGGCCACAGCAGAGAGCTGGACTGGAAGAGGAGCAAGTGGGACAGAATCCGGCGCCCCAACCGGGACTGGAACCTGGGGTGCCGGCGCCGCAGGCGGAGGATTAGCCAAGTGAGCCGCGGCGCCGGCCAACAATGACACCTTGAGAGTAGACTCGGGGCACACAGCATCATGCCACCTGGAGAAGCAGTGTGAATCTTTAAGAAGAGTTAGTTCAGTAGGAAATGTTTTGGCTGCAAGCACATGTGTGCATACACACACACACACACATCCTTGAAGGTACAGGATGAAGGAAATAGCACCACGTTAAAAAAAAATGATGAGGGGACCAGCACTGTGACACAGCAGGTTAAGCCACTGCTCCTGATGCCAAAATCTCTTACTGGAATGCTGGTTCAAGTCCCAGCTGCTCCACTTCTGGACAGATTCCTGCTAATGAACCTTGGAAGGCAGCAAAATGTGTCCCAAGTGCTTGGTCTCATGGGGGACCAGGATGGGAGTTCTTGGCTTTGGCTTGGCCCAGACCTCACCATTGTGGGCTTTTCTGGAGTGAACCAGTGAATGAAAGATCTCTGTCTCTCTATCTCTGGGTCTCTCCCTTTTCCTATGTGTCCCTCTGCCTTTCAAATGAATATTTTTTTAAAAATACGTGATGATATATATGTCCAGTAACTTCATTTGAATCAAAAGTAGGCAAAGTAGATTCAACCTTGGCCTATGATAATAGAAACATAGATTCTAGAGAAAGGAGGTGATTCGTTCTCTCTGCTCTACATGGCTCAATTTCTTTCAGAAGTATTAGGTCAATTGCTGTGTGCATGATTTCAAAAGTTAAGTGAGAAACTAACAGATTTAGAAGGGAGTTCAACAAGGTCCAAGAATTTGAAGTGTACGACGAGAGGAAATAGAAGGAGAAACTGAAGAGGCTTGACAGAGAAATCACAGCAAGGGTGGAGCCCGGTCTTCCCCTCGTAAGGGCTGCTACATGGCAGAGGGACTTGTTCTGTCCTCCACAAAGGCCCAGTAGACTAACGAGTGGAAGCTTGATAGACTCTGGCACGTGGAGTCAAAGGAAGGGAGAGCAGCCCGTGGGAGGTGGCCCGCTCCGGGTGGACTGCGCGGAATTCCCTGTTAGTGCAGGGCTGGGTGGCGGCTCAGCAGAACAGGTAGAGGTTCACCCCTCGAGACGGGAAGTTGGCTCAAGCTGAACTTTGCGCCCCTGTGCAGCTACACAGGCTCTTGCCTCCACTGCACGAGGAACGGAATGAGTGTGGCTGCTGAGCCCTCACTTGCTGAGGCCTGTTTCTGTCTCGGCAAGGCTGGATTACACTTGGGAAGAAGGAGGGGCATAGCTAAGTGGCCGGGCCCAGCTACAGTGGGCCACCACCCAACGCCATGTGCTTGCAGCTCCTGCACAGGTGGAGGTCGCGGGCTGTGGTCTTGGCAGACAGAGCCTTGTCTGGCGTTATGGAAAAGGCTGATGAAGACCCTGGAAAGGAGGAGGCAGCTAAGCTACAGAGGAGAAGCTGTGCTTTTCCAGTCATTAGACTCAGACTAACACTGGACTCTGCCACTCACAGCTGCGTGACACCATAGAAGCTAATAAACCTCCCTGAACCTCCATTTTCCATTGAGAAGACTAAGTAGGCGGTAGGGGGTAGGCAGTGGGTGCCTTGGTTTGGATGCCTGCGTCCCATATCAGAGTGCCTGGGTCAAGTCTGGCTCCTCTGCTTCTCACCCAGCTTCCTGCTGATGTACACCCTGGGAGACACAGATTGAGATTGAGTGTCGGGATCTTGGCTTGGGCCTGACCCGGCACTGGATGTAGCAGGTCTTTGGGGAGCGAACCAGCAGTCTCCGTCTCTGTGTCTCTCCACGTTTCAGATAAAGTGTGAGGCAGGTGACCGTGTGTGTGCTGCTGGAGTTCAGCACCTGCTGGTTTTCCCTTTGAAAGTGAGCTTCGCTGGCCACCGTGGGGGCCACCAGGGAAGACCCAGGCAGGGGCGCGGGCCCTGCAGCCTCCAGCTCACCCTAGAAGAGTGAATGCTTTGCTTGCCCACTTTGCCCCTGGCCCCCACTGTGCTCAGGGTACATTTTCTCCCTCACAGAGGAGCTGAAGGAGAGGCTGATGGAATACGTGGACAAGGTGAACAGCCAGAAGCCCGGCTTTATCAAAGTGGTGCGCCACAGCAAGCAGGAAGGCCTCATCCGCGCCAGGGTCAGCGGCTGGAGGGTGGCCACCGCCCCCGTGGTGGCCCTCTTCGACGCCCATGTGGAGTTTAATGTGGGCTGGTAAGTGCCCCTTGGGAGAGGAGAAGGGCTCCCAGTGAGGCAAGGGGCTTCAGCTGAAAGGGCTGCAAAGCATGCTGGGACCTCAGTCATGGACTAGAGGCAGGGAGGGAATTCTGGGAAGAGGTGAGATGTGGGTGTGAGTGACCCAGGCAGCAGGGGCCAACACACACAGTGCCCAGAGAGTGTGGTGACATCAGATGTGACACTGGCTGGCGTGGTCCTTGGGGAGGTATAGCCAAGAGCAGAGCAGAGTGTGCCTGCCCAGCCAAGCACAGGGCTCTCCAACACACAGCAACAGCAGAGCTGAGCCAGATGGGGGACTGACGCCCAGCCTCACAGCCAGGGCCAGACCAGGTGGGCGGGGGTGCCTTGCTGTTGTCATGGCTACCCTGGGTGTCCCCCAGTTGCCAGGCCAGAGGGTACACCTAAACTCAGGTCTTTTCTTCCTATTGGCAGAATTAAGACTTAGCAGACCTTCTTTCCACCGGCCAGGGCTGCTGGCTGGGGCAAGAGAGCTGATAAAAGCCGCAGCACCTGCAGCTGAGCTGGGAGAAGCATCCAGCTGACACCCATGTGGGGTTGGAGGGCCTGGTGCAGCCACTGTGTGTGGCTCTGCCTGGCCGTGGGAGGCACAGGCCCTGGAGATGGCCGTGCAGAGCTGCCACGAGTAGGTGTCCATCCTTTATACCGATATGCCTGATGGCCCCAGGGTCACCCCTCCTCGCCAGGCTCCAACACGTCAGCCTCTGCCTCCCATGAGTAGAGGAGGAGGGCGCTCGGGCAGGAGGGAGTAGCAGGGCATGCACACAGCCTGGGCTGGGTTCTGGCATAACAGGCTCAAATTAAGGATGCAACACAGCCATTTTTTAGAGTTGAAGTCTCTGCTTGCCATTTGTGACTATTTAAAAAGCATTTTCATTGGATTTATGGCCAGAATAGGAGAGGGACACTTACTATTTCAAGCTGATTTGAATAAACAATTATGCACCAAATGTATTATTAATGAGAAGTTTATCATTCCCGTCTCCAAACACATTACTCACCTGCTGCCTACACAGGCCTCCTGGCTCCCTGGCAAAGCCCAGATGCCCCCTCTCGTTGGGCAGTTGAGGGACACGTGGGGTGTAAGGGGTGGCACTGCCCCAGCTGGCATTGCCCCACCGGTGGACGGAGGTTTGTTACCTTCAGGTCTCTGCCACCCTCAGGTGGATGCCCTGAATCTTAGCCAAAGCAGGGCTCAGGCAGAAAGCAGCTTGCCCTGGAAGCTCACGTCTGTTCCTTTCTTCTTGTTTTTCTTTTTTAAGTCTTCGTATGCTTTTTCTAGTGGGCAAGCAGGCTGGAATAAGAACTCCTCAGCTAAGCCCTGCATGTCTTGAGGGAGGACCCCTCTGACCCGGAAGTCCTCGGGTGGACGGGGCGGGCGCTCGTTCCCAGGTGTTCCTTCCTCTTCCGGCGGGGGAACCAGCTTCTGGAAGTGCTCCCTGGTTGCTGTCCAGCTCGGCGGCAGCTAGCCATCTGTCTCCTCGCTCTCTCCTGCGCAGGGCGGAGCCCGTGCTCACCCGCATCAAGGAGAACCGGAAGCGGATCATCTCGCCCTCCTTTGATAACATCAAGTACGACAACTTTGAGATCGAGGAGTACCCGCTGGCCGCCCAGGGCTTTGACTGGGAGCTGTGGTGCCGCTACCTGAACCCCCCAAAGGCCTGGTGGAAGCTGGAGAACTCCACAGCCCCCATCAGGTAAAGCAGTCTTGCCCGGGGCGCGCAGAGAGCCCAGCCCTCCTTGTCGGGTCTGCAGCCCCCCGCGGCGGGGATGGCAGGGGCGGGAGGTAGAAAGGAACTGGCGCCATCCTCCCTCACTGCTCACAGCCTCCGGTGGTCTCTCGTAAAAGCGCCAGGCACCCAGAATCCGCTCCCAGCCTCAGAGTCCCTCATTCCCACACACATCACTGCGGGAGGCCCGCCAGGTGCCCACAGCCGTGCTCCCTGCTAAGGATCCAGAGCGATTGCCACTCCGTTCCGGTTCCTACAGCCTGGAGGCCAGTGAAGGCAGACAAAATTCGCAGGAATAAAAAATCGTTCTACCATGCAGGTGGAAACTGCAGGGAAAGCGGGGAGACCCTTTCAGAGAGGGTGGCGTTGGTGGCTTGCTTTTCCCGGCGAGCAGGAGGAGATAGCTTGCGGAACGGGCACCCATGTGTCATGTTCAGGGACACAGAGAGGTTGGAAGGGACTGGAAGGAGGAATGGGAGCCGTGCAGCCCAGGATGAGGCTGGAGGGGCGGCGAGGCAAGCCCAGACCCTGCAGGACCCTGTCTACCTTGGTGAGGTGAAAGCTTTTCCCCCCGTAGAACTCAGACATGAGTGCCTTCAGAGTGCATTTTAAAGATCCCAGGCCGGCGCCGCGGCTCACTAGGCTAATCCTCCACCTTGCGGCGCCGGCACACCAGGTTCTAGTCCCGGTCGGGGCGCCGGATTCTGTCCCGGTTGCCCCTCTTCCAGGCCAGCTCTCTGCTATGGCCAGGGAGTGCAGTGGAGGATGGCCCAGGTGCTTGGGCCCTGCACCCCGTGGGAGACCAGGAAAAGCACCTGGCTCCTGGCTCCTGCCATCGGATCAGCGCGGTGCGCCGGCCGCAGCGCGCCGGCCGCGGCGGCCATTGGAGGGTGAACCAACGGCAAAGGAAGACCTTTCTCTCTGTCTCTCTCTCTCACTGTCCACTCTGCCTGTCAAAAAAAAAAAAAAAAAATCCCAACTCTTTCTGCTTTTTCTGCTGCTTCCCAGCCTGCCCTGTTTCTCCCCCACGCAGCTTCGGACTGCACAGGTCAGGACTCCTGGAGCAGCCACCCCCAAGAGCCCTTATTTTTGTCCGTTTTAGGGTGGGGTTGGGAAGGTGTCTTTATCCTCCCTTGCAAAGTCCGTCCTCTTAAACACACAGACCAAAGGCAGCCCAAAGGACAGGTGGCCCCTGGAGTGAGAGTGAGAGGATGCTGGAAGCTGATGCTGCTTTGTGTTCTATCCTGGGAAAGATGACGAAAAATTTGAGTAGGCGATTTTTAGAGGAGATCACGTTTTTCTTGGCTGGAAGGAAAAATCCAGTCATACTCAAAGTAAACGGATGAGCACCCCACTTAGAGACCCTTAACTCTCCTGGGGTTCCCTCCCTTGCCACCTCTGTGGCCACCCTGCGGTGCTTTTGTGCTGTGAAGCATTCGCTGGGAGCCTGCTATGTGCCAGGCCTTTGTACACTGATGGTCTCATCCTGACCTGTGCCATCCCAGATTTACGCGATGAGAGCAAGACTGGGACAAGAGAGTGTCTCTGCCCGAGGCTCTGGGCGGTGGAGCTGGGGTCGCCCAGGTTAGCCGGACTCCATAGCCAGTCATCGTCGCTCTCGTTGGCCACTGCTGAGCTCAGAGCAGGAGTGACCAGGTCTGCTGAATGCTGCTGGACGGAAACAGGCTGCCATGCGTGGCTGTGCTTTCAGAAGGCGGCATTGGCAGCTGTGTCTGTTCTCATCTCGAACTGAATTCACCTAGGCCCGCCGGGTCAGCAAACCAGCATTCTCAGTCCCGGCCCAGACTCCCAGACTAGCCTCTCCACCTTAAGTTTCCCATCACTTAATTTTGATCACAACTTCAGTTGAAACAAATGATATTTAGGGAAGAACAGCTGTAGTTTTAGCCCTCAGTGAAGAAACCCACATCCAAAGCTGTGGTTTTTATCCTGCTCGATTTTCCTTGGAGCTGGGTTTCAGTGCTTTGCCCACTAGAGGAGTATCTTTGAGGTGATGGTTCTTCTCTCCTGAGCGGCTCCTTTAAGGAGATCTGCATGAGAAGTTGCTTTCAAACCAACTGTCACCCAAAGAAGCCTTGCTGTCCTTGAAGAATCAGTGTCTCCTTGTGGTAACTCTCAGTGTCGTTTCTAAGATCATGTGTGTTCATTTTTCACCTTGGCCAACAGGGAGCTCAAAGCCAAGTTTGTGGGTCCACTGTAGGAACTCAGTTCCTAATTGCCCCCTACCCCGATTTTTTGTCATCTCTAGGTCTGTCCAGACATTTCACTATTTGTGTTTTTGATGTGTTTTACAGTTTCTGGTAAGCTATTTCTAATCTTTTGAGAACAAGGCAGGATATAAATCAATAGTAATTTCAGGCTGAGGGAGACCACTTCGTGTCTTAGCCAGTTAGAAGTGGGAGTAGCTGGTTCAGATTCTGTTCATGCCCTGGCGGGGCCCAGCAGCTGGAGGAAGGCCCCTTCCTGCATGCCCTGGGAGCTGGGTCCTGAGCGCGCTGTGAGGTCCGGCATGCCAGGAACTCGCAGGACCCCACTGTGCAGGCTGCTTCTTCTAAAGCACCTGCATTAGAGAGGAAACGGCTTCTTCAGTGTACAAGTGCATCTTTCTAAGTGCATCTTCTGGCTGTCAGTTATGCCCCAGAGGCTTCCCAGTGCTTCCCGGATTGTAGCACCCATAAGGTTAACATTGATCTTGGGTTATGGGTATGGAGCCATGGATGGCTCAGAGAGTCTGGGGCACTTTCCTGGGAGACACAGAGCCAGCATGGGCATTTTTCCCACAACACTCACTCCTATAGCAGGTCTTGTCCTCTATCCGAGCAAAGAAATTTCCACCTGCCTTAGGGGCGGTGGATTGACCAGCTGGCCTGCCTAAGGCCTATAAGAGGGTGCAGCGACTCAGACTGAAATGCAGTGATGCTAAAGGAGGAGCAGTGACCCCGATGCCAGGCTCTGCCAGAGAAGCCTCCTGCATCAGCAAACCCTCCCCCTCCAAATACCTTGCAAACCCTCCCTTTCTCCTGAAGGAGTTCCCAGTTTCGAAGACAGGTGCATTTGCATGTGGTTGACTGACACTGGCCTCCTGCAGAGGAGCCTTCATGTTCCTTTTTCTGTATCTCCCCTGCCCAAGTCCTCCCGCCACGGCTCATGAAGCACTCAGCACGGGCTAGAAATGGTGGCGACGTGCAGCAGGCAATTCAGAGGCATTTGCGTAAGCAGCGGAGAAGCAGCCCCAGGCGCTCACGCTGATTCACCCAACCACCCTGAATCTCTCTCTGCGAAGTCCTGCTCGGGGTGACTGCCCTGAGCTCAGGGACCTGATGTTAGTAAAATGGTGCCATCTTATCTATGCCCCTGACGCCATCTTAGGCTCCCCCCCGCATCGCCACCTTTGCAGTAAGCTTGGATCCTAAGCACGATGGCCCAACCACAGGTGTCAGCCCCACCCACACCCTAATGGGATTCTCTGCTCCTACTTCCATGCACCACCCCCAACAAAGGTATAATTGGACCTGCTTCCCTTACAAAGTGCTCTCTTCTTTGCCCCTTCCCTCCCACCTGTCGGATTCTGCCCCCCCCCCCCTTCCCTTACTCCTGTGTTTGATGTGTTTTGTGGCGGCCTTACACCTGAGATCACAGCCCCACCATGGGAGGAAATGCCTTCCAGCTCCTGGCCTGTGAGCCTTTGCCGAGCAGTTCAGCCTAAGACCCCTGATAAACACACTGGTCTCCCTAAGTCCTGCCTGTTCCTTGTCTGCCCTGGTGTCCCACGGGCACCTTAAGGTCAGTTTCCCAGTAGGGACCGCCTCTTCCTTTTGCCACTGGCTGCTTCTCTGAAACCCTGTATGGGTGAGTGGTCCCCAACTCTGTCACCCAGGCCAGGAAGCCAGCTGGTGTTCAGGTTCCTCTGGGTCTCTCCAACACAACCGCTTGCCCCTTTGGTCTCCCCATTCCTCACCTGGATCCAGCATCAAGTTTCCCAGCCAGGTCCCTCAGGCCCCACCCAACCCCTGCCAGTCATGCCATGTAGATCTGCTCATACCACTGCCCTGCCTAAAATTCCTCACGGACACGCTTTGCCTGCAGACCCAACCCCCGTGATTCTCCATGCTGTCCAGAGCCCTTTACAGCCTGGCCACAGCTACTCTTTCCAAGCAGATCTAGGTTGACCAGCAGAGCCCAGCTGTGGAATGGTGGGAAAGTTGGTGTGGGCAGACAGAGATGTGCAGTGCAGAGGTCAGAGGTCAGAGCAACTGGAGATGCAGCCAACCTAGAGTGACTGGTTGAGCACCACTTCTCTGAGCTAATGCACTTGCAAATGCCACCAAGACTGACAGCTGCTCCCAGGACAGGCACTATCTGCCTACTGCCTGCTGGGTGAGGGTGGACCCAGGAGACCACTGGGAGAATGAGGCCCACATGGCTGTGGCAGTGGGAGGTGAGAAAGCACCAGGTCTCCCTGGGAGGAAAGTGTCAGTGCTGTTATACCTCGGGCGGCCCCACGAGACAGCCCCTGTGCTCACTGCTGGGCCATCTCCCTACCCCCTGCAGGAGCCCTGCCCTCATTGGCTGCTTCATCGTGGACCGCCAGTACTTCCAGGAGATCGGCCTGCTGGACGAGGGCATGGAGGTGTACGGAGGCGAGAATGTGGAGCTCGGGATCAGGGTGAGTGAGGGTTCTCACCCCCAGGGTGTGGCTCAGCTCCCACTGCGAGGACTGAGCCTGGAGATGGAGAAATGGGGCTCAAGGTTGAAGGTCATGACTGAAAGTCCAGTCCCTAATCCTGGTCCACGTGTGTGAGTGCAGCCAAGAGGACAGGGGGAGGGGAGCACAGGGCCAAGCCTTGTGAATTTTCAGGAAGAAGAGGACTGGGGTTAGGGACGTGGCAGAGTTGAGACGCCAGCTCAGAGGAGTAGCTTCTTTGTTAGAATCAAACACAGACCATTGAGGTGAGCGGAGGTGTGGTCCTGGAAGAGAGACAGCATTGAGGGGTCCCGGATGAGAGTCAGCCTTGGCATCGCTTCTTGGAGTTCTTCATTCAGATGCTCCCAGAACTTCCCCAAAGTCTTTATCAAGGAGTCCCCACAGCAAAACACAGCCAGGCTCCGTGTCGGTCTCTGACCCCCCTCATACTGGCCAGACCCAGAGGCTCATCGCTGCCTCACACCACCTTCCTGAAATAGCCGCCAGCCTGCCCCCCATAGAGGGTTCTTTGTAACTGTCAGCTCATGGTGCATGTCCGTGAGTGGCACTGTTTTGTTCCTCATCCCACTCAAGAATCTCCTAGGCTCTTAGGCTTTGTCCCCTTGGTCTATGGAAAGGTAGACCCAGGATGGCCCCACGCCTCCTGTCTGAGGGGGGTATTAGGTCGGCAGGTGTTTGGCAGGAATGTGATGGTGGCTCCAGGGAAGGATCTTGTCCTCCAGGGCGAGCCACCCCATGTCCAAGGAGTGTCTCTGATACATGCAGTGTCTGAGCCATGATGCTTCCCGGGGGTAGTCCCCGCTGGCTTCTCCGATGGGCGTCTTGACGCAGCCTGACAGGGCCACAGCCACATGCCAACCTCCGGGGCTTGTGGCAGTCATCTGCGGTGTTCCTGCCCACTGCCGGCCTGCTCCCAGTCCCATGCGGACCTCCCCTAGCACCTGGCTGCTCCCCCGCTGATATCACCCGCACCCCTCTGGCCTTAGTGTCTGCACCTGCTGTCTCCAGTTCCTGACTCCCAGCCCGGATCCACACACCGTTCCTTGCCTCCTACCTCCTCTGACCTCTCACTGCAAGGGGCAGGCAGCTGGCCCTGGACAGCCCTTCCCCCTACCCTGAAAAGCCTGGACGTCTACAATGAGCATCTCACAACACCTCTGACGACCTCCTCGGCATCCGTGGGCCTGACTTGTCCCCAGACTTAACACGAGGGCTTTGCAGACTGGCAGCAGAATGGCTTGTCTGAAGCTCAGCTTAGAAAACGCTTCCAGACACCTGTATTCACTGGAACTCTGAGAAATTGCTTTGGAGGCAGTCACAATGCGCCGGCTTATCAGGGAGCTAATGTATTCATAGAGGACAGCGCCCGCATAATCACCCCCATTTCTTCGGCTCTCCCCGTCCCGGCCGTTTATTCACCATTTGCGTCCTCACCATCTCATTTCAGTGCTGCTCCTGGATAAATGCTTGCCCCCAACAGAATATCTTTCACCAGGAGCTGCTGCTGTCAGGAATTGGCTGAGCAGGCAGCACCGCCTCCGGTCACCCGTGTTCTCTGGATAAAAATGTCTGGGAATGGAGAAGGGAATTAGATTTGTGAACTCTGCTTCCAACATGTGTGTGAGTCAATCACCGAGTGTGGAGATGTCTGGCTTTCCTTCCTTAAATTATAAAGCTATTCTGGAGTATGGGTCTGAGTGAGGCCCACAAATGCATGTTAGAATATCTTCAGGTGGTTCGTGTTCAGGGTTTAAAATACAGTATATGATGTGGTCTAGCTTTTTTTTCCCCTTCCTCTCCATCTCTTTCCTCCCACTTGACAGAGATGAAGCATCACTGGAGTTGAAGGAAGGATGGCTTTTAAAGTGGGGGCCCAGCAACACACCATCTGGCAGCACTGAGCCTGCAAGAGAAAGACTGGTTCATCTGAATCCCAGTTCCCCCTTTAAGGGTTGCAGAACTGCTTATCATCTCCAAAACAGACCTTCTCATTCCTCTGCGTTTCATGAATGAACCTCTCAGTGCCTCTGTGTTCTCATCTCTTATCTGCCCTAATCACTGCTCCTGCCGGCTCATGAGCCCCTGTGGGAGACATTGCTGTTCCCATCTCACTTACCCAGGGCAGCTTATTCACAGTCTTTAAGTATCTGAAACATAGAAATAGAGTTGTTTGTACAATCAAGGAACGCATGCTCTGCATCAGGGGTCATTACAAGTCCATACAACACCCTAAAAATTAGTTGTATTACGATACTCCTCCTTCTTTTGTTCAGATCAGGAAACTGAAATTAAGAGCATACGTACATTCTTAAGGTCATACAGCATGTAAGACATTCAACCCAGGGCTGACATCTGGCTTAGTGGATTAAGCTGCTGCCTGCAACGCCAGTATCCATGGGCATGAGTTTCGTGTCCTGGCTGCTCCACTTCCAATCCTGCTCCCTGCCAATGTGCCTGGGAAAGCAGGAGAAGATGGCTCAGGTGCCTGGGCCCCTGCACCCATGTGGGAGACCCAGAAGAAGCTCCTGGCTCCTAGCTTCCTCCTGGCCTAGCCTCGGTCATTGCAGCCATTTGGGGAGTAAACCAGAAGATGGAAGATCTCACTCTCTGTCTCTCCATCTCTCTCCTCTCTCTATAACTCTGCATTTCAAATAAATCTTTTTTTAAGAGAGATTCAACCCAAGATCTCCATGAATCAAAGTACTAGATAGATATATCATGGTGTTCTAGGGGGAAAAGTCTGTTGAGCACCCCCCAGAAAGATGTTATAACGTGCATGTGGTACTTTCCTTCTCCTTACTGACAGTCACGTCCCTGAGTCCCCTTTTAAAGGCTTACTCTTGTTTTGCACCCGGTTGCTTTTTTCTTTGTTCTTATTGTCCCGATCACTAAGTTCATAACACAGTGGTAAAAGGGAAGGAGCTGCTATGACCGATCAGAATGAAATGAGTGAGAACTAGGAGCCAACAAACACTGACTAGAAACCAGAAAGAATGTCTATCTCATGATGACTTAAGTTCTAGCACACATAAGAGCATGCTCAGGAGCTGGCAAGCAATTGAGAAACTGCTCTAGACTATGATAAGTTGGATTGAATCCCCCCCCCCACACACACACAGCAATTTCTTGAAATCCTAACCTCCTGTATCTGTGAATGTGATTTTATTTGGAAATAGGGTCTTTGCAGATGTGATCAGTTTAAAATGAGGGCATACTGGATTAAGGTTGGCTGTAATCCAACAGGACTGCTGTCCTTATAAGAAGAAGCAAATTGACAGACACACAAGGAAGACTGAGGCAAAGTTGGGACTGCCGAAGCCATGAGTCAAGGAAAATCCAGATCTACAAGTAGTTGGATGAAGCAAGGAAGGATCCTTCGCGAGCAGCTTTGGGAGGGACGGGGCCCTGCCAACACTGTGATTTCAAACACTCTGGTCTCTGGAACTGTGAGAGAGTACATTTCTGTCAGCTTAGCCATCAAGTCTGTGGTGCTTTGTTGTAAGAGTCCACAGAAACTAACGCAGAGCCTAGCAACTCAGTGCAAGGAGGAACCCAGAGAGAGGCTGCGTCCGTTACCTTGGAAGAAGTGGGTGACGGTGAAGCTTACATTCTCTCCCTTCGTAGAGTGGGCTCGCCTCACCTCCCAGAAAGCCTTGCTTTCTCTGTGTAAAGTGTCCACCCTCTCTGGAGAGCAGACCCGGTTAACCAGACCACAAAACCTCCCACAGCAGAAACCAAGGAATATGAGTTCTCAGTTTTTAAAAACATCACAAAATCGTCCAGGGAAAAAGAAAGCACCAAGGGGAAACCCCAGCAAAGTCGGTGGGAAGCCAGATTTGATCCACAAAGTCTGCAAGTGTCCAGTGTGTCAGAGACAGCCTAGGGAGGTGAATAGTACACTTAAATAGATGAAAGAACAGAATGAAAGTATGAATGAGAAGCAGGGGGCTATTAAATGATCAATCATATCAGTATGAACACAGAACTTCCAACATGAAAAATATAAAAATGAAATTAAAATCTCAGTTGATAGATGGAATAGCTACATGGGCATTATTAAAAGGACAAAATTAATAAACTGAAAAATAGATCCAAAGTAATTATTCAGAATTAGCTCAGAAAAACTGAGAAAAGGGTTTTTTTAAAAAAAAAAAAAAAACAAGTTTGAGAGACTGTAGGATTGAGAGAGGGAGTATGATATCTTACAAATCCAAATGGAGATGACAAAAAAGAGAGAGTTAGGCAAAAGCAATGTTTGAATAGCTAATGACTTAAGATTTTTCCAAACCAATAGAAGATAACAATCCTCAGATTCCAGAAGCCAGTCCATCCAGAGCAGGAAGAATCCAAAGCTGTCCACACTTAGACATTCCATGGTGGGACTGCAGGATACCAAAGACAAGGGGGAGGTCTTGTAGCAGTCAAAAACAAAACAAAACAAAACAGGCTGCCTGAACATTAGTGAGACCTAGAATGACAGCAGACTGCTGGATGGTGATAGCAAGAGCCGGGACACTGTGAAACACTACATTCGGGGTGCTGAGAGATGATTTTCTACCTGTATAAGTATTCACCATAATATATTTTCAACTCTTGGGCAAAAGAAAGTCTTTAGACACACAAAAACTGAAAAATTTTGCCACTAACCAATCCTCATTAAAATAAATTATAAATGATTTGCTTCAGGAATAAGGAAAATGATCCCATAAAGAAATCTGAGATAAGAAGATACTAATTAGCTCAAAAAGTCATTAAGTATAGGACTGAAGTTAAGTAAATATTGATGGTAAATGACACAAGACTAAAGTCCTGTGGGCTATTGAAACTACAATGTGTGATGGCTGTGGGGGTGATTCAAATGAAGGTGTTCTAAACGCCTTTATAGTTAATGAGTAGTAGAAGGATTCTGGTTGACTTCAGATTTAGTAATTTAAGTACTTTGTTGAAATTTCTAGGAAAGTCTTGAATTTCATAGATACATAAAGTATAATTTTCAAAGTAGTTGAGGAAAAATAAAATATAGAAACTCTAAACAAGAGGGAAATAGAAATACAGAACAAGTTGTACAAAGAGAAAACATATAATAAGATGGTGCCAGTCAATCCAGATGTGCCAGTAAATACGTAAATTTGCATGATCTAAGTTAATATGATTTTAGACTAGATGGAAAGTTTTTGAAAAGAGCTGTACACTATTTATAAGGATATGTCCCAGGACTAGGAGGCCAGCCCACATGGTGGCACAGTGTGTTAAGCCGCTGCCTACAATGCCAGAATCCTATATGAGCATGGTGTGAGTCCCAGCTGATCCATTTCCAATCCAGCTCCCTGGGAAAGCAGTGGAGGATGGTCCAAACGCTTGGGCCTCTGCACTCATGTGGGAGACCCAGATGGAGTGCCACGATCCTGGCTTTGATCTGGCCAAGCCATGGCCGTTGTGGCCATTATGGGGAGTTAACAGATGGAAGATCTCTCTCTCTCTCTCTCTCTCTCTCTCTGCCTCTCCCTCTTTCTCTATAACTGTATAACTATTTCAAATAAATCTCTTTTTTTGAAGAAACATGTACAAAATACAAGAGGTTAAAATACAATACCAAGAGATTAAATTAGAAAAGGATGGAAAAATCATGATGCATAGATTCCAATCAAAACAAAATTCTTGTAGTTTTATTACTTTTAGAAAAGAAAATTATTACAACATGTTATGGTATAAGGAGTTCTACAAAATGATAAATGTGTAATTCATCAGGAATATATAACAATTAAAAACTTTTGCACACCTAATTTATATAAAATACAAATTGGCAGAATTATAACGAGACTTTGACAACTCTATCAACATAGTACAAAATTTTATTAAATGTCCGCAAGTAATTGATAGACCATTACAATTAAGAGTTTGAATCTAGCAGGCAAATCTAGAACATGACATCTTATAACTGCTACAAATCCTTTTTTCTTCTCCAGCAATCCCTGGAATAATTATTTTTTTTTTTTTTTTTTTTTTTTTTTTTTTTTTTTTTTTTTTTTGACAGGCAGAGTGGACAGTGAGAGAGAGAGACAGAGAGAAAGGTCTTCCTTTTGCCGTTGGTTCACCCTCCAATGGCCGCCGCTGCAGCCGGCGCACCGCGCTGATCCTGGCAGGAGCCAGGAGCCAGGTGCTTTTCCTGGTCTCCCATGGGGTGCAGGGCCCAAGCACCTGGGCCATCCTCCACTGCACTCCCTGGCCATAGCAGAGAGCTGGCCTGGAAGAGGGGCGACCGGGACAGAATCCGGCGCCCCAACCGGGACTAGAACCCGGTGTGCCGGCGCCGCAAGGTGGAGGATTAGCCTATTGAGCCACGGCGCCGGCCTCCCTGGAATAATTATGAAAGCTGACCATATCTGTGGTCTAAGCCAGGATTCAACAAATTTCAAGGAGTTAGCCTCACATGAACATGGTTTCTGACTCTAACATAAGCAAGTTAGAAATCCACAACCACAAATTACAGACAAAAGCCACATTGTTGGAAATTGTGAGACATAGTTCTAAAGAACTCATAGATCAAAGAAAAATTATACTGGAAATTTGAAAATATTTTAAACTGAAAAATGACAAATATGCTATCTATTGTATTATGTGAAACACAACTGAACATCTAAAGAGACTTGTATAATGTCCATTCCTAGATTTGATTGAGTTGAGCTGTTTGGAATGTTTCTCAGAGAAGAAAGTCTACCACACAGGACCTTCTGTGGGGCACTAGGCTGTGTCATCGACTGCTTCTCTAGGTGGAGAAACTTTACTCACTTGGGGTTTCTTATTGGCAATTTAGATTCCTGTCCTGAAACGTTCATTATCATCTGCTTTCTAAAAAAAAAGAAAAGATTTATTTATTTATTTATTTGAAAGCCAGAGTTACAGAAAGATAAGGAAAGAGAGAGAGAGAGATCCTTCATCTGATGGTTCACTCCCCAGATGGCAGCAATGGCCAGGGCTGGACTAGGCCAAAGCCAGGAGCCAGGAGCTCAATCTGGTCTCCGACATGGATAGTAGGGGCCCGAACACTCAGGCTATCCTCCACTGCTTTTCCCAGGCCATTATCAGGGAGGTGTATCGGAACTGGAGCAGTGAGTACACGAACTGGTGCCCATATGGGATGCCAGCATCACAGGTGGCAGCCTCACCTACCATGCCACAACACCAGCCCCCCCGTTTGCTTCTTTAGAATAGACCCTGCTATTATGGTGACTTTTTTTTCTTTCTTTTTTGCTCTTTAAAAAATTACTTTATTTTTACTATATTCCATAAGAGTTTCATGCCTTTTTATTAGCATGTAATAATTGTGTACCTTTATGGGGTACAGCATGATGTTTCAACACACTTCCTTCAGTCCTGATCAAGTAACATGGTTGGCATTTCCACCTCCTTATCATTTCTTTATGTTTGGAGCCTTCAAGCTCTTTCCTTCTACTTCTTTATAAAAGACATAATAGTCTATTGAGTGCTCGTCCCCCTACTATTCTATGGACACTGGAACTTATTCCTTCTGCCTGTGCTTTGCTAATCATTATGCAGCTTCCATCAACACCCCCTACCCAAACTGTAATACTCACTATTCTACACTCAGATCAACTGGTTTTTTTTTTTTTCAAGCTTATTCTTATGAGAGAGAGCATGTGTTACTAATCTTTCTGTATCTGTTTACTCACTTAATATAGTGCCCTCCAGTTCCATCCATTTTGCTGTGAGTGTAGGACTCCATTCTTCTTTGTGACTGAAGAGTATTCCACTGTGCAGATGAGGGTACTTCAAAAAGTTCCTAGAAAAACAGAATTAAAAGTATATGTTGAAATTTTGAAATTGATCCATGATTGTTCATAGTATACATTTTCCATGAACTTGTTGAAAACCCCTTATTTATGCCACATTTTCTTTGTTTTTTCATCTGTCAGTAGACACTTAGGTGGATTCCATATCTTGGCTGTGCTGAATAGCGGATCTCTGCCTTTATTTGCTATTCCCCAGCGCCCACCGTGCCCATTTTAGTGCTGCTTCTTAGACTCATTGTCAGGTCCGACTGGGACTAGAACCCCTCACTGTGAATGATTCTGCCGCTTTTCCCCACGTCCTTGTCCCTTGCCCCTCTGTGTGTTTCTCCACATTGATGGACAACATCAAAGACGAGAGGAAGTCGAGCTGACTGGCTCCACTTTGTGGTCTTCAGGGCAGCAAGAACTGACTCAGAGTTCTCCTTATCTACATATCTTATTGAATAGCTTAATAAACCAGAAGTTGAGATTGCTCGATACCTTGGACAGTGGCTTTGTTCTAAATCCAAGACGTTTTTCTGTTGTCTTTTTTACCAGTTTTCATTCCCTCTCAAATCTTCTCTGTCAGCCATGAAGAGCCTAATACCTGGACATGCCCAAGAATATGCCAATCACCGTTCCACAGGGCGTGTGGCATGATAAAGCAAGGAAGCTGTGGGTACAGTAGAAGGAGTAGACTTCACTAATTGCATGGTCACCAGGTACCCAAAACTCCCCTAGGTCCCTGGACTGCATTCGTCTATATCAACAAAATGACAGTGGCAGTGTCCTCCATCTGCATGTCAGAACTTTTTCCTCCCACTATCCTATTTAATGCGCACAATAAAGTGTAACAAGCAAGCTAGGGATTATTACCCTAATAGTGTTGTGTGATTAAAAGTGTTTATGTTAGCCCCCAAATTAATTCATTCTTATGCTTTATTATCTAACTATCATTATTTTAACAATAATGATAACAAAAAGAAACCAATTTAACTACCTCATAAAGTAAAAAGTACTCTATATAGCACATATGACCATATCTCTTATACATGTCCAGATAGATAGATAGATAGATCCTAATATACTCTTACACATTTTATTTAGGGCCTTATCTTTAAAAAGAATGCTTTAATTTATCTATATTATAGTCTTGATGCAAATAACACTCAAGAATGTATATTGTGAGAAAAGTAAACTGACTCAGGCTGACTTAAAAACAAAAGGAATTGATTTGAAGGCCATTGGATAGCTCAAGGAATTAACAAGAAGCCCATAGAAGCAGATTGGGAAAACAAGCAACGTCCAAAAGAGGTTAAGCAGCGGGAATGGCAACCAAAGCTATATGGTAGGAGAGCTTGTTTAGGATACTATCCCTGACCCCACAGTGGGGCTGAGCATCACTGCTTGGGTCTAGGTGACATCCGTCAAGATGCAAAGTCCTGAGTGAGGGTATACAGTCAGCTCAACTTGAAGTTATATGCATATGCCTTAGTCCAGGGGACAAGTCACAGGTGGCTCCTATCAGATTCCTGTAGTAGTTCTAAGAATTATGTGACAGGTTCCTTCGATCAGGAGGCAGATTTAGAACCTGGGTTCAACTATTACTAAAATATGTAATAGGTATCTAGGGTATTGTTTTCCATAGTGCAAACATTTTATCATATATGGGATTTGTAAAATCCTTTTTATTGCAAACAATTAAAAATACATGCAAAAATAGAGTAAGCCCCCTTGCATCCATCACATGCTTTCATCATTATCAGCTCATGGGCAGTGTGGTTTTTTATCTCTGCTCCTACTCAGGTCTCCCCCAGTTCATGTTATTTTGAAGCATACCCCCAGACATTGTATCATTTCATTAAAATATATTTCCCTGTGAATCCAACATAGCTGAAGACTTAAAAAAGACATGACCACAATATTGTTTTCAGTCCTAAAATGTTGAAAAGAATCCCATACCATCAAATATTCCATGAGTGTTCAAATTTTGCTAATCCTGTTGTCATTTTTCATTTCAATTTGCTTTACAATTTGCATGAATCAAGATTCAGTTGGTTAGTATGTCTGTCAAGTCTATATTGGTATGTTTGTATAAAATAAAGATTTGTTTATTTATTTGAAAGGCAGAGTGAGAGAGAGGGAGAGATCGATCTTCTATCCACTGGTTTACTCAAATAGCTGCAAAGTCTACGCAGAATCCAGGAGCCTGGAACTCCATCCAGGTCTCCCACATAGGTGGCAGCAGCCCAAGCACTTGGGACGTCTTCCTCTGCTTTCCCATGCACATTAACAGGGAGCTGGGTGGGAAGTGGAGCACCTAGGACTTGAACTGGAGCACATATGGGGTGCTGGTGTTGCAGGCAGCAATTTAACCCACTGTGCCACAATAGTGGCCCCCCAAAGTCTCTATTAATTTACTGAATCTCTCTCCCTCCCTCCCTCCTCCTTTTCCCCTCCCCCTCTCTCCATCTCCTTTTCTTTTTCCTTTTGTCATTTATTTTTAAAGAAATCAGATCACTTTCCCTGCATATTATACTGATTGCATTTTCCGTTTATACTTAACATGTCCTACTTCGATAAGATGTCCTTCTTCTAACCTGGTAGTTAGATCTATCGATTTAGGTTCAATTTTGTAGCAAGACTCCCCAGACAATATTTGTGTATTTCCATCTCAAGGCACATAATGTCTCCTTGTCTCCTCATCTTTGATGCCAGCAGCCATTGCTGTTTATTGCCTTGATTCAGTCATTCTTTACGAGTTGCAGAGTGGTGATATTTTAGTTTTATTTTTCCTTCCTTATTTATTAACTGGAATAACTTTTATAAACAGACATTTGTTGCACTCCATTCTTTGGTTGCCCAGAAGAACAGCAAAGTGCTTTTGGAAAAGTCAAGATAAATAGTTCTTTCTAACTCAGTTTCCTTTACCATCCTCCAAAGAGGGTCAATTGGTTTTTTTAAATTATTGTTATGAACATAAGGATTTAAATATATTTGATTAATTTTAATTCATTACATTTATTTTTCTAATTGACTTGCAGGTTTTCCACCTCTGCCCACTGGGAGCCCATGGACATAGGTTTCTGAGTCCCTTTGACTCCCTAAGGGTTAAGGCATGGTATGTAAATCCCCGCTCTGGGCAATGAGGGTCTGTAATGCTACTGAGTTGGTCTGCACTCAGCAGTGAGAGCTAGAAATTGCTATTATTATTGTAGCGATAAAATGCTTGAGGCATCCAGGATGATCTTTCTGATTCAAATTGAGAGCAACTAGGATTTTACTTAACCTCATCAATCCTAACTTCTGAATGTATTTCCTTCCTCCCGTGCCAAAAATTCTAGTTCTTAATGACACCAACATAATTACTTGTTTATTTTATTCCCCAGGATGCACACAACTGTTTCAAAATCCTAATAGCAACATTACCACCAACAAAATGCTAACTAGACACAGTTTAATATTTTTTTTACTTGTCTTTTTTGGTTTTAGGTTATATCTCCCTAGAGATATACTATCAAATTACTCTGATTTAAAGTTGTCTAGAATTGCTCCTCTCTGTGTGGATATCCTGCCAACCTCATAAAAAGTTTCATTTGTTTCATTTTGCTTTTGGTTTTATATTTAACTTTTTATAATTATATAAACATTTATGTAATTCCGAAGTCAAATCTACAAAATAAGGCACATTCAGAAAAATCTACCTCCTAACACTTTCCTCTGAATCCTGTTTACTCCACTACCTCTAGCGTGAATATTTATTTGTTTGTTTGTTGTACTTTATGCTTTTAAAATGTAAGGAAATGTGCCTGTGTACTCACAGTTTTTTACATCAATGGCAGTATGCTACGTACGTTTTTACCACCTTGTTTTTTCACTGTATTCATCCTGAAGTTCATTCTGTGATAGTATGTAGAAATAGTCCCTGTTCCTTTTTTACAGTTGTATAGTACTCAGATGCACGAACATTTCCTCGATTATTCTACCAGTTTCCCTTTAAGGGCTTAGTGTCCTCGTGCAGACTTGCGCATTGTTTAATCGTGTTTTTCCTGATGATCTTTTAGCTTCCTAGAAAAGGAATTATGGGGTCAAAGGATACCTGCATGTGCAGCTTTGCTGGCTATCAGCAGTGTCCCTGGAGGGTTACTGTGGGACATCACCAGCAACTGTGACGGAGCCTGTTTCTCCGCAGCTATGGCAACAAAGCCTGTTGTCGAATATTTGGGATTTTGCCAATCTGACCAATGAGAAATGGCTTTCAGGGTAGATTTAATTTGCATTTCTCTTATTAAGAACTAGGTTGAAAAGCTTTTCCTGTGATTAAGGCCATTTGCATTTCTTTTTTCTGTTGATATCTTTGGCCCACTTTCCTATAGGCTGTTCATCCTCTATTTTTAGAATCTCTTTACTTGGGTAGTACTTTGACTAACATAAATTGCAAATATTTTCTCCCACTTTTTTGCTTGTCTTTTGATAATGCTTCTGGTGTTTTTTCCAAGCAAAAGCTGCTTTTTATGCTTAAATGCTATGTGTGTGTGTGCACGCACATACACATATCTATATATATATGTAAATGTATATATGCATATATATATATATTTAAATGTGTGTGTGTGTGTATATATACACACACACACACACACAAAGTCTTTTTCTTGCTTGCTTCCAGATTCCAGTTATAGAAAATCTGATTCACTGTCCTAAGGTAGAGAAATTCACCTGTTTTCTTCTGACATTTGCATGAATATATATTTATATTATATATATATATATATATATATATATATATAGTATTTTAAACTCTGATTGGCTCAGACTTGATCGTGGTGTCTGTGAGGAAGGGCTGCTGCCCTGTTCTAAGTGGCTGTTCAGTCACCCTGCCACCTGTCTCAGCCCCCTTCCTGTGCCTGTAGCAGAACGTCTGAGCCCAGGAACTGACAAGGAGAGCCTGGTTTATTTAGGCTCGTGGTTCTGGAGGCTGGGAAGTCCCAGAGCCCAGTGCCAGCATCTTCTGGGCTCCTGGTGAGGACCTCCTGCTGCCCAACACCATGGAGGGGGAATGGAAGTGCAGGCAGGGGTGGTGTGGAGCAAAACATGAGGGGTGGCCTCAGTCTGTGACAACCTGTTCTTATGGGAACCGATCCAGCCCCAACATCTGCAAGGATTAACCCAGTCTTGTGAGAGTGCCACTAATCCCTTCATGAGGGCTCCCCAGGCACCTCTTAAAATTACTGCCACCTCAACACGATTACGTGAGGATTCAGATTTCAGCATGAGCTTTAGAGGAGACAAGCTGAACATGAACCGTGGCACCTTCTATTTCAGTAACATCTCTTTTCCTTGCTGGTTTGCAATACTACCGTTACCAAACACTAAATTACATTTGGGTCTGTTCTGGCTATTCTGTTCTGGTTCCATCGATCTATTCATGTACTGATATCACACAATTTCAGTGATGTAGGCTTTATATTATGTTTGGAAGTCCATGGGGTAGATTGAACCTTGCAGAGTATATCCAGTGGGGTAAGGCCTTGCACACAAAGAAGGGGAAGATGTGTGAAAGACACAGATACCATTTTCCCTCTTCTTCCCTGGCTAGATTTGAAAATACTTGGTGTTAGGATGTATAGCTACTTAATTTTCATAATGATGCTTTGAATCCAGTATGTGCTCAATGAGCAGGTCTTGAATTTAAATGTCAAATGTAAGAAAATGCAGTGTCTATGTCTCAGAAGGCCAGAGCTATAAGCAGTAGGTGGAAACTGTAAGGGATGTGGGTATCAATTCAGTACAGATACTCCTTGACTTACAATGAGATTATGGTAAACCAATTGTACTATAAAGTATTACAAACCAAAAATACATTTTATACATCTAACCTACTGAACATGATAGGTTGGCGACACAGCCTGCTGTAGAGGATCAGTGATTACTCTTGGGGTCGCACGGCTGACTGGGAGCTGGGGGAAGAGCAGGAGGCATTCTAGGGAGTCGGGGTGGCAGCTGCAGGTGGATAACTGAGAAGGAGCACAGCTGCCACTCAACTCAAAATTGGGAGCCGGAGATCTGTAACGGGTCATCCACAGACAAGCTGGGACAGCCAATGCGGGGAAGGCTGGGGGTGGTAACTCATGACAGCCTTGGGTGGGCTGTCAGCTCAGTCTGCTTGTTTAGCACCTCCACCAGTGACTTAAGTGAAAGGCAAAACATGCACTTACGGCTCACCTGAACATTCGGACACTTCCTGGGTTCCCAGCCTTGGCATGCCAGGGTCTGAAACATCTAGCCTTTGGTTTAGTGACCTGAACCCTGGGACAACAGAAGAAGGTGGCTGCTCTGTGAAAGCATCAGAATTGGCAGCAGCTTTGCTGATGATCTGAAGTCGGCACTTGGCCACCAGTTCTGAACAAGAGGATAATAACATGAGTAATAATAAGAGGAAGAACTTCCATTTGTTATATGCTATGTGCCTTTATCACTTTGTGTATGTTATCTCAGTTATTTATTATTAAATTGTATTTGTTTCTTTGGGAGGCAGAGGAACAGAGAGAGAGTGTTTGCATTCACTGGTTCCCTCCCCAAATGTCCCAAATGGTCCAGGAACACCCAGGTTAAAGCTGGGAGCCAGGAATGCAATCCAGGTCTCCTAGGTACTTGAGCCATCACTTCTGCCTCCCGGGGGCTGCACTGCAGGAAACTTGAGTCAACAGCCAGAGCTGGGAATGGAACCCAGATATTCTGATAGTCATTAATTTTTAAATGAGCCTTGTAAGGTCTCTGTTGTTACCTCAGTTTTGTAATTTAGGAAGCTGGAGGAAAGTGGTTTAAATAACTTGTACCTATGATCACTCAAGATTACAACCAGCCCCACTGGTTTCAAGGCTCACCTCCGTCATTGTGTGTTCCTTTAGCACTTATGCCGGAGCTCGGAACCATTTGACTTCAGGAGCTGGGTGCAGCCAGCATTGTTTGGAAAGTACTCCATCCCAATTCAGTGCATGATGGTTCAATCCAAATCCACATGAGGGCTGGGGTCTTGATCAGACAACCCACCTCACCATCTTGATCAGAGGTCATGGGGACTTGGCAACTGGAGGGGGGTCACTGGGTCAAGAGCAGAGCCAAAGGATGGGCGTTTGGCATAGCCATTAAGTTTCTGCGTGGGATGCCGTTCCCTGTATTGAAGCACCTGGTTTGAGTCCCAGCTCCTCCACTGCCGATCCAGCTTCCCTATGGTGCACACCCTGGGAGGCAGCAGGTGATGATCTAAGCCTTGGTCCCTGCCACCCATGTTGGGGACCTGCACTGAGTTTCAGGCTCCTGACGTCAGCCTTGCCCAGCACTAGCCTTTGTGGTCATTTGGGGAGTGAACCAGAGGGTGAAAGATCTCTGTCTTTCTTTCTCTCTCTGCCTTTCAGGCAAATAAATATTTCTTTAAAAGAACTGAGCCAAAAGCCTGAATGCAGAGTCAGGAGTTCGATTAAGGAGTTGCCAACAGAGAGCAGCCAGAGCGGAGAACGTCAGATATGTGGGGCCAGAGAACCAGAGACAGAGAGGAGGAGGAGAAGGCCAAGGAGGGGCCCTCGCGACTGCCTAGAATGGGCCTCACCATTACTTGAGATTTTAAGAAAAGACCTATAAGGTCAAGGGCCTGGAGGCTTTGTTGAGATTGTCAGTGCAGGAAGTCCAGGCAGGTGGGTCAGTGTGTACACATGACAGACTGACCGTATGGCTCTCTCCCGAGGCCTGGGACTTGGAGGCCTGAGTCATTGTCACTCACTGCCAGTGACACAGCCGTTGTTAACTGGCCACAGGGATGTTCATTAAAAACACTGGATGCCACAGTTTCAACCAGGCCTTAGCCCCACACAGCTAGAGAAAGAAGGGATGTGGGGGCCGGCATTCCCTCCCAGCAGAGAAGATCTCAGGACACCCACAGATACAACGACTCGCAGAAAAGCTGCAAGCAGATTCTCTTGGCTTCCCAGCCCCGGAGACAGAACATTCAACACCTTAAATTGGATTGGAGTCTCAGTGGCTTCTAAATGTTACAGTTGGCCCACACCAGCTGGAGCTGGAGCTTAGAATAACCTGAGATCTTGGAATAACACATCCCAGGGTGTGTGCATATGTGTGTGGGTGTGTGGGGTGAGTGGTGGCCACGAGCCCTGCCACTGCCTTCTATCATTTGGTTGCAAATTGGAATCTCTTTGGCATTGTCCTTCAGCTGATACGATGGTGAGAAGCCTACAGAAAGCTGAGAGCTGTTCAGTGGAATAAGTGTTAATCTGTGTGGTCTTCTGAGGCCATGAATTTAAAACAACACCAAACACAGACTTCAAGCGTGTGGGCCTTTGTACTTCCCAAGTGACACAAAGCTTCAGCTAACACTCTGTCCCCATGTTCCCTTAGCAATGCACCGAATTTCAGTGACAGTTGGAGGCTAAGACCTAGCTTTCCCTAATGATTTTTTTTAAATTGCATTTATTTTTATTCATTTGAAAGGGGGTGGCATGTAGAGAGAGGTAGAGATATTCAATCCACTGGTGTAGTCCCACATTCCCATAACAGCTGGGGCTTGGCAGGATAAAGCCAAGAGCTTGAAACTCCATATGGGTGTCCCATGTGAGTGGCAGGGACTCAAGTACTTGAGCCATCCCCTGCTACTTCCAAGAGCATGCGTTAGGAAGCTGGATTGGAAATGGAGCCAGGACTCGAGTCTAGGCACTCCAGTACAAGCTGTGGGTATCCTAAGCCAAACACTTTACTGCTGCCCTAATGTCTGCCCCTCCTGGGAAACTTTGATAATAGAAATAGCATTCATTTATACAGTGAATATTTGTCACACTGCAGGTGACATGCACTTGGCATTAAGTTGATGAGAAAGGTAATATCCTGATCCTGACTTCAACAGGAAGCCAGAAGTACATAAATAAATAATAAAGATAAAAAAGAAAGCCTGGAGGTGGGATAATGGCATCAGGTGCCTTCTGTGTGTCCATTGAAGATAAGAGGAAGAGCCCAGTGTGCATAGAAGTTTGGACTAAAAGGAGAAAAGATTGGAGAATTGAGCATGGGCATAGGAGGTGGGGGTGGGGCAGGGTGGTGCCCACAGTTATACAGTGGATCAGCTGGGAAGGTAGGAACTGGGTGGGCAGAAAATCACAGATGTCAGTGGAAGACAATAACCCAGCCCACATGAATACTAATGATAATATCTATCATTTATCGACCATGTATATTTTGTGCTTGGTGTATTTATTTAATAACTATCTATGAAGCATCTACTGTTTTAGACACTGTGCCAAGCGCTGGGTTTGCAGTGATGGGCAGGGTAACTTGGGTCTGCCCTCAGAGCTTATATTCCCATGAGGTTCATGCTGTGTGGCACTTGTTCCTCCTAAGAAGAATCACTGGGGTGGGATCGCAATCCCAGCCCTGAGGCTTAGAGGAGCTGAGTGACTAAGGCAGACCCCACAGGAACAAGGGATGGGGTCTGCCTGTGATGGGAATGCCAGTGGGGAGGGGCACCTGATGAGAAGCCCTAGGAGGGGACAGTTGCAGATTTCCAAGGGCTAAGGAGGGAGCAGATGGAGAGTGATAGGAGGTGGGGAGATTTGGGATTTTCTTTGACCAGGAAGGGAGGAGGGATTCCTTGAAGACAGATGATCTAGTGCCTGCTTGTAGGTGGAGGCCACGTGCCAGAGCCCTGGGAGAGCACAGACTTACCTCGAGAGAGTGGTTCAAATCTTATTTCCTCCTGGGTGGCCAGCCATACCCCTGGATAGCCCTGTGGTCCTGGAATGTGTGCCCTTAGCTCTGGTCTCTTGGGACCTGTGGGGCCTGAAGTTCCCAGGGCCTCTGAGGTCTGAGCAGCGGGTCTCTAGGAGGCCAAAGCCTCTGGATTCGGGGTGTTCCCTGGCTTGTGACCTCCCTGCATAAGGGCATCTGGCGCCCCAAGCAGCCAGCCCAGAAGCAGTTCTGCTGTGCCCAGCGGCTCTGAGAAGGCATTGCGAAGCACCAAACAAAGCTTTCTTGACCACAGAGCGCATTCCCCCCTCACTCACCAGCCAAGGGGTCACTCCACAATTACAGACCAGCAGCTGAACAGACGCGGTTTAACAGTACGTTGTAAAAGTTTTACAGTTAGTGAAGATAAGTGCAAAATTAATCCCTAAAGAACAAAGCAATTAAAACAGGACATAAGGCCGCTGTTAGCGAGGAGTGGGGAGGAGCAGGAGAGGGGGAGCACATGTCACTCTAGGAGGCCCTCCTCGCACTTGGGTGTGTTAGACTGTGTTCACCGAAGGAGCTGTAGAACAGACTGATCGGTGCACCAGAGCTGTACCACCTGAGAATAGGGTTAGAGTCAATCTCAAGGAAATTCTTACCTTCCTATGAAGTTGGACCGAGCGGGAACAGCTGGAAAGGCAGTTGCTGGGATAGTTACCGAGCTTGTGTTACAGACTGTGCGTTCGGTAATAGTAATGTAGCAGAGGTTCATCTCCTGATTCGGGGGCAAAAAGCCAAAGCCAAAGCCAAAAACCCTGGGAGCCAGCAGCCCCCAGGAGACATTCATGCCCTCTCCTTTCTGTTTCAACTTCCTGTTTCTCTTTAACTGAGTCAGCCTGTCGGTTTGTATCAGAAGCTAGAAGGTAGCTTTCTTGCCACCATTACATGGTAGTCTGATTTTTCGGGAAGGAGCCACCAAACAAGGCCAGATGTCTTTGGTCATTCCACTTACCACTTGATATGTGCATTGTTTGCAGCTCCTTCCATTGACATTATATTTTTAAAGATTATTTATTTGTAAGACAGAGTTACAGAGAGAGAGTGGGAGAGACAGAAAGGTCTTCCATCCACTGGCTCACTCCCCAAATGGACACAACAGTGTGACCTAGGCCAATGCAAAGCCAGGAGCCACGAGCTTCTTCCTGGTCTCCCACGTGAGTACAAGGGCCCAAGCACTTGTGCCATCTTCCACTGCTTCCGCAGGCTATCAGCAGGGAGCTGGATGGGAAGAGGAGCAGCCGGGACATGAACCAGTGCCCATATGAAATTCCTGCTCTGCAGGCGGAGGCTTAATCTACTATGCCATCGTGGTGGCCCCTCCATTGACATTATCTGCTGAGTGTCTTCCATACAAGAGGTACTGTGCTTGACACTTGCGTGTGATGTGGCCTCTTCCTTTCAGACTCAGTGGCCTGATGGAGCAGACAGTTGGAAACAGGGAACAAACAGCAGATGGATAGTTACAACTCGCTGTAAGTGCTGTGTTAGTCAACTCAGGCTGCCATAACAAAATATTCACAGGCTGGATGGTTCAACCAACAGAGATTCACTTTCTTACTCTTCTCGAAGCTGGAAGTCCGGATCAGGGTGCCAGCATGATGGCAATTGGTGAGAGCTCTGCTTCTGGCTTGCAGATGACTGCCTTCTCACCATGTCCTCACGTGGTAGAGAGACATCCCTGGTGTTTCTTCCTCTTACAGTGGCACCAATTCTATCAAATCCGGGCTCGGCTTTACAACCTCGTGTAACTTAAATCACCTCTTTAGAGGCCCTCTTTCCAGTGCAGTCACATGGGGAGTTAGAGCTTCACATATGAATGGGGGGGTGGGGATAATTTAGTCCGTGGAAAGTGCTATCGTGGGGGAAGAAAAGTACAAGAAGGTAATGGATGTTGTATGTTTTATTTAAGTGACAAAATTCCCATAACCTGCAACAGGACCCAGCACATAGTAAAGTGCTCAGTGACTAAGTGTTGGGTTGAATTAGAACAGAGAAGGGACCTGATCTGATGTACAATTTTAAAAACTGGATGGGAGGGTGACAGGGTTGAAGCAGAGAGCCTCTTAGGAGGCTCTGGATGGAGGTAGCCACACACAGCCCTTGGCGAGTGGGACCAGGATGCTGGTTGTGCACATGGAGAGAACTGAGTAAACCCCAGGAGGTAGACTGACTGCATTTGCTGACGCATTGGCTGTGGGGGGGGAGGAAGAGGACGTAATTACACATGGATTACAGGTTTCAGTCTTGGCTGAGTGAGGGGAAGGCGTAGGGACGGTCGGGAGGCAGGGAAGGAAATCAGGAACTTAGTTTTGGACAAGATAAGCTGAGATGCCTGAGAGCCAGGCAAGCGAGGAGCCAGTAGGCAGCCGCATCTATAAATCTCCCCTGGCAGGAACGTGCTCTTTCCTCCCGCCCTGCAGCATGGGATAGTGACAGTAAATCTTTTCATCAGTGGAATCTTGCGGTGGTCATCATTATAGCCAATACTTAGTGGGCTCTGAACACTGCCCAGGAGTTGAAATAAAGCCTCAGCATGGGTCACAACTGTTTTTGGAAATTACCATTTTTGTCTCCATCTCACAGACAAGGAAACTGGATCTTAGAAAACCAAATTCATTTCCTAAAGTCACCGATCCAGCAAACGGGAAATGTAGGAAATGTGGAAGGTTGCACCCAGAGCCTGTGCTGTCAGCCACAGTGACCTCCCTTCTCTCCAGAGGCAGGCTCTTGGGTCCACTTCCAACCCCGCCTGTGGATTATCATGGGATCTAGAGGGATCTGGGCCCTCTGTTTGCTTCCCTGGGAAACAATGGGGTTGATCCACCAGGCCCCCTCCAGCTGTGCTCTGTGGCACTGCTGATCTCTTTTGTAAACCCTGTTTTTAAAGCAAGTTTGATGTAGGTGCTTTTCAGAGGTGACAGCGGTGATGGTGTGCAAGCTGACAATTCGTTTTGATATGTATGCAAAGGGCAGGTCTCTTTAAGAGAAGATCCAGACAGCAGCTTTCATAATCTGCATTTAAATCGAGTCAGAGGCAAGCTCTGTAGAACAAATGTCATTTCTGAGTGAGAGAATGTTCAGCATGTCAGCTTCATTTTTATCATCTGAATGAGAACCTCGAGGGTCCCGCTGAGCCAAGCGTGGGAGTGATGTTTGGACCAGACACATGGCTTCCCCTGACACCTGCTCCAGGCTCTGCCACACTGCCTTCCACCTACTCTCGTCTCAGTGACATGTCGGTCACCTGGCATCCAACAGCCCCTGCTGAGCAGGTGGTTTTTGGTTGCCCTGGATTTTGGAAACGGACCCCCACCACCCCAGCGAATAATGGCAATATTCTTTGGACACTGGCTCCAAGAATCATCCTTTAGGCCACTTTTAGGGGGACATCTGGTATAGATATACCATTTGCATTTGATTGGGACTTACTAACAAGCCATTTGTATGTGTGGGATTTGTTTCTGATTAGATTAAGTTTCAGCGAGAGCAGAAAGAAACAGCCACTGATTAAAGACGTAAAAACGGAAACACTTTAAATGAGTAAGTGATCTTCATATAGCAAAGTATAAATTAAACATAGTCCAGGAGACCCGCTTTGAGTAACAGCTGGGTAGGGCACATGAGGAGAAAGCACAGCCACGGAGAGGGACTTCACTCCGAACACAGGGAGAAAATGCATGGCCCCAGCTACCTGAGAAAACCGTTTTGTCATCTCAGTGACCACATGTTTGCAAAGATCCTCCTGGGGTTTCCTTCCCTGAACTCCGATGGCCCCGTCTTTACAGGCAGGGCACTGGGGCCAGGAAAGCTGGCTCCCCTCTATGTGATGGGCTGGCTTGCTGAGGGGGTGCCTTTGATGCTGACCCTCTGACTTGTCCCCGAGTTTCCTGTGGGAAAGCAGCTGTTTCAGGAAATATCAAGTCTCTTTTACATTTTCCTTCTTGCAAAGCCTCCAGCCATCCCAGGCCTGCTGCTCTGCCTCTGGGATTGTGCCAGAGGACCCCTCCTGCTGCTCTCCGATGGCTGTGCAGGGTCCCCTTCAGACAACGGAACTGCATCAGTTGTTTCCTGGGGCCCAGATGTACAGATGCCTCCAGGGACGCTTGCAAGAAGAAGCATCATTTTTTCCAAGGAGGAATTCTGTCCAGAGGACTCAGCAGAAATGTTCATTGCAAGAAGAGGGCTTGGGAGACTGTAGCTCCAGGGCACATTTTTAAAAAGATTTATTTATTTATTTATTTGAAAGTCAAGAATTTTATATAGAGAGAGACAGAGAGATCTTCCATCCACTGGTTCACTCTCCAAGTGGCCACAGTGGCCAGGACTGATCCAAGCTGAAACCAGGAACCAGGAGCTTCACCTGGGTCTTCCACATTATGGGCAGGGACCCAAACACTTGGGCCAGCTTCCACTGCTTTTTCCAGGCCAATAACAGGGAGCTGGATTGGAAGTGGAGCAGCCAGAACTAGAACTGGTGCTTGTATGGGATGCTGGTGCTGCAAGTGGCTGCTTCACCCACTGTGCCAGAACACTAGCCCCCTAGTGGGGTATTTTCCTACTAAGGGCTAATGGAAGAACAAGCATCATCAAATTTTAAACATGTTTCCTTACATTTACAAATGACTCTATCTGCCCTTTGGTGCCTGGGAGAGAACCATGCCAGGTGTGTGGAGGCCCAACTCTTGATGTATCTTCCATGCAATAAACATGTACTGAGCCCCTGTCCTGTGCCAGACCCTGAGTCTCTGCTGGAGGTTCCTTACTGAGGGCAAGTTAGGCATCAGTCCTTTCTGTGTGTGCTCTTGTGGGTCTCCAGACAGGAGCCAAGCTCCACCCCAGTGGCACCCAGAGGAGATTGCAGATTAAACTGTGGTGAGAGAGCATTTGCTGTCCATCAGATGGGCCTACATTAAAAAGTTGGACAATGTCCGATGTTGATGAGGATGTGAATCGATGTGTGTTTCATCTGTGCTGCTGGGAGCGTAACTTGTGATACGCAGTTTAGAAGAGTTTCACTTTGCACGGGGAAGTTGAATATGTGTCTAACCCTATGCTCTGAATATTTTACTGTGTGGTAACTTCATGGAGCAATGGCCACACTTGGGCCCCAGGAGAATGTACCAAGGAGCACCATTCGTGATACTGGAATGCAGACATACACTGCTGTGTGTCTGTGCAATGGAATGCTGTAGTGGGAAAGAAATGATTTCAGGAAGCAGGCAGCATGGTTCTGTTTGGGTCAGACTACACAATGGGTACTTCAGGTTGGTGGCTTGGAAGTCATTCACAAAATTCAGGTCAATGGAATACCTTTGGGTGTTAAAGGGAACGTAGGTTTCCTGGAGATGGCCAAAGCTCTGATTCTGAGTGGAATGGTAGGTGAACAGTTGATGCTTGCATTGTGTCTTTAAACTACACAGCATTTCCCTCACACATGCGTGGACACACACACACGGTCATCGCACAAACTGTGGAAGTAGAAGCGCAGGTGATACAGGAATGCATGGCAGAGGCAGCCAAGGAGAGTAGAATTGGGAAAGCACAGGAGTGCATGTCTGGTGGGAGAGCAGAAATTCCAGGGAAGGGAGTGGCTGTGGGTGGGGGACAGAAACCCAAGAACCTGGTATGCTTTAAGAGCTGAGGACCCCGGTGTGCAGGGTGAGAGATGACGCTGCAGGGAGTGAGGACTTGGCAGTGACATTAAGGATGGGACCTTCACCTGGAGGCTAAGGGTTGCAAGTGTGGGATTGATCCGTGTTTTGGAGGAGGCTGTCTCCATGTTCATGTTGTCTCTGCCCCACACCTTTGACCCTCCCTGGCTTGCTGATGGCCCCTGACTTTTGTGTTAGCCCTGTCCAGGTTCAACCTTGCTGTGTCCCTTCTCATTCCCATGCAGGGTCAGGACTAGGGTGACATGAGTGAGTTGCCTATGGTGCAAAATTGAAGGGCAAGGACCCCCTGGGAGTGAGTGCCCTGCTAGGCCCTATTCTGTATCTGTGTTTGCTCACATCTCTGAGCTGATGACCACTTTTTAGTCCTCTACCAACTCTCTCCCAGCCTCAGCCTCACCCCACAATTGCCTCGTCTTCCTCCCATAGCCTGCCTGGTGTTGGCTCTCCTTTTTCATCTCAGCATTTCACAGCCAGACTAGGTGAGGTGGCTCTACCTAAAAAGATAATTAACTGCATGAGCCAAGGAGTCAGGATACATGAGTGGTACAAATCCTGTGTTCCACAAGCCTGGAGGAACTGGGCCAAGCTGGCTTTGGATGGGTGGTAAGTAGGAAGGAGGCTTTCTGGGCTAAGAAGCAGTGGGAATGGCCAAGAGCCAGAACTCACTGAAAGTCACGGGAGGTAAAAGCCGGAAAAGATTTGGGATGTTATCTTGTGTAAGGCTCAGGTGCTACCAGCCCCCACGTCCTGCCCATGGTAAACAGCGCTGATAGTTATAACAAGCTTTTTCATTGAGCCCAGAGAGATCTTCAGAATCCTTCTCAGCACAGTGCTGCAGCAGGATATTTACAAGTGGAGGGATTTATCACAGGGGTGTAAACTCATTCGCTATTCCTGTCGTGGACTGGAGTGATCATGAGTCTTTGAGTAGGTGAGACGATCAAATTCTATCTTCTTATCTTATGTCTGGTGTCTCCCTGTTTTAACCCAATTTCAAGTTTATCAGTTGTGTCTCAAATACTGGGGATCATTAGCAGTCCTGAAAACCAAACTCCAACTCAGAGAATGTGAAACATGAAGGGATCTGAGACATCACTGAGGACAGTCCCTCATCTGGCTGCTGGGGACACCGAGGCTTGGGAGGAGCTTTGTTCGCACAAGACATGACCCCGACTATGTGCGTAGGGCCCCCTATCCTGGGAAGGGAAAGAGAACTGACCCTCCCTGAGGAACTGCTGCTTGTTTGTTTTTGCTGTTGGGAACCTATCTTTTAAAAATCCCAGGGTTCTTACCAACAAAACCACAACCAACATCCAAAGACAGGTCCAGTGAAAGGCTGATATGTGACAAAGCTGGGAGTCAAGCCCTCTCCTCCAGTCCCTCAGAGTCATGTGTTTCTTCGTGGTTTCAGGTGGATGCTTCTAGCCTTTCAAGACAGGGCAGCAGGATGGGCCTTCTGGGAGGACTGGTGGTGACTGCGACTTTGCTCTGCCCTGGGAGACCATGGCTTATGATCTGCTTCAGGTCCCTGGTCGCATGTGGGGGCAGATCCAGCAGCCCACGTAGGCTCATCCAACATTTGCAAGGCTGTGGACTTTCTCTACAGCAAGTTCATGGTTCCACAAGATGAGGCTGCCTGCCAACATCCATGCCCATTTGATGGCTTCCTGGGTTTTCTTACATTCATTTAAGCTCTGCAGCTATAATAACTCTCTTTGGTTACAGCAGTATGCACGCAAATGTCGAAGCTTTGCTGAAAAAACCACTTGGGTTTTGAAGGAAGTCATTGTGTTCAGTAAAATCTGCCCACATTTTATGTTTATGGCCTTTATTAGAGCATCCAGCTGAGCCAGTTAAAACCAAGTCTGTATAGTCAGGGTGAGCTCAGGACTCTCAGATTCCTGGATTCGCTCATTCAAATAATAGTTATTGAATCTGTACTAAGTGGCAGGTGCTGATACATGCAGTGGGAAACATGCAGACATGATTCTTGTTCTCATGGAGCCCATAGTCCAGCACAACGAGGCAGACATTTAAAGAATAAATACAAAAAACAAAAGCATTGTGGATATTAGAGCTATTAAGAAAAAGGGCAGGGCACTTCAGATGTTCAGAGGGGATCTACTTTAGACTGGGAGAGTACAAGAAGGTGCTGTTTCTGCTGGGTGACAAATAGGGGAAAGTTATTCCAAGAAGATGGAGTAGCAGGTGCAAAGGCACAGAGGCAGGAAAGATGTCAGTGCGATTGAGAAACTCCGGGATCCAGGCCTGTCTGGGTGACCCCAGTGCCTGTTGTATCAGCACATGTATCAGCCTCACCTGCCTTCTTTGTTATCCACTCTTGGTATTCATTTCCCAGCCATGCTTGCTACCCACCTCCCCTGCCCTCCTTCCTCCTAACACCCCAGCCCCTTTGCTCCAAACCCAGATAATGCTAAGAACCCAAGACTGTAACGCAGGCAGATGCTGTCCCCCTGTCCACCAGGGGCTCCTACTCATAGAAGAAAGGCACCTGAAGATGGCTCTGAGTTAACCAGGGCTTCCAGTGTCTGAGGAGGGAGCCTTGGGCACCCCTTTCTGTTGGCTGAGCCAAGCACTCTGGAAGACAGCCTGTCTTCAGCAGTCTTCTCACTCCCTGCAAGTGGGTGTATAGGAGAAGTCAAATTGCAGCATTTGTCATAATTATTATGAAATAATAACAGACTCAGACTGTCACTGTGGCACGGGCTTCCAGAGCCCACAGCCCTGGTGGAAGCCGCTGTGTGTGTTCTGTAGATGAGAGGCTAAGTAACCCAAGGTCACCCTTCAGCAGGCAGGGGCGTAGTCAGCTGCGGAGTCCTGTCGCTGTCCATGGTGCTCTCCCTTCTGTGACTGCCATCCATGTCCTGATCTGTGAGGCAGGCCCAGGTTGAACCCTTACCTGCGCTGCACCCCCCTCACCCGCTGGGTGGGATTGAGGCTGGGGAGGGAAGGAACCTGCCAACGTGACACAGCAGCAAGGGGCAGAGGTCAAATCAATCCAGTTCTCACTGACTCCAAAACTGTGCTTTGAAACCCAATTGGGGTGGCTATTTGGGACAGTGGTTAAGAGATCTGCATCCTATATCAAAGTGCCACTTTGAGTCCCAGATGTGTCCTGATTTCAGCTTCTTGCTAATGCACATCCTGGAAGGCAGCAAGTGATGGCCCAAGTAGCTGGGTCTCTGCCACCCATGTGGGACATCTGGATTGAGTTTCTGTGTTCTGTCCTCAGCTTAGCTCAGTCCTGGCTGTTGCACACTTTGGGGGAAGTGAACCAGTAGATGGCAGATATCCTCTCTCTCTCTTTCTGCCTTTCAAATAAATAAATAAATACATAATTTCGGGGCTGGCATTATGGTGCAGTGAGTTAAGCTGCTGCTTGAGATACTGGCATCCCATGTCAGAGTGTTACCTTGAGTCCCAGCTGCTCTACTTCCAATCCAGGCCCTGCTAATGCTCCTGGAAAAGCAGCAGAAGATGGCCAAGTACCTGGGCCCCTGCACCCACAAGGGAGACCTGGATGGAGTTCCAGACTCCTGGCTTTGTAGTCATTTGGGGAATGAACCAGCAAATGGGAAATTCTCTCTCTCCCTCCCTTTCTCTGTGTGTGTGTGTGTGTGCGCGTGCGCGCTTCTCTTTCCCTCTCTATCACTCTGCCTTTTAAATAAAGAAATAAATAAATCTTTAAAAATAAACAAATTATCAATTCTAAAAAGCAGTAAATACCCCATCCAGATATTCCCCCACCACCACCTCCTCCTGGAAGCCCATGATCCTTCTGAGCAGATTTAGCACGTGTCAGGTGTCTGAAGGAGAATTTGGTGAAGAGCTAGGAAAACTTTTTTTTTAAGATTTATTTTATTCATTTGAAAGGGAAACTTAGAGAGAAAGGGAGAGATAGAAGTCATCCATCCGCTAGTTTACTCCTCAAATGTCCGCAACTGCCGGAGCTGGGCCAATCCAAAGTCAGGAGCCAGGAGCTACTTCTCATCTTCCATGTTGATGCAGGAGCCAAAGCACTTGGACCATTCTCTGCTGCTTTCCCAGGCACATTGGCTGGGAGCTGGATTGGGAATCCAGCAGCCAGGACTTGAACTGGTGCCCATATGGGATACCAGTGCTGCAGGCGGCTGCTCAACCCACTATGCCACAGCAGCAGCCCCTGGGAGAACATTTTGAAAGAGAGAAGGACGGGAGGAAACAAGTCATTACAATGGTGCCGGACTTAGGGGAAGACAGAAGAGCGCCTATGGAGGGAGACAGCCCCACAGCGTGGAAGCGGGTGCCATGGCTCTGATGAACCGACACCTGAAGGCTGAGTCGGGGGAGTGGGTCGGCATGGGCTATGGTTACATGTGTGCAAGCCAGGTGGCGGATGTGGAGTCCACATGAGATATGGCAGTGGCCTGGAGGAGAGAGTTGGCCACCGGGGTGGAAAGAGGAGAACGGATTCAAGAGCCACACAGGAGGTTCACACCTCTCCTTTTCCTCTGTCTCTGGAGGTGCAATGGGAGGCCCTGCCGCCACCCTCCAGGTTAAAATGATGGGGATGCACCCACTCCAAGGTGGACCGGTAAAGCTACACTTTGAGAAACTGGTCTTATAATAAAAGAACTTTTTATGGATCAGGCCCCCTGTATTGTGTTGTTGAAATATGTCAAGTAATAGCCTCCATTCTGGTTGCAAAAAGAACCGTGACTCTTTGTGTTGTCAATAACTTACTCACAGAATTCATAGGCTTTCCCGGAGCACCTGAGCCAAGTGAATTGGAAATCAGCATGAGCCCCAGAACATGGAGGTCCTGGAAATGACACAGGCCTTGCACAGCCTGGGCCCCAGCACCCCCCTCGCCGGGTACTCAGAACTCTGGACATGGTGACACCTCTCACTACACGGTCCCCATGGGCAGGGGAGTGCTGGCTTTTCCCCAGGCTTCTTTGTGAGACCAGACAGACCCTTTGGGCTTCAGTACCAGCAGTGAGGTCTTGGGCAAGGGGCATTCTTTAGTCTGTTTCCTTATGTGGAATTGGACATAATAACAACTGCCTAATAGATTAGTCTGAAGATTCCGTGATATAATTTATATAGAAATAGCTAGGATTGACCACATGCTTATTGTATCTCAGGAAATTTTTTAAGCTCTCTGTGTGTACTTCCTTGAATCCTTTCAGCACCCTTACGAGCTAGGCACTGCCGTGACTCCCGCAGAGATAAGGTGAAGTGACTTGCCAGGACCACATAGCTGGTTCGAAGCAGAGCAAATGTTTGAACCCAAGTAGTCTGTTTGCAAATCTTTGTCAAAGCCACTGTGTTCTGCTGCCTCCCCACGTGAACAGCTCATTGCCCAGCACATAGCAGATGCTCAGTAGGGATCCTTATTTCCTTTCGATTGGCCATAAATTATATACTCAATATAGGGCAGTCTTAGGTAAGTAATAAGTTGGTACATCGCTGTCTGAATCCAACAGCCAATAGACTGTAGGAACCAAATGGTGTGATAAGGATCAGTGCAGGAGACAGCGTTCTGTTCCTACACACACAGTGGTGTTAAGCTAAGAATCTTGCTTTATCTTAGACCCAGACTTACTGTTATTGGTAGGTACGTGCTACACATGTGCACATTGTCCACAGAATGGTCAACTGGATCATAACTGGCAGGTGGCCAGCACGGTCCCCTAACAGATCCTGATTGCTTTGCTTCAGAAGCCACATTCACAGCTCTGTCCAGGTATTCCAGATTCACCTCACATTCAGTAAGCACCGACCATTTAGATGTTGATTGATTGACTGGTTAAGCAGCAATCCTTTATTCTCCAGGTACTTACAAAGTACTTACATGCACCTGCCCTTGTCTTAGGTGCTAGAGATGAGAAATGAGTGAAACACAACTTCTTCCCTCCAGAAACACACAATTAGTAAGACTAATCTACCAGTAAGTAAGTTGTGATATCAAGATGCAGGATCTGTAGCAGTGAACAACAGATTTTGCAGTGAGAATTCAACAGAGATCCCACAGTGTAGGAGCATGTGGTCAAGATCTGGAGAGGTGAATATTTTTTAGCTAAAGAAGGAGTTAAAAAGCATTCTAAAATTAGAAACAGTATGGGCAAATGCTCATAGGCATAAAAGCATGTGCATGTTTGGCAAGATTAACAGGTGCAAGTAGCTGGGATGATTGTGGCAAGAGTTTCAAGACACTGGCCATTGACAGAATGCAAGGTCACTTTTTTTTTAAAGATTGATTTATTTATTTTTTATTTATTTCTTTTTTTTAACTTTTATTTAATGAATATAAATTTCCAAAGTACAATTTATGGATTACAATGGCTTCCCCCCCATACCGTCCCTCCCACCCACAACCCTCCCCTTTCCCACTCCCTCTCCCCTTCCATTCACATCAAGATTCATTTTCGATTATCTTAATATACAGAAGATCAGCTTAGTATACATTAAGTAAGGATTTCAACAGTTTGCTCCCACACAGAAACATAAAGTGAAAAATAATAGATGATTTTTTTTAAATGATGATGAAATCAGATCAGACCTATTGTCATGTTTAATCCCAGTGAGAGTCAAGTTGGGAGTTGATAGTTTCTTTTTTTTTTTTTTTAACAGAGGATCAGTTTAGTATGCATTAAGTAAAGATTTCAACAGTTTGCACCCCCATAGAAACACAAAGTGAAATATATTGTTTGAGTGCTCGTTATAGCATTAAATCTCAATACACAGCACATTAAGGACAGAGATCCTACATGAGGAGTAAGTGCACAGTGACTCCTGTTGTTGACTTTACCAATTGACACTCCTATCTATGGCATCAGTAATTTCCCTATGCTCCAGTCATGAGTTTCCAAGGCTATGGAAGCCTTCTGAGTTCTCCGATTCTTATCTTGTTTAGACAAGGTCATAGTCAAAGTGGAGGTTCTCTCCTCCCTTCAGAGAAAGGTACCTCCTTCTTTGAAGACCTGTTCTTTCCACTGGGATCTCACTCACAGAGATCTTTTGCCAGAGTGTCTTGGCTTTCCATGCCTGAAATACTCTCATGGGCTTTTCAGCCAGATCCGAATGCCTTTAGGGCTGATTCTGAGGCCAGAGTGCTATTTAGGACATCTGCCACTCTATGAGTCTGCTGAGTATCTCACTTCCCATGTTGGATCACTCTCCCCTTTATTTATTCTGTCGGTTAGTGTTAGCAGGTACTAGACTTGTTTATGTGCTCCCTTTGACTCTTAGTCCTTTCATTATGATCAATTGTGAACTGAAATTGATCACTTGGAATAGTGAGATGGCATTGGTACATGCCACCTTGATGGGATTAAATTGGAGTCCCCTGGTATGTTTCTAACTCTACCATTTGGGGCAAGTCAGCTTGAGCATGTCCCAAATTATATATCTCTTCCCTCTCTTATTCCTACTCTTATGTTTAACAGGGATCACATTTCAGTTAAATTTCAACACTTAAGAATAACTGTGTATTAATTACAGAATTAAACCAGTCATATTAAGTAGAACAGACAAAAAAACTACTAAGAGGGATAATGTATTAAGTTGTTCATTAACAGTCAGGGCTATGCTGATCAAGTCACCGTTTCCCATAGTGTCCATTCCACTTCAACAGGTTTCCTTTTTGGTGTTCAGTCAGTTGTCACCGATCAGGGAGAACATATGGTATTTGTCCCTTTGGGACTGGCTTATTTCACTCAGCATGATGTGTTCCAGATTCCTCCATTTTGTTGCAAATGACTGTATTTCGTTGTTTCTTACTGCGGTATAGTATTCTAAAGAGTACATATCCCATAATTTCTTTATCCAGTCTACCGTTGATGGGCATTTAGGTTGGTTCCAGGTCTTAGCTATTGTGAATTGAGCTGCAATAGACATTAGGCTGCAGACCGCTTTTTTGTTTGCCAATTTAAATTCCTTTGGGTAAATTCCAAGGAGTGGGATGGCTGGGTCGAACGGTAGGGTTATCTTCAGGTTTCTGAGGAATCTCCAGACTGACTTCCATAGTGGCTTGACCAGTTTGCATTCCCACCAACAGTGGGTTAGTGTCCCTTTTTCCCCACATCCTCGCCAGCATCTGTTGTTGGTAGATTTCTGAATGTGAGCCATTCTAACTGGGGTGAGGTGAAACCTCATTGTGGTTTTGATTTGCATTTCCCTGATTGCTAATGACCTTGAACATTTTTTCATGTGCCTGTTGGCCATTTGGATTTCCTCTTTTGAAAAATGTCTATTGAGGTCCTTGGCCCATCTCTTAAGTGGGTTGTTTGTTTTGATGTTGTGGAGTTTCTTGATCTCTTTGTAGATTCTGGTTATTAACCCTTTATCTGTTGCATAGTTTGCAAATATTTTTTCCCATTCTGTCGGTTGTCTCTTCACTCTCCTGACTGTTTCTTTTGCAGTACAGAAACTTCTCAATTTGATGCAATCCCAATAGTTAATTTTGGCTTTGACTGCCTGTGCCTCCCGGGTCTTTTCCAGAAACTCTTTGCCTGTGCCAATATCTTGAAGGGTTTCTCCAATGTTCTCTAGTAACTTGATGGTGTCAGGTTGTAGATTTAGGTCTTTAATCCATGTTGAGTGGATTTTTGTGTAAGGTGTAAGGTAGGGGTCTTGCTTCATGATTCTGCACGTGGAAATCCAATTTTCCCAGCACCATTTATTGAATAGACTGTCCTTGCTCCAGGAATTAGTTTTAGATCCTTGATCAAATATAAGTTGGCTGTAGATGTTTGGGTTGATTTCTGGTGTTTCAATTCTGTTCCATTGGTCTATCCATCTGTTTCTGTACCAGTACCATGCTGTTTTGATTACAACTGCCCTGTAGTATGTCCTGAAATCTGGTATTGTGATGCCTCCGGCTTTGTTTTTGTTGTACAAGATTGCTTTAGCTATTCGAGGTCTCTTGTGCCTCCATATAAATTTCAGCACCAATTTTTCCAGATCTGAGAAGAAGGTCTTCGGTATCTTGATTGGTATTGCATTGAATTTATAAATTGCTTTTGGGAGAATGGACATTTTGATGATATTGATTCTTCCAATCCATGAGCATGGAAGATTTTTCCATTTCTTGGTATCCTCTTCTATTTCTTTCTTTAAGGTTTTGTAATTTTCATCGTAGAGATGTTGAACGTCCTTGGTTAAGTTTATTCCAAGGTATTTGATTGTTTTTGTAGCTATTGTGAATGGGATTGATCTTAGAAGTTCTTCCTCAGCCATGGCGTTGTCTGTGTATACAAGATTGATTTATTTATTTGAAACGTAGAATTAAAGAGAGGCAGAGGCAGAGAGAGAGAGAGGTCTTCTATCCGCTGGTTCACTCCCCAGATGGCTGCAATGGCCAGAGCTGGGCCAATTCAAAGCCAGGAGGCAGGAGCTTCTTCTGGGTTTCCTGCGTGGGTGCAGGAGCCCAAGCACTAGGGCCATCTTCCACTGCTTTCCCAGGCCATAGCAGAGAGCTATGGAGCAGCCGGTCTCGAATCAATGTCCATCAGCACTGCAGATGGCAACTTTACCTGCTACACCACAGTACTGGTGCTGCAAGGTCACTTCTTTTTATTATTTTTTTTTTTAAGATTTATTTATTTATTTGAAGGCAGAGTTACGGAGAGGCAGAGGTAGAGAGAGAGATCTTCCATCTGCTGGTTCACTCCCTAGATGGTCACAATGGCCAGAGCTGGGCCAATCCAAAGCCAGGAGCCAGGAGCTTCATCTGGGTCTCCCACATGGGTGCAAGGGCCCAAGGACTTGAGTCATCTTCCACTGCTATCCCAGGCCATAACAGAGAGCTGGATCAGAAGTGGAGCAGCTGGAACTTGAACTGGCACCCATATGGGATGCTGGCACTGCAGGTGGCAGCTTTACCTGCTATGCCACAGCACTGGCCCATGGTCACTTCTTTATCTTACAAACTCAAATTTCTTCCAGATCAATACTTTGCTTACCAAAGTTGATGAGCAACTTAATATCTTTCCCTTCTTTGTAGCTCTCTCTCCACTGGGATGCAGGGCAGGAGAAGGGTGTCTGGCCCCTTCTCTGTGGGCATCACTAATCCTTGGCCAGACCCAAGGGGTCTATCTGAAGATGAACTTATCTGCCAGGAGTCATATAAGTCATTATCTTCTCCCTCTAGGGCAATTAGAATCCAGATATTTGGTCACAAAATCTCAGATCTCTTCTTTGGCAGGGTAGGGCTCATGGACGGAGGAAGCAGGTGCATTAATTCTTTTCTGTTAAAGCCATAGCAATAAGAACCAGGCCATGAATTAATGATGCAATAACCACTGTGCTACAGAAGTAGAAATCAGGTACAGCTCATTCCTTCATACACAGTGGTCTTGGAAGACAAGGTAAGGACAGCTGGCTTTCTCCATGCCTGTGTGGGCCAGTCACCGGTGGCCTGGTTTTGAGATGCAGGGTCAGGTCTCGGCACTGATGAGTGGCTCTGTGTCTTCCGCAGGTGTGGCAGTGTGGTGGGAGCGTGGAGGTCCTGCCCTGTTCACGGATTGCCCACATTGAGCGAGCCCACAAGCCCTACACAGAGGATCTCACCGCCCATGTCCGCAGGAACGCCCTCAGAGTGGCTGAAGTCTGGATGGATGAATTTAAAAGTCATGTCTACATGGCATGGAACATCCCCCAAGAGGTAGGGAGTCCCTGTGGGGATGGGTTTATTGGGTTTGGTGGGGGGAAAATCATAAGATTAAACTCTTCTTCCCATGGATCAACCAGTCTTGTCTGACTTGAGTAGAAGAGACTCTGCACCCTAAAACCTACCACATGCTAGAGAAAAGGGCTGATTGTGAGGCCTGAGCCATTCCACACTTCACCCCCATGCCTGGTCGGCTTGCTGGCTAGAGGACTTCTTATCTCTGGCCCCTATTGTCTTCACTGTAGACAAGCAAATTGGACCAGGTAACTCCAAGTTTCCCTCATGCTCCCCAGTCCTTATATTCTCTGACATTAGGTGTTTTGTGATCTTAGAATACAAATATGCCAGTAATGGTAAAAGTTCACAAAATGGACCCTAACCTCGGTTGATGACCTCCATTGAACTTTGACCAGAACAATAAGGAAGATCCTTATGCCATGAAGATTTCTCAAGCCCTATGGATGGATCTGGGATACATTCCCACAGGGAACCTGTCAGAGAAGGGAAAGACTGTGGGCATTTTCCAGGCTGCCTCTCATCTTCACAGAACCTCACTGTTGCCTTCTACTTCCCCCCCTATCCCTCTGTCTGCCTACACTGAAGATATGCCAGAGAAAAAGCCATGTTTTTCTAGTAGCTTTGTTCAGCCTTGCCATGTGTCATAAGGAAAGGACCGCGGGCCCCCTGAGTTGGGAGAACCCAGCAGATACCAGCCACAGAGCCCCACCCTTCTTGGCAGCTTGTGTGCCTGGAGTTCATGGTTTGGTTGCATTCTTTGTGTCACTACATGACCTCCTTCTTCCTCCAAGGCCACGGCCTTCCCTTGGGAGTTCTAAGCCCCTGCTCTCTTTCTAATGGGGAAATGGTTGATCTTTGCTTAAAAGTTGCCCTGCAAGGGCCCTGTTCTCTGAATACTCCACCAGGCTGTGGTTGCTAAGTGATTCAGAAAGTACACTGGGCCGTGGGTGGGAGCTTTTAGGCAACCTCCTTGCTCCCCACTGCTACCGCTATGGGGAGTCAGAATTGACTTGGATCGCATCTCCTGTAATCCGTGAGATTTCAGCAGTTGAAAGGAAGAGCAAGGAGCCAGAGCACAGCCAACCCTGATGAAGCAGCCCCAGGATTGCGTCCGCCCGTGAGAGTGTTTCTAGGGAAACCACAGTGCCTTCGGTGCCTTCTGGCTTCCGCTGTGGCTGTGGCGTTGGATCAAAGTATTCTCTGCAGGTTGCTGAGCCCTGCTGTGAGTCCTTGATGATGAAAATATTAAGAACCCTTGGAAACTCCCCAGGAGGTCACCAGCGAAGCATCACAGATCCCCAGGCTGTGCCAAGGACTGGAGTCCTGTCCATACTCTGGCCCCTTCTCTCAGTCCTCCAAAGCCCTCGCCCAACCCCCATTGCAGCTGACAGATGTTGAAATGGACAGCTGCCCAATGATTGGTGAGGAAGAGTAATTGAAAAATGATGAAGTCCAGTGCCTGCCTGTGGTTCCTTGAGGGAATAATCCAAATCCAGTGGTGATGGGGTTGGGGGTGGAGGAGTGAGCACCAGGCAGATGGATGAGACCTGGATGTGTCCAGGACAAAGCCTTTGGCAGAGAAGAAGGGGCCATTTTGTTTCCTAAAAGTCTCTGTCTTGATTCCCCTGTTCCTTTCTATGTCCAAACTCCCTCTTCTTCCATTTACCAAATTTCTGCAGAATCAATACTTCATCACTTCCCATTCCCTGTTCAAGTCACATCCCGATACTCAAAACTGCTTTTGTCAAAGTCAGCATGGGCCTTCTCACTGCCTGGTGTGATGGGCAGCTTAAAGTCTTTCACCTACAGGAGACAGGAGTCCCTCTTTTCCTTGAAACGCGGTAGTGCCGTGGCTGTGCGACTCCACACTCCCGAATGCCCTCATCTCTGCCTGTTCCCAGGTCCCAGTGGGCTCCTCTTCCCTGCACTGAGTGCTTCCTGCTCCCCAGGCCCACGCTTGGCTGCCTGCTCTCATTCTACACAGTCCCCTGGGTAATCTCATCTGCTCTTGGCCTTGACTGCCACCCCTATGTTGACGACTTCCTGACAAATATCTCCAGCTCTGCCTCCTGCCTTTGCTCCCAGACTTGGATCTCCAGCTGCCAGCAGATGTCTCCTCTCGGGGGGAGGGCTCCCAGTGCCACTCAGACTGAATCTGATCCAACTGAGCACATCTTGGCCCCAAATTCTGCTCCTGTCCTGCTTCTCTCTCTCCCTATCTCTCTCTCTCTCTCTCGGCTCATGGTGCCACCATCTGCCCAGACACATGAACTTGAAACCGAGCATGGTCCTTTTATCCTCCCTTCCATCCACCCCCGTGCCCTCTCCTCTGTGCTACCACCTCTCGTCTCTATACACTCAGGCCTTGTGTGTCCCTCTCAAAGCCTCCACCCATTTTCCTGACTTAAGTTTCATCCCCTTCAAACCTGCTCTCCCAATACCCAAAGTTATTGTCTACAAACTCCCAGCACCCATACCACTGCCCTGTTTGAAAGCATTGAGTAACTCCACTGTGTGCAAAATCCAGCCCGAGCCCAGTGTTTGGTGAGCATCCGAAGGGCCCAGGCTCTCTCCTCTGCCTGCATCTCCAGCCTCACTTCCCCCATTCCTCGTATTGGAACCCATGCCCACCACACATCCTGTGGGAGCTGCCCAACACTCCCCATCCACCTTCTGCTGTTTCTCAGCCCTGTGCTTGCTCACTGTGTCCTCTCCACATGGAATTCCCCACTCCCAGCCTCCTCGCTACCAGCCCCCACCCCTACCCCAGCATACATACTCCTATAAAACCTTCTCCCTCTTTGCACTCAGCTCTGGTGACCCTTCCTCTGGGAAGTTGGCCCCCTTCCCATATAGAGCTCTGTCTCAGCACACTGTCATCTGAAAGTCTCTCTCACCACCAAGATTGTGGGTTAATTGCTTTGGAAAGGGCCTAGGAATCTGTTTCTGCAAAGTTCCTTGGGAATTCTAATGCCCAGCCAGAACTGGGAGCCACTGCCCTTGACCATGGCTCACTCAGACAGACTGAGCTGTTTGTATTGATGTCACCATGCCTGGCACCAGAGAGGGGCCAGGTAAGAGCTCAGTGAAGCCTCACTACGCTTGCTGTCGATCTGCCGGTCCTGTGTGGAACCCCTTTCTCCTTGGCCACTGGCTCCTGAGAGCAGGTCTGTAGACCACTCTCCACATGGCATGGAGACTCTGATCCTGGGAGAGGCATTTGGTGCAGTGCTTAAGTAGCTGCTTGGGACACCCACATCCACATAGGAGTGCCTGGTTCAAGTCCCAGCTCCTCTGGTTTTGATCCAGCTCCATGCTAACGCACATCCTGGGAGGCAGCAGATGATGGCTCAAGTAGTTGGACCCCTGCCACCCTTGTGTCCACCCAGATGGAGTTCTAAGCTCCTGGCTTTGGCCAAGCCTAGCCCTGGCTCTTGTGGAAATCTGAGGATTGGACCAGCCAATGGAAGGTTTCCCTGTGCCTGCCTGTTTCTCTCCATTTGCTTCCCAAATAAAATGAAAATAAATAAATAAAAATTCAAACAGTACAGACCTGGGTCTCACCCTCACGCACTGGGGCCATGCATCTGTGATGACACCAGAATCTGTGGAAGCTCTCCAGGTGATGGGAAGGCCCCAGGCCTGACTGTCATGAGTTTAGCTAACCCCGTTCATCTTCCCGAGCTCTCCTCCAGCATCATCTTCCCCAGGAAACCTTCTTTGACTGCTCTCCTCCTGCCCTCCCCACCAGTCTGGCTGCCCATCTCACACTGAGAGATGGATTCAGGTCCCCTCCCCCATTCTCCCTCACTCTGCTCCCTTCCTGCCTCTCACTGTGTGTGGAGGGGTCTGTGCATTTGTGTCTCTTAGGCTCTCCATTTGGGGCCAGACTGACACGTTCAACTGACACGTTTCTGTTTGTGTGCACGGTTGCTTAGGACTGAACCTGACACATCATAAACAGCTCTTGGTGAAGGCGCACTGAAGAAGAAATAGGAGAAGTGGCACTGCTACTGCTGCCGTGTTTGCCCCAGGAGGTTTACCAGCTGCCCTGGAGGTGGTGCTGCACTCCCCATACATTTTGCTCAATTGCAGGCTCACCTGTTACCAATTTACTTAATCTTTTATCTGCAGCATCCCAGCTGCAAATGCAGGCCTGGAACCCTTCGCCCTCACCCAGGTGGCTGTCTGGAGAACTCAGTAGGTTAATACGTGTTAAGCCTTTGATCAGTGCTTGGCACATAGAAAGGGTTAGGTACGTGTTAATTCTTATTAATGTTCTTGTCTGTACCCCAGCGTTCTCTCCCCAGCATTCAGACAGACGGCTATACTGGTGACCACCCTCCACTTTTTGCCTTCTAAACTGAGTCCTTCTCCAGTCTCTGCATGGATCCAAGCTGGCCTTCTTACCTGCTCCCTCATAATATTCTGTCCCAGGCTTGTGAAAGGCCAGAGAGGCCTCAGGCTCTTGCATCCTCTACTTGAACGTATCAGTAAATAGCAAGGCAGCCTGCCTGCAGCAAAACATAAAGTGTTTTCTTAAGCCCAGTTCAGAAGCCCGAGACGAGCCCTGCCTCTGTTGTCCAGAGACAGGCGAAGTGCCGGGGGTGCTCATGCAAGTGACTAGGTGATGGCCTTTCTTTAGGTTTGGCTACCAGGAGTTTTGTGACTGTGTGGCAGGAATACCAGGCAACTTCTGATGTGGCTAGGCTTATTTGTTTCCAAGGACTGCCAAAACAAATTGTAACAAACTTCCAGGCTTTACACTACAGACATGTGTTCTCTACACTTCTGGAAACCAGAGCCGTACAATCAGCAGGACCCTGCTGCTTCCGACTGCCGTAGGGGACCATCCCTCCCTTCCTCTTCCAGCTCTGGTGGCTCCCAGCGTCCCTTGGCTTGTAGATGCTTCGCTCTCACCTCCGCCTCTGTCTTCACACGGGTCTCCTCGCTCTGCACCTGTGTGCCCAAATCCCCTTCTTCCATTGAGAAAATATCAGTCATTGGATTCAGGGCTCACCCTAAACGCGGGAAGACTTCATCTTGAGGTCTTGTGCCAATTATACCTGCTAGGACCCTGCTTCCAAACAGTCACCTGCGGAGGCTCTGGGTAGACATGAGTCTTGGAGGAGGACACTGTTCACCCCTCTGTGTTTGGCAGGAGAGGAGATGCGGCTATGTTCTGATAGTAAGGCCTGCTTGTATCTCACTGTATGCCCCTTGACCTGGAGAAGGTTTAATGCAACTCACAATAAACACACAGCGCAGGCTCGCTGAGCCATTGTACAGGCAAACAGTGATTCTTACACAGGAAGGGGAAAGGATTTGATATCCAAAAATATAAGCTGAGAACAGCACTGGTTCCCTGGTTCTTTTTTCTTTTTTTTTAAGAAGCAGAATTGCAGATAGACAGAGGGAGAGACACAGAAAGAGGATCTTCCATCCTCTGGTTCACTCCCCCAAATGGCCATAACAGCCATCCAGAGCTGGCTGATCCAAAACCAGGAGCTTCTTCCAGATCTCCCACTGTGGTAGGGGCTCAAGCACTTAGGCCATTTTCTACTGCCTTCTTGGGTGCACCAGCAGGGAGTCAGATCAGAAGTAGAGCAGCTGGGACTTGAGCCAGTGCCAATAAAGGATGCTGGCATTGCTATGCCCTGACACTGGTCCGTCCCATGAACTTTTTGAAGACCTTTCACACACTCACACAATGGAACATTATTCAACCATAAAAAGGAGAAAATTGTGTCATTTCTAACAACATGGATGAACCTGGAGAATATTATGATGAATGAAGTAAGCCAGGCACAGAAAGACCACCACTGTGTACACCTTCTACTGTTTTCCTAGGCCACCGGCAGGGAGCTGGACAGGAAATGGAGCAGCTGGGACTTGAACTGGTGCCCATATGGGATGCCAGCACCACAGGTGGAGGCTTAACCTACTACACCACAGCACCAGCCCCATAACACTGGTTCTTGAGCTTCCTGTGGTCCAAGTAGACACGGCAGCCTGATGGCTTGTATCTCTCTAATCTTGTATTAGATCAGAAGAGGAAAAACAAACTTTTATTTGATCCATGGGAGCCAAGAATTTTAGGAAAATGCAGAGGCCTTCCTGAGACAAGCTCTTCCCGTGGCTCCCTATGGAAGTTAGCCAGAGTGTGAAAGCATAGTCATAGAAAGGGAATTATAGCTCAAAGGGAGAGGGAATGAATGGATCCAGGGAAGCAGCCCTTGTGGTGCAAGGATAAAGTACAGAGAGGGGTAAAGGGTTAATACCTACAGATGCCTTGAGGTGGGGCTGCTGGCAGGTCCCACTTACCATCACCTCCTGCGTTCACTTCAGAGATATTTTAACTTGTCTCATCAGTGTAATCCAGGCACAGTACTCGGTCTGGGAACTCGCAAACAAGCCCTGGATTTCCTGACATGAAGGAGCAGAGTCCAACAGAGAAAGGTCAAACAGGGCGTGCCATTTGCATAAGGTGTGGTTGAAAGCACAGCTGTGCACCTAAGTGGACTGGGCTCAGCATTAGCTGTGGCGCTTCAGGCAGGTTACCGAGTAGGCTCCCGAACCTCTGTCTCAACTCCTCGTCTGTCCCTGAGGATCCTGTAGTGCTGTAGCTTTAACTGGGGTAATATGCTTGCAAATCCATGGAAGTAAATAAAAGCAACTGTATAGGCATGGCTCATACAGAACAGAGCCTAGCCAGTCAGCAGCGTGGCAGGCGTCAGTCGGTACGTTCCCTAGGAATAATTGAGGATTATCATCATTTCATCATCACCTCTTTGCCCTTCCTTCTCACTGGAAAAGCCTGAGGAAGCCTTATTCAGATTGCACTCTCCCGGTTTGTTTGACCTATTCCCAGACTGTAGCTTCTGTTGTTATTTAAAACCTCAGGGCTGGGCATCTTTGTTTTCCATGGGTTTTGATGGCAAGCCCTACCCATGCTGCCCTCGTGTTGCAGAGTCCCCATAGAGCTGGTTATGGGGCTAAGGTAGGTGTGGGTACTTCCCACATGGCCACATCATAGACTGGCTGGGACCCCGGGCTGGAGGCGCTGGGCCACACCACAGTGGAGCCTGGGGAGACGCTGCACCCTGGCAGCAGCCACATGTCTGCCTCTGTGTCCCCTGCAGGACTCAGGGATCGACATCGGGGACATCAGCGCGAGGAAGGCCCTGCGGAAGCAGCTGCAGTGCAAGACCTTCCGGTGGTACCTGGTCAGCGTGTACCCAGAGATGAGGATGTACTCGGACATCATTGCCTACGGCGTGGTAAGGAGCCCGCCTCCTCGCGCTGTCATTCAGATGCAGCAAGCAAGGCCAGGAAGAGGTGTGGAGAGAGGGGAAGGGAGGGAACAGCCTCTGCGGGACCCCCATGGCTCTGTGGCAAACCTAGGGACTGAGCCCTGGTTTCTGGATCTGCAGGCAGCTTTTGCTTCCACAGCTGAACCTCTCCAGTCCCTCGAGAGAGAGGTGCTTGTCTCTCCTTTTTAGTCCCAGACATTCAGTTCTGGTCCCAAATGTGCCTATTCTGCTTAACAGAACACAAAGTGAAATACAAGCGGAGAGCTGCAAAGTAACACAACAAACACCAGCTGTTCTCCCAGCGGGGGGCCCTGAGGTTCTACCCGCCCCCCCACCGGGATGCATCTCCCATCCACCCGGGCGCTCAGGCCTCCTCCCTCTCCTACACAGCACTGCCCTGGAAGGAGTTCTGAGAGGTGGAAAATTCTGGAGGATGCTAGCCGCCTTGTGAGGCGCGTTTGAGTTCTGCTTGTTGATCAACACAGCGCAGCTCTCACTGATGGGGGGCAGAGTATAGGGTTTGGGATCGGGCAGATCTAGTTCAGATTCCAGGCCATGTGCCAAGCACACGTCTCCATGTCTGTGGGCCTCAATTTCTTAATCTGTCGAATGGAGTCAGTTAATACTGCCTCCCAGAGTTGAAGAAAGTCTATGATATATACGTGTGCTTTCTAAGGTTAAGGTACTCAAACATGATAAACATCCCCATTCTCCCCACAGTCTCAGGGCCCCACTTCTCGCAGGGTTTTCAGTGATGCCAGTCTGAGCTGTGGCCATCTCATCTGGTTTGTGCTGTTACGGCCTGAACACGTTGTGTTTCTCGGTGACAGTTAAGCCCTTGGGGCAACTCCACGGGGTTGCTCAGAGCAGAAGACAGAAGTGAAATTCCTTTGCCCAGGTTCACACAGATAAGCATCAGCGAATCTGGGTCTGCAGCATCCGTCTGCATCCTCACTTTGGGGAGTGTTGTCGCTGATATCCCAGAATGAAAGCTTGAAGGAGGAATCGAGGCTTCCTCCGTGTGGACAGAGCGTTTGTCTGGGAGCAGGAGGAGCCTTCGCGGAGGGGTTGGACCTGCTGCTCTCGATGCAGCTCCCGACCGCAACATCCTGGGGTTCTAAAGGAGACAGAGCTGGACCCCAGAACCTCCCACACCCAGCCAGCCAACCTCTCTGTTATCCAGAGGTCAGCCTGTAGGAGTCGTCGTATCCTTCTGTGAGTGTCCTCATGGCACACCCAGCACATCCCAAGAGAACTGCTCAGTGGCCTCTTGCCTCTCCACTTCCCAGGCTGCTGTAATTTGGATGTCAGGCCCAGAACCTGCTGTCCCCATGGGAACACATGGCACTGTCCTGGACCCATAATTCCCATCACCCTCACCAGAGCCATCCTGAGGACAGTGTTCTACTGGTGCCCCCACAGTCAGTCCCACAGCAAGCTGCATGTGCAGTTCCACCATGCGTGGATCCTGTCCCAGGAGGACGGTTTAGCTACTATGGCTGCAGAGAACCTAGTGGCCCAAACACTCTGCGAGCCAGGGCAAGCTTCTGGGCTCGTGCTCTTGGCAGGTGGTGGGCTAGAGCTGAGCAGGATCAGCCAAGCACACTCAGAGAGGTAGAGGTGTGTATGTGTGGCCCTCGCATTTCTGGGTCTTGGCCAAAGGCATTCTCATCCTCCAAAAGAAGGGGTCTCCTGCACGTGTGCACCGCGTGTATCACCGAGCTCACGGATGCCAGACCTGGAAGTGTTTTTCAGTCAGACAGCAAGTGGCACCTACAGGCCTGTGATCACAGTCTGAGCCAGCAGCTCAGGCTGATTTCCCTGTCGTGCTGAAAGCTGTTGTAAGCCAGCCACTCATCATCCCAGAGGGCTGAGCCGTGCTAGGCATCCCTTGCATTGCTGGAGGTCTCTGAGCCCCTGCGTTTTCATCTGCCAACCCCTGTTCAGCATCTGGGCTCTGACCTGAGCAGAGAAATGTTGCTTATCAAGGAGCATAATGAATCCTAATGGGGATGACAGGGCGGAGATGGGCAAAGCAGGAGGCAGCCACAAGACCTAGAGGATTCACCGGATCTGAATTGTTCTTCGGGTGATTGCTTTTATTCGAAAATGGAGGTTCCAGATGGCTTTTCAGGGACAGAGTTGCTCCTTCCTTTTCCTGTTCCAACCCGTGTCCCAGCTGCACTGTGTGGGTCAAACAGCTTCTGGGCTGTGCGTCTGTAGCCCTTCAGCCTACCAGTGGGTTCCACGGATGCCTTCTGCAAGCAGAAGTACCTGTGGGCCCTGTAGTGTGGACATGGGTCACCCTGGATCATTGAGTCCCATGTCCTGGGGCAGCTGAGGAGGACTTCCAGCTGTGACACCTTGAAGGCAGAGGTGGAGAAGCATCCAGAAACAGACATGGCTTCTGAACATTAGCTTTGCCACTTACTTGCTGTGCCAATCCCTAATAGCCACAGTAATCCCAGTTCATGGGCTGTCTTTCCAGTCTCTGGATCGTAGCCATTTGCATGGTGGAAAGAGCTTGGGCTTTGGAGTCAGGCAGACTCCAGCTCTGCCCATTGTCCAGCTTTGCTGCCGCTCACTGGGGAGTGCCGTTCAGCTGCTCGTTTTCTTCAGGTGCTCATTCAGCTAATAGTGGCCATCGACCACTTGCCCTACCCACAGATACTCAGTGAGGGACACTGAGACTCAGGCTGATGACTCCTAGGACAGACAGGAGCGTGAAGAAGCACAAGAATGCAGTATGCAACCTGCTCCAGGAAGAGAGATGGCAGAAGCATCGGGAAGCATGGAGCAGTGGTCTCACGCCCAGACGTGGGTCAGGAAAGGCCTCCAGAGTAGCAGATAAGCTGAGCACCAAAGAAAGAGCAAGACTCAGTCAGACAGAGGGTAGCACAGAGATGTGCCACACAGCGTTACAGATGGGGAGGTGCGGTGGGGCTGGGGACCACGTCCCGGCTCTGCAGCCTGACCTGGCTGGGTTACCTGGGGCACTGGCCAAGGCACATGTGGTACCTGGCACACAGACAGATTTATAAAAGCTGGTTCCCCCAGACGGCTTTCAGAAAGACACTAGCAGTAGTAGCAGCAGCTACCAGTTACTGCACACTCACCGTTTGCCAGGTCCTGCACCACACACTTGCAGATACTGTTTCTCTTAATCCTCATAACAGCCCTCTGAGATAGGCACTATTATTATCCCTACTTCAGAGGCCAGAAGACAGGAAGGAGTTTTGTTGCTTTGCCCAGGGCTGCACGGTGGGAGCCAGGATCCTGTCCCAGCCTGTGTCTCCCAGCCACTGCAGTCAAGGGAGGGGTGACCCAGAGCTGGAGGGGCTTTGTCAAAAGGCACCCTCGCCCTCACCCGGAGGCTGGCTTCAAGAACCCAGGGGGAAGCCAAGCCTAGCATCTCTCTCTGAGCCTCCACTCCCCTTCGCAGTAGCAGCTCAGGGTCTCGCGCATACATTGGCATACTGGACTTTAGATGTGACGCCCACATCTCTGTGGGTTGCGGGACAAGCCCAGGGTGTGTTCTCACCTCCTCCTTCACAAAAGCAAGCCAGGGAGTCGTTCTAAAAGGCAGGCCTGCTGCATCAATGCTGTGGGGGCCCTGCCTGGGAGGCTGCCATGCTTCCTTACAGAGATTCTTCAGCATCTCTCTTTTTTTTTTTTTTTTTTTTTTTTTTTTTTTTTTTTTTGACAGGCAGAGTGGACAGTGAGAGAGACAGAGAGAAAGGTCTTCCTTTTGCCGTTGGTTCACCCTCCAATGGCTGCCGCTGCCGGCGCACCGCGCTGATCCGATGGCAGGAGCCAGGAGCCAGGTGCTTTTCCTGGTCTCCCATGGGGTGCAGGGCCCAAGCACCTGGGCCATCCTCCACTGCACTCCCTGGCCACAGCAGAGGGCTGGCCTGGAAGAGGGGCAACCGGGACAGAATCCGGCGCCCCAACCGGGACTAGAACCCGGTGTGCCGGCGCCGCTAGGCGGAGGATTAGCCTAGTGAGCCGCGGCGCCGGCTCAGCATCTCTAAACTGTGAGTTTGTGCAAAGCTGCTGTCACCCAGGGAGGGAGTCAGAGCTCCAGAGAAAGGAGACTACTCTGTTCCTTGACCAGGCAACTCGCAAAGCCTACGTGTGCCTCTGGTTGACTTTTCCATTCCGTGCGCCTCCACTGGGTTCACTCCTCTTCTGCCGCAAGCCGTCAGTACTATGACAGCCCAGTCTGTCTGTCTCTCTCACAGCATCCCCAACCCCCCTACACACACACTCCTCCCTCCCCCACACCGAGAGATGACCCACCCGTGACCCCTTGCCTTTGTCTTCCTAGAGCCTGACCCCCAGGCCCCTGCTTGAACAGGGGTGTTAGGTTCCTAGGAAGAGAACCCCAGTTAAGATAGCTCCAGTTAAGGTGAGGGTGGGTGAAGAAGCCACAGAGGAGATGCAGTATGGCTGTACATGGGGCACTTGAGCTGGGAAGCCACTAGAGCCAGGGCAGGGACAGGATGGCCTCTCTTGTCTCTAGTTCTGCCCGCCTTGTGCGTCATCGCTTCCCCTGCTTGCACCAGGTCCAGCAGCTCCCCTGCACGACCTCACGATCTAGTGACCTCCTCCCATGGACCATGGTCTCTGGGTCTCATTTAGGTCCTGACGCAGGATAAAAGACATGATGGGATGGTCAAATTCCAGAGACACGAAGAAGAGAGAGGAGAGAAAGAGAATGGGCCCTTTCTTCTGAAATTGTGGGCTAATGCCCATCATGGTCTCCGAAACGGTGGCTGATGAGCCAGGTCACGTGGCCTTAGGCTGCCCTTTCCGAGGCTAAGGGTGGGCTGCAGTCAGAAGGGGACCCTGAATGCTGGCTGTCTTCCCCACATGTGCTGCTGACCCAGAGTTCCGGGTAAGACACCTCAGCCTGATCCTGCTCCCACTCTGGCCCCTCCTCCCAAGTTCTCCCAAGAGACTTCCAACCCTGGAGACCCTCAGCAAGTGGGCACCCTAGGGCCTGGATAAGTCTCTGCTGCATCTGCAGGAGGCACAGAGGGCCTGGTGCCGGGGAGCTCCTGGGCCCAAAAACTGCTACCGTGTGGTCCACTCCCCCCAACTTTCAAAAGGAAGGACTGCTCTCAGGCGTGATTGATGGACATGGTTTCACCCCTCTGTGTGTGTCTGTGTGTGACCTTGTGTGTGAGGCATGAGACTTCTAGGTGACCCACCACCCTGTCCTCTCTGTGAGCCAAGTTGTGGGGACCTCGTTGGCTGGTTAGCTGTAGTCAGGGGTCAGCCAATCACAGTATCCCCACGCCATCCAGGGTTGCAGCTCACTCTTCGTTATTACGGTGGTATCACACTTTTAATAGGTGATTATCTTGTAAATTTTTACTGAGGCCTAACACATGTACAGAACATAGACTGGGGAAGTGGAGGGGATGAAGACCCTACGATCGTCTCCTGTGTTTCTATGATTTTTACCCAGACTACCTCAGGTTCTAAAACCCCTCACTGTTCAATGAGATATGAATATTTCAGCCTCCCGTTAACACGTGTAGGTGAAGGAAAAAGCTGGTGCTTGTTGGCTCCACTGTGTTCACAAGGCGTTGGGTTGGTTATGGAGAAAGGGGTCTATCTCATTGGAAAGGTCACATCTCCTGGCTAATGCGCTTGCTTTCTCTCTTTCTTTCTCTTGGGCGTGGCCCTGTCTCCTCTGACGTTCAGCTGCAGAATTCCCTGAAGACTGATTTGTGTCTTGACCAGGGCCCAGATACAGAGAACGTCCCCATCATGTACATCTGCCATGGCATGACGCCCCAGGTGAGTCCTGCGTACCAGGGAGGGCATGTGTATGTGGACTGGGGAACAATAGCCGAATCCTGGCATGGCTGGCCGGGGCCTCTGGGGCTTTCATCAGAAAGTATCCTGAGCGAGAGAGTGGTGCTACCTGTCCCGCCTGGAAGAATGCCAGGGTCTCTGGAATGCAGGGAGAAGAAGGGAGTGAGTGTCTGAAGTCTCCTATGGGGACCTATTGGGTGGATCTCAGCCTGGTCCTGCAGCTGAGCCCTTCCCAAGCAGGCAGGAGTCCGGGGCTTCCTCAGGTTCCCAGAGCCTCTCTAGAGTGCGGTGCCGGGTTCCTCAGGCTCTGCCCTAGAGTGGATCAGAGCTAGGGCTAAAATTTATACCTATGGGACCCACTTCCAGCACTTATGACCTTGTGGTGGAGAATGAAGGGAAGCTCCCGGGAGAATTATTCCTTAAAAATTCCCCACTCGTAGTCCAACCTCAGATGCCCAGAGGAGATGCCAAGACACAGACAGGACAAACAGTCTGTTCAACAATGCAACAGGCACTCATTGACCAGGAATGCCGCAGCCTGACCTGCTCTGAATTGGTAACATGCCCTGAGGTTATTTTAACTCCACAAGGGGGAAATAATTTTAAAAAGATGTCTTGTGTATAAGATATGTAGATTTGTGCAATTGTAATGTTGAATTTAAAACCATCATTTCTTGCCTAAACACACAACTGAAGACTACCATGCTGTGTCTGTTTCCGTGTGTCTGAGTAATGAGACTTCCAGGTGATTATCCATTGTAGTCCTACTGCCTTGTGCTTTTTGGGGGCCAAGTTTCTGTGATGCTGACTGGTTAATTGTAGGTCAGCAGATCACACTATCCCCACACCATCCAGTGAGGCAACTCTTGCTTTGTTCTTACAGTGGAATGGCATTTTTAATGTGTGAATATTTTTATACAAATTTTTACTGACTTGTGACACATATACAGAAAATAGACAAAATATAAATGTAAAAGGAATTCCAGAGGGAGCATACCCATGCAAGCAGCACCCAGATCGAGAGGAATGGCTAGCTGCCTGATTTTGTATTTTGCATTAATAGGATCATGTGGTTTGTATGTTTTTGCATTGACTTCTCTCCTTTCTTTCATCATTGTCTTGGTGAGATACACCTGTGCTATTGCATGCAGTTGTAATTTGTTCACTTTTATTACTTTATGCTACTCCATTTTTTGAGTAATACTCATGTGTTCCACTGTTGATGGACACTTGGACAATTGCCAGTCGGAAGTACTGTGAAGACTACTGCTGGGAACGTCCTTGCTCTTGTCTGTGGGTGCACGTGTGCACTCCTTTCTTTGGACTTGGACTAGGAAAACAATCACTGAGCCATAGTTCTGACATGCGTTCACTTTGACTAGACACTGTATGAGACTGCTCAGGCTATGGCAGCAGAATGGCTTCAATGACAGAAATGTGTGTTTCCTCATAGTTCTGGGGCCAAGGAGACCTGGAGCGAGGTACTGGCCAATTCAGTTTTGGGCAAGGCCTTTCTTCCTGGCTTGCACATGACTGTTGTCCCAGTGTATCCTGAGAGGGAGGGAGGGGGGAAAGAGAGAGCAAGCGAGCGAGCTAGAGCTGACATAGCTTCTTATAAGGACACTCGTCTGTCAGAGCAGGCCTCTAACAGCAACCTAAAGATTTAGAACAAGTTAGTCTATCTGCATTGCAGGAGGAGACAGAGGGAGAGGCAGAGGGAGAGAAAGCAGGTTTTGGAGTGAATGCCAGAAGTGGGGCTCATGATCAAAAGGATGTGGGTGTGACTCACGGACAACATCGGCCACCTGAAACGAAGCCAGGGATAGAGATGGAGTGATGCCAGCACAGACACTGTCGACTTGAGCTAAAAGGGACAGAGAAGTGGGCTGGGATGGAGGCAGGCTTTTGAACTTCCTGCAGTCTACAGGATTGGGCCACAGGGCTGTTGAGCTGAGAACGTGCCCTCTTCCTCAAGAAAAGGGAAGAACAGGGAAGGTGATTCGGGGATCACAGGACCCAGGTGGCAGGACCGCAGAGCCAGAAGGGTGGCTGCGCCTCCGAGAGCCTGGAGGCCGGGTACTGAGTCAAGAGGACTACTCCTAAGCCTTGAGAGCTAATGGAGTTTGCTCTGATGGGACTCTTCATCCCTTCCTCCACTCTGGTTGGTTCATTTTGGAAGGTCCAGTGGAAGGGGTTACAGTCTTTGCAGCTGCTGGAGTGGAATAAATGCATTCTGGATGCCATGAGGTCACAAATTTGAGTGAGCAGCTGTAGAGTGCTGTGCCCTGCATTGCGTTCACTCTCGAACTCGTGGTGACTCCCTGTTTGGAGGAAGGAAGTAACTAAGGCTGAGATATAAGGGTAGACTCCTGGTCTGAGAGCATGAGTATCCTTGGGGGAGACACCAGCAAGCTCGTTGGCCCGCGTTCTGTCTGCCGAGTGAGGACACAGGGGTAAGGCAGTCACCTCCAAGCCTGGAAGAGAGGCCTTCACAGAAACCAAATCCATCAGCATCCTAACCCCAGACTCCCCAAGAACCGTGAGAAAGTACATTTCTGCTACTGAGGCCCTCCCCACCCCACCCTGTTTATGATGTTTACTTATGGTGGCTCCAAACCAATAGACACACTGTCAGAGTTGCACCACCTCTTACTCCACCGTCAGTAATCACATTCTCGCCAGCCTTTGGCATTATTTTTCAATTGTGGCCATTGTGGTGGATATAGTAACAGTGCTGTGGTTTCAGTTCACATGACTGATTATTAATGAAGTCAAGCACCCGCGTTTTCAGCGTGAAACATCCCCATTCTGTTCTTGAGTGTGGGCCAGGTTGGCCAGGGCCCAAGTAATTGGTCTTTCTGTAAATTCCCTCTCTGGCTTCCTTTTTTTTTTTTTTTTGAAAGGTTGATTTATTTATTCTAAAGTCAGAGTTACACAGAGAGAGGAGAGGCCTTCCATCCTCTGGGTCACTCCCCAAATAACCACAATGGCTGGAGCTGGGCCAATCTGAAGCCAGGAGCCAGGAGCTTCTTCCAGGTCTCCCATATGGGTGCAGGGGCCCAAAGACTTGGGCCATCTTCCACTGCTTTCCCAGGCCATGGCAGAGAGCTGGATTGGAAATGGAGCAGCCGGGTCTCAATGCTGGCGCTTCAGGCCAGGGCGTTAACCCATTGTGCCACAGCACCGGCCCCACTTCTCTGGTTTCTAATACCTGCAATCTTCTCTGGGCCACTGGACGAATGTTGGTTACTCTGCAGGATGGTGGGTGTCGGCCTGAGCAGGGGCTGCCAGCCCTCGGCCAGCTGTACATGATCCAGTATGGGACAGCCGGCATTATGAAGACCATGGGTTCTGGCACCGACTTTGAAAATTTCCTGGCAAAGTTTTCAAATGTGGACCAATTTTCTTATTTGTAAAATGTGGCTTGATCGTGGCTTATACTGTAAAGTTTGTTGTGAGGATTTCACAGATGGGTTTAAAATAGTGCCTTGCAAAGAGTGCTTGATAAGCTGTTGTGTCTTATTAGGACTGACTCTTAGGGTGAGTACCCTCAAGGATCCAGCTGCAGCCAACTCCAGGCCAATTTCCCCTGACCTCATACACCACCTGCCATGGATTCTGCCCTGGCCAAATCCTGCCCATGGACTATGGGGGTGTCACTTGGCTGCTATGGCAGCAACAGTGCTGTAGACTCAGGAAATGGGCAGTGACTGGACATCAAGAGGCCTGAGCTTGGCCTTGCCCTACATTTGCAGTGCCACCTCGACCTTCTCTGGGTTATTTTTACTCTTTTCTTGAGATATACTTTTACACTAAACTGCATGAATCTCAAATGTACAGATTAATGAATGCCGGCTTTTGCATACACTCTGCTTTCACCATCTAGATCAAGTCCACCAGCCCAGAGGGCTGCCTCGTTCATCCTCTTGGTCAGTGTCTCCACCTGAAGGCACTGGCTCTCACTGTTGATTTGTTCTACCTGGGTCTTTCTGCAAATGATGAAGCCTGGCGGGGCCACCTCTAGGCCCGGCTCTGCCAATCTGCTTTGCCCCAATTCCTTTGTTCTGAAATGCACTTGGTCTGGGAAACTCTAAGTCTGTGCTGTGCTTACCAGGAAGGCTGGGGGCTGCCATTGTGAATCAACTTCTTGCTGTGGAGCTACAGCCAGTCTCAAAGCTGTGGGTCCCCCATCCCCTTCCCCTACCCCAAAGAACGCCCATGCAGAGCACCCATGCAGCTGAGCTGTACAGAGACTGACGGGACCCAGTGGCCCCTCCCACAGGTTTCAGTGCCCAAGGTAAGGAGACTTGAGACCAGCCGCAGATCATCCACACTACCCTGAACGGGAAGGAGTGGGGACTGCTGTGGCAGACACTTGTTGAGGTTGGCCTGCCTGGGGATCTGGGAGAGCCAGAGAGCGCCGAGTTCTTCTGTAGTGGGTGGTATGTCCTGTTCTGAGTTCATACCGGAACATACACAGGGGCTTGGGATGAGCCATGGGTAAGGAGGGCGGGCAAGGGGTCTTGCAGCCCTCGGGAACCACGGACTCCTGCCCTGGCTGCCCACTGACCCATGGAGGGTTTGAGGCACCTAGTGCACCCCTTAGAAGAAGAGCACACAGATGCAGGAGCCCCAGATGTGGCCAGAATCAAACCTTCCAGGGCCATTTCCAGGGGCCCTACCCCCTCCTGCTGGAAGTTCTCAGCAGCTTCTTTCTGGTTGTCATCACTACGCAGTAGAGAGCAAGCCCAGGGCAGGTCAGGTGTGCACAGATGGGTCTGCCAGTGCAGTTGTGCAGGTCGTATACTGCACAACGCCAGGGGAGGGATGAGGTGCCTCACGTTGTTTTCTACAGAATATAGACAGCCCAAGGTGACAGTCTTCCTGGTCTCCATGAGAAAAGCACTCATCCCTGAGCATCACTCTTCATAGGAAGCCTGAAACTGTTGGAGGGCAAGGGATGAGCAACAGATAGTGGTTAAGACCCAACTATCTGCATCCAAAGCCCAGCCATGCCGCTGACTGACTGGGCTCTTGGGATAGGTGTCGTGAGTTCCCTGTGCCTCAGTTTCCTTACTTCTAAAATAGAGCCTAGCTTGGCACCCACCTTGTAGGACTGTTATAATCAAGTGGCTGTACCTTAAGCATCTAGACCATGAAGCCAGGCACAGTCACTGCTTCCTAACCTTGGCTTACACTGTTACAAACAGTGTCCTTGGTAAGGAAGGCAAGACCATGTCCTTGAGGGAAAGAACAGGAGCAGCTTAGCCTGGAATGGAGCAGATTTAAGGAGGATCAATTACAAGAGCACAGTTTTTTTGGCGCAGTGCAAGGAAGCTCATCCCAGTCATTGGGTTAGGTTGTACTGACCTCTCCACTCTCTGTGCCCAAGCCAAGGTTGGCAGATTCTCGAAGCATCAAGAAGGGTTTATCATGCAGGCCATTAACCTAAGACAGCCCTGAAGACACTCTCCTGGAATTCTGTAAACTGCAAATTCATTACCTTTTTGTTGGTTCTTCTTGTTTGTATCTTCGAGAGTCTATCATGTGCCAGACACCGTCATTGACCCCAGGGGACAGTGATGGTGAAAGCCACTGCCACCATAAAGTTTACAGCACAGTGCTCAAGACAGACTGGCCACCACCTTTTAATCCTCAATCTTCCAGGCTTCAAGCTGACTTGTGAGCGCCTCTCTCTTTCTCTCTCTATCTCACTCTCTTTCTCTCCCCATCACTGCACACTTGACTCCATTTGAGTTTCATGTCTTGGCTCTCAGCCAGGCATGGCCAAGTCCAACCTCCAGCCACGCTCTTTCCCTTCAGGGGTGTGGTGGGTTGAACTGTGAACCCCTAGTTCATCCTGCCAGCCTTGTTAGGTGCTTCAGCAATTACTGAGTGCATTTGGAAAGATATGAGTATCTGCAGGCATTTTTAAAACAGAATGTTAGGAAGAGATGAACAGATTAGATACAGAAGTGGTTAATGTCTTACAGGGAAGTAAAATTGCAGCCTTCACTGTGATCATTTCTACCTAGCAGAAATCTAGGAGCTAGCAGCAGCTTCCTCATGTCCGATGCTAATCAAGAGGCAAACAGCAGTGTCAGACACAGATACGTTCCCTGGGAAAACCACGCGCCCTTCAGTGAGCCTGTGGAACGGTGCACCGGAATGATAATGACATTTCCAGGTTCCAAATGTTCTTCTTACTGTTTTCACAACGTTTGTTGAAGATGGAGGGACTCTCCAGGCCACCATGTGGGACCCAGTGGCCCTCGTGGGTTCACCGTCTGCCGTGTGGCCTCCTCCCCTGTAGTGGCTTCCTAGGGCTACCATGACGAAGGGGCATAAAGTGAGCAGCTGTCACACCAGCCGTGGGCTGCCGGTCTAAGGCCGAGGTGCTGGCGGGGCTGTGCTCCCTGTGAGGGGGCTGGGGAGCGGTCTGTCCCAGGCCCCCTCCTAGCTCTGGCGGTTCCCTGGGTGGTAGCAGCATAACTCCACTCCGACACGGCACTCTCCACTTGTGTCTGGGTCATTTCTCCTGTCTTAGGGACACTGGTCATACTGGATTAGGGACTTAACGCTACACCAGCGTGACTTTATCCCAACTTAACTGGGCAGTGACTATTTCCAAATAAGGTCACGTTCTAAGGTACTAGGAATTCAACTTGGACTTTTGAAGATGTACAGTGCAACCCATGACGACACCCTCAGAGGGGAAGCATGGGACTGGAAGTCTGACTTTTACTGGCCAAAAGGTACCTCAGTCACTTCCTCTCTCACTTCATTGGCCAGAGCTAGTCACATGGTCCTACCTGACTGCATAGGGACGGGAAGTTAGGGTCTTCTGTGTGTCCAGGAAGCCTTGGCCCTGGCACAAGAACTTAGACAATTTCTAAGTCAGTTTCCCCTCGGAAAAGAGGAACGTGGTGTCTGGGACATGAACTGACTTGCCTGTGGGCACACTGCAAGTTACTGGCAAGGACAGGATTCGCGATTTCTCCTCCAATACTCGTTCATTCGTTCATCAGCTATATGATAGGTGATCGTTCAAGAACTGCTCAAGTTTTGGTAAGTGCCATTTCCCTTGAAGAACAAATTCGCTCTAGTGATAGGACTGGGCTTTGGTCCCCAGTGGGACCCAAAGACAAGGGGCCCTGAGACAGCCAGGGCTGGCAAGCACTGGTTTCACGTCTGCATTTAAACCTTTGAGAGGTTCCAGGTCACTGCTCCCTGGGAAGTTCCCTCTGACATAGCACAGTATTCCCAGGCCTCAGGGAAGGCCCCCAATAGGAGGAGGCATGAGGTAACTAATTGAATTAGTGAGGTGAGGCTTGCTGGGAAACTTGCTAATTGGTTAATGAGTAAATGTAACCATTTTATTTAGATTAGCAGCAAATTTCAAGCAATCCTCAAAATAACGGAGAATATTAGCCCTCATTAGTCTAACAGCCTGGAAAATTCCTTCTAGTGGGAAAAACACAATAATGGGGTCTCCTCACGGACTTTCTTCAGCCTATCACTCATTCACTCACTTGTTCATGCTTTTACTCATTCAACAAACATGCACTGAGTATCATTTCATGCCAAGAATTGTGAGAGGGAAAGGCAGCTTTGCCCAGGTCTCTGACTGGCAGAGTTCCAGGCTGGAGAGGGTGCAGGCTCTTCAACAATTACAGCTGGGCTTAATGCGAAACCTTACCATCTCTCGCCCCAAAGCACCTCCCCTTTAGCCCATCAAAGGAGAGAGGATCCAAGACCAGGACTGGAGATTTCTCCCATTTGTTCTACCTAATTTTTCTGGACTGTAAAAGACACTGGGGAAAAAAAGCATGTTTCCTTTGGAAAGATAAATTTGTAGCTGTAGAAGAAGAAAGACAAAAGGGACTTCAGTTCCTTCTAAAGTTTTTGAAAGCCTGAAGCTACCCCATTTACACTTCAGGAAGTGCTTTGACTCAAGGCATAAAAATTAGAGTTGAAATGAAAGAAATGCTGTGTTTTAATTTGGAGATGAAGTCTACGTTAGATCAGGCAGCGAGTTTAAGAAAAGTATAAAATTATGGATGGACACTCTGCTGCTGTTTTAGGAGTTCCTTTTTTTTTTTAAGTTCTCATTTGGTTAGAGAATGAGAGAGAGAGAGAGAGAGAGAGAGAGAGAGGCCTGCTGATGGCCCTGTCTCGCTGCCCCCCTCTAGAAGCTGCCACAGGCACAGTGTAGTGATGCCTCCTTGCTTGGCAGTGCCCGCATGGCGTCAAAGACCTCTCATGGGCTGCATTTGCCACCCCCAAGCATTTGCATCCCCCGGTTTTCACATTAGATTTCAGAGACAATTGCCATGGTTTTTTTTTTTTTTTTCTTCCCCTTTGTGGATCAAGAATTGAAATGTGGAGCCTTTGGCAAAGTTGTCCACTTCCCTAGGGTTTTAATCTGTAAATACATGAGAGTGCCAGACACACAGTGATTGTGCAGTTTATGAAAAACTTCCCTGAGCTGAATTCTCGCCTTTCTCTCGTTAGACTGTGCCCTCCACGGCTCCTGGGTTGCACTATCTGGGAGCAGGCTGATGCACTGGTGCAGGGCCCTGACAGGGTCACGGTTTGGGAGAGCTTTAGCTGCTCCCCTTTGGCTCTGCATCACTAGGGAACTAATGCAGACATGGTTATATTTGGATCCCTGACTGTTGTCCTCTGAGCCATAGCCTTACACGGTCTAGGGCCCAGCGTTCATGTACAACATTGAGTGAGCAGAGCCTCTGGGTTGGCACGGGCTGGCCCTCACACGGCCCTGTGATGACCCCACTCTCTTGGACCATGTGGATAACCACCCTAGCTCCTCCCCAAGACACTTGCAGAGTGGCTGTTGGGGCAGGGGGTGCTTTCAGCTTCCCAGGACGTGGGGTGATGAGGAATGCATGAAATAGTTCAAGGGGCAGGTGCTTGAGGTCGGGCGGAGCTGAGCTCTGTTCCCAGTTCTACATATACCACATGCACCTGCGTGATCGGGGCAGGCGGCTTGGTCTTCCCCCTACCCCACTGTCTTGTCATCTGTGAACATGGGACTGTAATGTGCATGTCACTGCACCATTGTGAGGGCTTCGATGGCCTGTATGTGACCACACACCGCCCAGTCCCTCCAGTGTGATGGCCAGTGTCAGGCTACCCCCCAGAGCAACCTGTCCGCAGGTAAAGCAGGAATTCAGGGATGGCAAGAGTAGGAATAGCTGCCTGCAGTCATCCCTCCCTGGGGCTGGGGTCGCTGGCAGCCCCCAGAGACCAGGTGCCTGGGGATCCTGCCATGGCGCAGGGCCCAGGAACTGCTCATCTGCAGCAAGAGAGTGAACAGCTTTATTACTACAGCTTGCAACCTCACTCCTTCCTTAGATCCCTACTGAAAGGAAGTGAGCTAACCTTGCTGCACCCCTGTTGTCAGTACTGGGCTGTGATTTCCGGCTCTGCCACCTGTTAACTCTGTGGTCTGGGATAGGACACTTAATTTCTCTTTGCCTCAGGTATCTACACCTTAAAACAAAGATTAGTTCATGGTAGTAATTGTTGTGGGTTTTCTTTGAGATTGATTTATTTATTTGAAATCAGAGTTACAGAGAGAAAGATCTTCCATCTGCTGGTTTACTCCCCAGATGGTCACAATGGCCAGGGCTGGGCCAGGCCAAAGCCAGGAGACAGGAGCATCTTTCAGGTCTCCCACATGGGTACAGGGGCCCAAACACTTGGGCTAACTTCTGCTGCTTTCCCAGGCCACAGCAGGGAGCTGGATAGGAAGTGGAGCAGCCGGGACTTGAACCTGTGCTTCACCTGTTGTCTCAGCACCAGCCCCGGTAAATGCTATTTAACTATAGGTCATATTAGTTCTTAGTGAACCATTTAATAACACTTATCTTCAACTGTTCATGGAAAAATGTATATTGGGAAAAAACTATGCTTGAACTTCAAAATATTTAACTGCATTTTCTATGTGCTTTTTGAAGTATGATATCACCCAATGAATGGAGTATTACATGTGTATATACATGTAAGTGTGTGTATACATATGGAGTAACTACCATGTATCAATCTTTGCTGGACGTCTTCTGTATCTATTCATGCAGCCATGACAGCTTATCTCCATTTGGCTCACAGGTGTACCCAAGTCCCCACTGCTAATGGTTATAGGTACAGGTCATAAGGCCAGAACATGGTGATAAGTGTTATTATGACTATTATGATTTGGATAATAGTTTAGCTGTGCCCCAAAGGTTCATGTATTGGGGGCCTTGGCCCCCAAAGTGTTAGGTTATGGTTACCTTTTTTCCTAAGATTTTTTATTTCATATTTATTTGAAAGTTAGAGTTATACAGAGAGTGGCAGTGAGAGAGGTCTTCCATCTGCTGGTTCACTCCCCAGATGGCTGCAATGGCCAGAGCTGCACCTATCCAAAGCCAGGAGCCAGGAGCTCCCTGTGGGTCTTCCACAGGGGTGCAGAGGCCCAAGGGCCTGGGCCATCCTCCACTGCTTTTCCATGCGAGAGCAGAGAGCTGGATGGGAAGTGGAGCAGGCCACTGTGAGGCGTTTTGCCATGGGGACGGTGCCTCACAAGGCCTTCTCCTTACCCCCTTGTGAGTGTGCTGTAACCTGTACCAAAGGCCAGGGCCCGGAACGTCTCAGCAGCGCTGTGGGGGAGGGAAGAGGTGAAAACTTCACAACGTGAGCACCAACTGCCTTACACTGGAGTTGCTGGAAGAAATCCAGTGAAGAGGATCGTGCAACTCTCAATGCTTGGGACAAGACACAGGATAGCAGAACCGGAAGCCAGCTTCAGTGGTGACAAGAAAGTGGCGAGTGGAAAGCTCCCCAGGAGACACAACTTGAATTGCGATCAGCTAGAAAGACGTTGTTTCTCTGGAAGAGAAAATGGGGGAACTCCATGGAAATCCTCCAGATAGGCTCTCCTATCCTCGTGCCTGTGAACCAATGCCAGTGGCTTGGCACAGGACCAACAACCAACGCTGAACGTGCCTTGCTGGGATGTCTCGGGCCTCAGGCTCACGTCAAGTCTCTGAAAGGCAGCAACACATGGAGCAACTGCCGAAAATGGAAGCGAATCTAGTGAAAACGTGAGGATTGAGTCCAGTTCAGCAGCAGACAGTGCATGCCAAGAGAGGACCAGTAGAAAAGGTTACACGATCAAACCGTCTTCCAGAACTCAACCCGTGATTGCAGAACTGGGCGGATTTCTATTGCTCCCCCTTTTTAACTATGGAGAATATTCAGCGTGTTAAGCTAAGGTTCAGCACATTTTGGTTTTCAGGGAATGGAATGGATCAGAAAGAACTGTGAGACTTCTCTTTAGCTCCCCCTCCAGTTTGTTCCTTTGTCTGCAGGGAAGTAATTTCCCCACGACCATAAAACAGTCAAAGGAAATGTTTGCGATTTAAGAAATAGTCTAGAAAATCTGCAGGTTGACACCATTACACTTGGCTTTAACAATATCGCTAACCCTCCTGGAGCTGGTTCCCAGTCTCGGGGGGAGGTGAGCACCCAGCTTATCTCCCAGCCTGCTCTCTGAGAGCCCCTCATTTCTGTTTCTCCCTTGCACACGGAGGCAGAGCCACCCGGCCTGGATGCATCACTCGGCATGGGGGTGTGGGTGGCCTGGGAGGGAGGGATGCACGTGTGAGGCACCCAGATGCTGGCGCTGCAGTTACCCTGCCCTCTGCACTGAGTAATGGTGAACTCTGAGCTGCCCTTGCAACTCCAGTGCTAAAAAAGGAGTCCTTGATTTGTAATTCATTCCACATGGTGTTGTTCTTCGCGTCCTGTCCAAACTGCACCATTAGAGTTGTAAACAGGGAGCTTTGCATGACTTTTATTAAACCCCTGCATGCTGGGAAGAAGCAGTCATTACCAGCACCACGATGGGCCGGCACTCAGGCTCACTAACCAGCGAGAGGCTGAGGGTCTTGCCTTACCACTCACCTGCTGTTCTTTAGTGAGCTTTGCTTCCTAGGCCTCTTTGGCCTTGGGGACAGCTCAGGAACCCAGTAACAAAGGAGCTCAATTTAGACTCTGACTTGGCTCTGTGTTCTTTGGACAAGTCATCTTGCTCCTTTGAGCCTCAGCTTCCTGATCCACACAAGGGGAACAGGCACTGAGGGTAAGGTGAAGAAGTACCAAACACCAGCACCCAGTCCGGCACAGCACTGGGCCCAGGAATGGTGGTCTCTTGTTCCACTTAGAGCAATCTTTCTAACTTCTAACCACCAGTTAGAAATAACTTATTGTCTATGACTTTATAATGTATGACTACAAACACCGATGATTCATTTATGGCTATGAGACATTTATGATTATGAAAGGTTGTCAGAATAGCAGCTTGCATTGGTCATTTACAATTTCTCAGCTTCGCATGTACAGGTTCAGTTAATGTTCTTAACAGCCCTTTGACGCAGGCATTGCTATGACCCCAGTTTGGCACAGGAGAAATCAGGTTCAGAGCCACCATGGAACTTGCTCAAGGTCAACCATTGCTGGGTGGTGGAACCCGGCTTGGATCCCAGGCTGCCCAGCTGCAGAGCCCAGGCTCAGAGCTGTGACTCGGTACTGCCTTCCTGGTTTAACTAAACACAGGGCCCTGCTCGCAGGAAGTTCTCCAGCCAGATACGGGACAGGGCACTACAGTGTGGTGTGATATCAGCCTGGCAGGAGGGCGGTGCGCTGTGCACAGTTCCTGGATGCATGAAAGCTGTACTGAGCATACAGGAGAGGGAGTCAACCAACCAGCTGTGCTGCTTCTTAGGATGCAAAGGAAAACTGGCTCTGCTTGGCAGTCTTCTCCCTGGAAGTACTTACAGCGGGTTCCCAAAATGGGGCTGCAGGAGATTGGGAGCACTGCCCCATCGACGCTGTCCTTGCCCATGGAATCTGTGGCTCTCCTGACTCCCAAGGGCTGTCCACACGTGCATCCTGCCTTGGGGCTCCCCAGTTTCCCCTGAGGAATCACAGAAACCATCCTCCCCCGGAGAGATGTCCATTCTGAGCATCAAATCCAAAGCCCAGCAGGCCCCCTGCCCCTCCTCAGCCCGAGGGCCGTCTCCTTAGGGAAGTCTCTCTTGAACACCTTGCACGAGGTGCTCTTCCTTGGTGCTCCTGGGTCTCTGTGCCTTGTCTGGTTCCTGTGGCACCTGTGTAGGCGCCATTGCGGTCGGAGCTGGCCGTGAGGTGCGGCTTCCTGCTGCACCTGTGTACATGTGCTTACAGTCAGTCAGCGACAGGGTGTGCATCTGTTTACTGGCTAAGGGTCTGTCCCCACCACAACATGGCAGGTTCCTCGAGGGCCAGGACTTTGTTTCATACAAAGGCTACACCTGTAGCCTTGTGCTGAGCCGGCCGCCTGGCACGCGGAGGTCAGGCACTCCATGCCATCTTCTTCATACATAGACAGATCCATTACTAAATGTGTTGGTGTCCTGAGTAAACGAAGGCTGAGGCACGCTGGCTTTGCCATGTTCCAGGCTGGCTGCTTGTCTGTGAGATGGGATGAGAGCCACCCCTCAGAAGGTTCAGTGAGGATGACCTGGAGAAGTACACAGGCAGCTGTGGCTCAGACCTGCAGTGCACAAGCCTGCAACAGGTGTGTCATTGCCGCCCTTGTTGGTGTGAGTGTCCGTCACCAACGGCCCCTGTGCAGAGCCGAAGGACCTGCTTCTGTCTCTGACACAGGACCTCGAGTTGGGGGCCTGAGGGCTGTGCTTTTCTGCACTGGGCTGGAGGCCAGATCTCAGTCATCGTCCTTGATGATGGGCCAGTTGCTTTGGCACCATTGAACAGTACTGGGGGATACCCCCTCCTGCCGCCAGTCTGGCTAGCTCCTAAAGCGTACCTGCCTCTCCACTTGACCCAACTCCTCAGGCCCTGAGGGCTCTCCCGTGGGCAGGGCTGGTCTGCTAACACCGCCCCAGCAGCTCTCTGCACTCACTCCCCTGCTCAAGACGGCCCTGCCCAACCGCAGCCAGTGGAACCCAGGGTAGGAGCAGCTGAGGCACAGTGCTAAGACACTTGGCTCCCACGCCCATCTGCAGCAGGAACCGGCAGGTTTCCCACTGGCTGTGGGAGTCCCCTGAGGCTCCCTGCCCTCACACAGGCCCCCAGGAAGGAGCTGCTTCACCCCGGGCCCATCACTGCCATTTCTCAGCAGGTGTCGCTGACATTCACAGATGCTGCTTCCCTGCCCTGCACCCACACCCACAGTCCTGACCCCCTGCACTTCCAAAGCCTTCCTGGAGGAGGTGGTTCCAGCCCCAGCTGAGACTTGGAGAAAGAAGGGCTATGGATCTGGGGACAGCTGGTGGTGCTGAGCGTGATGGCCTGAGTGGTGTTTATTTCAGGGCAGCTATGGGTGTGCTTACTCTGCGTCAAGACCGTGCCTAAGGAGATGTGTTTGGAACACATCGTGGGCATCAGTGGATTTTTCCATTTGATTTTCATTGGATTTGGTGACAATAATTCCATCGTCAGCACATTGCCATCGTCCCTAATGCTATTCTTGAAATCTGCTCATTGCTGCCCATTAGTTTTACTGGAGTCCTTGAGGTTAGCACTGTGTTAACACAATGGGAATTTAAGCAGAGCTGGGCTCTCTAAATCAATCACCAGAACAGCTTTAGGGTTTCTTTTTTTTGTTTTTCCATTGCTCAAAAATATGCTATTAAATGCAGTGACACGTGTGGGAGTGGAGGTTGGCTTGGGTGAAGGACATGTTTAAAAGGAAAATTTCATACCACATTATATGCAGAAAAAGGACCTGCCTGATCTTAGTTCTTGTAGAACCGGGATACAGAACAGATTCACTGCTCTGCATTTAGCATCCTGGGAATTTACTGGACTGCTCAGAAACTCAGTCATATTTATCTGGGGCATATGGAAGCCTAACAAATATAGGTTGAAGAAAGAATGAACTAAATTGATGGGAAAATTAACTAAAGTTTTTTAAGTGCTGATCACAAAATGGAATGAGTCCGTGTTCACCTCCGCATCCCTCCTGGGGATTCCTATGGCAGCAAGGGTTGTCCTACACCTGCCCTCGGAGCCCAAGGAGAGTTGCTGCCCAGGGAGTGTCTCAGCCCCGTGATGCGTGCAGTGCTCAGGGATTGTATGGGAGAACATGGCAGGGAGACCACTTCTGCTAAGGCAACAAGTGGGCGGGGAGTGGAGCCGGCTCTCCCGCAGCATTTGCCATGAGGCGATGGAGAGGAAGGTCCTGGCCATCAGAAGGGGCACCTGATTGGCTGTTTAAGGAAAGTGTGGAGCATATGTGCAGGCTGAGGGGAAGAAATCAGTAGAGAGATCAGGTAGCTAAGTAGAGAGGGGTAATAAATGAAGCAACGCCCCTGGGGTGGGGACAGGGGAGGCCAGGAGGGGATGGGATGCTAGGATTGGCCAGTCCAGAACAGGAGTGTATTGCCCGGAGGACAGGGGCAGACATGGGGAGGGACAGGAAGATCCCAACGTGGGCGTCCAGCCAGGGAGGCAGGGGGACCTCTGGCTTTGTGGGAGTGAGGAATCCCTGGAAACCGGGCCGAGCAGGAGTGGCTGCGATACTCAGCAGGTGGCCCAGGGAGGGACACAGTGGGGCCCTGTGGCGGCTGAAGATGCTGGGCCTGTGATGGGTCTAACCTGTCCTGTCCTGTGAATCTTTTCTTGCCATGCAAGCATCCAGGGAACAGGTGTAAAGAAGGGGAATGGGACCATAGGAGTGGGGTTAACAGGGTGTAGAAGGCAGGAAAAATAAGGAATTTAAACCTTTAAAACCTTGAGGCTGCTGGCAAGGAGGTGATTTGAGGGACGATAGGTGGAGCCTGTCTGGGACATGGAGTGGCCAGAAGGGAGCCGGGAACATGAGAAGGAAGGAACGCTGTCTTGAAGGCCTCCCTGGCTGATGAGCCGCCTTTGGGCAGTGAGCACGTGAGTCGTCTGGCTGCACAGGTGTTTGGGTGGAAGCAGGGCCGCGGAGGGTGCGAGGTCAGAGACAGCCATTTGGGGCACACAGAGCTGGAGTCAGGGTATGGTGGCTACTCTGTGGCACCCCTGGAATTGGGTGGTTGACTGAGACACTTAAGTGTTGCCCAGGTCGGGTGCAGAGGAAGCTGAGAGGCGGCCCCAAAGGCCCTGACGGACTTGGGGAGCACACAGTGGCAGCGTGTCTGAGGCCTGTTCCTCCAGGAGGAGATGGCTCTGCACCAGAGGGAGGGGCGCTGGTGCAGAGAGGTGGGTGTCAGCCCCAGTGCGTGCTGCTGATGGGACAGTCGGCAGCTTCCAAGACCAGGGCAGCATCCTCCAGGAAGGTCCCAGTCTGGTGGGGCAGCGAACTTGACTCTTGTTGGAAAAGACCATCCCGGGAAGACTCTGGGACTTTAATGAAAGGTTCTTGAAGACCAAAGCGGAGGCTTCAGGGGGAAAGCCAACACAGGGAGAAGCATAGAGCATCTTGGGGTGGAGAGAGGAGAAGAGAGCCCCATAAGGACCACACACATCAGCTATCACCCGGTGATACCTAGAGGACTGCCTCTGTCGAGAGCCGCAGACCTTTGCAAAAATAGGCAGTTCATCCCAACACGTGTGGTGTCTGAGACTGGCATCGCTGAGAAAAGCTGGGCTGTGTGGTTTCCGCCATCACTCACTTGGTGAGGCTCCTCACCAAGCCAGCGACACTGACAGAGTGGCCCGTGGAGGTGGAGCTGTTGAGGGTTTCCCACCAGACAGCCTTGGCGACACGGGGCCACTGGAGGGTCCTTTAAGGAATGCCGTGGGGCTGAGGAGGAGCCACGGGGAGGCCCCCTGAGAGCCGGGAGCAGCAGGGAGGGTACAGCAGAATCCGGTGGGGGGACCACATCTCATACTGCAGCCTCCGCAGTCACCTGGTCCCTGGCTGTGTGCCCAGGACAAGCACTCACTTTCAACTTGCTGTCCTCGCGACTACACAACTCCGTCCCCGTCACAACGTTCCCAGGCTTCCAGCTGCATTCAGGCCAGCAGCCACAGGGCTGTACCGAACCTGTGCTCCGCCAGAGGAAGGGGGCAGAGTCCTGGCTGCCGAGGAGAAAAGAGGGCTGGGCCACAGTGGCCTAGGGACACCCGGAAAGGCTTCCGGAAGAGCAGCTCGTGGCCCTGACGGGAAGAGAGAGCAGGACTTGCACCTGCAGAAGCAGAGCAAACCCATTGGAGAGGGGCCTCCTGCGGGAGGGTTAAGCCAGAGCCTGCCTTCTTTATTTATTAAGAACTGGGGTGTTGAAGCAGGCATCTGGCTTAGCAGTTAATGCCAGTTAAGATATTCTCACACAGCGGAGCTGTGGCCCAGTAAGCTAAGCCTCTGCCTGTGGCACCAACATCCCCTATGGATGCCAGTTCAAATCCCGGCTGCCCCTCTTCTGATCCAGCTCTCTGCTACAGCCTGGAAAAGCAGTAGAAGATGGCCCAAGTGCTTGGGCCCCTGCACCCAAGTGGGAGACCTGAAGGAAGCTCCTGGCTCCTGGCTTCAGATAGGCTCAGCTCTGGCCATTGAAGCCATTTGGGGAGTGAACCAGCAGATGGAAGATGGATTGCTCTCTCTGCCTCTCCCTCCCTCTGTCTATAGCTTTACCTATCAAATAAATAAATAAAAATTAAAAAAATAAAAGGCAGACAGTGGCAAAAATAGGTTAAAAAAAAAAAAGATACTCTCATCCCACATCAGAGTGTCTGGGTTACATTCCCAGCTGCAGTTCCTAGTTCCAGCTTCCTTCTACGGCAGCCCCTGGGAGCGGCGGCGATGGCTCAGTGATCCGGGTCCCTGCTGCCCGTGGGGGAGACACAGATTGAGTTCTCAGCTTCCAGCGTGGACCTGGCTGAACTCCAGCTCTTGTGGGCATTTGGGGAGTCAACCAGTGGATGGAAGACCTCTGTCTCTGTATTTCTTTCTCTCTCTCTGTCTCTCTGTTTCCCAAATGAATGCATACATAAAATTTTTTAAGGAAAATCAGGGTATTGTGCTGGCTGAGAGATGGGCTTTGGAGACAGTGAACTGTGCTCAGATCCCAGCTCTGCACTTGCGATCCATTACTTCACCTCTGCTCCATTTTGCTTTCTCACCTAAAAATGAAGAGACGAGAATTCTACTTATCCAGGTTGTTCTGAGGATTAAATGAGTGCACATAGGGAGCATTTGGCATCCCCGACCTCCAGTCAGGACTTAGTAAGTGTGAAATAGCACTAATGTGATTATTCATTTGATTGTCTTCAGCCTGGGGCAGGGAGTGTAAAGGACAGTGATTTGCTGAGGTCCTGCACACTCTGTGCCCTACACTTGACAAACACCCATGCACAGCAGCCGCCAGAACCAGCGCACTGATGTAACCAGCTACCCACAGCTGAGTACGTTAAGACATCTCCATTTGTTTAGGCCAAGATTGCACTGGTGGGTACTCTGGGCTGAGCTGACGCTTTCCTGTGCTAGTCTCTGCTGGGCTCAGTCAGGCATCTCCACTTCTGGAGACTGGCTGGCTGTCAGCTGGAGGAAGTGTCATGCCCTAAGAGTGAGCCCAGGCTTCTTCACGTGGGGGCAGTGATGTGCTTCCCAGAGCAGCAAGAGGGGTCCAGCTCAAATGCGCGAGTGCTTTTCCCACTCCGTTGGTGTCATCTTTGCTGCGGAAATCACAGTGGCCAAAGTTAAGTCACACAGCCCAGCCCAGGCCCAAGGGGCAGAGAAACAGACGCCACCCTGAAAGGGATGAGCTACAGCGTCACATTGCAAAGTGATTTGCAGGCAAGGACAAGAAAAATCTGCAGCTATTTAAAAAATATATCACACCGGCCTATCATCATATTCACTTTTTTTTTAAACTTTTATTTAATGAATATAAATTTCCAAAGTACGACTTATGGATTACAATGGCTTCCCCCCCATACCGTCCCTCCCACCCACAACCCTCCCCTTTCCCACTCCCTCTCCCCTTCCATTCACATCAAGATTCATTTTCGATTATCTTAATATACAGAAGATCAGCTTAGCATACATTAAGTAAGGATTTCAACAGTTTGCTCCCACACAGAAACATAAAGTGAAAAATAATAGATGATTTTTTTTAAATGATGATGAAATCAGATCAGACCTATTGTCATGTTTAATCCCAGTGAGAGTAAAGTTGGGAATTGATAATTTCTTTTTTTTTTTTTTTTACAGAAGATCAGTTTAGTATGCATTAAGTAAAGATTTCAACAGTTTGCACCCGCATAGAAACACAAAGTGAAATATATTGTTTGAGTACTCGTTATAGCATTAAATCTCAATGCACAGCACATTAAGGACAGAAATCCTACATGAGGAGTAAGTGCACAGTGACTCCTGTTGTTGACTTTACCAATTGACACTCTTGTCTATGGCATCAGTAATCTCCCTATGCTCCAGTCATGAGTTTCCAAGGCTATGGAAGCCCTCTGAGTTCTCCGACTCTTATCTTGTTTAGACAAGGTCATAGTCAAAGTGGAGGTTCTCTCCTCCCTTCAGAGAAAGGTACCTCCTTCTTTGATGGCCTGTTCTTTCCACTGGGATCTCACTCACAGAGATCTTTTGCCAGAGTGTCTTGGCTTTCCATGCCTGAAATACTCTCATGGGCCTTTCAGCCAGATCCGAATGCCTTTAGGGCTGATTCTGAGGCCAGAGTGCTATTTAGGACATCTGCCATTCTATGAGTCTGCTGAGTATCTCACTTCCCATGTTGGATCACTCTCCCCTTTATTTATTCTATCGGTTAGTGTTAGCAGGTACTATGTGGGGAGCAAACCGGACTAGACTGAGTTACTGGAATTAAGACTTATTCTATGCATCTGCTCTCCCACAATATGGCGCTGGGAGAGAAGTAAACAGCTTCCGCACAGCTGCCTCCAGTTCAACCAATAAACTGTAGGACTTGCTCCTGATTGGAGGAGAGCAGCGTACTCGGCGTGTGGGCAGCCGAGTTAGGATTGGCGGAGGAGGACTATAAAGGAGGAGAGAGACGGCATGCACCGGGAACATCTATGGGGAACATCTAAGGGAACCCGTGCAGCCCCCGAGAGAACCGGCCGGCGGTGTGCCGCTCCCCTGCGGAAGTGGGGAATGCGGCCAGGGGGAACTGCCCTTCCACGGAGGTGGAAGGGATAGTAGCCAACCCGGGAAGAACCAGCAGCAAACCCGGGGAGGGCCGAGCAGACGAAAGAACAGCGCAGGGTTCAGTGTCGTTCCCCCACGAAGAGGGGGAGCGACATAATGGTGCCGTGACTCGGATATGAAGCCTAGGCAGGGTTTAGTGTCGTTCCTCCACGAAGAGGGGGAGTGACATAATGGTGCCGTGACTCGGATAGGAAACTTAGGAGGGAAGAAACGGGAGGAAGCAGGAAAATACCGGAGAGAGAGACTAGCGAAGAGCCTGGGGGAAAGCTGGACGAGAAAGGTGCCGGAAGAAGCTATTGAAAGCCTAGGCATAGACTCGGATATGGACTGTGGGAAAGAAGTTAGGATTTAAAGCGAAAGTGAAAGCTTTCATAGACTCGGATGCGGACTATGGCGGGGAAGCTAGGAGATTGAAAGCGAAAGTGAAACCTGGAGGAGGCTTGGACTCGGATACGGACTGTGGGAAAGAAGTTAGGATTTAAAGTGAAAGCAAGAAGAAACTTAGACTCAGATACGGACTGCAGGTTGAACGTGAAAGTGAAACCTATAAGAAACTTAGACTTGGATACGGACTGTGGGGAGAGGCCAGGAGAAATGAGGGAGGAATATTGTTGGAAGAAAACTTAGGGAAACATACCGGGTAGAGAAAAATGTTAGGGAGGATGAAGCCGCGAGTGCAGGCCAAGGCGGAGACATAAGCCACCTTGGAATTCTTCAAGTCACCCCGGGGAGCAAGAGGCGAAGATCTGGAACCAGAGGCAGAGACGTGGTCCGCCAGGTTGAAATTCGCCAGGTTAGTCCGGGGAACTTGGACTGAATGCCGGTGGTGGCGGAAACATTCGCGGAAGCCGCCACGTGCAGAGAGAGCACGGGGCATGAATAGATAGGGAACGCAGGGCTGGCGCGAGGCCGTGGTGCGGGCGCGAAGTGCGTGGAGACCGCGGAGTGTGCGCGCGAAGCCGAGCCGCGCAGATGAGAGAAGCGCGGGCTGAAGCGGCGCAAAGCCGGGAAGCCGCTGCGGGGCGGGCGCCGGCAGGGCGAGGCGCAGGGAAGCCGCGCAGAGCTGTGAAGCCGCCGCGGGGCGGGCGCCTGCGGGGCGAGGCGCCGGGAAGCCGCGCAGAGCTGTGAAGCCGCCGCGGGGCGGGCGCCGGCGGGGCGAGGCGCCGGGAAGCCACGCAGAACCGTGAAGCTGCCGCGGGGCGAGGTGCCGAGAAGCAGCCTCGGGCGGGCGCCGGGAAACCGCGGGGATAAGAGAAATAGAAGTTTAGAAGTAAGATGAGAGAAATAGGAATGCTGGAAGATAGAAGTAAAATGGGAGAAATAGGAATGCCCGGAGATAGAGAAATAGAGAAATAGAAAGGCCTCCCTACAACACTGCACTGTGAGAGCTTGGATTCGGTCTGCCTGATTAAGTGAGGCGATGAGCACCTGCGGCAGCTAGCAGCTTATGCGCCGCAGGTCACCGAAGACAGGCATGAATTAACATCAGTAAAGGTCTCCCCCACAATACGGCAATGAGAAGGCTTGGATTCGGTTTGCCTGATAGGGCTTGTAAGCCCCTGCAGGCTCGACCAGAGCATGCGCTGCAGGGCACCGAACACAGGCACGCATCAGCGCCTAAAAACCTCCTCACAACATGGCGAAGAGAGGACCCGGATTCGGTTTGCCTGATTGATAGGACTTGTAAGAGCCTGTGGCAACTCTAGCAAGTAGAGCAGAGTGTGTGCCGCGGGACACCGAAGACAGGCGCGTATCAACGCCAAAAAATAAAAAGAAAGGGGGATCTGTGGGGAGCAAACCGGACTAGACTGAGTTACTGGAATTAAGACTTATTCTATGCATCTGCTCTCCCACAATATGGCGCTGGGAGAGAAGTAAACAGCTTCCGCACAGCTGCCTCCAGTTCAACCAATAAACTGTAGGACTTGCTCCTGATTGGAGGAGAGCAGCGTACTCGGCGTGTGGGCAGCCGAGTTAGGATTGGCGGAGGAGGACTATAAAGGAGGAGAGAGACGGCATGCACCGGGAACATCTATGGGGAACATCTAAGGGAACCCGTGCAGCCCCCGAGAGAACCGGCCGGCGGTGTGCCGCTCCCCTGCGGAAGTGGGGAATGCGGCCAGGGGGAACTGCCCTTCCACGGAGGTGGAAGGGATAGTAGCCAACCCGGGAAGAACCAACAGCAAACCCGGGGAGGGCCGAGCAGACGAAAGAACAGCGCAGGGTTCAGTGTCGTTCCCCCACGAAGAGGGGGAGCGACATAATGGTGCCGTGACTCGGATATGAAGCCTAGGCAGGGTTTAGTGTCGTTCCTCCACGAAGAGGGGGAGCGACAGTACTAGACTTGTTTATGTGCTCCCTTTGACTTAGTCCTTTCATTATGATCAATTGTGAACTGAAATTGATCACTTGGACTAGTGAGATGGCATTGGTACATGCCACCTTGCATCATATTCACTTTTTATGATTTTATTTGTTTACCCACTCATTCAAAAGTGCCTGTCTTGTGACAAGGCAAGAAAAGGGATCTCCAACATGATGGCCTTCATTCTCTAACGCTCTGTGCCAGTGCAGGGCATCTGACATTGCTCTCTGAGCTATGTAAAATCCAGCGGGGAGCTGGGGTTCTCCCTGCAGTAAGGCAGGCTGCATTTCTCCCAGCAACAAGGGGAATGGAGATGGGGGTGGTGCTGGAGCAAGTATAGAACAGAGATTTGTGTTTGTGGGTTAAAATCAGACGCCATTATTTCATCTGCGTGAACTCTGTTTTTCTCAGCTAACTCCTCCCTGCTGAATCTTAACCTGCAGGTTTTATTACCAGGCTCTTTCCTACATCTTCCTGATCATTGAGATTGTGGAAGGTCCAGGTCCCACATTGACCATATGTTAAAATGTGTACACGCGCGCACACACACACACACACACCTCTCACTGGAAACAGCCTAAGCTCTTCTTAATGCAGCGCAGGATACCCATTGTGAACCAGCAAGAATTGAGCCTCCTCATTTCTCCTGAGGGCCAAGTTAGGGTAAGGCCTGGCACAGACCATGGCCTAGGAGCAAATATTAAAAGTCATGTGCTGGGGAGAGAGCCTGTTCCATCTAAGCCATTAATCCACGGGGAGAATGGGGAGTGGTATAGGAGGTATTGATCCAAAACAGGGCAGAGAGGAGCTTAAAGGAGGCTTAGTAAGGGGTGTGAAGCAGGCCCCAGGGAGACCTGGAGGGATTTCTGAGCTGGAGTGGGAGTGTTCCTGGAGCTAATCGACTGGTATGTTTGGAGTATGTGTCAGGTATCGAGCAGTGGGTTGGATCATGGGAATACAAGGATGAGCAAGACAAACTTGGCCTCTCCTCTGGGACCTTGTGCTCTAATAGGGGATGGTTGACATTGTAACAGCGTTACCAGCAGCTGACACTGAGCACTGGCACTTCCCAATAGGTCTGCTAAACTGCGAGGGTAGCAGCATCTATACCCCTTGTTTTGATCGAGGAACCAGTTGATAGAATGCGTGGCTGAGTAAATGGTCTGTGGTCAATGGCCAGTGAACCCTTGGAACAGGGAGGCTCAGTGGTTTGCAGCCAAGTCAGTCTCTGTTGAATCCGCCCTCTTCACTCTCCCACATTGGGCCAAGCCCTCTGCATACAGATCCCCAAAGTCCCTTGTATGTTTTCCTAAGAGCATGCAGCACATTTTGTGAGTCTATTTCATGTGATGATTCGGTGCGGGAGCACAGCAAAATGGCTGTCAGTCAGTTCAGGCATCATCATGCTCCAATAACACGCAACCTCAAAATCTCAGTGGCTAACAATAGCAAACATTTCCCGGTCCTGCTGCAGGCCGTTTCTCTCCTGACCTTATCTCTCGTTTGCAGCATCCTGTCCAAAACAGCGATAGTAACAAAGCCTCTCTCAAGCGTGGTGTCAGTCTACCACGTTGTGGCAGGCAGCAGTCTAGACAGATGTTTCACCACTGCACAGAAGACATCACCTTCGCTCCACCTTCTCACTGCCCAATTCTAGCCCCAAAGCCAGTGCACCGCATTTCAGCTTTCGGCAGCGTTTCTTTCTCTTAGGCCGATGACCCCCAACTCCCAGTGCCCTGCAACAGCTGCTAATTTCTTGCCTATGCTCCGTGACCGTCTTGGTTCAGCATCACTCCACCTGTAGGGCCAAATGAGCAGTCCCCATCCAGGATGCTGTAGGCCCAAAAGGGGAGGTGTTGGTCACATGACAGCTCCCAAAGCTTCAGATCAGAAATGACGTGCCCATAGCTGCTTGCATTCCGTTTGAGTCAAAGCTAGACAGGAGGTCACATCTCGCTTTAGTGATGTGGAGGTGGATAAAGTGGATAATAGCTCAGTTGGGTGGGGAATGCAAGGAGGGCCCTCAGCGGACTGAGCGATGAGTTAGAGTAGCTAAGAAAGGTGCGTTGGCTGTCACAGGCTGATGCAGGGTTGGCAGAGGGTTGTGTTGGCAGAAGAGGAATGTTGGGGGGGAGTCTCTCTCAGAGCTATTTGCTAGTGGGTAGACACAGTTCATGCAGCAGTGGACAGACAGATACAGCTGGGAGGGGCTTTGATGAACACCTTCCAATGCAGAGACAAAAGGAGTCTCAGGGGTCAGACATCAGATGGCTGAGGTTTCTTGTAGAGAACTCAGTAATGAGCAAACTGTGCTTGCTAATTGGGGCAGGGGTCAGTCATTAGCTACAACAACAAATAAACTGGAGCAGCTTAGGCTGAAAGCAAAAAGCGGGCACCACTGGAGAAAACGTGGGTGATTGATTTTTAGAGACGCAGAGGGAGGGTTGATTGGGGACCCACAGGAGCCAGGGCCTCTGTGGGGGCCTCGGCAGCAGGAGTTTCTGGATGTTCTCTTGAGTTACCCCAGACATGCCTCGGCTGAGGCTACCTGGTTCTGCATCTTTCTGGGGAGGAGTCTCCTTGGCCCTCTGTAACAACTCCATTCTCACCACAGGGCAGTCACGGAGCATTGACTGTGGGGGCCAGCGTCTGGACAGAAGCAGCTTCAGAGGACTTGGGTCACGGTTAGGTAGGCAGCCCCTGCATGGGGGTGTCCAGATCCCCTCAAGCTGGCTCTCTAGGACAGAACATACTTCTGACGGAAGAGTCCTCTGTCAGCAGCATAGCATCACAGCCTGCAGGGGAGGACCCACAAGGGGAGCTTAGATGTTGGTGTCCCACGGACCCCCAGGTCAGAGGGGGCATCAGACCCTCAGAACTCCCAGGCCAAGGGCCCCCAGTGGCTACCACACTGGAGGGGGCCCATCAGATGTGATGACCCCAGAAGGCTTAGGGGTATCGAGCTTGGTGTTTATATTGAGCCCCGTTGCTGACTGAGGTTGTGCTGGGGAACAAGTGCAACTCAGCTGCTAGCACACCTGCTGCAGACCCGGACAGACAGGCGGAGGGGGATGGAGCCCCGGCTCAGCTGCTGTCTCAAATTGGGTTTCCCTGAAAGCAGGCCCTGAGACAGGGCTTGAGGCAAGTCACTGCTCTTCTAGGAAGTACTGGTGAGGCCGTGAGAAAATGACCTGGGGACAGAGGTGGGGAACAGTGAAGGCAACCCAGAGTGGGCATTTGAGCAAGTCCCAGGGTGGCTGCTGGGTTGGTGTTGGGATCTCCAGAAGCCTGGAGGGACCCTACCTCAGGATGATCCCAAGGAGTAAGAAGGGTGGGCTCTTTATCCACCTGCTTCTAGCTATCCTGGCTGCCCCTGGGGCCTGATGCAGGCCTGGAAAACCCTCAGGAGGTAAAGGCCCTGGGGCAGAGGAACGCCTCTCTCATTTGCAGGCACCAACAGTGTCTGCTACAGCTACAACTAGGGCTGGCACTGGAGTGTTCTGTAGAAGCAGTAAGAATAGGTTTTTCCAGGAATCCCCTGGGCTTTGTCCTCTATGCAGGGAGGCTGAGCCCTGCGGGGGATTGTGAGCAGTGGTCACCAGACCCTTGCTAAGGTCCATGTCTCAAGGGTGGCTGAAGGGCCAGTTGCATTTCGAAGGACAGCTGGGGAGGGTTAAGTGCAGTGACTGCACCTCCAGAAGCACTTGGAGATGCCCAGGCGATCCGCCCGCACCTTCCCAGCTCCATTGCTGATGCGCTGACAGCAGCACGCATCCTGTGCACAGCCTCCTGCCCTAGGACAAACCCCGCTCTCCAGCTGCTGGGGCCTTGGCCCTGGCCGTAGCTATGGATCAGGCTGCCTCAGTGAAGCGTCCCTTGGCAGCGTGCTTCTGCCTGGCCTCCCTCAGGGTCAGAGCCCTCCACAGCTCAGAGCACCTGTGCCAGGCAGCCCGGCTGCTGTGAGTGCAGGCAGAGAGCAGGGGGAACAAGGAGCATGGACAGGAGGCTGAGGCCTAGGTCAGGGCAGTTTGCAAGCGCTCGCTGCTTCCTGGAGACAGGGCAGATGGCCAGTCAGGAGAGGCTCGACCAGCTGTCCCAGCCTGGGATCCCCGTCCCTCGTCATATCCTGAGCCGTGCTGAGCTACTTCACCATAACTGGGGCTTCCTCTCCACCTGCACTCACACAGTGCTGCCCCTCAGCCCATTCCAGGGCCTCACCAGCGCATGTGGCCACCCCGACCCCACCCCGGCTCCCTACCTGCTCCCTGCCCAAGCAGGCACAGTGACTGAAGGGAGTGACGCAGACTCGCTGACAAAAGGCCGACTCATAGACTGCCGCTTCTCTCCAGAGTGGCCTTGTCACAAGGAGTGAGTGAGCCGGACACGCGCACACTGTCTCCTTTCTTAAGGAGAATTTCTAAGAGGAATGTTGGGGGGAGTCTCTCTCAGAGCTATTTGCTAGTGGGTAGACACAGTTCATGCAGCAGTGGACAGACAGATACAGCTGGGAGGGGCTTTGATGAACACCTTCCAATGCAGAGACAAAAGGAGTCTCAGGGGTCAGACATCAGATGGCTGAGGTTTCTTGTAGAGAACTCGGTAATGAGCAAACTGTGCTTGCTAATTGGGGCAGGGGTCAGTCATTAGCTACAACAACAAATAAACTGGAGCGCATGTGGCCACCCCGACCCCGGCTCCCTACCTGCTCCCTGTCCAAGCAGGCACAGTGAGTGAAGGGAGTGACACTAGGGGCCCCGTGACGACTTGATGAGCCTTTTGCTTCATCTCTGTGACCTAAAAGTGTCTCCTGTGTGTGCTGTGTTCCACAAGACTCTGGGTGGCAAGTGACAGAAACTCAATTCAAGCCAAATGCAAAGAAGTGTTACCCCCTCTTGTAAAGGACAAGTCCGTGTCTGCCTCTGGCTTCAGGCAGAGCTGGATCCAGAGCTTGAAGAAGTAAAATCCTCTCCCTCTCCCCCTCTCCCTCTCCCTGCCTCCCTCCTCCACCCCCTTTCCCTCCCCCATCCCTCCTCTCCCTCCCCCTCCCCCTCTCCTTCCCTCCCCTTCCCCCTCTCCATCGGAATCTCCCTCTCCCTCCCACCCCTCCCTCTATCCCTCCCCCTCCCACCCTTCCCTCTATCCCTCCCCCTCTCCCTCCCCCTCCCACCCTTCCCTCTATCCCTCCCCCTCTCCCTCCCCCCTCCCATCCTTCCCTCTATCCCTCCCCCCTCCCACCCCTCCCTTTATCCCTCTTCCTCTCCCACCCTTCCCCTTCCCCCCCTCTCCCCCTTGCCCTCCCCTCACCCTCCCTCCCCCTCTCCCCACCTCAGGGCTCTGCTCCCCGTTGTGTGTGAGTTGGCTCTCTGCTATGGTGAAGGAGTTTTCCTGACTTACCTGAGGAGGAAGGCAGGCTTAGAACCTTCCAGCAGTGTCCTGCTGCATACAGAAAATCCCAGGGCAGATTTCCATTGGCCCAGACTGGGTAACATACTGATCTGGAAGCTACCCCTGGGCCAAGGCAGTGGGGTACAGGACTCTGGCCAGCCTACTGTTAAGGCCAGGGTGGGGCAAGATGCTGCCACAAGAAAGCCGATGTGACTCTCAGCATCCTGCAGCTCTGACTCTTCTCTGGTCTGTCTCTGGCCTCTCGCTGGTAATTCACTCCTCCCAACCCTCGGCTTCAGTGCAGGAGGCCAGGGTGACCCTGTTACCTGGCCGTCTCTCAGGGCAGAGAGGCCCACAAGGGAAACCCTGGGTCCAGGGGTCACAGGCGCCCAGAGTAGTGCTGAGAAAAATGACAAAGCTGTGGATGCAAGGCCTGGGATTAAACCGCAGTACACAGCAATGGCTAGGACCCTACGTGGTACACTCCCAGCCCAGCAACACTCTGCATCCCCGGCTACACAGCACAAGGCAGAAGCCAGGCACGGCTTGGGCATTCCTGTTCAGTTTCAAGTTCAAAGGCAGCTCCGAGGTCAAAAGCTTTGCCTTTCTTCCTGCTGCTCTGCAGAGGCACAGCGAGAATCTCCCAGCTAGGCCTGCACAGGTCACCCCTAGCCTCAGCTCATGTTCACTTTCAAGGCTCCTCGAAAGACTGTGAACCCTCAGATGTGCTCACAAGCAGAGGGGCACAGTCTCAGGTTGCAGGTCACCGCTGGCCGGCAGACAGGGCACCATCCAATCTCTCCAGCCTCATCCCTCACCCCCAGCCCACCGCAGAGACGCTCCCTTTCCCTGCCGTGGCACCGTGTGGTGCAGCCTCTGTGACTTTGTTTACCCTGTGTCCTCTGCCAGGGGTCCCTTGTCAATTATTTGGGCAAACTACTCTCTCCCCAGGCTGATCTCAACACTCCTCACTCATTGACAGCCCAGGTACAGACGTCACTACGGAGTGGCTGTGCAGGTTGGCCAGACACCTGTGAGCAGCCCGGCCATGGGGGTCTCCTGTTCGCCCTTCTTCAAGTCTCAGTCCTCATCAGGCCGACAGCTGCACTTCCCCAGTGCCCAGCTCAAGAGAGACCGCACAGAGGGTGCTGGTTGAATTGAACTGGATCAGCTGCTGACTGATGGGCTGCATGTCAGCTACAACCTTTGCCCCCAAAACTGGGCGGGGCAGGGGTGGTGGTGGGGTCCATGGCTTAACTTCACCTGTTCCCCAACTGCCAGGGAGACAGGGAAGCTCCGAGCTCTGGAACCCTGCCTGGCACATTTGGGCTGTTCACAGCTGTTTTCCATTCCTCATGGGCCCTAGTGCTGTGGCTGGTGGACTTAAGATCATTCCGGAAATGACTCCCATTCGTTCCTGATTTAGCATCTGTGCACCATGGCCGTCAGCACAGTAATGAACCTCTGTGCCCCGGGGTTAATGGCCAATGATCAAACCCTCAAATCAGCTCTCCCTGTCTGCAGAGAGGCCTCCAGCTCATTCTTTGGTAAAGAGGACAAGGAGCCCGTTCCTCATACTCGCTGTGGATATCACCGTCGCTGCTCTGTACCTTGGGATTTCATAAAGCAAGGCTTTCCCTCCTTATCCCTCTGCCCCTCCACATCCGGTAGCCTGTCCGCTGCTTCCCTGAACCCCCACTCCCAGGCCAGTCGGATCCGAGACAGGGGCCACAGAGGTGGGGTAGGTGAAAGCCGTGCAGCCGGGCCTGCCGTCCCCTCCCTCCTGGCCTTTACTTGCCCTCCTGCGGAGACACTGGTCCCTGTGGCCAGGCTAGAAGCTGCATTTTAACCTTCACACCAAATGCATCTTCAGGCTGAGAAGTGGGGGTCAGGAGAGCTTGCTGGCCAAGAAGTGAGGGGTGGGCGGAGGTGTCGAGCAGAGTCCCAGGTCGGCCTGACTTGGAGGTCCTTGCTCTTCCTATCCCACCAGGCCACTTTCTCCCCAGACAGGTGGTTCTGGAACATTCATTCACATGCAGCAGCCTTGCCTGCAGGGCTCATTCAGACTGCGCTTATGGGCCCCACTCAGGATTCTGACTGAGTAACTGTGGGGCTGGACTCAAACATGTGCATTTCTTTTCTTTTTTTAATATTTATTTGTGTATTTGAAAGTCAGTTACAGACAGAGGGAGAGATCTTCCATCTGCAGGTTCACTACCCAGGTGGCCACAATGACCAGGGCTGAGCCAAACAGAGCCAGGAGCTTCACCCAGGTGTCCCACGTGAGTGCAAGGTCCCAAGCACTTGGGCCATCTTCTGCTGCTTTCCTAGGCCATTAGCAGGGAGGGAGCTGGATTGGAAGTGGAGCAGCCGGGACAGTAATCAGTGCCCATGTGGGATGCTGGCATCACAGGCAGCAGCTTTACCTGCTACACCACAGTGCCAGCCCCTAAGATGTGCATTCCTAACAGGTTCCCAGATGATGCTGTACCACACCTTGTCCTAAGCCAGGGGCCCTCCGAACCTCTTGACCGCCCTCCTCAGAACCTTGGAAGCAGTGCCCCTGCAGAGAGGGCTCCTGCTGGAACCCACATGAAGAGGGAGACTTGGAATCCAGAGTCACAGGTGGTGCCCTGCAGTTCATCTAGGCTACACGTTAGCATCGCCTGGAATATACCCATGCCTAGGCCCCAGGCCCGAGACAGTGGTTTCTCGGTCCTGCAGCTCCCCAGTGGTTCAGCTGTGGTGCACCTAGCCTGATGATGTAGGGCACCTCTTTGAGACTCATGTGCTCCCAAATCTTCCTCCTGAGATCCAGCCCCCAGCCTGGCCATCCCTTAGCAACCTCGGCCAGCCCCCGCCCCTCCATTTTGCAGTCACCACCTTATGTGTGGATGAGCTGGCAGGGAGCCCTAGACCCCCACCTGCAGGGGTGCTGAGCCCGTTCTTGGGAGTCCCCAGGACCCAGCAGGAACAACTGATAGAAACAGCCCTGCCAGTCCCATTGCTGGCTCTGAGGAGAGGCGGTCAGGTGGCCCTGGGAGCCCAGCTCTGGGCCTGGGTCGGCTTCAGCCCAGGGCCCGCGAGTGGGTGCAGGTGGTGCTTCAGCTGCAGTCCAGGCTGTGGAGAATCCTGGCGGGGAATGGGGAGGGCCGCTCCTCCTGGGCAGGGGGCCGTGGGCCCTGACAGGCCAAGAACCCAGCCTCGCTCGGAGCTTCTCCTCGGGCAGGGAGGGGAGACGGCAACTGCCTCCATGTGCACCTCAGCAAGGTCTTTAAACCTTGCAGCCTCAGTTTCCTGTGGGGCCGATGCTGTGGCGTAGCCGGTAAAGCCGCCGCCTGCAGGACCGGCACTGCATGTGGGTGCCCATTCGTGCCCCAGCTGCCCCACTTCCAATGCAGCTCCCTGTTAATGCCCTGGGAAAATCAACAGAATACTTTGGCCCCTACCACCTATGTGGGAGACCCAGAGGAAGCTCCTGGTTCTTGGCTTCAGCCTGGCCCAGCACTGGCTGTGGCAGCCATCTGGGGAGTGAATCAGCAGACGGAAAACGCATTCATTCTCTCTGTCTCTCTGTCTCTCTCTCTCCCCACCCTTCAAATAAACAAATACATGTTTTGCTTTGTTTTTTTCAAAATCATTGGGGTGGAGGGTGGCCTGCAGCATAGGAAGTGTCTGGCAGAGGGCCTGGAAACTAGGTGGATGGAAATCTGTTTTCTCCTCTGTCTTCCCTTACAAGGACCTGCCACCCCCACCTGCCATGGCAGAGTCCCCACCAGCGAGGTGATGCTTGATGCCTAGGGGCGGGGGAGGGTCCTAGTGAAAGGCCCCACGCCAGCCCCCAAGAGGCCGGGCCCACCTCCAGGCTGCCGGCGTGGGAAGGCTGCTGAGGACGGCCTGGCAGGGGTGCCCACCTGTGCCCTGCAGAAGGGGCCTTGTCTGGAGGGCAGCAGGTAGGCCAAGGGGAACCTCCCACCCAGGGGTCCTTGCGGCCTTGGCTCTGTGGCCCTGGGGGCAGGCACGGGAGTCGCTCCTCCTGCCCCCACCTGCGGGAGTGGAGGACGAGACCCAGAGCTGCTGGTGCTTTTACCTGTGCTGGTGGTTTCTCTCGTACCCTGGTATCATCTTGCATCAGCATGAAATGGCCCTACTGAGCGGCATGGGGCTGAGCAGAGAATGAGCTGAATCAATCACGCAGGCTGCCCAGGAGCTGAGTGGTGGAGGATGCCGTTCAGGGCCCCAGGGCAGGGGGGTGAGGGTTGTAAAACATCCACAGATGCCGTAATGGCTCGCTCAGCCCCTGACGCAAGCTGCAGATGGGATGTTGCTGTCTCAGCACTTCACCCACCCTTTATTCCAGGCCTTTTAATAAAGGGCCCTCCAGTCCTACCGCACCCCCTCAGTCCAGGCCCCCAGCATGGCTCCAAGGGAGGCCTGACTCCCAGCTGCCCCGCTCCCTCCAGCCCGGTCTCTGGAGCTGGAGTGACCCTGGAGAGGCGGGCGAGGGAGGTGGTCACCCTGGCTCTGGAGTCAGACTTTCTCTGATGTCCTAGCCACTGACCACCCACTGTGTGACTTTGGACCTGACCTTTACCTCTGTTTCCTCTTATACAAGGTGGGGGATGAAATAGTAGTGCAAGTCGAGCATCTGAAATCCACAACTGTTTGGGTGCCCACGTGAGGCCACAAAGGGACAATTCCACACCTGAGCTTATGTCATGGATGAGTTGCAATCAAAACACAAGCACATTAAAAATAAACTAGAGGCCGGCTCGGCGGCTCACTTGGCTAATCCTCCGTCTGTGGCGCCGGTACCCCAGGTTCTAGTCCCAGTTGGGGCGCCGGATTCTGTCCTGGTTGCTCCTCTTCCAGGCCAGCTCTCTGCTATGGCCTGGGAAGGCAGTGGAGGATGGCCCAAGTGCTTGGGCCCTGCACCCGCATGGGAGACCAGGAGGAAGCACCTGGCTCCTGGCTTCCTCCTGGCGCGTCGGCTGTGATGGTCATTTGGGGGGGTGAACCAACGGAAAAGGAAGACCTTTCTCTCTGTCTCTCTCTCACACTGTATAACTCTACCTGTCAAAAAAAAAAAAAAAAAAATTCTAGAAAAAGGTGCCGGCACTGTGGCATAGTGTGTTAAGCCACCGCCCACAGTGCCGGCATCCCATATGGGTGCCAGTTCAAATCCCGACTGTTCCACTTCCAATCCAGCTCACTACTATGGCCTGGGAAATCAGCAGAAAATGGTCCAAGTCCTTGGGCCCCTGCATCCGCATAGGAGACCCAGAAGAAACTCCTGGCTTCAGATTGGCCCAGCTCCAACCATGCAACCATTTGTGGAGTGAACCAGCAGGGGGAAAACCTCTTTCTCTCTCTCTCTCTCTCTCTGTCTCTCTGTCTCTCTGTCTCTCTGTCTCTCTCTCTGCCTCTGCCTCTCTGTAACGCTTCCTTTCAAATAATAATAAAAAAAACTTAAAAAAAATATCAAGTAAGAAGCAAGGCCCCTTAAAAAATATTGTAGAAAAGCTTCGTCAGGCTATGTGTGCTATGTGTGTAAGGTATACCAGGGTACTTCAAAAAGTTTGTGGAAGACAGAATTAAAAGAGAAGTTATTTTGGTGCAAATCAAATTGAAATCCATGCATTTGAGGAGTCTTCAGAAAGTTTATGGGAAATGCATATGAAAAAAAACCAGGGTGCCTTTTAAAACTTTTGCACCAAAATAAACTGATCTTTTCATTCCACTTTCCCCACACAGTTTCTGAAGTATCCTTGCGTAGGAATCATAAGTGAATTTCGTGTTTAGATGTGGATCCCATCTGCAGGCTAGCTTGTTATACATATACAAATATTCCAAAATTTGGAAAAAAAAAAAAAAAAAACAGCTTCAGAACACTTGTGGTCCCAAGCATTCCAGATAAGAAACGCTCAGCCTGTACCTGCCTCACAGAGTTGAGATTAGGGTTGAAAGAGATAAGCACATGAGTGAGTTCATGCCTGGTCCATAGTAAGAGCTAAAGAGCTTTCAGCTTTTGTGTTTGCAGCCGAAGGCGAGGTTTCTCAACAGTGGTGCTGGTGATGTTTGGGGCCAGAGAGTTCTGTGCTGTGGGAGGCTGTCCTGTGCATCTGGGGTATTGGGCAGCATCCCTAACTTCTCCCTGCAAGGTTCCCTAGCAACCCCTCTCCCCCTGCCTCTGCTGTCATGACAACTGAAAATGTCCCCAGACATGCCCTTGCTGGGCACAGGTACCCCCTGTGGGGGATGCCAGCTCTAAGCCGCCTCTCACTCAGGCCCTCAAGGCTCCCCGTTGCTCCGAAAGCATCGCTGTGCTTGCTGGGCCTGCGGGCACTGAAAGTGGGGCACCTTGTACAAAACTGTTTCCTCTTTTGTTGTGCTCAGGCCATTGATTGATCCAAGGCTGGGCTTCTGACAGGTCCGAGTGAGGACTTGAGGGATTCCTGCTGGCTGAATGTCTGTCTGCGATCCGCTGGCTTTGTGGCTGCGCCGGTCCAGATGCACTTTGTCGCTTGCTTTCTAAATACCAAACCACTGTCTGCCTCTGTTATGATTTTCCCAGGCTCTGGAGCCATAAGCAGCTCAGTGGCAGCTGTACCAGATAGCAGGTGCACACGCTGCCCTCCAGAACACTTCAGACAAACCACGTGGATGAAACTGATTTCCACGATTACCTGGGTGGCCGCTGGCACCTGCAGAGCCTGCCTGGGGAGGAGAGCCAACCCCGATGGTGGGGACGACTGGGGATGGAAGTGACGGTTCCCTGGCCATCTCAGCTTGTAGCTCACGCTCCTGAGCCACCTGGAATCAGGGTCCTGCACACAGGGCGGCTCAGAGCTCCACTGTCCTCAGCTCAGGGGCATCAACGGGTGCACACGTGTTGGAGAGGGGCCCCGGCGGCAAGCTGAGGCCCTGTACTTCTGCGTATTCAGGAAGGCTTTCTGGAGGGGCCGAATTTTCACTGCTGTTTCCAGAGTAGCAAGGGTGAGGGTGAGTGAGAAGAGGAGCTAGAGACAGTCTGATCTTGGTGTGATCGGGGCCGTTGCTTCCCAACTGGCTGGGTTCCCACTGGGCTGTGGCCCCTGCTGGACAGGGGCCATCATCTCTGTGTCCCTAGAACAGAGGGACACAGGGGCTATTTGTCGGTTGAATGGTCACGTAGGTGAGATGTCTAATGGCACAGCTGTTTCATTTCCTAAATCCCACCAGTCCACGAGTTCTCCCTGAGGCCCAGCCAGCTGGAAGTCACAGCAAGCCATCGGCCTTTTCTGGGTGGTGGCCTGGAAGTCCAGCCCACGCCATGTTGGTCTCAGGAGTCCAATTAGTGCCCCACCTCTTACCCAGGGAGGTTTGAAGAGGCTCCCCTGGCCTCTGTGTCCTGGATACGGTTCCACATGGAGATGGCCATTCTGCCTGCACTCAGCCCCTGCCCCCAGCATTGATCACCCCGATTCCTCACCTCCGTTGAGAGAAGAATCACATTAGTAATGTTGACGCCTATCCCCATGGTTCTATGGAGGCAACCACAGAGTGGGTCCTAGCTATGGCAGGTGTCTTCCGCTGCCCCTCCAGACACACTGGCCACCTTGAGAGGCTGACTTTATGCAGCGTCTCACCGGGCTCCAGCTGGGCTCGTCCAATGGGCTGACCCAGTGGGGAGGGCGAGCGAAGTTGGGGTATGTGTGCAACACCCCTCACCACTTCCCCCAACCCGTCTCTCAAGGAAGCCCTCTCTACATAACTGGGCTGTCTCTGCTCATCCACTGAGCCCTGGGTGGCGACAGCTCCACGTCCACGTTCTCTCCCTGTGGCTCCCTGACACCCACTCATGTCTTTGAAAATTGTGCCTTTTATCCCGTGTCCCCAGATTCCCCCACCTCAAGCATGGTCTCCCTTTCCCCTTGAGATTTTGACTCGTGCACTGGGTCACGGCACTCCTTATGTCTCGGGGCAACCCTGCCTGCCCTGTCCCCCCTCGCTGCGTCCCTGAAGGCCCTTCTGAGGGTTGGAGAGAACCGGTTCATGAAGAGCCGCCCTCACCTGCCTCACCTGCCCTGGCCCCTCTGTGCCCTGCACCCACGTTTAAAAGGTATTCGTCAGCTTCCTCTTTACTACAGCAAAGGATGCTTCATTTTACCAGCTTGGATTAATGGACAGTGTTTGCCAGTGGGGACTTCTGAACAGTTCGAGGCTCCCTGGATACGCTAACCTAACACAGAGAAGTGCGCTTCCTGGGTTTGCCCGGGGCAGCAGAGGGGATGGAGTGTTAGTTCCTGTTGTAATGTGAGCAGCAGAGCTGATGAACCCTGTGAGTTCTCACTTCGAGCCCCTGCGGGGAATCACTGCTGTGGGGTGAGCTTGAAGACTGAGGGTCTGTGGCTTCCCCACAGGACAGAATAAAGCCACAGAGCACGGGATGCCCACACACTCCCTGCTTTTTGTTGTCTGAGAGGCAGAGAGAGAGACAGAGCTCCCATCTGCTGGTTCACTCTCCAAATGCCTGCAAGGGCAAGGGCTGGGCCAGGTGGAAGCCAGGAGCCAGGAACTCAGTCCAGGTCTCCCATGTAAGTGGCAAGGACCCAGGTACCGCAGTCATCACTGTGGCCTCCAGGATCTGCCTGAGCAGGAAGATGAAGCCAGGAGGCAGGGCTGGGATCTGAACCCGGGTACTCGATGTGAGACGCCAGTGTCTCGATCACTGGGGGAACCAGCCACTTCCCCGGCGGCCGCTGTTTCTGTAAATAGAGTGTCACCGTGGCATGGAATTCATTCACATATTGTCTATGGGAATGCTTACACGACAGCTGCAGAGTGGAGTTTGCAGAGACTGTCCTTCTGTATTTAAAAAACAAAAACAAAAACAAAAAACACCCCCAGAGTCCCCGTGGCAGGCCTGACTGCACCTTGGAAAGGCCGGCTTACAGGGTGGGCCCTGGGCTGGCACCTGGGGGCCCGGATGTCAGGAGGCTTCCTGCCGGAACTGGGAAGTGGAGCCCCTTGTGCCTCATCAGATGGTGCAGACCGCCTGTTTCTGCGGAGCGCCTGCTCTCCTATGTGACCAGCACCCACTGGTGGAAACCGGGATGCCGAGTCTGTAACACACTGCCCTGGTCGAGAGCACATCCCGCCATGCGTGCAGTCACACTGCATCACTGGGGAATGGTGCGCATCTCACTGGGAGGGACCCTCGGGCTCACGCTCGTGCCTAGCTCCCCTGACTCTGTGTGGGCCCTTTCCCCTGGCTGATTTGCTCTGTATCCTTTTGCTGTCCTGAGCCATAGCTGTGAGTACAGCTGTCTGTTGAGTCCCATGAATCCTTGTGTGAATCACTGAACCTGGGGGTGATCCTGGGGACCCCCAGCACACCCTCAATGCCGAGCATCTTTGCCACCTGGCCCTTTAAGAACTTTTCCATCCTGTCTCATAGAGAGTCTTTATTTTATTTTATTTTATTTTTTGACAGGCAGAGTGGACAGTGAGAGAGAGAGACAGAGAGAAAGGTCTTCCTTTGCCGTTGGTTCACCCTCCAATGGCCGCCGTGGCTGGCGCACTGCGGCCGGCGCACCGCATTGATCTGAAGCCAGGAGCCAGGTGCTTCCTCCTGGTCTCCCATGGGGTGCAGGGCCCAAGCACCTGGGCCATCCTCCACTGCACTCCCTGGCCACAGCAGAGAGCTGGCCTGGAAGAGGGGCAACCGGGACAGAATCTGGCACCCTGACCGGGACTAGACCCCGGGGTGCCGGCGCCACAGCCGTAGAGAGTCTTAGTGCGGGTGCAGATAATGTGCAATACCTTCTGCTTCCCTCCCCACAGGCCCCCGGAGGCGTGGCCCCGGGCCGGTTTGCTCAGTGTCTATTGGTCAAGTGTAGTATCTGGCATAAAATATGTATGGAGGAAGTCAGCAAGTCTGGACATAATGGCTTCAAAAGATGCCTTTAAAACTAGGGGTGGTGAAATCAATGTTAACAGCTCTGGTCAATGTTTTTCAATGAAAGAGTGGAATAGAAAGCATCGTAGTGCATCGCATACAGTAGGGGTAAGTTTTGGTTCTTGGGAATTTTGTTTCCATGACACATGCAGGCTGGAGGCTTGACTGGATCATCACGTAGAAGGGTCTTCTCTTACCTGTCACCATAGAAACTAGTTCGAAGGCCACTGGACAGAAGGAATCCAGGGTCCTCGCCATGGCCACATTGCCCGCTGCCCGGTGGGCCTCGCGCCTGCCCTTCCTGCTGCATCTCACCTTGTTCCTCCTTCCTGCCACCGCAGAACGTGTACTACACGAGCAGCCAGCAGATCCACGTGGGCATCCTCAGCCCCACCGTGGACGACGACGACAACCGCTGCCTGGTGGATGTCAACAGCCGCCCGCGCCTCATCGAGTGCAGCTACGCCAAGGCCAAGAGGATGAAGCTGCACTGGCAGTTCTCTCAGGTAGCGGCATGCGGCCACGGGCGCCGGGAGGGCAGGGGGCGGCCCGGGCCGCGGCGCGGGGTCCTGGCTCTCACTCTGTTAGCATGTCATGTCAGTGTCGGGAAAGTGAGGCTCAGACAGGACGGTCGCTGCCCACGCTCACACGGGAAGGGGCGGGGCTGGGATGGAAAGCCAGGTCTCTCTTGACTGTAACCTTGGCATTTCTCCCACCCCAGCCTCTTGTCACGAGGGGAAGCCCGGGTCTTCGCTCCGTGGCTGGCTCTGCCACTCTCAGGAATGAGGCTTCCTCACAGGGCGCCATCTGGGGCCGTGTTGTGAAGGGCCGTCCCTGTGTGAGTGGCCAGGGGACAGGCCTCTGCCGAGTCTCCACTAACTCAGGAGCTCTTCACGGGCACTGAGGCTCCTGGTTATACAGTGATGCCCAGGGAGTCAGATCCCAGCTTTGAAGACCGTCTCTGCCCAGAGAATTCACAAAATAGGACCAGTTTTCCCCCCAACACGGTCCTGCCTGGGGAGCTCAGGAGGACAATGTCCGTATCCATGAGTCCAAGTGGCAGAGCCCCCGACTCCAGCCCCAAAAACCCACGTCCTCCCTGGTGAGGAGGAGCCATTGGGGCACTGCAGAGAGCTTTGCAAGTTGCCACCTTGGAGTCCAGTCCTGGTGTCTGGTTAGTGCCCCCTGCATGGGGCAGGGGGGCTGGTAAGGGGACAGCCAGCTGTGTCACACTCTGTGGGCATAGGACATCTTTGACCTGTGTCCTGGGTGTGCAGAACAAGAGGACTCAGGGAGACCCTTAAGTCCTAAATGGGTGGCAAAGTTCATTACTGAGCAGCAAGTTCAAAGCAAAGTCACAGATTTAGGGGCTGGTTAGGGAGCAGGAGCAAAAGCCCAAAGCAGAGCTTTGTGACCCCAGAAAAACAGGTGTCGGGGGGAGCACACGAGGCAGGAGCACTTCTGGAGACAGGGAGAGCATGTGCGAGGCAGCTGCGAGAGTCTAGACTAGGCCTGGAGTTTGGTGAAAGAGAATGGCACACGGGGGCTCGACAGTCTTGCCTGCGTGTTCCTGCCTGTGGGACCTTGGATCAGTGCTGGGAGCTGCCCCAGTGTGTCCCCATGAGACCATGTGACTTGCATGCAGGCTGATTGTGTGCCAGACCCTGCAAGCCTGAGGCCACACAGCTACATGTCTAAGGCTGAGACCTTAGACATGAGGATACGGAGGCACAGACAAGTCATATGCCCAGGGCACACGTGCTCATTGGTATTCATGAAATATTCAAGTTCCTTTTGCTATTTTCTGACGCTTGGGCGGCAGTGGAAGTGGCCACCTGGAAGAGGGCCAGGCTCAGGGCTGAGGTTTGAGGTTCCCCCGTGTCCTCCCACCGCCCACCCTCTTGGTAGAGATGCAGGCTGGTGCAACTGCAGCCGGGTGCTGCCCACAGTGGGCCTGGCCGAAGCACGCATCACTTTCCCACGGAGGGCGTCCAGCTCAGAGAGGCACAGGATGGGGCTCCAATCCCTGCACCTCCCCCTTCAGACTGAGAGGCTCAGCGAGGCCTGGCAGTGTGAGGCCAGGGAGGACCCTGGGTGCATGGGGAGATGAAGGAACCCCTGGGCCCCTGGAGGGGATCGGGGCTGACTTCACCCGAGGACAGGGTCTGTGGGGGTCATGTTGGGGTCTATGGGAGGTGTTTTCTGCTGCCTTCTGCCTCCTCCTGGAAGGGGCAGTGCAAGAAGTCGGTGATGGTGGGATATGGGTGGGGCGGGCCAGGGGACGCCATAATTAACTTGGAATATTCCAGAATGTGTGGGAGCCTGGTCCATTGAGAGGGAAGGAAGGGCATTCCAGGGAGAGGGAACAGCATGTGCAGAGGCAGTGAGACAGTGCACCCAGGCTTGTTGGGACACTGCAGATACTCGGGGTTCTGGGGCGGGGGGGGGTGACCCAAGGACGTGTTTAGATCTGGGCTACAAGGGGAGATTCTAGGAAGGGACACAGGGTTAGGAGTTAAACTCAGGAGGCGGAAATGCAGTCTGAAAGTTTAGCCGTTCCCCTTCCTGCTCCTCTGTGACCCTGGGGCCTTCATGGCCCGGTCCTGCCCCCCAGGCCACTCTCACTAAGGGTCTCAGCCCAGGAGCTCAGCCTTGGGTGGCGAGGGCTGGACACCTTGACCTGTGTGACTAGGAGTCCTCTAGTGGGCCAGCTGCCCTGACTCCGTGCAAGCAGGAGGAGGAGGTGGGGCAGCAGCCGCTGGGGCTGGGCTGCCCTGGGGTAGCCCTGGAGGTCACAGCCAGCTGGGTGCCCGTGACCCTGGAGACTTGTCCTCACATGTCATGTATGTGTCCCACCTCTACAGAGGCCTTGCTCCTCCCAAGGCCCAGAACCAGCAGGGGTCCAGAGCCCTGTGTGCCTGGGAGCCCTGGCGTCTCTGGTCCCAGCATTGCACAGTTGCATGTTACTAAGCCCAGCAAATCTGCCGCAGAATGGAACAACCGAGATAAAGTCACCTGGCCAAGACCACATAGCCTGAGAGCAGGGGAGCTGGCCCTCAAACCTGCTGCTGGCTCCCAGGCCCAGGCTGCTCTGTTGCGCTAGGCCCACGCCCACACACTGCTGCCTCCTTCACGGTCCTGCGGGGGCCCTTCCCACAGGTGCTTGGGGCCTCAGCTGGGGTGACGCAGCAGCTCCATCCCCCAGGTCCATCTCCATGTCCTGGCGCCCATTGCTGGCCCTCCCCAACCCTCCCCTCTCATCCGCCCATCCCTGACTGCAACAAACTCCCCTGGGTTCTTAGAGCAAACACACCCCAGCCCCCTCCTTCCCTCATGGCAGAGCTTGGCCTTGGGCGGCCATTTCAGCACAGGCCTAATGAAAACCCCAGAGGGCTCGGGCAGCCACGCCTTTGATCCTTCCTCCAAAGGGAATCGGCTGGACACAGTACTTTTACATTCCTAATGTGCAGGCCCAGAGCCGCAGCTACCCTCTTGATATTTAGTAATGAACATCTGTGAAATGTTTGCTGAATGCCAAGTGATCAGTATTTATCAAGTGACTGGAATCTGCCCCCCAGCTCTCACTGGTGAGGAATCACTGTGGACGAGGCTGCAAGAAGCCAGAGCCTCTTACGGGACTGAAGTCTTGTGTTTGGGCTGATTTGCTTGCAACAGGTTTTTTGTTTTTGTTGTTGTTGTTGTTGTTGTTGTTTTTAATCTATTTTATGTATTTTAAAGGCAGAGTGACAGAGACAAGAGGAGAGACAGAGAGAGAGATAGAGGTCTTCCATTCCCAAATAGCTGCAACAGCCAGGGCTGGGCCAGGCTGAAGTCAGGAGCCTGGAACCCCGCCCGGGTCTCCCACATGGGTTGCAAGTGCCCAGGTACTTAGGCCATCTTCTGCAACCTTTCCAGCTGCACTAGCAGGGAGGGGATCGGAAGCTGAGCAACCAAGACCTGAACCAGCACTCAGATATGGGATGCGGGCACTGTGGGTGGTGGCTTGACCCACTGTGCCTCAACGCTGGCCCTGCAACAGGTTTTAATCTTTGCAGAGGGGCTGACACTGTGGCATAGTGGGTAAAGCCACCACCTACAGTGCCAGCATCCCTGGGAAAACAGTAGAAGATGGCCCAAGTCCTTGGGCCCCTGCACCTACGTGGGAGGCCCGGAAGAAGCTCCTGACTCCTGGCTTCGGATCAATTCAGCTCTGGCTGTTGTGGCCATTTGGGGAGTGAACCAACAGGTGGAAGATCTCTCTCTCTCTCTCTCTCTCTGCCTCTCCTTCTTTCTCTGAGTAACTCTGACTTTCAAATAAATAAATAAATCTTAAAAAAAAATCTTTGCAGATAGCGTGGGGGTCCTACCGTCTAGAATGTTCTGGTGCAGAGGCTGGGCTGGCAGGAGCTCCGGTGCGTTTACGAGCTGCCTTCTGGTTTTGCATTATGCAGCCTTTACTCTCCCGAGGACCACATTTACGCTGCACACACCCAGCCAGCATTAATTTCAAAATAATCTAGTGTGACTCTCCCAGGTTCTGCTACAAATAAAGCAGGCATTTGCATATCTCCGGGTTCCATCTCATCGCGCAGCTCTTCTGTTTAGCAAACAAAATGTCTTTCCTCTAACCCCCGCCAGCGCTTCTGACTGCTTCAGGCTGAGCCAGAGCAGCGTTACACACTAACACCCAGAAACCACCTCCGACGAAAACCTCTCTTGGCGACACTGATGTACAGGGCTCTGATGAGCGATTTCCCGATGATGAACGCCCTTTCCTTCAGTCGTTCATCAAACATTTATTGAGCGTGGGGGTTTGGCAGGAGGCATGCAGATATGAATCAGACGTGGCCTCTGCCCTCGAGGCGCTCACGGGCGTGTAAACACACAACAAAAGCTGCTGATGAGAGCAGAAACAGACCGCGTCTGTGCGTTCCGAGACTGGTGACCGGCTCTGCCTGCCGAGCCCGGGGACGGCTTCACGGGCGAGATGCGTGTTTGATCTTGGAAGTGGCAGCAGCAGTTTCCAGGCGTGGAAAAGGGAAAGACCATCCCGAGCGAGGGCTGCGTCTGGGCCGGGGCACGAAAGAGCAGAGCACGTTTGAGGAATACGAAGCCGCTGTTCGGCGTGCGTGGAATCCAGAGTTTGCAGTGGGGCCTGCAGGTGGGGGCAGGTGACTGTGGCTGATGAGAGCCGCTTCAAGAAGTCTGGACTTCCCCTTTGAGCAAAGGGAGGGGCCAGGAGGGCTGTAAGCAGATCTGCAAGGTGGGGTCTGAAAGATCCCCTGGCAGCAGAGTGCAGGGTGGGTTGGAAGGAAGGAGTGGGGGTTGAGAAGTGACTTTGGGAGGACCTGTTGTCCCAGGGAGCGGTGGGCATGGGGCCCAGCAGTGGCGAGAGGGCTTTGAGAGACGTCTCACCCTCTGTTAGACTGTGGTGATTACATGCCCATAGTTGGGGCAGGAGGGCGTTAACCCAGGACCGCCTCTGACTCTGGGTTCTAATAACAGTAGGTGGGCAGCAGAGATGTCTCCTGCTAGCAACACACCCGTCTCTACACAGCCAGTGTCTCCCATCTCCGTACCCGCTGAGACGTGGCAACTTGCTGCCCCTGGTTTTTCCTGCTGGTGACTTCTCCTGGTTGAAGGATCTCTAGTGACCGCCTCCTTGGATTAGGAGTGCATTAAGAGTTTGTCTTTCAATCCGTGAAGAGTGCCCTTCATACAGAGATCTGGTGGGGGGCTCTGGGATTTGGTGGTGCAGCATTAGTGAAAGGGGCTTTAGACCAAAGACCCCAGGACTAGTGGGAGGAGAGCAAAGATGGCATCAGGTCACCCCAGATATCTCTGTAGCAGGACACCTGACCAGCAAAACAAGGACTGCCTCTTGGTGTGAAGACACCACCCCATCACCACACCTGCTGTAACTTCGAATGGTTAAGCAATTCCTGGCATGCTCTCTCCAGAGACCTTCTGGAAGGGCTTCCTACCCTAGGAAGGCTGCTGTTGGAATGTGTGTCCTCTAAGCTGCAACCTCTGTAGACCTTTGAATGCATGGCAGGAGGGATGGTGACTGTTTAAGACCAGAAAGACCTCAGGAGGGGCTGAACTCCACCTCCAAGTGCCTGAAGAGCTGCCTGGTGCAAGGCTGAGCAGGCTGCTCCTGTGCAGCTCTGAGACAGGGAGAAACCAAGAGCAGGGGGCTGCTTTCTCATCGAGCTGTCCACGAACGTGGTGTGTTGTGTTCCGGATTGCCCGGATAGAAAGAACCAGCGAGACTCACAGTAATGCAAAGAACAAAGGGACTTTATTTGTAGGTCCAGCATGCTGGGGCCCCAGCCTCCCGTGCAACGCAGTGCTGGGAGACCAAGACCCCTTTTCTTTGTTCCCAGGGTTTTTATAGTTCCCAGGCAAAAAAGTATTACATCCGCATTCCTTTCCCCTCATATGGCCATACATTGAGCCCCCCCATTAGTTGCCCCCCCCCCCCCGCCGCCCTGCCGGACCAAGGATTGCCTGGTGTCAAGTTTCATCTTCTGCCAGGCGCATCCTGGGCCTAGCCTGCCCTTTGTCTTGTGAGAAGCCTGTCATGGCGTGACTCTGGCCTCTCACAGGTGGCTTACAGAGGAGATGGGCTCTGAGGCCATCAGCAGGCCACCAAAGGCTCCATGGCTTTGAATGGCATTGGACTGGGTGGTTTGGGGGCATGCCAACCTGGTAATGCTATAAGTCTAATCTCTGTGAAGTTGCACTCGGGCCCCAAGAAGGGTATACTCCACCTAGAAGCTAGCGTCACTGGGCCACCCTGAGCACACAGCACCGTGAACTTGAGAATGAGCTGAACTCCTCGGATGAAGGTCTTGGCCCCACTTTCTGGAATCATCTGCCCAATACTTTACCCCATGTCCCTCTCTTCTGTCAACCAACAGATGGTTGGACAGGACTGCATCTCACACTTCCCCCATCTGCAGCGCCTAGCTGGAGACACCCAGTGTGCTGTTGAGCAAACGAAGGAGTTGTTAAAAAAAAAAAAACTCTCAGATCGTAATGAAAGGCCTTCAGTGCCAGGTCCCAAGCTGGGTTTGTGGGAGGTGTGAACAGGGCCAGACACTGCCCTCAACAGGTGCACACAGAAGCACAGGTACTTGCTGGGCAGCCATCACTGGACAGCACGTCAAGGACACTTCAAGGTTATAGTTGAGGGTCCTTGCTTAGTTGGAAGATCCTTTGTGACTGCAGTTGGCACAGTGAGCTGATGGTGCACCCCAGCTGCAGATGGTGCTAAGTGGGGTGCTCCAAATAACAGGACACACATGCACATTTTTTAAAGATTTATTTTATTTATTTGAAGCACAAAGTTACAGAGAGGTCTTCCATCCACTGGTTCACTCCCCAAATGGCTGCAATAGCTGGAGCTGAGCTGATCTGAAGCCAAGAGCCAGGAGCCTCTTCCGGGTCTCCCACACAGGTACAGGGGCCCAAGGACTTGGGCTGTCTTCCACTGCTTTCCCAGGCACACTGGCAGGGAGCTGGACCAGAAGTGGAGCAGCCGGCACTTGAACCGGCGGCCATATGGGATGCTGGCACTGCAGGCCAGGGCTTTAACCTGCTGCACCACAGTGCCGGCTCCACACGTGCACTTCTGCTTGTGGGGGGTGCAGAAATATTTTATGCTTACACAGATACACACACTGTACAGAGTGGAGGACAAGGCTATAGGGACATTTTGGAAAAGACAGAATTTGGTGACGTGTCCAACTCTGTCTTGTGCTAATTCCAGACTTTGGGTTCTATACTGAAGTGGGTGCGGGCTCAGGGACACGCAGGGCCGGCCCTCGTGCAGGTTTCGTCTCACTGCAGTGTGTGTGGGTTTTTCAAATGAGCAGCGCTGGGGAGAGCAGCAGAGACGCGTCAGCACCGGGAAGGAAGAGACGCACAAGAGGCTGCCCGGAAGCGAGCAGAGCCCAGAGCCAAACCTGCCTGTCGAGGGCGGGCTGGCTGTGATTTGTGGGAGCTAATGTGGTGCAGGATGACTCACCCAGGCAGCAGTGGACCCATTTGCTCGGCGCATCTCCCGGGGAGCACCACTAGTTCTGCCAAAGAATTTGCCCGCACGCGAGGAGGAGGGGCCTTGCCTTCCTCCCGCCCCAGTGCCCAGATGCTGTCAGCACGTCCAGTGCCGAGAACCTTCTGTGCTGAAAAGAAAGCCTGCGGTCAGCTGTTGCACTGCGGCTCTTAAGTGAAACCGCTTTCCATGGCCGAGACTTAGCAGGGGGCAAGTGTGGAACTGGCCGGTATTGACGAGCTGGCCAAGCCTCGAAACGAATGTTTACTTATTTCAATTGATGGAAGAAGGTACTGCCCTCTTCTGCCTGATCCCACAGAGATGGGGACCAGGTAGGATGCCTCACCTTGGGTGAGATTATCAATTTATCAAGCATTCCTATGGTGCCCACTATGAGCCAGGCACTACCCTGCTTTATAAATATCACTTAACCCCCATGACAGTGCTATAAAGTACCTACAGTGTTCATACCCATTTTACAGTAGAGAGAACTGAGGCACAGAGAGGTTAATTTGTCAAAAGTGAACCTGATAATTCTGCCCCCGGGGTCCATGCTTCATTTTTCAATGTGGTTGCTATTTATTTGTTTAACACACAGAGAGAGAAAGCGAAATCTCCCATCCATTGGTTCACTACCCAAATACCCACAACAGCTGAAGCCAGGACCCAGGAAGTCCATCCAGGTCTGCCAGGGACACGGAAGGTTCCCAAGTTCTTGAGCCATCACCTGCTGCCTCCCAGGGTGTGCCTTAGCAGGAAGCTGTAAACAGGAGCAAAGACAGAGCTGCAACCCAGGCGTTCGGTATGGGCTCTGACAGCTTAACCACAAGGCTAAATGCCCACCCCACCCATGCTTTAAAGCATAGCCCACTGGTGCCTTTGCCTTGCCTCTAGGAATGCAGCCTGATGCTGCCCTGGGAACTTGGGGTCCAGTCTTCCCACCACATGAGGCTCCGGGGTGTGGAGACAGGCGAGCCCCTGCACCCCAGCCTACTCCCTCCAGCCACCTTGCTGTCGCATGTGCCCATCTTCAGCCAGTGGGCCCCACAGCAAGTCCCAGGCCGAATCGCATTCAGGCCAGGTGAGTCCCCTTTAAGGAAGAAAACGCCAGAGTGCTTATTGAATACATGGATTAAGTCGGGTGTTGAATATTCATAATACAGAGAGGCCACTTTACCCTACAAAACACACCTAATCTCAGGGTTTCTTTAACTAGCGTGGAAGTCCCACCCAAGCTTTGAAGTATTTGATTACTAATCATTAACTACTTAACCTGGAAACTTCCGAGCTCTCTGCACTGGAAGCCAGAGGCCCACCAGGCTGCTTGCCGTGGGAAATTAATGAGAAAGGAGAGTGGAACGGGAGCTCTGAGAGCGGCAGCAAAGAGGCAGGACCCAGGCCTCAGTGCACACACAGCCTCCTGCAGAGCCAGGCGGGGGAGCTCAGCACAGGCACCCGGACGCTGCCCCTCGGGGTACACAGGTGCATGGGTGCTGGGTGCAGCCTGTCCCTGAGCCATGACTTGTGTGTGATCCTTTGAGTCCCCCCAGACCAGCAACATGGCCCGCAGCACGTGGGAACCTAAAAAGCCTCATCCCAGACCTAGCGTCCCAGAGTGGCCAGGGGACCATGACCTCCAGTTCCACCCACACCCCTCCCTTCGGCTCTCTAATCCACTTACCCACCCTGCAAGCCCAGGAGGAGCAGGGCTCATTAGTTTGGTGCTGGCTAGGCCACAGTTGGGCTGCCGTAGACACACATTTGGGGAAACCAAGGCAGACAGGTGCTTGGCTGTAGAGCAATCTAGGATCTGCTCTTCCGTGCCTGGGAGGTCGCAGACCACGGCTTCCTTATGGTTCCATGTGCACGTAGTCAGTCTTCTGTTTCTAGACACGGACTGGGCTCCCCGAGGTGCCGTGTCTCCTTATTGATGGAAGCCCAGAGTGGCTCAGCCCTCTCTGGGGTCATGTGGCCAAGGCCAGGCGCAGGGCCCCGTGCCCATGCCCTTTCCAGAGAGGCCCAGAGAGAGGAGGAGCCAGGCTCGGGGCTGGCCGATAAGTAGCCATCTTCATTCTATACGTTCCACTTCCGATTTTTCTTTTTAACTGCTGTTTCCATATTTAATTTGGGTTCCGTTCCAATTAAGCTCTCTGTATGCTGCGGCTTCTCTCCTGCCAGGTTTAATTGCCCTTATTTCAATTCTTTAATTAAAAGTATTGTGTGTTTCCAGATTCTGTAGCTGTGGTACACAAATAGTCTAGGTGACTTGACTGGTAAACCCGAGCCGCTGTGGCCTGCAGAGAGAGTGAGAGAGGAGCTGGTCAGGGTCTCAGCGTCCACCCCCAGCCCAGAGCCTGGGATGGGCCCTGAGGCTGCTCGCGGGGCCCGAAGTGTGGGAACTGGAGTCTGCTAACAGCGTCCTGCCTCCTCCTTCCTCCAGGGCGCTGCACCCAACACAGCCCCGGGAGTGGCCTGTTTAACACACCCGTCAGATGTCACTCACAGAGCCCAAGCCTGTTCTGTGGCCCACGAAGGCCCACACAACCCTCTCCCCACCCTTGCGGACCCCACCTCCAGCTCCCTCAGCCTAAGTCAGTGTCTCTGAGACAGGCATGGGGTGGGATAAATGGTGGAGTGGGGCTGGTCACTAACCCCAGTGAGAAACAGTGAAGGGTTCCCAGCCTGACTGACGCTGTGACCCTGGCACGTCTCCCAGCCTCTCTGAACCTCAGACTCCTGTTCTGTGAAATGGGAATGGTTGTCATCTCCACCTCACAGTGCGTGCTGAGCGTCTGGGCCAGTGCTGTGCACGTGATAAATGAGCACCATGAAGACTTCTGTCTCACGCACGGAGCCTGCACACAGAACAGGACCAGGCTGGCCGTGAACTCACAGAAGGGCCTTCAGTAGAGGCAAGGCAGACTCTGCGATTCTGGTGATTGGAGGTCGCATGGAGAGAGGAAGAGAGCTGAGCTTGCTTGGTGGTAGGGCTGAAGGCTGAGAAAGACGGTGCAGGTGGCAGCTTGCAGAGGGGTGGGGGGCGGGACGGTGCCAGTGGCAGGCTCTCTCTGGCAACAAAGAGGGACAGCATGCTTCCTGTGTACTGAGCACATCGTGGTCCGGGTCAGGGGGGTGCCTGGGAGACGCCAGCGGTGCTTCTCAGATATCCTACTCCCTCTGCCCTCCGGACATGGCCAGGGGCCCCATGCAAGGGCAGCATCGCAGGCCTGGATGCACTTGAGTGACCGCCAGAGAAAGAGGGGCCATGGCCTCCTGTGTCACAGACAAGTTCCTCCATGCTTTGGGAGCCCAGTGGCTGCTGAGGAGGTACCGAGCACCCGAATCTTCCACGGGGAGCCCGGGGCCCTGGGGCTGGCCCCCTTTCTGCTGTGGTTTTACAGCTGGCAAAGGGGTCCCCACAGTCCTCTGCCCAGCCTCCCCGTATTTAGGACAGAAAGTATCCTCTGGCCTGACGGGCAGTGAACCGGAGGCCCTGTCCAAGGCCTCACAGCTGACACCCAGACAGGAAGCCTGGTGTCAGTGCCTCCTCTTCCTGCCCAGCGCACACTCGCCCCTGCCTGTCCCTGCCCCCTGCTTCCTAGAGGAGCCCAGCAGGGCTGAGGCAGCGGCTGGGGAGGCGTCGGTGAGGAGCCAGCTCCGAGGCGGGCTCTGCGGTCACCAGGTCTTACCCAGAAGCCCTAGAAACCTGGGCTGGGCAGAGCCATGGGCTGGCCTGGCCTAGAGCAAGTGTCACAAGGGAAGCCTTTGTGTCCAAAAGTCCAGCCTTTGATGGACGGGACAGCTCGAGGCGCACATGGAGCTCAGGCGTGTGCTGTGGCCCGGGGCCGGCTGGCGGCTGGGCTGAGAAAGGGGCTGCGGCGGGGCTGGGCTGGGCTGGGCTGAGCCTGTGTCTGCCCCTCAGGGCCCTCCTGAGGAGCCCAGGGAGCTCACGGAGAGCAGGCTGCTTCCCCTTCCTGCTGTGCTCTCCCTGCGGCTGGGACAGAGGCGCTGCTCTTCCCCGGGAAAGGCTGGGAGCCAGCAGGTGCAGGGGGAAGGGACCCGATCGCCTCTCTAAGTCCCTTGTGAGGGAGCTGGGTTTGTTGTTTTAATATTTTTAACAGAGCAATAACTCACATGCATACAGAAGTATACGCAAAACACACATGTTCAACTCATCAAAGCAAAGCAAATATCCCGGTAGCCACCAACCAGCACCCTAGAAACACCACCCCACTCCTGCTACCTGCCAATCATCTTCCCACTCCCTTCTCCTCAAAGGGGAGCACCATCCTGACTTGGACACTGTGGCTTGATTTTGCCTGTTTGAGAAGTTTCTATAAAGAGCATCATGAAGTTTCTATAAATAGAATAGTTTCTATAAATAGCATCATGTATGTATTCTTTTGCTGGAGGTTGTGTTGGTGAGGGGTCTCCTTACTGAGTGTAGCTCTAGCTTGTTTTCATTGTTGTGTAGTATTCCATCGTACAGACCACAGGCCACTTGTCCGCTCTATCTTGGTGGATGTTTGGGTCGGTTCCAGGTCGGAGCTTTAACCATCACATTTCTCAGTGTCCAGGTGCGCATTGTTGGCACACACGTTTCCAGTGGAATCCTCGGGGCATAGCGGTGTGTGCTCACCTTCAGTAGCTGCTGCTCGCATCCAGGAGACTGCTGGTTTCGCAGGTGGTTGTGGGACGGAGTCTCAGTGTTCTCCGGAGATGTCAGTTGTTAGCACAGGGATGGCCGTGACACACTCATGACGGCTTCCTTACAGAGGGTTCTACCATCCCCCCATGTCCCGGCGTGCTGCCCACCCTGGGCTGCAGAAGGCACCAAGGGAGTGTGTCAAGCCCGCGGGGTGGAGCCGAGGTGGGAGTGGGGATGTGGGTAGGAGAGGGAGGCTTCCTTGGGGAATGAGCAGGCTCCGGGCTTTGAGACATGACTGCGGCCTCGCTGCTCCCGAAGCAGAGAAGGACCCCAGGCTAAGGCTGCAGCTTGTTCAAAGTCCAGGAACCCTGAGATCATGCAGATGAGTTCAGAGAGCCACAGGGAGTTCTGATATGCCATGGCAAAAGGTGTGGAGCCTGGGGGTGCTAGAGAGAGACGCAGGACCAAGCCATAAAGGTCTTCCGTGCCGCACCACAGTGCCTAGGCTGGGTCCTCCTGCCAGCGTGCACTGGGGAGACCATTCCTTGCCTCTGGTGGTTGGCAGGGAGCTCCGTTAGGAGGCCGGTGTGGTTGTCCCTGTCCCTGGGAGAGACGTCGGGGACCCAGTCCTGGGCAAGTGTGATGGAGCAGGTTAGAGACAGCCCCGAGGGCAGGGTGGGAGTCGATGCAGAAGGGAGGATGGGTGAAGGAAACTGCCTGGGTTTCCCACGCAAACATCCGTTATCACCACGCTGGGAACCCCAGGGAGAGTGGGCTCTGGGGGCAGGGGGAGTTGGCCGAGAAGTCAAGTGCCAGCAAGCTGCAGGGGCCACTGACAAGAACCCCACCCCAGCAGTAACGCTCACCCAGGAGGCCAACGTCCAGCACAGCACTGGTCACTCAGAGACACTCAGTCCACACTGACGGCCTGGGCCCCTCACCGAGCCCTGCACGGGTCCCCCACAGCTAAAGTGGACGGCTTCCTCTTTGCCGTGGGGCTTCTCTGGGGAGCAGGACACTGCTTCCTTCAAGGGGCTTTGGGACATTCACTGAGTATGCCTGACCAGGAACATTCCAGATCATTCGTTGCATGGAGGAAACCAGGTGTCTCCAGGGCTAGGGGAGACCAATAGATGGGATCCAGGAGCCTGAGCAGAGGTCTACTTGGGGGCTGGGCCCTGGAAACAGGAGGCACAAGGCCGCAGGCGATACTCGAATGCTGGTCACCACAGGGTGGCCCTGAGGAAGCTGCTTTTCACAGCAGGGCCCAGCCCTGGGGCTAGGAACAAACCTGCCTGCCCCGTCCATGCAGGTAGACAGAAGTCCTTGCAAAGAACTGGGCACCGGGAAGAAAACAGACACAGGTCCAGCCTTTGGGTGGAGTCCAACATGTCAGAGATGGGGGTGTCTGGGGTTTCGTGAGAATGCTGAACCCAGGCATGTGGCCGCACCTAACTCCAGCCCCCACCGGTCGCAAGGCCCGAGACTGCCCATATCGGCCTGCACTGCCCGTGCCCTCTGACCTCCCTGTCCACCCGGCTCTAGGGAGGCCCCATCCAGAACCGCAAGTCCAAGCGCTGTCTGGAGCTGCAGGAGAACAGCGACCTGGAGTTCGGCTTCCAGCTGGTGTTGCAGAAGTGCTCGGGCCAGCACTGGGGCATCACCAACGTCCTGCGGAGCCTGTCGTCCTGACCCCGCCCCCGAAAGCTGCCACCCGCCCCTTTGCTACTGTGTAGCACCTGCCACAACGTCCGTCGCCTGCTGTCCACGTGGGGTTGTTGGGAGTCTTGGGGAGCCAGGTTAGTGGGGACCCCCAAAAAGAGCTTTGTATTTCCTATGCGATTTTCATGGAGTTTCTAGGAAGATGCTGAATGATGGGTGAGGGGATAATATCATAAACTATTTTGCAACTGTAAATAGGGGACAAATGGAAAATATTTATAACTGACAATAAAACGCGATTGATTAAGAAAAGGTTTTATGTGGTCATTTGGTGCTCTGTGGGGATCCAGGCCTGGCTCCTCTGATCTGGGAGGTCTTGTGGCCAAAGGTGTGCCCCTGTTTGCCCTTCCTGCTTCACATCCCTAGGGAAGCGAGGAGGGAAACTCTGCCGGCACAGCGAGTGTTTAGTGCAGGCTGCCAGCCAGCTTTGTTAGGCCCAGGCAGCAAGAAGCACACTGCGACCTCAGGCCCCTCCCAAGGCAGGGGCCTCCCCAGGGACAGCTCTACGTCTTCATTCCTGAGGCCTCCCCATGCCCACTGGGCTCCCAAGCCTCATTGGCCGGGCCCCAGGCTGCCACGAAGTCCCCTCCTTCCCCCAGCCAGAGCTGTCCGCAGACCAGCCCCTCTGCAGGGACACTGGCCCGTGTCCATTTGCTAAGACAGGTGGAGCTCTTCCCGCAAGTCCCGATGCTTTAGCTTCCTGCGACACAGCGCCACACGCTGGTTGGCTTGAACAGAGAATCCTGGCCTCGCCGCCCTGGAGGCAGGGAGTCTGAGACTGGAGGGCAGCAGGGTCCCTTCTTGCTGAGCACACAGAGGTTAGAAGGTCCGCTCCGTGCCCTCGTCCTGGCTTCCGGCGGCCACAGGCCTGTGGGTGGCCATCGTCTCCTGCGTCTTCCTCTGCGTGTGTCTGTTCTGGCTAAATGGCCCATCCCAGTGACCCCATTTTAATCTGATACTTAAAAAAAAAAAAAAAAGATGTATTTATTTATTTGAAAGAGTTACAGAGAGAAGTAGAGACAGAGAGAGAGAGAGGTCTTCCATCTGCTGGTTCACTCCCTGATTGGCCACAACAGCCCGAGATGTGCCCATCCGAAGCCAGGAGCTTCCTCCGGGTCTCCCATGTGGCTGCAGGGGCCCAAGGATTTGGGCCATCTTCTACTGCTTTCCCAGGCCATAGCAGAGAGCTGGATCAGAAGTGAAACAGCCGGGACTAGAACCGGTGCCCATATGGGATGCTGGTGCTGCAGGCGGTGGCTTTATTCGCTATGCCACGCTGCCAGCCCCTAATATGATACTTATAAGGTCACATTCTGAGGACGAGGGGTAAAGACTTGAATATGTTTTGGTGGGGGGCAGGGAATCCCATTACAGCCCATCTGACCCACTCAGGGGTGGCCTCAAGCCAGCCGCCTAGTCTCAGAGTGACCGGTGACCCTCAAAGTGCAGCCATCTTGCTTGGAGCCTGTTGCCGAGCCCTCTGTCCCCCAAGTCACTTCCAACTGAATGTTCTTGTCACCGTCCAAAGAGGCCTGTCTCTGGCCAGGGACTCCCGTTTTTAGTTTGAGCACCACCCCCAGCCTGTTCCATGTGCAGTCCTCCGGCTCCAGGCCCTCGGACCACGGAAGGAGAGACGAGCCTCCCTGGGCAGACTTCTACCCCGCTCACCTCCTCAAGTTCCCTGTGACTTCTGTTCTAGGCGCTCCCAGCTCAGACAGTCACCTGCTATGGGTCAGTCATTTATGGCCGGAAATTGATGAACCTAGAGAAACCCCCTTTACCCGGCAGCCCCTAGGGGGACAACAGACCTGTTGTCTCAGCCACCTTGGCCGCCGCCAGCCCCATCAGCATGGAATTCATCCCAGGCCACTGTCCCGGCCCCTTTAACTTTACATTCAACTCCCCAAAGAGCCCCTGGGTCCCACTCCAGGTCACTGAGGTCACCCAGACATCTGCCAGGCGGTCACGCTGGAGGCCCCCACCCAGAGCAGGAGCCCTCAAGAGGAGAGAGGCTCCCGTGGGGTTGCTGGTGCTGCCTGTGCTCTGCAAGCTGGACCCCGGTCCCCTCTTCACCACGCCTGCCTCCCTGCCCTCATGCCCACGCGCGTCCCCATTCCCATCCTCCTGCGCATGTGACCAGGGCCGTACTTCTAAATTCACTCTCAGCTCTTGTCTTACTCTGCCCACCCACTCTCCATGGCTAAACCACCAATGCCTGTTCTGGGTCATCAGCCATCCCTAACTCCCCACTCCGGTGATCCCGATGTCCGGTCCCAAACCAGCAGGGTTAGCATCACCTGGAGACTTACGAGAGAGGAGGTTCTCAAGCCCTACCCTGATCCCCGGGAACAGAAACCATCTGTGTGTTAGCAGGCTCTCTGAGTGATTCTGATTCCCCGCTACAGGCGGAGAGCCACTGCCCTGCACGACCCGGACCGGGCCACACCTGTCCTCCTCCTGTACTTGCCACAGCCTCAGTCTTCATGCTGCTCTGTCCCACCCAGCCTCTGTTTCACTCCTGCAATCCACAATGCCCTGTAGCCCCCTACACTCCACCCCTACACCCAGCAGCCTCCCCAGTGTGGAGGAGAGAGGCTAAGAGGTAGGCGCTGCAGCCAGATGGCCTGGCTTCAAGCCCTGGCCTTGCTCCCTCCCTTAAAACCTGGGGATACTGATAGGATATCATTCATGAGGTGGTTGTGAAAATGAAATGATTATGTAAAACACGGAGAACTGTGACAGGTGCACAGTAAGTGTTATACAGTCTTAGCTACGATTATTCCACCCCTTGATATCCTGATGCCCAGTTGCTATCCACGCCTCTCTACCAGTCTACACGCTAACCTCACCAAGACTGTTGATGTCCGTAGCCCTCCCCACCTGTGCTCACACCCACACACACGTACATGCCCGTCCTGGAGACACCTGTCCCATGCTCATCACTGCCTACACCCACAGCCCTACAAATGCCACACTTCCCAGCCCTCCCAGCAAGTACACCCCAATAGCACTCCCTCCCAACAGCACCTGCACCCTGAGGAGCAGATCTGAGGGTAGCTCCCTCCCCATGGGCTAACCTAGGGGCAGGTAAAGCAGCAGAGAGCTGCAGCTCCTTCCTGGGACACCAGTTCACCATCTCCCTGAGCCTGGATGCCCTGGACAGAGAAGAGACCTGAGATGGCCCTGAGGCTCTGGACTGCTCCCCAGGAGTGGGGACCACTCAGCCGTTGCAGAGGTGCAGAGGTAAGCAGCAGAGGTGCTGCGTGGGTGTGGCAGAGGCAGGAGGTCAGACCTTAAGGGAGGGAAGAGTGTGAGAAGCCCAGGTCTGTCTTTTTTTAACCCCATCCCTGCCTCAGCTGGTGCTGCTGCAGGCTCATTAGCAGCTGTGCAGGGGCTCTTGCAACACCCTGGAGTGGAACCATTATTTTCCTTAGCGACTTGCAGATTAAACAACTTTGTTTCCTGCTAGCCCTGCCTACCCCATACTAGCAAGGGCGCTTCCGGCCTGTGCTGTTATGACCTCCCAGACAGCCGGTCCTGCTGCCTGGCCCAGAACCCACGTCCCACCTCGCCCTGCCCCTGGTCCCGTCTGTTGGAGTCACAGCAGAAGCCACGGCCCCGAAGCCGGCCCTGAAGGGCACCAGCCAACGGCCACAGCCTGCAGCTCCTCCAGCAGCCTGCATCTCTGCCTGGGCCTCTTCTGGGGCCAGCAGCACCTGCTCAGCCTGTGCATGGGCAGACCGGAAGTGTCAGGGGGTTTAGACCCTGGGAGAACACCCCCAGCCACCTTTCAGGAGAACAAAATTGAGGGGGGAGGGGTTGACCTGTAGGAAAACTTCCTGAAGAAAGGGAGAGGGATTTGGGACCTGATAGCCCTGCAGGAGTGGGCTAGGGCTCCAGACCACCAGTGAGTATGGCAGCCAGGAAGCCGGGCCCTCGCACCACAGCCCACCCTGTGCTCAGATGCTTCCCCAACACTGGGTCTTTGCAATCATCAAAGGAAGAAGTTGTTTTTATTTTTCTAAGATTTCATTTATTTGTTTGAAAGGCAGAGAGAGAGAGACTGCTCTTCCATCTCTGGTTTGCTCCCCAAATGGCTGCAGCAGCCAGGGCTGGGCAGGCCATGCCAAAGCCAGACTCCTAGAACTCCATCCAGGTCTCCCACATAGGGGTAGGAGCCCATCTTCCACTGCTTTCCCAGGTGCATTAGCAGGGAGCTGGATCAGAAGTGGAGCAGCCGGGACTCAAAACAACACTCTGATATGGGATGCCAGCATTGCAGTCAGTGGTTTAACCCACTGGGCCACAATGCCGACCCCAGAGGGAGAAGATTTGAGGTTGGTACCTGAGCTGGTCATTCTCTGATGGGAGCCACTGGCGGTTTTAGGCAACAGTGAGTCTGACCGTGTTTGAATGGCCAAGGAGTTATGGCCAAGTGTGCACCTACTCACCGATGCTGGGCCACTGCTGTCAGCTGCCCAAGCCACGAAGCCTCTCCAGCTGCCCCTGGGGCATCAGCTGCAGCTGTGGGCGCAGCTTCCTCAGCCCTTCTCCCGTAGGCTCTGCCCCTCCCTCACCCTGCGTAGGAAGAGGGCTGAAGCCTCAGGGCGTCTGGTCACTGCTGAGCTCACCTGGATCATGGCTGGTGTCTGCAGGAAAATCACCAGCCTGGAAGGTTCCAAGAATGATGACAATAATAACAAACCTTTATTGATGACTTTTATGGCCAGGCACTGTGGTAAGTACTTCTCGGTTATTTTCTCATTCAATATTCATTATAAGCTTACCAAGTAACGGAGTTCTTATCACCTCCACTTTAGAGTTGAGAAAACTGAAGCACAGAAAAGCCTAATCATTCCTTTTTTATTATTCATTTTTTATTTTACTTGAAAGGCAGAGAGATGAAGAGAGAGGAAAGAGAAGTGGAAAGAGATCTCTCATATGCTGGTTCATTCCCCTAAATGCCTGGAACGGCTGTGGCTGTCCAGGCTAAAGCCAGGAGCCAAGAACTCCATCTGGGTCTCCCATGTGCGTGGCAGGCATCCAAGTACTTGATTCATCACCTGCTTCCTCTTTAGCAGGAGCTGCATCAGGAGCAGAGGCAAGACTTGGCCCCAGGGACTCTGATGTGGGATGCAAGCAGCCCAAGCAGTGACTCTGTTCCATTAGGATCTACCTCTAAGCAGCAGAACATGCACTTGACCAGGGAGGCTGGCTGGCTGCAGGACATGTCCTCGTAGCCTTGGCTACACTATTTCTACCTCCCTCTAGGGCCCTGCAAGCCCCATGGCAACCACTGATACCAAAGAGCTCCACCCTGAGGTTCTACCTGGACCAAAGGTACAATTGCAACCAACACCTGTAGAAGTTCCAAGCGCAGCCTGGTTCTGGACCAGAGTTTGACCAACCCACCCTTACAGCACCCTACAAGTGGGTACCAGTAGGAGCATCATTTTATAGATGGAGAAACTGGAACATAGACATTGAGCGTCTTGTCCAAGGTCAGGCAGCTAGCAGGAGATAGCGGCCAGAATTCCAATTCAGGGCTCCTGCTGCCAGCATGTGGTCTCCACCCCCACCACACGGGACCTCCCCGCCTCTGGGCTGCCTACACACTTGCTTCTGAACCCACTGGGCAAGCCTCCTGGTGCTGCCGTGGCTGGAAACGCCTCCTCCTGTTTCAATTCCCTCGCAAGCCTGACCTTCCAAATGTGACGACGGTGAGAGAGCGAGTGTGATTAATGAGCCAATTATTTCCATGGAAGACATCGTGCAAAATAAATAGCCCATTTCCCTTCAATTTACTGTTTTAATAAATAAATAGCGCCCCGTGCTCTGGCTTTGTTTATTGCTGCTCATACCTGAAAGTTCGTGATGAATCTTTGTGTTGTTCATTTTCCAAAATTAATCAGATCTGCCTTATGACTTTGAAATATAGGACTGCCTTCGTCCTTCCATGTCAACATCACAGTGGTCGGGAGGTGCCCCAGGTAAAGGTGGGCATGAAAGAGGGGCCCGCGGCAGGCAAGACGCCCGGAGCTCCGGATCCATGCCACTGAGGCACTGGGGCCGCAGTGCCTGCACGTGAGAACTGGGCCAGGGAGACTTAAAACACACTTTCATGGTTTATGGTCCAAAGAAAACCACCGGGAGAGGCAAGGGCATCAGGAGGAGGAGAAACATCTCTTTCGTCTGCTTAGATCTCGACCAGCTGGCCAAACAGGGGGCACTGAACAAGGGTGATCTGTGTGACCGCCACCAAATGGGCCAAACCCATGAAGGCCCTTCCCCTCCACTCCAGGGGCTAGAGCCCCAAGTACAGACACAGAGAACGAGAGCAGGAGGGCCCGTGTCTCCTGGGAGGGGGTCACTGTCCACCGGGAGCCGTCCGTGCCATGGTCACCACCAGGCACAGTGACCAGCAGTGAGAGGAGCTTGGCAACTGAAGGCTCAGCTCGTGAGTCCATGCCACCTAGTGGGGTGTGCATCTCATCGGCTCTCACAGCAGCTCAGGAGGTAAGTGCTGGGGACCCATTCTACAGAACGAGAAAGAAGAGGCTCGGCAGGAATCAATAACTAGAACACAGTCTCAGGGCTGGTGAGTGAGAGTGGAATCACAGCTACAGGTAGGTCTTCGGGGTGTGTGTGTGTAGGGTGAGGGGACACAGAGAGAGAGAGAGAGTGGGAGAGAGAGAAAGAGGACTCCGTGGCCCACTGCAGTATGAGAATGCCACAGAGACACAATTATGATCGCACCCGGGTTGACTGGGTGTCAGGCATTGTCGCTGAAAAGGCAGGAGCATGGCACATCGGCAAGAAGGAAGAGTGGGGTCCCGCTTGGTGTGATGGCTCAGGAGAGGCGAGGCTGGACCAGGAACTGTGGCAGGGGACAGATGATTGAGTGTGGGGCGTGAGGGCAGAGGAGTGTGATTGGAGCACGGCCCCGCCCTTTGCCGGCCCTCGCCCAGTGGGGAGGGAGCTCATGTCTGCCCCAAGGCTCCCGAGGCTCTCTCTTCCATGGCCCCAGCAAAGCCTGTGGGTGCCTTCCAGCTCACAAATAGGAAAGTTAACCCTTCCCAGGGCGTCTTCCCCAGTCCACACCCCACCGTGATGGCTGCCTGCCTTTCCCCGTGGCCCCCGCACTGAGAGCTCGGCGGGAGCAGCAGCCTGGCTCCCACAGTGCGGGCTCCAGGGCGCACCCCAATGCAGAGAAGACGGCAGGCAAATCAAAGGCTAAGGGGAGGGGATGGCGGGCGTGGGCTCCACCGCCTCCTCCCAGTGGCTGAGGTGTAGACCAGTCCCGCCCCCCATGGACTCAGCCTCTGGGATCCAGGAGGCCCCTGAGCTGCAGCCTGAACTCTCAGACTCGGGACCCAGCAGGTGGAGGTGGCAGCACAGCAGACTCCTGGGTGGCCGTGCGTCACCACTGGGCACACGGCCTTGCCCCTCTCCCTGGAGCTGGACACCCAGTCTGCCCCCTGAAGAATCCTTCCCTGGAACTCTGCTCCCACACTGGCCCAGCCTTAAGGCTCCCACCCTCTGTAAATGTAAGACCAGTAACAGCTGTGTCGTGGCGTGCATGGGGGCAGGCGTGTAGCTCATTTGCATGGACGGCCTGGCATGCCTGCTGGGCACGTGTGCATATGTGCATACGGATGCTATCTATGCCCTTAAATGGTGTTTGCAAACATGCCGTGGACTGAGTTTGTATGTCTGAATATGCATTTTCTGTGTGTATGGATAGCTATGTTTTGTGTACAGATTTTTTCACATTGGTGTGAGGACTGTTTATATTCTTTCTTTCTTTTTTTTTTTTTTTTTTTTTTTTTTGAAAGAGTTACAGAGAGAGGTAGAACCAGAGAGAGGTCTTCCATTATCCACTGGTTCACTTCCCAAATGACTGCAATGGCCAGAACTGAGTTAATCTGGAGCCAGGAGCCAGGAGCTTCTTCTGGGCCTCCCACAAAGGTGCAGGGGCCCAAGGACTTGGGCCATCTTCTACTGCTTTCCCAGGCCATGACAGAGCTGGATCGGAAGTGGAGCTTTTGGGTCTTGAACTGGCGCCCATATGGGATGTGGGCACTGCAGGCCGGGGCTTTAACCCACTGCGCCACAGCACCGCCCCTGTATTCCCTTTTATGATTGTTGTATCCACACCAAATAGTCTTGGAGGATCTCCACAGACCTGTAGAAACCATTTACTTACCGACACTGTCCCTCCCAGCCTATGAGATCCATGAGAGCAGAGACACTGCTTGACTTAGGTTTGTGTCCGTCACTCCCAACAGTGAATGAACGTGCCTGTTCATTCATGCAACATACTTGAATGGGCATCTGTCTCCTCCGTGCTGTACGCTGAGACACAAGAGTTAATAAGAAGAGGCCAAGTCACTGCCCTTGCAGTGCAGTGGGAAAAGCAACTATTAATCAAATAATTAAATAACATAAAACTGCAACCATAGTGGGAGAGACACACAGAACCTGGGCAGAGTATAAAAGACAGATTAAACTTGTCAGGGAGCTGCGAGGCAGAGTGCGAGGCAGTGACGTCGGAGCCAGGAGCACCTGAGGAGGATTAACTGGAGACGGAGGAATGTCCTTCCCTCTGGAGAAGTAGCGCCCGGAGAGCAGGTGGGAAGGCTTGTGAGAAAGCTCATCCGGGGAACTGGCCGAGGAAGGGGTGGGGTGCGGGCCAAGAGCGGAAGGCAGGTGGAGCCCCCGTGATGGGCCTGTAGCCTCAGAGGGAGGGAAGCAGGCGGCGACATCATCAGAGGAGGCACAGCTACCTGTGGGTGGCCCAGGCAGGAGGCAGGAATGCCAGTAGCTTGGCATAGGGTCATGGCGGTAGACAGGCCATGGCGGTGGCTGGAATCTGGAGTGCGAGCAAAAGAGAGGCGTTGATGATGGAAGTCTGCTCAGACTGCAAGAGGACCAGCTTGGGAGGCGAGCGCCTGAACTCAGCGTTCTACCTATTGAGTTTCCCGCTGAGATGCTGGGAGAGTCAGGCGGTGGCGTGTGTGCGGCTGCGGCGGCGTGCACAGGGCAGAGGCTGACCCCTCCCCAGCCCTTTCCTCCTGTGCCCCGCCCCATTTCCTCCCTTTAGCTGAGACCCTGGGTGCTGAACCAGACCCTTCCAGACTCACTGCAAAGCAACTGGCAACCGATAAGCTGCACGGGGCAGCTTGTGAAAGAGACCAGAGGAAAGTTCCTGGAGGCTTCGAAGAGCCCCCTACTCTCCCACCAGCTGCCTTCTACCTGCCCCCCCCCCCAAAGTGGCAAATTCCCTTCTGAACCAGCTAAAAACTCAGCTCTAAACATGCCCGCCATTTGCGCAGACTCCCGGGGGACTGTCGCCAACCTCCTTGCTTCAAATAAAGCAACTGTCTCTGTTGAGGTCTGTCTCTGTTGAGGTCTGTCTCCGTCTCCTTTTCCGTCTCTCCTTTCTGAGGATACAAAAGGCCAGAACCCCGAGCTATTCTAAATCTAGCAAGAGGATTAATCGGCATGTCCCACACTGATGTGCCGGCTTCTCTCTTCCTTCCACCGTTTCTGTTCATCAAGGGACAGTGATGGTTCTTAGCTGATTGAGAAATAGGCACGACTCTTCTTGGCTAGAGCCTTTGGAAATGAGGAGGCTCTGTGAGCCCAAGTCATCACCAGCTGGCAGGTGCACAGAACTGCACAGCTCCCCAGGGGCTCTAACTCATGGGAGCGTCACAGTAACCTGGGATTATTACATCCACCCGAAGTTACATGGCCAGTCCTGAGAAATCACGTCCTGGATCGAGGGTGAACCACTTTCTCATTACCATCTGCCTTCTGGGGACAACGGCCGCACAGAAAGCCCCCCTGTGAGACACGTGGGTCCCAGCCGCTGGCCTATGTCCTTGAGCGCAAATTGGAAAGGCAAAGAGTGGGCTCGCGGGCTACACAAGACACTGCTCTGCCGTTGAGGAGGCCGCAGTCTAGGGAGCAGAGCCCTGTGGATGGCGGTACAGGAGACCACGTGTTGAGAGCTCCAGGAGCCCCTTCGCTGGTGGTGCTCTGATCCTAACAGTGGGGAGCGTCTAGTGTAGACAAAGGCACAACCCAGAGCGTAAAATGGAAAAGGCAACCTGTCCATCCATAATCCACCCAGAGGCAACCAGGACACCATGTGGCTTACTTAATTGTGGCTTCTGTCTGTAGCGGCCTTCTCGGTGACGTAGATCTATACACTGGCTCCTGTACTCAAGCTGGCCTGAGTTGGGAGGATCTCTAATTCGCAGTCCCAAGAATCTGGGGGGTGTGGGGGGAGTTATTCTGAGAATTGATCCAATTGGATTACACCAAGTGCTCCATGCACTCTTGAAGAGAGTGAGCACCCGATACACAGGGGCTGCTGTTACTCTTGCTCCGACTGCCGGACTGGCGGGGCCGCCACACCCGAGGCTGTCTCCAGGAAATACTGCAGAGTGGGAAGAAACTGGGCCCCACGGGCAAAGAAGGCAGGCACACAAGACGGATTCAGTGAGAAAACCTTAGTGCAAGGGGCGAGTCCAAGCGCAGTCTGTATTTGCACTCAGGGGGTGTCCAGGCTGCGCGGACTGCAGAGGCTTGGGGTGAGATGGGGCAGGGGAGGCGGCAGGGGAAGCGGGAGAGTCTGACCCCGGCCTAGAAGATGTCGAAGAACCTTTGTCACTTTGTTAGCAGAGATGGGTGGGGTAGGTTCTTGTCTTGGTGCAAGAAAGAATTCAGACATGAGCCAGAGAACAGTGGTAAACAAGGTAACAAGGTTTACTGGGGTAGGGCATCTGTCAGAACGGATAGCACAGGATCCGAGAGTGAGCGCCCAGTCACTCAGACTGGGGAAAGCAAGGTTTCATGGTTTAACAGAGAGAATACACCTGGCAGGTGAGCTGAGCGCTGAGCACAGTCTGTGTGCAGACTGGGGCTTCTAAGGGAATGGGGCCCAGTTCTTCCCATTGTTTCTCCTTCCCCTCGTCCTCCTCTTCCAGGACAAAGGGTTTGCTGAGTGAAATTAGGAAAGAGTCCTCCCAAGGTTCCTCTACTCCTTGCTATCAGCCTGGGGAGCCCACCTGGTTCAGTCAGATGAGCCTCCCCTAAGGTGCCTTCCCTGGGAGAGGATGTGAAGGTTTTGCTGCCCAGTGTTATCAGACTGAGTAACCCTGGGGAGCTTTCACTGCGGGGAGGGCCGAGACCACTTCCAAGTAGGTACAGGCAGGAGTTTGCAGTATAAAATACAGGGCTGGGGCCGGTGCAGTGGCGCTGGCATCCCATATGGGAGCCGGGTTCTAGTCTCGGTTGCTCCTCTTCCAGGCCAGCTCTCTGCTGTGGCCCGGGAGTGCAGTGGAGGATGGCCCAAGTGCTTGGGCCCCTGCACCCACATGGGAGACCAGGAAGAAGCACCTGGCTCCTGGCTTCGGATCGGCGCAGCGCCGGCCATTTGGGGAGTGAACCAATGGAAGGAAGATCTTTCTCTCTGTCTCTCTCTCACTCTGTCTGTAACTCTACCTGTTAAAAAAAATAATAATAATAATATGGGGCTGCTGTGGCATAGTGGGTAAGGCTGCTGCCTACAGTGCCGGCATCCCATATGGGCGCCAGTTTGAGACCTGGCTGCTCCACTTCCGATCCAGCTCTCTGCTATGGCCTGGGAAAGCAGTGGAAGATGGCTCAAGTCCTTGGACCCCTGTACCCAAGTGGGAGACCTGGAAGAAGCTTCTGGCTCCTGGCTTCAGATGGGCGCAGCTCTGGCCTTTGCAGTCATCTGGGGAGTGAACCAGTAGATGGACGACCTCTCTCTCTCTCTGTCCTTCTCTCTATGTATAACTCTGACTTTCAAATAAATAAATCTGTGCGTGATCCTGTGCCTGGCTGGGAGACTGCCTGCCTAGCCCATGCGGTGCAGGAGGCTAAGAGGGGGCGTGGCACACCGTGCCTCCCCAGAAGGACCCTATGACCTGACTGCTGACAGGCAACAGGAGCCCCAGGCACATTTGCCCCACCCCCATCCCTGTTGAAGGGCCTTGTAATTACTAATCAGGTAAACTGCTCCCAGGTGTGGTCCAGGCCCATAAGGACCACCTGGGAGTGTACCTAGGGCACATGACCTTCAAGCTGATTGGAGAAGCATAGTGACACCAATATCAGCTTCATCCTATAAAGTTAGTGTTTCCCTGAATTAGCTACGCCCTCTCTGCCTGCCCCTTAAAATGTGTGCTTGATTGTTAGTAAATGTACAATGGGCATGTTCACCAAAACTTGTCTCTGGTGCTTCTTGTCAAAGAACGCTGCTGCCCCACCATCCCGGCAGTGTGGGCCTCGCAGGACAAGTCTGCATAAATCTTCAAAAAAAGAAAATTGTGTTCTTACCTTTGAAAGACAGGTAATTTCTGATGTTAGAAATATTCCAAGCCGCAAAGTGAGGAAAATGACCAATCATCTTACGAGATTTGTGTAACATCGGTATTCAAAGATCAGTAAGGACAGTACAAAAAGGCAAAGCTGGTGAGGAGTCTTAAAGAGGAACACAAAGGACGGAAGTTATCAAGGAAATATTAGCGAATAAAACTCAGTGTTTTGGGGCTGGCACTGTGGTACAGTGGGTTAAAGCCCTGGCCTGAAGCGCCAGCATCCCATATGGCACCGGTTCGAGTCCCGGCTGCTCCACTTCTGATCCAGCTCTCTGCTATGGCCTGGGAAAGCAGTGGAAGATGGCCCAGGTCCTTGGGCCCCTGCACCCATGTGGGAGACCTGGAAGAAACTCCTGGCTTCGGATCTGCACAGCTCCGACTATTGTGGCCATTTGGGAGGTGAACCAGTGATGGAAGACCTCTCTCTGTAACTCTGTCTTTCAAAGAAATAAAATAATTCTTTAAAAAAAAAACAGTGAACTGAAGATGGCTTTGAGGAATGGCAGGCCCATTCAGGATAAGCAATGGAACCAGCTATATCAAAATATTCAAGATAACCGTATTCTCATGTAAACAGATACCACGAATCATGAATAACACGGGACCCGTTCCTCAACCTTCTCATGTGGCCTCACATGCCAGGCTCACCCAGGCCCTCGTTCCTGCCTGGAGCCTTCCACACACAGACACCATGACCGCTGGGAGGTGAGCCAGGGCTTCGGGGGAACTGGCGGTGCCTCTGCCCTCTGATGATCTCTGTGAGCTGTGGCTTGGGAGGCCTCTCCAAGCCTCCAAGCCTGAAGAAGGTCTCTGGCTTAGGAGTTCATGGGAAGGAGCTGGGGACCATGGTTCCAAGGTCAGGGGCATCGAATGTTGTCAGAGAAAGCTCCGCTTGGAGCTCTCAGTGGTTTAGACCGCGGTCAGGGTGGGGAATTGAGGGGCTGTCCTCTCCAAGATGGGACCCACGGGTCCTGCACTCTGTCCCCTCTGCCCGCCAGAAAGCCATCCTGCTCAGACACCCGCCTGCCATCCCCACAGCACATGAGGGGATGTCATTAGGGTCACCACCAGCTGGGCAGTGGAGTCTGCTAGGCAGAGGCCCTGCAGGGCGGGGGCTTCTCCTCCATCCTTGTGGCCGTGCGGATGGTGCAGCTGAAATCACTCCTCTCCTAAAAGAAGAGATGGCTGGTCGGCTGCACCGCAGCCCCCAGTCTGAGAGCCCGAGTGACGCCACCCTGGGCCCACTGGCAGCAGTTACGGCCCCTGGAATCAGGCATCTGTGAAATGTGCTGGAGAACACGGTGCAACTCCTGACTCAAGCCCGGGGGTGTGGCATCCACGGCACAATAATCTGCTTTGAGGGGAGTGAATCAGTGGATGGAAGCTCTCGCTCTCCCTCTCTCCCTGTAACTCTGGCTTTCAAATAAATAAATCTCTGAAAAATAAAAAGACGATGCCCACACCGATTCAACCAGAATCTCTGGGCTGGGGGGTGGGGTGGGGTGGGGTGCACACCTCAGCATTATTTAAGGCCCCCACTTACATAAGGCAAGAGTGGACGCCTTCCTTGGAAACCGGCTCCAAGGAAGAGTATGACCACTGAAACTCTGATCAGTGACGTGTGAGTCGCCAAGCACAAGCCCCCTCCCTGGGACAGGAACCCCCCGCCCCCGGGAAGGGGAGGCCCAGGCCACGGGCCCCCAGTGAGAAGGGTGTGTGACTGTCAGCAGGGCGGAGGAACACCCGGCCCGAGTCCCGCTGAGCCCGATGGAATGAAGGCGGGGCTTGGGAACCGCCACAGCAACACTTGCAGAGGACGCGGAACGTGTTTGGGTCCACAGAAAGGGAAGCGATTTCGAAGGCTACAGACGTCGCCCGCAGTGTAAATGCCTCTGTGGGTAGAAGGGAAACACTGCAGACAGAGTGCAGCCTCTGTGTCCCAGGCGGCTCCTTCGTGCCAGGCGCCAGTGTCCGTGGGAACAGCGCCGTAGCACCTCGTGCACATCTGATGCAGAAGATAAAAATGCTTTGTAGCAGAAATTCCTGCAACTGAAATCTTTCTTGATTCTCGCTAGGCGTGAGGCTAACTAGCCCCTTGGAGACTCTATTAGAGAGGAACATGAATCCATTGAACAAACACCCACCGCGGATCTGCCAGGCGCCGAGCATTGCTCAATCGGCAGTGGATGGGTGGACCAGGGCACCAAATACACAACAGACAATAAACTAAGGCGTTAGGAAAATACCTAGCACAGTCAAAGTGCTGGGAAGTTCTACAGAGCAGGGGTGGGGAGAAGGATGCTCGGAGGTGGGAATGCAGGGAGACCTTCCCCAAGGAGAAGACCTTGGAGCAACAACTTGCTGGAAAAGAGGGGGCGAGCCAGGCACTCAGGACAGCAAGTGCAAAGGCCCTGAGGTAAGAAGTGCTTGGGGGTGCTGAGCCTGGGAACGAAGTCATCTACCTTCTAGGCTTTTTATACAGAGATATATACAGAAATACATGTGTGTGTGTTCATATGTATGTGTACGTATGGATATGTGTGTACACACACATGCAACTTTGAGAAGGCTGTGGACATAACTTGAGAACTTCCCAGGAGAATTTAATAACTTGGGAACCACCCCTCCAGGAAGGAAGGGCTGTCAACTCTTCTGGGTGACAAATGGGAGCCAATTATAACTGTTAGAGCCCACATCAGCAAATCCAGGATGAGACAAGCACCAAGTGCACCACAGATTCATGACAGGGGTCACTAGTTGGTAAAGAATGAGGTTAAGGGGCCAGCACTGTGTTGTAGTAGGCTAGGCTTCGCCTGCCTGGGCATCCCATAGGGGCTCCTGTTCATGTCTCAGTTGCTTCTCCTCCAATCCAGCTCTGCTATGCGCTGGGAAAGCAGTAGAAGATGGCCCAAGTGCTTGGGCTCCTGTACCCACATGGGAGACCTGGAAGAAGCTCCTGGCTCCTGGCTTCAGATCAGTTCAGCTCTGGCTGTTGTGGCCATTTGGGGAGTGAACCAGTGGATGGAGGACCTCTCTCTCTCTCTCTCTCTCTTTATGTGTATGTGTATGTAACTTTGTCTCTTAAAAAATAATAAATAAAAAGAATGAAGTTAAAACTTCTTACTGGGGCTGGCGCTGTAGTACAATAGGTTACAGCCCCAGCCTGCAGCGCCAGCATCCCATATGGATGCTTGTTCGAGTCCTGGCTGCTCCACTTCTGATCCAGCTTCCTGCTAATGCACCTGTAAAGCAGCAGAAGACAGCACAAGTGCTTGGGCCCCTGCATGCACGTAGGAGACCCAGATGAAGCTCCTGGCTGCTGGCTTCAGATCAGCTCCGCTCCAGCCATTGCGGCCATTTGGGGAGTGAACCAGCAGATGCAAGACCTCTCTCTGTGTGTCTCTACCTCTCTCTGTAACTCTGCCTTTCAAATACATAAAATAAACCTTTAAAAAAAACCCTTCTTACCACAAAATAGGTCCTCCCCTCAAATAAGGCTGTGCTACATTGTCTCCAAGACAAAGGGCACACTCCCCTCCTTGGAAACCAGTGCCTACTTCTCAGAGGAGCCTGGGAGAAAATCAGCCAACACCTTGTGCAGAGTAAAGGTGGCCAGGAGGGGAGTCGGAAGCCATCACACTCCCATGGGCATCTGGACCCCTCCCTCCCGAGAACACCAGGATTTGGACACCACCATTAAGCCCAAAGGAAGCCCGATGCACTTGAGTTTGTACGACCTCCAGGAATTTCTGGTGGGGGCCCCAACGGTGGGGGTAAAGCCTAATGCACTTGAAAGGGGGTGAAAGGGAACCCTGGCATCTTGCAGGCTGCTTCTCTCCGGTCTTTCCCTTGCATGCCCAGGAAAATGATCAGGGTAAGCTGCTGACAGCTCTTCACACGGAAGTTTGCATAAAACCTTGCTAAGCCTCCATCAGGAGCCAGCCTGGCAGAGCCTGGTGAAGCAAGGATACGACTGCTCCCGCTAGGCCCACCTGGGGAACAAGATGGCCAGAAGGGCATTGTTAGCTTTCGTGAACTAAGTTCCAGTAAGAAACAGTCCCAGACCTTGGTGTTTATCCCAGCCCGACGCGGGCCGGGCATCTGTCCTGGGTACGTCTGCCTCCATGCACAGCTGAGGATCAAGCTCCACTCATCACAGGCTCCCCCAGAGTGAAGTCTTCTGCTTGCAGCTAGACAGTGGAGGAAAATGGAGAAAAGTGGGTCAGCGCACATGGAGCTTTATGGCCAAGACTAAAAGTGATGTGTATTACCTCTACACACATCCCACGGACTAAAGGCCAGGCTGAGGCCATAGAGTAAATGTGTGGACTGGGTTTTCCCTCCACATGTTCCCACGTAGCACCCTTCCCACCGTGAGTGATGAGCCCGGGCTCAGCATGGAAGTCACGGTGAGGGTGAATGCTGTAACACCCGAGGTTCTGAGCGGATTTTATTTCTCCTGGGAGTTCAGAGGCTGGGTGGGCGCTTTGGCTCAAGCACTGTTTTATGGCCATCTAGAAATACTCGTCTCACTTCTGATAGTCCATCAGCTGTTGATCCAGAAAGCGCTTGACTAGCTACCTAGCTCAACTCTGGGACCAGAAGAGGGGATTGCGTTCTAGAGCGGAGGGTGGCGTTGCTGGGTCCCGCTCGGTCCACAGTGCAGCCTACATTCATGGCATTCGCCTGCAGAAACATCCTCAGAAAGTAGGGAATGCAGGGTGGACACGTGTTTTTTACCTTGAAGATTCTTACCTCTATCTATTCCAGCTTAGCCCAATTCAGCTCAGCATCACCATTGAGACTAATGCTGTCTCAGTGGGAATCTCTTGCCTACGAGGAGACCCTGCTCTGGCTACTGGCCCCACCTGTTAGGTAGGTGCTAGAAATTAGAGAGGCGCCTACGGAAAGCAAAGCACCTGCAGAAAGGCTTCCAGCAGCCCCGGAAGCACATCTGGGAAGCAGCCCAGTTTCTTAGCCTACAAAGTCCTGCTCATACCCCAGTGACTTAACACATGCCCCCAGTCTTCACCCCAAGGAAGGCAGCCAGGAGAATCTGCTCTGCCCAGCTCCAGGCAGGCTGCCCAGACCCATGACACTGCCTAAAAAACCTTAGGAGGCATTTCACCTGTCTCACACCCAGCGAACCCTTTGTCCGGGAGAACAAGGTGGGGGAAGGAGAAACCCCTGGGCCCCATTCCCTTCTAACCCCCAGGCTGAATACAGACTTCACCCCCGCCTGCCTGTCAGGTGCATTTCAGCTCTCAGCACCCTCGGGTCTTTGTTGAGATGCCTGCCTGCCTGTCAGGTGTATTCTCTCCATTAAACTGTCCACCCTTGCTTCCCCCCAGTGTGAGTGACCAGGCATTCTCCCTCAGACTCCAACTGGAGAGGTGCCCATCTGTTCTGACGGATGCCCTAGCCCATTAAACCTTGCTACCTTGCTTACCACTGCTCCCTGTCTCATGCCCGAATTCTTTCCTGTGCAAAGACAAAAACCTTTGTCCCACCCATCTCTGAACACACCCATGCCAAGAAATCTTCCAAGCTAAGTGCACTGTAGCCACCGCGTCTGGTGGTGCTAACCGATACAGGCAATCTCACAGCGCTTTGTCGTCCCTGGGCCATACAAGCTGTGTCTCGGGGAACGAGAAAAGTGCAAGCGGTGGCTTCCATCTCCCATTGGGCACACGTAGATTTTATAGGCTGGTTCCCTGCTGGCACTTCTACGTTCCACTTGTGTGTGTGCAGAGGGGGATTGACAGGTGCATGAACAGGGAAATGAGGTGAGAAACTCGCAAGGTATGAACCTGTGTGACATTGGCCCGAAAACTTTGCTGTGGTTTGAATGTGTGTCTCCTAAGAAATTCATTAAAACACAATTGCCATGGCAACAACATTAGGAGGTGGGACCTTTAAGAGGTTATTAGGCCCTAAGATCGCCATGATCAGAGGTGGGATCAGTGCTGTTATAAAAGGGTGAGTTCAGCCCCCGGCTCACTCGCTCACTCACTCTCTCCTGCTCCCTCTCTCTCAGCTCCCACCCCTGATGTGGGACTTCCAGCGCCCAGAACTGTGAGCCAGTGGATTTCGTTCATTGTACGTTGCCCCATCTCAGGTTCTGTTACAGCAGCTCAACGCGGAGCGCAGCAGCCACGCAGAACCGGTCACTGCAACAGTAGGGCTGTCACCGGTGTGGGGCTCTGGTCTTCGCGCAAGAAAGAATTCAGGCGTGAGACCAAGAGCAAAGTAGCAGGGTTTTACTGGGGACAGGGCATTCTTCAGAAGGACACAGAGAGAGTGCCCAGTCACTTGGACCGGGAGAAACAGGGTTACATGGTTAAATGGAGAAAATTCATCTGTCAGGCCAGGCGGGCGGCTCAGCGGGGAGCGGAGAGCTGAGCTGGGGTCTTTGCTTAGACTCCCGGTTTCCAGGGAGTCCCTCTGTACCCTCTCCCCCTTCTCCTCCAGGGAAGAGGGTTTGCTGAGTGTAGACTAGGAAATTCCTTCCCCTGCCTGGGCAGCCCTGGTGCAGGGCAAAGAAGCTTCCCAGTGGTTTTGTTGCTTGGTGTTAGCAGGCCAGGTAACCAACCCATTTGGTCCTGGGGAGAGAGAATTCTGGGAGCTTTCCCTGAGGGAAGGACACTGGGACCACCTGGAACGTTACCAGGGTCTGGGCAGGACGTTGAAGTTAGATGCTGGGCTGCTTCCAAAGTGGGCTTCTGCAGACGCCGGTTTCGTCGGTTTCCTCGGGCCCCTCTCACACACACATAGGCTAATTCCTGGCTTCCCATCTAACAGGGCCCACGAGACAAAGGTGACCCTCGGGAGTGGCACCTGACCCCTAGTGTAGAGGAAATACGGCCGCAACCAGAGACAAAGAAAGAGAAGCAGACCCCGCCTCCCAATACAGACCTTGAAAAGTGGCTGCTCGCTGTTATCTTGTCTGCGGAGGGAAGAAGTCCTAAGTTCTCCTTCTGTAAACTCAGTCATACATCTGCCCTAATAAATCTGCCCCTAGTATCTCTTCTTTTTTTTTTTTTTTTTTTTTTTTTTTTTTTTTGACAGGGAGAGTGGACAGTGAGAGAGACAGAGAGAAAGGTCTTCCTTTTGTGTTGGTTCACCCTCCAATGGCCGCCGCAGCCAGGGCACTGTGGCCGGCGCATTGCGCTGATCCAAAGCCAGGAGCCAGGTGCTTCTCCTGGTCTCCCATGGGGTGCAGGGCCCAAGTCCTTGGGCCATCCTCCACTGCACTCCCTGGCCATAGCAGAGAGCTTGCCTGGAAGAGGGGTAACCGGGACAGAATCCGGCACCCTGACTGGGACTAGAACCCGGTGTGCCGGCACCGCAAGGTGGAGGATTAGCCTATTGAGCCATGACGCTGGCAGTATCTCTTCTACAAACATATCAGGCCCACCAACCACTGGAAATGTGGTCCTAAGTCACATAGGCTGCATTTTAAACCCACCAATGCTGCAACAGCTAAGGTATGATGCTGATGAGCCTATAAATATTGTAAGAAACTTGGGGTTGGGGCCGGGGCCGGCGCCGTGGCTCAAATGGTTAATCCTCCGCCTGTGGTGCCGGCATTATATATGAGCTCAGGGTTCTAGTCCCGGTTGCTCCTCTTCCAGGCCAGCTCTCTGCTGTGGCCCGGGAAGGCAGTGGAGGATGGCCCAAGTGCTTGGGCCCCTGCACCTGCATGGGAGACCAGGAAGAAGCACCTGGCTCCTGGCTTCGGATTGGCGCAGCGCCAGCTGTGGTGGCCATTTGGGGAATGAAACCACGGAAGGAAGACCTTTTTCTCTGTCTCTCTCTCACTGTCTGTAACTCTGTCAAATAAATTTTAAAAAAAACTTGAGGTTGTCGCTCAGTTCTTGAGAAATGATTCCAGCTGAGCCCACTGGCGTAATAAACTACTTCACTCCTCCAGTGTCTCTGGTGCCTGTTTGAACAAAGGAGTCTTCCCACCTCGGATTTCTGCAACAATAGGAATGCAGCAATGTCTGTTTATTACCACTATGAGCTACTGCCGCACACCTGTTCTCCACCCTGGAGTCTGGGGCTCTGAACCGTAACCTGGGACCACGCGTCATGCACTCTCCATGGGGCTTACGTTTCCGACACATGCAGGATGCGGACAGAGAGGAGCCGGACTGGTTCACACCCCGCTGCAAGGGCCCACTCTAACTGGAAGCCGTCTAGCACTAAGGGGTCTGGGGCTCACCACTGTAGCTGTGCCGAGCCCCTCTGGAGACCCAGAGAGATTTCCAGTAAGATGAGCTCTGCCCTGCAGCTCTGACAAGCTGCATCAGACTTCCAGGAACTGTACTTTGGGCAAGTGGGCCTGAAGCAGCAGAGTTAAGAAACACAATTAGCTACTAAAAGCATAGATCGCAAGTCAGATAGTGCTATCCCTGGGAGGCCATCAGCCGGGAAGCAGATGCAGGCATCCGGGGCCCCCTGCACTCACAGCTTTGCTTCTTGATAGAATGGGCTCATCTGCCCCCGTTGTGGGCACAGCATGAAAGTCAACTCTAAAGAGATGGGTCCCAAAGGGTGAGGAAGACTCTTGACGCCCACCCTTACAAACTTCATGTGTCTCCTCCTGCTGGGACAGGGGGTAGCTGGTGATTAGAGGGGAGCAAAGAAAAGAACAGGGGATGGCAATGCCTGCTCTGGTGAAAAGCACACTGGGATTAAAATGAGAACATGTTCATTTAAATTTCAGCTGTGTCTCTTAACATGTTGCGTGACCACAGCCAAGTGACACGACCTCGCTTAACTGTTGACTTGTCTGGATGGGAGAAACATGAGTAAAAGGTTAGCGCCTTGCCTGGCACTCAGTTCCTGCTTTGCAGGTGGCTTCTGGCCCCAGCTGGGACAACAGTGGTAATGTGTGTGTGTGTGTGTTACATTGGTGTATGTGTGTGTAACATTGGTGAATGTTATGTTGATGTTTGTTACATTGGTGTGTGTGTCACACTGGTGTGTGTGTAACGTTGGTGTGTGTTACATTATGTGTATGTGTGTGTGTGTTACATCCTTTGCTGCAAGGTATGAGAGTGAATGACCCTGAGATGTCATGGTAACAGTGCGGGCATCACTCAGCCCCGCCAGATCCAGCTCACTGGGCTGCAGCTCGCTGCCAGTGGCCAGCAATGAAGCCCAGAGCCCACGGGGACAGAAACGGCCATGCTGGGCAGCAGGCGTTCCTCCCCGCTTGCCAGAGGCCCGGCGTGCAACATTAGCGCCTCCTGTAAGGGTGCTGGCTCCGGAGTCACTGCCTGCCTTGGAAACCTGGGTCTGCAAATGCTCTCCCCCCTTCTAGCCACAGTTTTCGCATACGTAAAATGGAAGGGTGAGTGCAGTGTCTCACGGGGTAGCTGTGCGGATACCATGAGATGAAGTCTCACCTAGGAGTTCCTCGGACACGTTCACTACGCTGACTGCTGGCATGTACCGAGGTGGCCACGGACGCCACTGTGACCGGGCAGCATGTCAGGAGACAAACCTCTCACTGACGCGGTGGCAGCTGTCACCTCCTGTGTCTGTTTGTAGAGCAAGAACTCGGAATGTGGAAAATGACTCCCCAGAGAGCTGTGGATTTCACAGAGTGGTTTTGCCCCATGTGGGTCCCTGCCACCCCGATAACGTCTCCATGACAAAGCCTGTGCTCTGTCCTGTCTTGATCTGCTTATCACTTCACCCCCATGAGACCAGGGCTGGACAACCACAGCCCCGGGGCCAAACTTGATGTTTTCAGTAAAGCGTGGTGGTGCACGGTCCCACCCATGTGTTTCTGTGCTGTACACGGACGCTTTCCCGCCACAGTGGCAGAGCTGAGTGATGGCAACACAGGGCTGGTACATTTACTGCCTGGCCGTATGGAGAAAAAGTGTGCACCCCTGCGTTAGGCTGTGAGCTCTTGTCATGGTGTTGTGCCTTCTCTGTGGAGGTGCCAGTGCCTCAAGCGAGAATCTGCCTTCCCGCCTGGGACCAGCCGGCCATAGGGACCACTCCAACCTCTCACTGGAAGATGACAGCCACAAAGAGCTGTTGTCCCATGCACACAGCACACAGGACGGCCCCGGGGGGCAGGGGGCTTTCCCATCCTAACTGAAGATGACGAAGTGCAGGCTCCATTCGGCAGAACCGGTAAGTACCGCGGGTCAGATGGCCAGTGTTTCCTCTTCTCGCAGAGCCCTGACCTGCTTCCCCGGGGACCCGCGACTCAGCAACGAGGTCAGGGTCGGAATCCATTTGATGACCTCTGAATCAAAGCATGTTAGCCGCATCCACCCGACCCAGCCAGGTTTGCGACAGATACAGGTGTCACGTATTAGAGACGCACTTGCGGTTCGTTTGCCCAGCACGGAGCTTCACGCTGAACACTCGGAACACAGAGGTAGACCATACCAAGCACAGCCATCCCTCTCAAGGGCCTCACAGTCTGACACCCACCAAGGAGCAGCTCTCGCGACAGCTAAGGTGATGAGGGCAGGGCAGGAGGAATGAAGCTCCCAGTGGGTGAGGCTCCTGGCAGGTGGGGACTCCCTGGTGGGCGGGGCTCCAGACTCCACCCCACCCCTCCAAGTTCCTCTCCAAGGCCTCTCCCATATATTGAGACTCCTTGTGAGAGCCCCCTTCAAACAAAGTGAGGTTCTCAGTTTGAAAATGTCTCCATGACAGAATGAACAAAGCAGGAAGAACAAGTGCTGGTGCTGTCTCCTGAAAAACAGGCGTTTTCCTGAAACCACGTTCTTCAGAAGTTCAGAGACCAACTCCTAAATCCATTCCGGGAGCAGTTTGCATCTAGGCGGACAATGAACCTTTGCAATTAGCTTCATCAACAGGAACTTTACACCGAATACGTGGTCGCTAGGCAACAAGGAGGCAGAGTCTCTGGTACTCAAGCCTCCTGAGGCTGCAGCTGGAGGAAACGCTGAGCTGGGGTTCCAGACTCTGCAAAGCTCTTTGCCCAAATGTCCTCACCCTCCAGGGCCCTGCTGACGGTGACCCTAGGGGGCCAGTGGCCCTGCACAGTGGGGACCAAAGGAGGAGGATGCTTTACCACAGCCTCCCAGAGTGCCCCGGGGCAGGGTGGGATGCTCTGCTTCCCCCTTGAACACCAGGGCTGGCTGAATGCCTGCAGCTGGTCCCTGTTTCTGTCTCCCCTCTCATTTCCACAAGGCTTTCCTTATCCTCGACTGAAATGGAAGACGAGTCTCCGATTCAGCCGCTTGCCCAAGTCCTCACAGCCGTAAGCGGCGAGGGGGCTCAGGCCCCAGTCTCGGGCGCTCTCCACACAAGCACAGTGGCCACCGGGCTGTGCTCCTGCCCTGGGCTTGAGCTTGACCCCTGCCCCGGCTGAGTCCCTCCGCTCCATCCCTGCCTCCCACACTCATACCAATGCAGCAGCCTGCACCGGCTCAGGGTTGTCTGTCTTCACTCGCCATGTGTCTCGGGGAGGTGAATCCTACTTCTTCCTGGGTCTCTGGTTTCAAAGCCAAAAGCCGGATGAGAGTGTGGTGCAAACAGCCAGGGCTTTCACGCTGGTGAACCCAGGTGGAGATCCAACTGGGCTGCTGTGGAGACGCAACCTCTCCAACACCTTGCCCTTCTTCGTGGAGTGGGGCTGCTCCTCTCCTTGAACGCATGCCATCCGTGAGCGCCACGTGAGAAGGCAGCTCGAGAAACGAAGACACAGAGCTGCAGCCAGACTGCTTCAGACCTGCATGAGGCTGGAGGGGAGGGAGGGAGGAGTCTCCTCCTGTTCCCAGTGAACATCTGTGGCTACTGGCACACACGCACAGCCCTTCTGAGGCCCTGTGTCTGCCGCTGCAGGAGTAGGCCGATCAGGGATGTAATGGTTAGTTCTATGCACCAACTTGGCTCTGTGCATTGCACAGCGATTTAGCCAAACACCAAACGAGGTGTTGCAGTGGAGGAATTTTGTGGACACAGTTGGCTTCTGCAATCAGTCAGTGGACTGGGAGTAGAGGTGCCCTGGGCGGCGTGGGTGGGCTTATCCCATCAGCTGGAGGCGTCATCCGCTGGAGAAGAAGAAACATGGGGCTCTTTCTCTCCTGACACAGGGGCTGTGACCCATCCCCGCTCAACGAGGCCTCCACGGCTCGGGAAGCCGATGCCTCACGGTGTCTGGCTTTGATGCCGAGTGTGGCTTGCGATGGTCCCAGGCAGTACATTATCATGGAGAGAAGAAGGCCAGAGCCACAAGGCCTTTTGTTTCTCAGCAGCACCCTCACTGCGGCTCACCCATCTCTAGCCCCAGCCACCCTGGCTCCTGACCTCTGCCTCCTCCTCTCTACCCAGTTCCTCCTGCCCTTGTCCTCTGACTCCTGGGCTGGGGTCTGTTTCTTGGCCCCCTTGCTGGAGTGCCTGCCTTTGTCCCCGCCCGGTGTTTCAGAGAAGCTGGAACTAGAAGCCAGCATCAGTCTCCTCTCTCCTTGTCTGAGCCCAAGACTTGTGCGCTGGTGGCCAGGGTCTATGTCTGGGTTCCTGCTATCTCCTCCCAAGAACCCCGACACTCCACCCTCCCACCTGATGGCCACTGCCTACCTGATTGGCAATCGCTTGACCAGGCTGTGGCTCCAGCTGGGAATGGATCTTTGCCCGACCTGGCCCGTCCAGGCTGAGGTAAGCACAGCCAGCATCTGGGCCCGGCTGAGGGCTGTGTGGCAGCAGCCGCCCTCCGCGGCTGCAGCAGTGGGCTCAGGAGAGCCTTCTCCAGCCCAGGCCCCTTTGCTGGCCATCTCCGCAGGCTCCGAAGGGGCGTGTGGGCCAGGGCACTTGGGAGGGGGCTGCAGATGAAGGGGACGGAGCCGGAGGGGCCACACTGCCGCCTCCGTCAGGTGGCATTCAGGGCTGAGGGAAGATGCTGCTGGCTGGGCAAGCCCTTGATCAGTGACTGCGTAGTTGGGTGCCTACCACCTGTTTGGGAGACCTGGTTTGGGATTTCCTGGTTCTCAGCTTCAGGCAGGCCCAGCGCTGGCTGTTGTGGGCATTTGGAGAGTGAACCAGCTGACAGGAGATTCTCTCTCTCTCTTTCTCTCTGAAATAAAATAAAAACAAAAACAAAAACAAACAAACAAAAACCACGTTGCTCTGGTGCTGTAATGTACAGCTTGGCTGAGAACCTCCGCCGTCGATCTCTGCTAGTCTGCGTGGAACCCATGAGCCAACGCCGTGGACCTCACGTGGGAGCTCGTTAGAAATGCACTCTCAGGTCCCACCCAGAACTGTTGACTCGGAGCCTGCGTTGCATGGCTGGTTCAGGTGCACGCTTCAGTTTGGGAATCTAGAGAAGGAAGTCAGGAATTCCTTCACTCCAGGAAGCAGCTTGAGTCCTCCTTGTGCCTCCCACTCAGCTCTGAATCTGTGTGACCCCTGCCTGGGGCCAAGGCCCAGTGACCAAACGTTCAGTGCACCGTGCCCCTGACCTGAGGCCTGCCACCAGCCTCAGCTAGGCAGCAGGTTCACTAAGGTTCACAAATACAGACAAGTGTCACATTCACAGGGTTTCAGTCAGTGAGGGACTGCACATGTGACCATGGCCCCACACAATCATGACAGGGCGACACATGACAGTGGCACCACACAGTCACGACAGGGCTGCACACGTGACAGTGGCACCACACAGTCACGACAGAGCTGGACAATTCCCATTTGCTGGTGGAGGTGCAGCCGTCCTACAGTCAGAGCACAGTGCTCTCCAGATGTGTTCATGGTGACGGTGATGTAAACAAACCCGCTGTGATGCCAGGTGCAGCAGGTACAGCAACACAGTTATGCACATGCTTACGACTTGACAATAACCCACTGTGTCACCTGTTTATGAATTTCCTGCACTATACTTTTCATCACGATTTTAGAGTGTGCTCCTTCTATTTATATTTTAAAAGATTCCTGTAAAATGGTTTCCCATGCTAGCTGTCAGCAGCCTCATACAGCTCCCACTTGCTGCATCTGTTAGTTGCATTGTTGTGTCGTTCTTGATTTAATTCCGCATTGTTTTGTTTGGCACAGCCCTAGCAGCAGTAGACTATATCATATATACAAGGAAGCTTCAAAAAGTTCATGGAAAATGTGCATTACCTTTTAATTCCATTTTTTCTATGAATGTTCTGAGGCCTCTTTGTATATCTCATCTGGTCTAGATATGTAACAGGCTGTATCATCTAGGCTTGCTATGTTTGACCCTGTGCTGAAAATCATCGAAGGCCACATTTCTCGGACCGTGTCCTCATTGTCAAAGAGACACATGACTGTGACTATAGAACTGCTAAGAGCACCCATACAACAGCACTTCTGCTGCTTTTGCATCCACTGCATCTTGGTTGGGTCGACCTTGAACCATTGGTAACGACCCTGAACCTAGCACCTGCTAAAAGACAAGCACCTTATGGACACTGATCCGTTTAACCATCCCATGCCTGCCAAATACAGTCAGTTTTATTAGCCCATTTTACAAATGCAGAAACTGAGGCTCAGAGAGTTAAAGTTAAGAACCCAAGGGCGCACAGCTGGTCAGTGGCAGAGCTGTCACAGGAAGCCCAGGTGTCCAGTCCAAAACTCAAGACCTGTTCATGGTGCTATTTGCAACACTGTGCCTTGCTTCGTAAGTAAACACTGCGGTGGAACTTCAGAACTCTGATTCCCAAATTCCAATATTCTCACAAAAAAGCCAGTATGTTGCCATTTTTGGAGACCAGGAGGCAGGGGGAAGGATTTTACATCAGCAAAAAAGGCCTTTGGGAAAACGAGCCCGATGCATTAATGGAACGATTATTCCTCCCGCGTGGGCTCTCACTATATTTTTATTAGGATGTTTTACATATTCTTTAGCTTTTTCAAAATGCTAAAGTGACTCTGAGTCCCCAAATGTGCCAGAAACTGAGGCCGTGTGTTTATAGGACGTGAAAGCTGCCTCACAATACACCTCCCAGAGGCCTGGCTTAGTGGCTGCTGCTGTGAGGAGGAGAGAATCGGCACCTCTCCCAGGAACGCACCTGCCATGAAATTCAAACCAAGCTGGATCAGCGCACGGGTCTCGGAGGCTGGCTCTAAGGCCCATCCTGTGTCCCGTTTCCATCCCACACCGCTCTGAGACCTCGGCCCTGCTCCTCTGTGGGCGGGCTCTCTCTGAGGCCAGGTCAGAGGTCAGCCAGTGATGAGGGTGGGGGTCTGGGGCCAGAATTTGACTTCAGTCAGGGACCAAATCTCCAGCCTGTATAAAGACAAGTGTTGGCAAACGACTCTCTCTCTTCAAAGTCACCACTTTGCGGGGTCACTGGGTCTGTCACTCCTGGGGCCCTTTCTGTGACGGCTGTGATGTCCTTTCAAAAATACTTCCGCACAGAGAGTCTTAAACTGAAACTCCCAAGACCAAGGGCTCTCTGAAACGTAGGGGAGTCGTGGAGCTGTTACAGATGCTGGCCCATAAAGGCCCAGGTCCGGGACCAGACCCAGCACCAGCAGCAGGAAAGGCAGGCAGCAGCTGGAAATGCACCTGCTGGCGTGCAGTGCTAGAGCAGCTTTATAGCAACGTGGGAAGGAGAGTGCCAGGTGTCGGCGGTGCTCTTACCACGGGCTGCGGCTAGGAGGGGCGGGGTCACGTGCTGCGGGAAGGTTGGGGATGGGAGGGCCGTCCCTGGGAGTGGTCCCTGCTGTCTCTGGGTTAACAGGCCTGAGCTTCCTCCTAACAGGCTGGGACAGGGGTTTGCAGTCAAGGCTCTAGCACATTCCGGAGTATGAACAGTCTCCTGCGGCTTCCAGCCTGCAGCCGTAAACTCCTTACCTCTGCTCATCTCCTCCTCCTTGCAATTAGGGTTAAGGCATCGCAGAATTTTTCTTTTATCCTGAGGAGCTCCGTGTTAGGGGCCCTTTCCCCTCCTGGTGCACTCCCCAGTCAGGGAGTGTCTGTGACTGCACACACTCAGGAGAAAGCCCTTACCCGGTGTGATGGCGGTCAGCACTTCCGTTACTGGTGCTTCGGTCAACAGCTGAGACTCTGAAAATCAGCAGCAGAAATGGGTGTTATCGGTGAAACGGCAGCCGTGTTGGCCACCAAGATGGATATTGGAAATGAGCCTCGTCTCAGTCCATTCGGGCTACTGAACTACTATCCCATGACCTGGGTGGCTTCCACACAACCGAAATGTGTTTCTGACCATTCCAGAAGCAGAGGAGCCCAAGAGCACAGCAGGGCACGCTCAGCATCTGGTGAGGGCCCACTGCCCGCTCCACGGGAGGCCGAGAACTCACACGGGCGGGCGGAAGGAACAAGCAAGTTCTCTGGGGACTGTGACCTCATGACCTCCCAAAGCTCCCCTACCCCTCTCAAACCAGGACAGTATAATTGCAGCGCATGAGTGGGATGCAAACTCTCAAACCCTGGACGGGCAGCCCTGGTGACACGGCAGGTGTTCAGGATATGTGGACTGGCTCAGAGTGCTGCAAAGTCTACACATTCGCGTGGGTCAGACATAAGAGCCCAGGGAGCCTGTGGCTGTTGCTCTGAGGCACCTTCTGGCTCTGGCCGTTGCTCTGGGAGGCCTCCTGGTTGCCTGGCGCTGGCAGGAGCACAGAATCCCACATCTGGGGTCTGTGTGTCTGTCTGCCCCCACTGATCCTTTCCTGCAAGGTGTGAATAGCTGGGACTTTGCCACGCTCACAGAACAGGCGGCAGGGACTGCGGGTCTGCCTGTGGGATGGGGAGAGGGTGAGGCCGGGACTCGCATGCCTACCACCGGAGGGACCGCTCGGGGAGAGCTACCTCCCACCGCCTCCGATTCTCTGTGGGCTTCTTACCTGTGCTTGGGACGCACCCGGCTTCCTGAGCTTCTCCCGGTGGCTTTGCCCTCCATCATGCTCATCATCCTTGCATCTAATTTGTTTTCAATTTTTTTCCTTCAGAGTCAAAATGGATTTCAGCACAGTTCCTGGCGAGGACTAATCTGATGAGAAGTGATTCTGCGCTTATGGGAGAAGCAATTTATTGCCAACCAGAATCTTGGTGCCAGATGAAGAGAGCTGGCATGAATTCCACCCACTCAGGGTCCCATACAGCTTCTCAGGGCCATGCATGAGAAACAGCTAGTACTCAGGACAAGGGCCGCACCGGGCCTGGCCCACAGCGGAGGTGTGTGCAGCCTTCCAGCCCTGTGGGCTCACCTGTGGTCACCGAAGCCCTTCCTACCTGTGGCATGCTATCCCTAGAGCCCTGGGGAGCTCAGGACTAGAGGACTCGGCCTGGCGTGGACATGTGGTGCAGCAGTGCGACAGTGCTTGGGACCCCTGTGTCCCACAGTGGAGTGCCTAGGGTTCAAGTTCCAACTCCGCTGCTGATTCTGAATTCTTGCCGCTGTGCACCCTGGGAGGCAGCAGCTGATGGCTCAAGTAGTTGGGTCCCTGCCACCCACATGAGAGACCTGGATTGAGTTGCTGGCCCCCAGGACCAGCCTGGCCCAGCCCTTGCTATTGAGGATCTTCCCAGAGAGAGCTAGAACAGAGGTTCTTGTCTTCCCTTGAGAATTTGACAGGAGACAGAGACGAGCAGTAAGCAAGCTAGTGATGTTTAACGGTGAGAATGCACCTGACGGGCCAGGTGGGAATCTCAGCAAAGAGAGAGGCTGGTCTGCCTTCAGGCTGCAGTTTTTACAGGTGTGGGCCCACTGTTTCCCTTCCTCTCTCCCTCTTCTAGGATACTGCTGGGTGCAGGGTTCTCTGGCATGGAATTCATGGAATTCCTCCCAGGGCTGTATCAGCACAGGTCAGCACGCCAAACAGCCCTCTTGGGGCAGAGCTGGGAAGAGTCCCCCAAGGTTTCACCAAGGTAGGGCTGGGACCCACTGGCAAGGTCCCTGGACATGGGTGAGGCTTTTGATTGTCGATTCTGGTCTGCTTCCAAGGCAACGTTTCTATGTTTTCTCCTCATTCAACCACACAAATCCACCCCCCCCTTATTCCCAGCTCTTCTCACACGCATGGCTAATGGCTGCCTTCTTACATAACATGGGCATTTGGGAAGTGAACCAGCAGATGAAAGTACTCTCTTCCTCTCTCCTCTCTCTCTCTCTCCTCCTCCTCCTCCTCTGCTTCCCCCGATCTCCAACTCTGACTCTCTGCTTTTCAAATCAATTCAGAAAAACAAAAAAAAAAAGCAAAGCCCTGGTCCAACTTCAATGTTCTCTCATCAGACAAGGACACTATGGCCCAGAGAGATTTCAAGACTTTCCTTTGGTCACCTAGGAGAACTGGAAGGAGGGCTCTGCCCACCGCCCAGACTGCTCCACAATGCAACTCCACAATACTAGTCCAGGGCCTGCTCCGGGAGGAAGCAAGCTCGCGGGGAGCCACGAATGCAGATACAGACGCTTCTGATCAAAGGAAGAAGGCATGGGGCTGGCAAAGGCACCAGCTGTAATGCTGGCATCCCATATCAGAGCGCCAGTTCAAGTCCTGGCTACTCTGCTTCTGATCCAGTTCCCTGCTCGTGTGCCTATGACAGCAGCAGCAGATGGCCCCCGTCACCCCTATGGAAGAACAGGATGGAGTTCCTGGCTCCTGGCTTTGGCCTGTTGCAAACCTGAATGTTGCAGGCATTTGGGAAGTAAACCAGCAGATGGAAGATCTCTCTCAGTCTCCCTCTGTTTCCGTAGCTCTGCCTTTTAAATATAAATTAATATAAATCGTCTTTTCAAAGACTGTTTTGGAGCCAGGCAAAAGACTGAGTTTTCCTTGCCCTAGGAAATGAAAGTTGAGTTGGGGGTTAGAAAGGCAGGAACAGACACGGAGGAAGGGTCTTGACATGCGAGTGGACCCTTCAGGGTGTGAGAGCAGCCCCAGAGTCCAGTGCAGGGCTCCAGCGCAGTGTCAAAGGCACGGGGAGCTCCGTGGATGGGGGTCCTGTGCAGAGGTGAGCACTTTCCCACTCCGTCCCCCGGGCTGCGTGGAGCCTGAGGTGGGCCAGATGCCAGCTCCCTTCTCTCCCCAGAGTCCTTCTCTCCTGCCGCTGTCAGCTCCTTGGCAACCTCAGGGGCTCTCCTGGGGTCCCGTAGCCTTTAGGGTATCAGCTGGGGCTCCTTGGCAAAGCCCATCTCAGCCTCCTCTCAGTTAGGGGTCAGGGAAAGAGCTGAAGGAAATGTGATTCTGCCACCACCACCACCACCCCACCATTGTTATCTCCAAAACTCCTCCCACGGCCTGCAAAATCCCTCTTGCAGCAAAGCTGCTGCCCAGAACTGGAGCTAGCTGAAAATATCCAGCATGGCTGCTGACTGTATCCCCAGGATGACCTGTAGCCTCTCCTATCACCATAATACAGTTACCATGGCTGACATTCCCACTCCCATCATGCACCTGACTCGTGACATTTTCAAGACTTCCTAAAAAGGCCAGAAATTGGGCAATTACCAAATTCCTGGGAATCCTCACCCTTTCCTGGAAAACTCTGCCCAAAGCCCTGCCCCTTATGCCTCCAGACCACACAAAGGGATGACCCTGACCTTCCTGGGTTGCAGCTCACTCTACAGTGTGTGGACTTTTTCTCTTCTAATCTCATTCCTCTGCTAACCTTTATCTACATGTCATCCCCCATCAAGTGTCGGAGACAAGATCCCCTTGGCCCCCAATGCCCAGAGCCCTAAATAACCATGTGGAACACGCACACACCCTGACTACAGAGCACTTTCCACTCACACTGCCAACATTCTCCACCCCTCCCCAGTGTACAGGGCAAACCAATGCAGGGTCCAAGTAACCTGGGCCAAGTCACCCTGCTTGTGCCGGTGGGACCCACTCCCCACACTGCGACTCCCCGGCTGTGAACCCACTTCTGTAACTTTGGGGAATTCCTGACCCTCTCTGCTTCACTTCCTCACATGGAAAACGGCACTGGCTGCTATGATGCGTGAATGAGTGAACACACACGAGTGTCTGGCACACAGGGAGCTCCAGTTAAGTGCAAGCCATGACCAGTGCTGACCCACATCCGGGTATCCAGCAGCTCCCTCAGCATCCTGAGTGCCCTGGGACAGGCTGCCCCGCCGTCCCGCTGAGCGCCACTGGAACCCTCCCCTCCCCGACTTGGTCTCTCCCTTCTCCCTTCCTTGGCCTTCTTCCATTTCCCCTGTGTCCTCACAGTGCTTCCCCAGCATCCTCCCTAAAGGGACCCCAAAGTTCTCCGTGAGCAAACAATGGGGTCTTTTGTGTTCCAAAGCTGCTTCATTTCTAAACATTGTGAACAGAAAGCTAGCTGTACCCTTTAAGACCTAGGTTTGCATGAAAAAGAAAGCTCCCCAGTGCGAAGAGCTGGGAACGTGCCTCCCGGTGGAACAGGCACTATCAGCAAAGAACCATATGGCATGCTTAATTGCAAAGCCATCCCCACGGCCAGTGTGGGCCCTTACAGCCCTCACAGCTTCCAAGAAGACACAGCCGTGCCAGCACCCTTCGCCCGCACTGGGGAATAGCAGAGGGGACCCACCCTCCTGCTGTGTGCCTTGTCCAGTGCACCCTGACAACCACGGTCTTCCGATGCTGTATCTGCAGCTTTTCATCACACCAGGAGACACCGGAGGCAGCTTACCGATAAAGGGTTGTTTAGCTCACACTTTGGGGGCTCAAAGTCCAACACTGAGTAGTGGGAGGGAGGTGTTGGTTTGGCCTCTCGTGGGGGTGGTAGATCGTGGTGCACCACACTGCACAGTGTGTGTGTGTGTGTGTGTGTGTGTGTGTAAGAGCCTGCATCACCAAGCAGGAGGTCAGAGAGACAGACTTGGTCCCCCAAATCCCTTTCGAGGCCACACCTCCCATACCCTAAGACCTCTCACCAGGCCATCCCCCTACCCAGTTTTCAGCTCATCCCAAGTGCCATCCTGGGACTCATGATGGACCTTTGGGGGCACCCAAACCAATATCCAAGCCACAGGAGCTGCCCAGAAGTATGACCCCAGGGACACGGAGACAGCGGGTCCCTGAAGGGCCGGGGCCTGGAGCTCCATGATGCCTTAAAAACTGGCTTTGTCCAGGTGCACCACGGGTTTTGCCTACTGGGGCAAACTGGAGATTGTGCTGTGCTGGCATGGGAGGGGCCAAGGGACCTCCGGCCACTTCCCGCAGCCACTCTTTGTTATCCCTAGAGCCCGGTGCATGGCAGAGACGTGGGAAGTGTCTGATGAACGCATTTCCGCGAAGGTTGATGACCGGCTCACTTCAAGTCATGAGATTAACACTGGGGGCACTCTCTCAGGGCTGCGAGCAAGTGTGATTGGTTGAGGGTCTGAGCACTCACTTGTCCTCTTCTTCGGCAGTGGAAAACTTTATCTCAAGCCTTTCAAGCAGAGACAGGCAAAGCTTAAGCGGCTCAGCAGCTCTCGGCTGATGTGTATCGGAGAACTGAAGCTTTCCAGCATCCCAGTGGAGCATTCCAGTTCAGAAACAGAGGATGATATCTCGCCAGGGCAGGTGTCCCGGGAGTGTTAGGAACTTCCTGAATCCAACACGAAATGAGCCACACAAAGCAGCCAGCTCTTACCTGACACGGCCGGAAACAGGATCAGTTTTTCTAGAAGCTCAGTGAAACCACACACATCATCTCAAGGCCAAATCCTTGCAAGCCTCTTGGTTCAGTAGCCCCCTCAAGGGAAAATGTTGCTCCAACCTGGACCTGGGCCACTGTCACCAGCCTCCTTTCCGGGTCCCCTGGCTCTGGGTCCCTCATCCAGTCAACTCCCACACTGTCACGAGAAGCATTCTAAGTCACAGATCTGGTCGTGTCAGTGCCTGTCTTAATGATTCCAGTGTTTCCGCTTTGTCTTCAAAAGAGAGTAAAGATTTCTCAATTTGGCATGCAAAGCCCTTCAAAGTCTGGTCTTCATGCAGGCCTGCTATGCAGCCGGCGCTCCCCAACAAAGCCATACCAGCTGCTAAAGCATTGCAATACCTGCGTGCTCCCCCAGTGAACCTTGGATAGACAGCAGCCATTCCCCTCGCCCTGTGTCTCCTGGCCAGAGCCCTGGTGGGAGACAGTGGCCCTGACAGCATTTGGCACTGGCTGCAAAGCAGGCACATGCAGGGCTAAGGCCCCTGACTCAGGCCAGCATTCCCCAGAGACACCCTCACATGGACACTTCCGGGAACTACAGATGCTACTCCAATGTACCACACTGGGTGCTAGATGCAGTATTATGAATATGACTCCTGGCTCCCTCCTAGACATTGCCCGCCATTCCCTTGGTCATGCACTTGTTGAATACATTGAAGAATGTGACCTGCTCGCTTCCCTGACCTTGACACAAAGGAAGGAGGTCCACAGGGACGCCTCAGCGACTTCGAGGATACACAGGTAAGGGGCCAGCTACAGAGACCACGGAGATATTACCCAGTGTCACAGATGCTTGCCTGGGTAAGGTCTCTCCTTGGGGGATTACCCTGGCCATGTTCTCAGCCACTCAAACTCAGAAACTGGACTTTTCAGCATGCCCCTAAATCATCAGTCTTTCAGGGGTGAACCCACATGATCCAGGCTCCTAAAACACAGGTGCAGGCTGAGGACGCCAACTGCTTAAGCAGCCAACACAGGTGCTGCTGTCCTTCGTCCAGATGTTCAGCTGAGAGTCCTTCTGTGCCCTTATTCAAAATGATGGAAGCACAAAAGGCCTTTTTAGCTTTCAAAGCTGAAAGTCCCAGGAGGGAGTCTGGCCCTGGGGACAGCTGACCTGAGCAGCAAACAGTCTCCCTGGGACCCAGTATTTTCCTTCCCTGGGTTCTTCTGTCCTCTCCCTGGTTGACTCAGACGCACAGACCTGCCCTCCAAGACCCCGCCCTCCCAGCCTCGAGCCTCGCTGGCTGGAATGAACGAGCCTTTCTCAGAAGGGAGCATCTCACCACATCTCACGGGCTCTGGTGAGGTCCCACGGCCGAAGCTGAACCCATGGCCGTGGCCAGCAGAGGACTGCATTGTTCTGCGAGTCTGCAGCCCAGAGCACACGCTGCAGCGTTGCTCCTTCCGAAGCACCAGTGCCGAGAGTCGGGGAAGGAGGGAGGTCGGATACGGGCACCACGATGCAGGATGCCTGCCAGGCATCCACAACACCAAGCCCAAGACACCAGCGTGACCCTCGGTGGCACTGAGAGGTTAAACCAGGCCTCCAAGGCCTGCTTGTTGGATCACAGTAAGGCAAGAGGAACGTTCTGAGTTGGGAGGATTCATTCCACTAAAATCCAGGGAGCGTCCTGCCCCAAAGCAGAAGCCCTCTCTCCAGGGCAGAGCTGGGTCCAGGCTAAGCGCCCTCTTCTCTGAGCTGCCTTTCTGTGCTAGACCACAGCTTTCCTGCTGGGACACTCTTGTCTCTATTCCAGTGGATCCGCATGCCTGAGGCTACACCAGGGCTGCAGGTGAGTCACTTTGCCCAGCCTTGCCTAGCCTTGCCCAGCCCACACAGGTTTTCTCGACTTGGACGCACCCACATTGATTCATAAATAAAAAGCAGCCCCAGAGGCTCCTTCTACTGTGCTTAATGCTGTCCTGTCTCAACTCGGGTCAGCAACCCAGAAGCCGGAGCAGGGCAGAGAACTCTGGACGTGGTGGGCATTGTGACGACAGCAGAGGAGGCAATCAGTGTGCGCAGGCTCACGTGGCGGCAAAGAGGCTGCTCCAGACTCCCCTGGATGAGCCCCAGCCCGGGGCTTGTTGCACAATCGGAGCTGCCTATTGCAGTTTGTGAGGCCTGGTTCACTCTCTCTCCACTTCACTACTTGAAGGCACCTGGAAACTGACCCTTCGAATGGAACGGAAAAGATTTTCCCCTAGCTACTCCCAGGCAGTTTCCTGGCACTGTCCCCAATCCTTGGCCCCTGCGCTATCCCCAGAGCCACTTCCCTGTCCCTCCTCCCTACCAGGGGGTGGGGCTGTGCCCCTCCCGCCTGATGCATCCGTGCTCAGAGAAGACGGGGTGAATGGCAGACAATGCTGCACCAGTGGTACCATTGGTTAATGTGCTCTAAGTCAGCGGCTTCCAAAATTCAAACGTTCTGTAGCTGTTGGGGGTCCCCGCCAGGTCCTCGGGCAGGGGCAGGAATGGTTGCAGGATGGTGTGAGGATGAGGGCCCTGGAGGAGGGGAGAGCCAAAAGCAAGGCTCCTCCCACGGCAGAGGCTCCAGAGATTCCCCCAAGGAAGTTAGAGCATAGTGGGGAGAGAAGGAAGTCCGGTCGCTGGCAGTCCATAGCAGAGGGTGGAGTCTCCCGCAACGTCTAGCTCCGCCATGGCCGTGGAGTACCCTCCCTGCTTCCCATGCAGGGGTGAAAGCTGCTTCCCTGGTTTCTGGTGTCCTTCGGGATCTGTGAGCAAAGCGGATGCTGTGGACACGCCATCCCCTGTGCAGTCCGCATGCGCCTGCTTGCAGCTGTGACGATGGGGCTCAGTCCACACTCCCAGTGGAGTCTCTCTTCCGTGTCTTGCTGGCATAACAAGGACTGGCTCTGAGTGGCCGTGTGCGAGCAGCAAGGGCAGGAAAGTTGATGCCGGCAGTGGGAGGTGGCACAAATGCCTTCTGGTGGCACAGCCCCAAGGCAAGTGCCCATGGGTTTCAGAAGGTCCCCAGGAGTGGATCCCAAGTTGCGCAGGCCAGCAACTCATCAGCATTCACGTTAGTGGGTTTTCTCCCTCCATGTCTAACCTTACCACTCCCCTGTTGTGTTACCCTGGATCCCCTCCCAAACACCCTGTCCTTGTCTCCTAGGAGTGCATCTCGATGTGTTAGCTCTGCACAGCCCTCTCTTCCTCTGAACCTCCATGGGTTCACAGCCTTTTGTGGGCAGAGGCTACAAAAAGGCATACGCCAGCTTTCCAGCTCCACCCTGACCCAGAGCGTGGCCTCCCTGGCCCAGCCTGCCCTCACTCCCATCCCTCCCCTGTGCTTAGAACTACGTGTCCAGTCACAAGAGAGGGGCTGTGTTCCCGATCTTCCTGGCCTTGGTCCAGCCCTGGCACCTACATAGGCACGAGCCATCCGGCATGCTAGAAAGAACATGGAGGGAGTTAACCCCAAGCACTCCCATGTGCTCTGTGGCCTTAGGGAAGACATATGACCTTTGAACCTCAGTTTCCCCACCTCTGACATTAGAAAAGTACCTGCACTTGTCTCCCAGGATTGCGGCTCTAGTCCAGCAGGAGGATCCATGCAGAAGTCTCTGGGGGAGCTCTGTCTGGTGGGAATGGTTACTGCCTGCTCTGTTCGGTCGGAGCCTGTGCCATATCTGTTATTTATTTTTTAAACATCTATTTCTTCATTTGAAAGGCAGAGTTATGGAGAGGCAAAGACAAAGAGAGAGAGAGAGAGAGAGAGGTCTTCCATCCACTGGTTCACTCCCCAAATGGCCACAGCAGCCGGAGCTGCGCCAATCTGAAGCCAGGAGCCAGGAGCTTCCATCTTCCACTGCTTTTCCAGGCCATAGCAGAAAGCTGGATCGAAAATGGAGAAACTGGGACTCAAACTGGTGTCCATATGGGGGGCTGACACTACAGGCAGTGGCTTTACTCACTATGCCACTGTGCCAGCCCCATCTTGTTATTTAATAGTTCAAATACCACCTCTCAGCAACACTGCTACTGCCTGTAAGCCTTGTATCCCCTACTTGGTAGCAGCTGGCCAGCCTCTCCGAGCAGTGGAATCATAGCTCATCTCTCAAGGGTCCTGGGGAGGGCTAATGCCTGTGTCTAATGCAAGACATACAAGTATCCCCTAGACAGATCGATCCCATTTCAAACGCACATGCACGCCACATTGTGTAAATATGCTCTGAGCCTGGCTTCAAGGCCCAGCCTGTTGCCAAGGAGCCCAGTATTTCACCAGGTTTAATTACGCATGGTTAAAAGGCTCTGTGTACTCCCCTATCCATCTTCACTAAGGCCCTGGCAGAACTCAGGTAGTTAATCCGAGTGCTGGGTAACGGGTCTCTCTCCGTGGTACACTGGGCTCAGGTCTGAGTGATTCAAACCCTGGATCACATGGGAAACTTGGGAAGGCAACCTGGGGACAGGCCAGCAGGCAGTCAGGGTTGGGCAGGGGCAAGATTTACTCTCGTCCCCAAATGCAGCCTAATATAGTCAGCCATGCCCACGTATTCTGTTTCAACCAATCAGGAGTCAGAAATACTGGGATGGAAAAGCTTTGTCTGTCCTGAACTCATACAGACTTCTTCCTTGTCAGCACCTGCCAAGCAACACTGTATGACAATGATTTACATAGTGTTTGCATCATGTTGAGCCCATGAGCAAGGTAGAGATGGTTGAAAGTGTAAGGGAGAATTGCATGGCTTCTATGCAAATACCCCTCCATTGTAGCCAAGGGACTTGAGCAGCCATGGATTGTGGTATCTGCAGGGTGTCCTGGAACCAATCCCAGGAGGATACTGAGAGATGACTGTACTCACAGCAGGGTAGGAAGATAAGCACAGGCCTTAATTAGCCTCTGTTTGCATATTCACTGTCAACTGTGACTAGTTACAGCTAAACTCACGCATCACAGATGTCCACAGTGACTGTCAGGATATGGACCCTTCAGCTCTGAATCTTACTCTGGAGTAGAGATGACTGACAGTCTGCCCTATGGGATGCTCTTAACCTAAGAGAGACCCCACACCCCTTCCCCCAAGCCACTGCCTGCGTCCTTGGTCAGAGTCCAGCCATCTATGGGGTGCTGATGGACTCTGCTTAATTCTGACATTGTGGGTGAAATGAAAAATTCAGTCAACAAACAGGGAGAATGTTGCTGGAGTGGCTAGGCCAGGAGTCAAGTTTGGAGCTAATGGAGGCTGGAGCAGGGACTCAGCAAGGACCCCAGAGCACTGAGGACAAGGCCCAGCTTCTAGGAGATGTGGGTAGGGGTGTGAGTCCAGCCATATCCCTGGGCTTCAGTGTAGGCAGGTTGAAGAGTGGCCACCAAAAAGGCACATCCGTGTCGTGGTCACCAGAACCGGGGATCTCTGTCAAAAGGGATTTAGCCGATGTGATTAAGGATATGGCTGTGGCTGAATGGTCTTGTCCCTTCTAAACTTCCCATTGGAACTCAGTCTCCAATGTGACAGTGTTAAGAGACGCAGCCTATGGGAGGTGACTGGGCTGTGGGCAGTGCTCCCTCCTCTGCCCTTCTGCCTCTGCAGGGCGAGGACACAGCATCCACCCCCCCTCCCCACCCCGAGGACACAGCTAGGCAGTCTCCTGGAAGCAGAGGGAGCAGCCCTCATGGACCCTGAACCTGCTGAGACTTTGAGCTTGGACTTTCCCAGCCTTCCGAAGTGTGAGAACTTTGTTTCTATCGTTTATAAACATCTCTGCAGCATTTTGCTGTAGCAACACAGGCAGACCAAGACACATCTCAAGGTGAGGTCATCTGGGGCTACCTGTGGGTTCTCAGTCTGGTACCCAGAGTCCTGAGAAGCAAGGTGGAGCTTCTGTGATGGCCGAGCTTGGAGCAGAGCCTCTTCAGGCCACGGTGGGCCAGGATGGCACCCAGCCTCCAGCAGCCTGGGCACAGACTTCTACTCGGAGCTCCTAGAAGGGACCACCCCTACCAACACCGGGACCTGGGGTCTGGCCTCCAGAATAGTGGGAGGAGAGATTCCTGTTGTTTGAGTCACCCAGTTTGTTCTGACTTCTGTGGCTGCCCGAAGAACCCAATATAGGCTCTATGCCTACTAAGCCAGGGTTAAACCAGGACACATAGCAATCCAGAGACCTTGGGCCAAGCCTGGTCCTGGCTCAGTGAGTAAGGGCCTGAGTCTCCCTCCCAGGAACCGCATATGATGACAGAGGCCCAGAAACTCCTCCCTCCTCTGGAGAGACGAGCTGAAGCTTCAGCTGCCCCCCAGTCCCCGTTAGAGCACACCCAGGGTGTTGATGGTGAGGGGGTTTGGTGCCTTCTGCTGGGCAGCTTGAAGATGTGTCTGGGCCTGTGGTGAGGGTGTGCCCTGGCAGGGGCAGGTGGGAGCAGGGAGAGGAACGCACCAGCCCCTGGCTGCCTGAGTCCTCTGTGTGTTGGCAAGAATGATAGCCGGCGCCGCGGCTCACTAGGCTAATCCTCCGCCTGTGGCGCCGGCACACCAGGTTCTAGTGCCAGTCGGGGTGCCGGATTCTGTCCCGGTTGCCCCTCTTCCAGGCCAGCTCTCTGCTGTGGCCAGGGAGTGCAGTGGAGGATGGCCCAGGTGCTTGGGCCCTGCACCCCATGGGAGACCAGGAGAAGCGCCTGGCTCCTGGCTTCGGATCAGTGCGATGCGCCGGCCACAGCGCGCCAGCCGCAGCGGCCATTGGAGGGTGAACCAATGGCAAAGGAAGACCTTTCTCTCTGTCTCTCTCTCTCACTGTCCACTCTGCCTTTTAAAAAACAAACAAACAAAAAAAGAATGACGAGAGGCTCAGCTGGTTATCAGTCTGCTGCCTCCAGGTTGAATTCTGCTTCTCTGACCTGGAGCCAGGGGTTCCGTCAGCTTCTGTCCCCACACTGCCCTCCTCAGGAATCCATGCCCGGAACGGAAGGAACCTGGTGCTGGGCCTATGGGGCCCTGGCTGAAGGGCCGACCTCAGGGGCCAGGATGAAGCCCAGACAGGATCTCCTACACACGGGAAAGCAGAGCAGCTGGGCTCCATCGGAGTTCCAGAGACAGTGGAGACGCGGACAAAGCACACCCGCCAAGGCCGAGTCTAGAACTGAGGAGACAGGATCTAGACTTTAGAATGGGGTGAGCTAGGGTTTGCAGGGGGAGCTCCCCTTTGAGGGGTGGGGGCCCTCAGTGAGTGGGGGTAAGGGAGCCCCGACACCCACTGGGGGCTCATGCTCAGCTAGAGGGTCAAGCTACCCCCACTGCTCATCCTTAAAGCCTCCCAACACGCTACCAAAGTGCCCCTGGTGGTCTCATCTGTGTTCAAGCTCAGGCCTGGAGGAGGGGAGGTACAGAGAGCAACAGGCTGGGGGCTGCGAATGCTCCAGAAGCTGTCTTTGGGTTTGAACTCAGTGTGTGAGGCCCTTCCCGGAGCAGTGACACTCAAAGGCAGTGTGGCAGGCCCAAGACAGTGCAGCGTAGGCAGCCAGAGAGCACAGAAAGTCCTCCCCAGGGACTCCCACTTGGCCTGACCACCTGGCTCTGCCAGGCCCGTGTCACCTCTGCAGAGACTCGTAACTTCGGCCTGGAGCCCACGGCCTGCAAATCTCCTGGGCACAACAAGGGTCAAACCTTTCCCATCTAGGCCCTGCGCTCTTTGGGAATAAAAGAAAGAGCAGGAGCAGCCCTGTCCCAAGCAGCAGGAGGCAGGGGCCAGGAGCTGGCAGGAGCCCACGTCTGGCAATAGGGGCACTGTCAGAGTCCGCTGGCTTTCGTGTGAGCCTCCGAGGACAGCCTCGTGGGACATGAGGAGAAGTCGCCAGCTCCTTTCTCCCCAGGCAGCTGGCTCAGCCTGCAGGCTCATTAGCGTTTCAGATGAAGAACTGGGTAGAGCAGCAAACATCATACATTAGTTACAGGACGCATGAATATGTAGACAAGGTCTGATGCAAATTGGAAAGTGCATCTGGCAACTCTGATAAATGGCTGTGCAGAACTTAGGATTCCATTTAGAAGCTTGATGTCAGAGAGGTGACACGTGGAGTTCCCACAGAGGGCTCGTCCTCCCAGGCCCGGCCCACACACGCCTCCCAAAGGGCTCTTGAAATTACATCAGCAGGCAGGTGTGACTGATACCCATCACAGGGCACTTCTCTCCCCTCCTAAATCACATTATCCAAAGCTGGCTGGGGGGAGGGGAAGTGGGCTTTCACATGGTCTTGAGCTGGAGAGAGTTCTAGAAGGCACCTCCTCTCTGCACGTGCATCCGAGGCCTTGACCTTGTTCCTGCTTCCTCCCCTAATGGGCCTGCACTGCCCCCTACACACACGGCATTTTAGCTGAAGACTTTTCACTGCATGGAAGGAGATAATTAAAATAAAGAAAACCCAGTGCTGTCTTCTAGAGGGAAGTCAAGTTCATCCTTTTTTTCCCCCTTTTCCCCTTTCTTTATTCCTTTTGTTTTTAAATCTGTTATGTTTTAGTTTTATGGCAAAGTCATCTCTATGAGGATACCGATTTGACTTAGGCAATCCCCAGCTGTGACAGGGAAGGCCCCGGGCTATTCTGTATGGGAGAGAAAAGAAAGATAATTGCCTAAGCATAACTGTGGGACACTGGAGGGGAGAGGAGGTAGGAGGGGCGTTTGAACAGAGCCAGGACAAGCAATCTGGTGGCAAGACTGCACCTAGCAGAGGACAGCAGTGGGTAAGTTCCCCAGGCAGGAAGAGTGAAGTCTAATTGTACATATACAAATACACAATTAGATATATACCCCCATAACTATATATATATAATATAGATATGTGTGTGTTTGTGTCATGAGACCCTCCTCTCTCCAGGGGGTCGTGCTCTCTGCCCACCAGGAAGGACTGCCTTGCTGGGTTTCCCCAGCCCGTCTATTAGCAATCCCAACCATGCAGGGAACACGCCATAAAACCCTGGAAGGACAGGGCTCAGGGAGCCTCAGGGAGAGCTGGACACGTGGAGGTGTCCAGGGCAGGTGTGCCAAGATGGCCTGGGAGCCCAGCACCACCCCCCTTCTTCCATCCTGAACCCCTGAGTGACAGAACCCCTTGCGTTAACTGTTCTCTGGGAAGTGGAGAACGAGGGGGGCTGGCTCGGAGAGGAGACCAAGTAAACCAGAAAAAACTAGAGGAGCCAGCAGGGGTGGGGGGAGAGGGAGAGGGGATCAGAAATGGAGATTGGAGCAGGATTGCAAGACAGGTCCGACCCCACACGTCTGCCCAGCATTCTCAGAGACATCAGCCAGGAGGATGCTGGGATACTGGGTTGGGGGTAGGGGGTGAGAAGATCTAGAGAAAAATATGTCAAAACACTGTCAGTGTTATCTCTGAATTTTCTTCTTCGCAAACATGCCATCAGCTCTCTGCATCCTAAGGTTGCACAGCCCCTGGTTCAGTGGAAGAAAAACACACACATGTCTGTCCTGAACAGGTACACACTTTTCCTTGTCATCATTCTGTGAACAGTTCAGTGTGAGAGCAGGTGCGTTGTCCTAGGACTGCAGGTGTGCAGCAGGAGGAGTGTGGTTGACAGGCAGGTCCTGGGAGCCTGCAGCACCTGCAGATTTTGGTGTGCTGCGGGGGTAGGCAGTCCTAGAACCAAATCCATTCTGGAGATCAACCGGTGACTGTGTTTTCAGATTCCCTGTATCCTATAAGTTGCATTTCTTGTGAACTGGTTTTTAAAGTTTTATTTATTAATTATTTGAAAGACCGAGTTAAAGACAGAGAGAGAGAGGTATCTTCCATCTACTGGTTCACTCCCCAAATGGCTGCAACGGCCGGGGTTTTGTCATGCCAAAGCCAGGAGCCAGGAGCTTCTTCTGGGTCTCCCATGTGGGTGCAGGGGCCTACATACCTGGGCCATCTTCTGCTGCTTTCCCAGGTGCATTAGCAGGCAGCTGTTTTGGAAGTGGAGCAGCCAGGACTGGAACCAGGGCCCATATGCAACGTGGGCATCGCAGGCGGTCGAAATAACAAAGGAAGCAAGTTTTCCAACATGGCCAAAGCAGGACATACACGCTGGGTGGTGGCCAGCAGGTAGTCCCCACCCTGGTCTTCTCCTCAGACAGGGACAGCACAGCCACCAGCGCCTGCTCCACCCTGAAGCCTCCCGGGGCATTTACTCGCGGCACTGGGGAGACCAGGCCTGCAGCAGAGCCCCTCTGTTCTCGGGTTCCACCAGCAGAGCTTCCACAAACCCCAGGCCCGCGGAGAAGCTGAGCCCAGCAGGGGCCTTGTTCATCAGGACAGTCTCCATCCCCACCATCCTTGACACACTCAGTGTCTTCTAGGGCCAGGCGGTAAAGAAGACTCACATAGATCCTTCTAGAAAACCGCCGTGCCTCCCAGCTCCACACCTGGCTCCTGCTTCCGCCCTTTCAGAAAGCCCACAGAGCCGCCCTGAATCCTGATGGAAACCCCACTCCCTTCCCTGGGCTCTTGCAGGCCTCGTGAATCTTGGCAGGGGCTGCTTTCCTGTGGCTATGACTCCCATACTAATTTAAGTCTTTTTCAGACATACTTGCTAATTAAAATGTGAAGCAGTTTTTATCCCTTTAATTAAGACACAAGACGGGAAGCATAATTTAATTCCATCCATTGAAAATATCAGTGTTATTAGCTGCATAACTGGCTTCCATTGCAGATGACTATGTTAAACAGCGCTGTTTTTACTCCCACACTCGCTGGAGGTCTGGCGTGTGCACCGGGTCCTGAAAGCACTGTGGGGGCTGGGCGCTGTGGCCCCCTGGGAAAGGCATCGGATAAGCTCTGAGTGTGAGGAACACCCCTCAGGGCTGTCCCATCAGAGGGATGGGGAAGACACCATCCACAGCCCTCCCTCGCAGCTCTGCATGCTGGCTGGGAAGAGACGGGGAGACAGGGAGGCAGAGTGTCCAACTCTGTCTTTAGTAACCATTCTTTCCATGGTCCGAGAGGCAAAATCATGGAGCAGCAGTCAGAGCCTGTGCTTGGAAGTCTCTAGAAAAGGAAAAGAGGGGCCAGCGCTGTGCTGTTGCAGGGAAAGCTGCCGGGACACTGGGTTGAGTCTCGGCTGCTCCTCTTCCAATCCAGCTCTCTGCTGTGGCCTGGGAAAGCAGTGGAAGATGACCTTGGGCCCCTGCACCTGCGTGGGAGACCTGGAAGAAGCTCATGGCTCCTGGTTTTGGGTAAGCATAGCTCCGGCCATTGCAGCCATTTAGGGAGTGAACCAGTGGATGGAAGACCTCTCTCTCTCTCTCTCTCTCTCTCTCTCTCTATAAATTGGCCTTTCAGATAAATAAATAAATCTAAAAAAAAAAAAAAAAAAGGAAAGGAGCAGGTTGGGAGACCCATCAGGCTCTCTGGTCCAAGGTCAGAGACAAACGTGGGGGAACAAAATCCAGAAATGGATGTGGGGAGCAGGACAGATCCAGGGAAGGGCCCAGAGGCAGGAGTGAGGGGACGGCCCCAGGTTAGTTCAGCCAGTGCAGCCCTAAGGGGACCTTCTCCCAGTGGCCGTCCACGGAGAGTGCGATGTGAAGATGGAGCTATGGCTGTCACCTTGCCCCGTGTCGCTACAAAGCACAAAGCGAACATAATGTCCGAGACAGATCTGAGACGTCACCCGTTAGTCAGACATGACACAGGATACCAAGCTGAGCTGGAAACCAAGGGTGATGGCAATCAAGGAAGTGGCTCCAGGAAGGAGGACAGGGGCCAGGAACCCGGGTAGGGAGCTTGCAGTAAACCAGCCCCATGCAGAGGAGCATGGCCGGAGCCTAGACTGCAAGGAATCAGACAAGGCGCACAGCTGCAGACGTCCCTGATCAGAGGCAGCGTGGAGGCATGGAAAGAGCCCAGCATTGGGAACCAGAGCTCCAGGTTCAAGTCCCGGCTCTACCACTTACTACTAACTCAGTGACTTTGGGCAAGTGGCTTAGCCTCTCTGCCTCCCTCCTCTGCAAAGATTCTATGAGGCTCAAAGAAGGCAATGTAGAAGTTCACGGCACATGGTCTGCCTCACAGTAGGGGCCATCAGGGTTACTTCCTGCCCCTCCTTTATCTTAGAATGTTGCCTGTAGGGCACTCTGGAGCCCATCCCTCTAGGGACCTAAGAGAGGCAGCTTCTGACTGCATCTGGGGACAGCCAGTGTGTGGGGCGGTGTGGACAGGAGGGTGCATCTAGACAGGAAGTAGCTCTACCTGCTTTACCCCAGTCTCCTTAAAAGTACCTGTCCTCAAAGAGATGACCTAGCTGTGGTCAGCAACTCTCTCTCTGCCTTTAGCATTTTCCGAGGTACAGTGAGGCCAAGGGCCATGTCTGCTGACACAGCTGGTGGCGGTCAGAGCAGGCCACAGAGCACCCTTAGCCACCCCCACTCCTCCCTACCCCCTGGCACAGACCCCCAGGGCTCATCCTGGCCAGGGCTGGGTGGATATGTGGGCCCTACGTCTTTGCAGGTGGAGGCCAGATGGGTGGGAGGTGAACATTCCAAATCCCCGCGGAGCTTGCTCCTAACCCAAGGCGCTCTTCTCCCTCCCAGCAGGTGCCTTCCAAGAAGTGACAGGTGACACCTCTGAAGTCAATGGCAAAAGAGATGTAGTCTGACAAACACCTGCCGGACACTCCATCTCCACACAGCAAGCAGGGGCCGGACATCGGCCCTCAGGAGGCTGCCCTTCCCCGTAGCCAGGGGACACCCTGAGGAGGTGGCCGGCCTAATCTGCCACCCGCAGTGCTCGACGAGCCTTCATCCTGCCTCCTTGGCTGGGTCTCCTCGTCTTTGGAAACCCACGAGAGAGGAGCCACCGAGATCCTAAAGAAGCAGGACATCGGGGTTCCGTGCTCATGGGCGGCAGGTGCCCCCCCAGCCCCGTCCAGGCCCACCTCCTCTCAGAGGAGCCCTCAGCCCGGCTGCTGCTGCACCTGTGGAAGGGCAAGGCAAGGCCTGCAGTGAGGCTGCCCGGGGTCACACGTTTCTAATCAGCGGGCAGGAAACGCGCCCTGTGGCCGCCAGCCCCATGAAGGACTCCCTCCAGGGTAGAAGCCCTGACTGTCACGGACGGAGCTCGGAAGGTGCCCCCTGCCCCAGCAGCTGGCAGAGGTCCCCACCTCCCCTTTCACCAGAGGTCCAGTTGAGCAGGGCTCGATGCAGTTCCCCCAGGGCTGCCCCGCAGTCTGCCTGTGCATGATGTGCAAACTTTCATCTCTCTTTTGCACTTTGTCCTGAATTCCAGATCCATTTATCCACACACCTCCTCCTGAATGTCCCCCAAGATACAGCCGACTCCCCACAGCTGCAGTCTTGATGCTACTAGGCCTGATTCTCTCCTCTGCCCCCCGTCTCCTTGATGGTGTCAGGCAAACAGGAAACCAAGTCCACTCTTGCCTCCATCCTCCCAGCCCTCGCATCGGAGCAATCACCAGCCCAGCCAGTTCTGTAGCCTAAAAGTCGCCGCAGACCTGACGGGTCTCTCCGTGTCATGCAAGCCCACCCTTCTCAGCACCTCCATCTGGGTTGTCTCCACGCCCCCTCCTGGTGTTTTTGCGCTGGTCTTGCCCCAACATCGAGTCCATGGCCTGGAACATCCTCTTCCTTTTGTCCTCTGGCAAAGTCTCCCCTGCTGATAAGCCTCCTTCTTCTTCCACGGTTCACCGCATGATGTGAGGCGCGGGCAGCCATGGTCTCCATCTTCCCGTGAGAGCCGGGTCAAATGGCACTCCCTTTGATTGTTGACTCATCTTCCTCCCCACAGGGCCCCCCAAGAGCAGGGGCCCCCACTGTCTGCCTCTATTCTTTGCAAAAGGCAAATGTCTCATACATATTTTGTTGACTACAAGAATCCTGCAATAAAGAGGCAGGGGCCTCCTTTTTCTCCCATAGAGGAAGGATTGGAAATTAAATTTTTTGCTGGCTCTTTCTAATCACACACCCAAAATGCCTAAGCCTGACGGAATCTTTTAGCAATCAAATCTGCCCAGCATAATCAAATCCCTCCCTCAACAGCCAGGAAGCCTTTGGTAACAACATTTCCACATTAGTGTTTTAACCCTTTATAATTGGAGCTGACACTGCATCTCAGAGCCTGGTTCCCTAACACTCTACACGGAGCAGTGAAGCACAGGTGAGCGTACTGTCCCCTCCTTCCGGTCCCGCTGTTGGGGAAATAGGCGGCTGCCCTTGGCTCAAGCTTCCTCCATGGGAGGGAAGAGGCCTCTCGCTCGGCCCTGAGCTGCCGTCGCAAACCCTGTGTTTGAGAAAGATATTAGCACAACTTAATAGAAAGAAAACTTACTAGAAGAAAACTTACAGAAGAAATGCCAACCAATGCTACCTGAGCACATCAGCATCGCTTGCATCCCTGGGAGTCATGGAATCCACTCCCCCCGGTGCTTAGAGACAAGGTGTTCCCTAGGTCACTTATTGTCCCCTGGAGAGCACTGGGCCCCATAGGTGGTATGCACAGGTGCCCCCTCGTCCATTTGCTAAGCACTTATTAAACACCAACTGTGTGTTAGCCACTGTGCTGGGGCCTGGGCCTTCCAGAGATGAGTAGCAAATCCCTCTGTGAGGCCTGGGCTTAGACCCACCCTCCTACTGCCCTGGTGTCCTTCCTGCCTGCCCCCTCCCCACTCCCTACCCGCTGAGTCTCGGCAGAGCGAAGCTGACTTCCTTATCCCTTGGCCCTCTGAGATTCCTGAGACTTCTCCCAGGGCCAAACTTCTCCAAGGGGAGGAGAGAAGCTTCTTTTTCCGACTCGTCTGTATTTCAGCCTCCTTTCGTTTTATTGTGTAATCAACTGCAAACTCCCCATCCCAGCAGCACTGCTGTAGTTACCTGGAATCCAGGTTTTCTGTCTATTTGGGACACATGTCCCTGCCCCATCTACACTGTCACTTGGTAATTTGCTAATCCTTTCCTTCCTCCCTTCCTTCCTTCCTCCTTTCCTTTCATCCGTCTGCTCACCATCCATCCAATAATCCACCCAATAACCCATCTATTCATTGAGTAGTTACTATGTACCAGATCCAAACTGGACACTGGGGATGCTGACATAAACAAACACAGGTCCAGCACCACATGAGCCTGTGACCTGGTAAGGAAAATGAAAATCTTCACAGGTGCTTACAAAGAGCATGACGGGAACAGTGTGATGAGCCAAGGGAGGTGATAATTAGTTCTGGGGTGCATGGGAAGGTGACACCAAAACACTGACATTTGAACTGATTTTGAGAGTGAACGGGAGCAGGGGAGGCCACCCAGCACCGTGGTGACTTAGAGGTTTAAAATAACAGGGTGTGAACAGAACAAACAAATGTCAAAAACTCAGTATGATTGCAGCAACACAGCCATATAGGAGAGAAATGTAAAGTAAGATTCAGTGTCAACCAGCCAGAGTTGGGGAACCGCAAGTGCCAGACTAGGGTCTCTGGACTTTTCTGGAAGCCCAGGGGGCCACTGGAGGTGGCGGGCAGTCTGGGGAGGCAGTTGAGCTGCAGCAGTCAGCCTGGAGGGGGCTAGATAGGAGGTCGGGGGTGTCGGGAGGTGGACCTGGTGGACCCAGTGAGAGATGGATCTGGAAGGGGGTGGGGGATGGTCAGGGAAGCAAGGCATCTGCCTCGGAGGGGCCAGAATAAATAAATGAATGTTGTTCCTGTGGCAGCCAAAGAGCTTGGTGAGACCTGTTCAGCCCAGCTTGTGCACAGTGCTCCAAGTGCTGCCTGGCAACCAAGGGAAGCAAGCCCTCTGCCAGCCTGGAATTAGTGATTCCCTAGGGAAACGCACCCATGTCTGCACAAGAGCCCGCCCTCCTGGGACAGCATCTGGGCCCCTCTGCGAGGCTGTCCAGCTGGACTTGAGCTAAGGACGAGGCAGCAGTCAGAGAGCGGCCCTTGGTCTCTGCGTCTGAGTGACCTGGCAGCCACATCCACAAGGCCTGGGGGAACACAGAGCCCAGGCTGTGACAAATCACACTCTCTCTTTGCGTAGTTACACACTGTAGAAGCCAACATTCTTTCATCAACATCCAATTCACTTATTCATTCCATTGCTGTTGCAAGGCTCTAAGTGCATGGATATAAAGGACTAGTCCAGGGCGGCAAACGGTTGCAGTGAAGAGAAAACTTGAATTCCCACCCCGAGGTGGGGAAGCAATCAAGAGCTCTGCACAATGAGAGCGAGGGGTGGGCATCCCTCCCTAGCAGCTGAGACACAGGTTAAGACAATGAAGACGCCTGCGTCCCATAGCAGAGCGCCAGCTTGGGCTCCCGACTCCAGCTTCCTGCAAATACAGGCCAGGGGAGGCCACGGTGATGGCTCAAGTAACTGGGGTCCTGCCATCCATGTGGGAGACCTGGGTTGAGCTCCTGGCTTTGACCTGGCCCAGCCTCAGCCCCCGTGAGGATGTGAGGAGAGAACCCGGGGATGGGAGGTCTCTCTCAGTTCTCCATCTCTCAAATAAACAAATATCTTAAAGTGATCATGAAAAGAAGGGGATGAAATAGATCCTGCACCTGCTAACTTCATGACAACGATTCTTCTTTTTGTAAGTTTGATTTCATTCTTCATCAGCAAATCATAACTTAGGAGGTATGATGTGATGTTTCAACATGTGAGCATATTGTGGGAAAGTCAAACCAGGCTGATTAGCAAACATTGATCACTTCTTGTGATGAGAGCATTTAAAATCTCCTCTTTCATCTGTTTTTTTTTTCTTTTTTGACAGGCAGAGTGGACAGTGAGAGAGAGAGACAGAGAGAAAGGTCTTCCTTTGCCGTTGGTTCACCCTCCAATGGCCGCCGCGGCCAGCGCGCTGCGGCCGGCGCACCACGCTGATCTGATGGCAGGAGCCAGGTGCTTCTCCTGGTCTCCCATGGGGTGCAGGGCCCAAGCACTTGGGCCATCCTCCACTGCACTCCCTGGCCACAGCAGAGAGCTGGCCTGGAAGAGGGGCAACCAGGACAGAATCCGGCGCCCCGACCGGGACTAGAACCCGGTGTGCCAGCGCCGAAAGGTGGAGGATTAGCCTAGTGAGCCGTGGCGCCGGCCTCAGCTGTTTTGAAACATCCAATGTGTTATTTGTAATTACAGTCATTGCACTGCGCCATAGGAGACCAGAACTGATTTCTCCTATGTGACTGAAACTCGGTACCCACTAACCAACGTCCCCTCTTTCCGGATTCGCTCCCCTGCCTCCCCCCGCCCAGGGCACCACCGTTCTACTCTCTCCTCCTCTCAGGGACCTTCTTAGATTTCACTTGTACGTTGAGGTCTCACAGTATTCATGACGGTGACTGTGTGTGGTATCTCCTTCCATCTTCTCAGTAGCTCTGTGAAGGGAATCGATGCTCGCTGGTTAGCAGATGAGGAAACTGAGGCACAGGGTGTTTGGGGGCACTTGCCCATTGCTTGCAGGGCCAGGGTTTAAATCCACAGTGTGGGGTTAGAAGATCCGAGTCCTGGGCCTACTCAGTCTGTGGCTTCAGACAGATTATGTGGCTTAAGTGGACACCCTTTTCCCTTCTGAAATGAGCGTGTGGCTTGAATTAGGCCCCTGGTACTACATTTCTAATCCAAGCAAGAGAATAGGCTCACTGTCAAATGAATAAAGTTTCACAGAGAGCGTTTTCATTGCATTCTATGTTGGAAGATCTCTTCTCCTGCGGCATAAAAATAAAACGGATCCTGGATCGTGCACCTGCAATGGACTCCATCGCTTCTATGCTCTGGCCTTGTTCTTTCTGCTGATCCCATTAAGCAAACAGGCGTGCAGGTCTCCCCCATGCCTGGCCCAGGCAAGGTGTGTTCTCACAGCACCCTGGGGAGGTGCGCAGGAAGTAACATGCCCACGGGTACAGCCCCATATTCTGTTGTTTTGCAGCTTCAAGCGAAGTGCATTCGTGGACTTTTCCCAAACTGTGTTTTGAGGACCCCTGGGTTCGTGTGCTTGGAGATGCTATGGGACTGAAGGTGTTCTGTGTTCAGACACGCTGGGAGCACATCAAGGCTGGAATGCCTCCCGACATTGGTAGGCTGGGGCCGTTAGTGCTTTCTAAGGGGGAAGAAGCGTCAGGGTTTTCCAAACTGCCTGGAACAGAGACTCTTTCAAGGAGCACCTAGCAAAATGAGGATTCTTCCAACTACTACCCCTGGGGAGAAGCACACTGCCATGGGCTTAGGAATCACTGCTAAGCAGAGGCTGAGCCGACATCATAAATGTGCTCCAATACAAAAGCCCAGAAGGTCCCCGCCTGACACACAGTAGGGGTGCTCATTAAATGGAAGCAAAAAGGGGAGCCCTGTCTCCAGCTGGGAGTGACCGGTGGATCTCACTCCCCCCTTCCCCTGGCTGGGGGGAGGGGCGCACGTTGGGTCTGATGATCCTAACATGCTGGGAGTGCATTATCTAAAATGACATTCATAGCTGGGAGCCAAATGTCCCTTTTTGCCACTTGTGATATTTTGAGAAGATGAACCACTTAGCAAGGGAGGGATGGTTCCCACCACGCTTCTAAGAACACACCCTGTCCGCAGGAGGTTTACTCAGTTTATTCAGTGGGTCCTTGTCCCCGATGCCTGGCTGGAGTGTTTTACTCTGAAGCTGCGTGCTTCCACAGTGCCCGCTGCCTTCTGCAGGATTTTCACAAGCTAATATTTTCGAAGTTGAATGGTACTGGAGTTGTTTGTTTGTTTGCTTCCCTCCAATTCTAAAACCAGGGCAAGAATATCCCAATGAGGAGGACTATGCTTATAAAAGCGGTCAGTTTGTCATTTTCTCATGCAAAAATAAAAGAATCTTAAAATATTAACAGAATAACACACGCAATTATTACAGAAGTGTCTGCTTACCTTTTAAAAACTAATTTACTTGGAAAGGAAATTCTCTCTTTTTCTTTTTCTGTTCTACTTCCACCCTTTAAATAATCCTCACTTTTTCCCCTTGGCATAAAAAGAATAAATTATTTCTATAAAATGTTTGAAAAATACAAAAGTCATAAAGAAGCAAATAAAAATAGCCAATAATTCTATCACCCGGAAAACCCCACTATCACTTATTTATGAGTTTCTTTTATATGTACTCCATATATACTTCTTTCATTTTTTAATATTTCTTTCACTAGAACTACATTTATACTTGCACATATATATTCATAATTATACGTCTATCCATCACACTAAAAGGAAATACACTTATGAAGAACCATTTTTCACCAAATCAGGGATGCACCGGATAGAGTGTTCTAGCTTGCTTTTTCACTTAGCACAGTCTCTTAAGTGGTTTCCCATTCCAAATCGCCCACAGTGCCGGCTCATGGCTCAGGGACAGACTGACGGATTTACAGGCTGCTGTCTAACGTGACAAGTCGTTGTGCCATTCACATCAATGACTCTTCTCAAAAGCAATCAAACTCAGCATCGCCATCACCACCTGATGTGTTGATATCAGCTCCTGTCATTGTTTTCTGAAGCCATACATTTTAAGTTAATTGCAAACAAATTGCTCTGCTTAATTAACGTGCATTACTAATGGTATTATCTAATATGCATATGAATGGATTTTCTGACAGTCTCACAGGGGCTGAAGGAACCCTGTGAGGATGGTAACCCTGGGAGAGAAGTCAATTGCCCAGAACCCAGGTGTGGAGTGGACCCCAGGCAACCTACTGACCCTGCTGGGAGCTCAGGGCATGTGGTACACAGGACCCTGCGGGTTATGTGCCAAGCCGCATGACACAGCTAAGATCAGGGTGACCGAGCGGTATCTGGTTTTACTATCAAAAGTCTCTGTCCTCAGCACTGCTGTGGGAATGTGGACGAGTATCCAACTGGCCATTTGTAGCATGGGGATAATCATTGCGCAGTTCTAACTCAAGTAAGTTAACACTGGTAAAGGGAACACAATAGTGCTCAGTAACCTTAACTGTTACCACGGGTGTCGTCACCGGCCCGTTCTATAGCAGAAGCAGGTAAGTCTGCATCCAGGGCCAGGACCAGGCAAATGAGGCCCCATGTGCAGAACTTCAGGAAGTGCCCTGTGGCGCAGCACATGAAGTCATGGCTTGCAAGCGTCCCATATCTCAGGGCTGGTTCAAGTCCAGCTATTCTACTTCCAGGCCAGCTCCTGATAAGGTACCTGGGAAGATAACGGTCCATATACTTGAGTTCCTGCCAACCATGCTGGAGACCAGGACGCAGTTTCTGGCTCCCGGCTTCCTCTTGCCCCAGACCTGGCTATTGGGCCATTTGGGGAGTGGACCAGTGGACAGAAGATCTTTTTCTGTCTCTCCCTCTGTCTCTCTGTCACTCTGCCATTCAAATAAATGAGTCTTTCATTTTTTAAAGGATTCTCTCTCTCTCTCTCTCTCTCTCTCTCTCTCTCTCTCTCTCTCTCTTCCTCCCTCTCTCTCTCTCAGGGTCACTACCTCCCTTTCGACCCTGCTGGTGTGACCTTTCCCCATTTTCCCAGCTTAAATCAGATCTGGGTGACCCCGAAGTCCCTCTGCTCTCATTGAACACCCTTGCCACTAAGCAATTCTTTCTGGCTTTGACAACCTTGTTCTAAAACAGGACCCCAAGGAATTAAAGTGCTCTCCAGGCCAACGCGGGTTTAATGGCTTGTTCTCTCCACAGAAATGGAGTCCTGAGAGCCTCATTCTCCCTCTCACCTCTGTGACTTTCTAATGGATACGCCAGAGGACAGTGGTGGCAGTGGGGCCAAAGACACGCCATTCTCACTAAATTCTCACTTGATCCTTAATCTTTAGGAGGCAAATGTGCAGAAAAAGCTTTGTCCCAAAAAGTTATGGGAGCCACGGTGTTCCTTATTACCTTGCTTTTATATATATATATATATATATATATATATATATATATATTTTATTTATTTGAAAGACAGAGTTACAGAGAGATGTAGAGACAGAGAGAGAGGTCTTCCATCCGCTGGTTCACTCCCCCAGAGGGCTGCAATGGCCAGAGCTGCGCCGATCCAAAGCCAGGAGCCAGGAGCTTCTTCTGGGTCTCCCATGCAGGTGCAGGGGCCCAAGGACTTGGGCCATCTTCTGCTGCTTTCCCAGGCCATAGCAGAGAGCTGGATCGGAAGTGGAGCAGCTGGGACTAGAACTGGTGCCCATATAGGATGCCGGCACTTCAGGCCAGGGCATTAACCCACTGTGCCACAGCGCCGGCCCCACTACCTTGCTTGCAATCCTTACCCAGGTGACACCTTCCACTGCTTAACTGCTCAGCAGAACAGCTGCTTGCTGGGCGCTGAGAGTCAGGAAGCCGAGCCTCACCGGGGATGGGGATGTTGGGGAGATTCAGTGGAATCTGCGTCCTCCATAGTCTTGTCTTGAGAGGGCAAGTCAAGGAGTAAGTTCAGTGTTACTGTTTTCAGATGCTTCTCAGGCAAGAAAGAAACTGGCGTTCGTTAAGCTCCTATCACGTGTGCCTTCTTCTTAGTATTATTATCCTCACTCAGCACCCGGGTAAACTGAGGCTCATGGAGCAAGTTAGAGGCAGAACGAGGAGCTGGAGCAGGACCTGCTGTCCTCTGCCCACCGTGTGTACATCCCTGGGTCCCAACACTCTGGGTGTAGGTTTGGGCCTCATTTCAATGGAAGGACCTGCACAGACGTGGGTCTTGGATCTCTCAGCCCATTCTCCTTAGAGGGAGGGCAGCGTAAGCACTGATGGCCAAGGTCATATTCTGGACCATCTTGTTGGAATGCAAAAGACGTCTCTGGAGGCTCACAAGCAGTGAGCCAACGAATGGCTCAGGGCTGAACATGGGAGCCAGAGCCTCAGCGGGGGGAGACCCCCCACAATCAGCCCATCTTGGCAAGGTCCCAGTAAGTGACCTCTCCCTGCCTCCCAGCAGTGAACAGGCCATTCTGGCTCCTGAGGTCCCCAGCTAAATGATCTCAGACCTTTCTAGTTCCCTCCCTGAGGAGGCAGAAATGAATTTTTAATATGGGGAAAATTACTCCAAAATGAATAATATATGTTGTGAAATATGTGTAAATATATATGGATCTGTGGGGAATACATATTTGGTTTATTCATTCGTATATGTATATATTTTCCATTCTTGAATTCATTTATTCACTTGTATTTTCTTCCATCCATTTGCATCTAACTAACCATAACAAGTCCTTCCTTACCTGGGTGCCATACTTCATGTTAGGGATACAGAATTGAATAAGACAAAAATCCTACTTTTAAGGAACTCATGGTCTAATAGATTGAGCGGTCACTTACATCCATAATTGTGTTACAGTGCTTTGGGCTCCACAGTCGAGATCTATGCAGTTTTCTGAGCATCCAGAATTGATCATCGCGCTTGGAAGTTAGGAGGAATCTTGATGGGAGAGGGGGAAACTGAGTAAGACTTCCTGCAGCAGAGGAGCCGGGGCGGGGAGGGCGGTAAGGATGGGAGCGAGCGTAAGCCCCACCCATGTGGAAATGCCCATGGCTCCTGTCATTTCTCATTCATCCTCAACTCAAGACAGCCATGGTGCTCTGGGAAGGGTCTAGGGCAGGAGAGAAGGCGACATTCTTCACTCTCCCTGCCCACTGCTATCTGCCACCAGCAGACGGAGTGAGGGTTTTCAACTGCTCAGGAGATGGTCTGGACCCTGGAGCACCCCACGTGGCTGCAGGGCCCCACCCAGGCCTCCTGGAGAGAGCACAGCCCGGGCGACCGCTCTTGGGGTCTCTGGGCATCCTCAGCTGCCACGGGCCTGAACTGTGGAGAGGGGAAGGAGATTCACTCCAGACACTCAGGAGCATTATTTGTTGCAGAGAGCGAATCCTGTTTACCACTGATGTGGAAACTTCCCAGCCTCTCTCTAAGGGACACATAAGACTTATTCTCAATTTATGTAGCATCTTTCCTCTAAATAGCTTTATAAATTTTTAATCAAAATTGTATTTTAGGAACCGAAAACTACTTGATTTCTACCAGACTGTCACATTTGAAAGGAATTTTATGAAACCCAAATGGGATTTTTAATGCCTATATTTCTTCTTCAAGTGAGTTTCCAACCAAGGCTTTCAGATTTTCTTTTTTTTAAGAGGACCTATTATAGACAATGTCACATCCAGAAACGTGACACTCAGTAAGTGACATTCTATTTTAATTCACTTTGACAAAATAATGAACTCTATTTGTAGGAGCAACAGAGCCTTGTCTGACAAGGAAATATCTCTGAAGTACTATAAATGAAAAAAAAAAAATTTCTTTTTCTGAAAAAGCAGCAAGTTTGAGATTTTGGAAAAACTTTTTGGAAACCGTGGGCAATGTCTAGGAATCGGTAGGGAAGTCCCACGGTAGGCACATCTGGCTGTTCAGCAGTTATGACTGGATTTCTGGCTGGGCCCCGCACGTGTCATCCTCCTGCTGTCAGATTTCCCACCCCAGGAGCCACTATCAGTGCCCGTGGGGAGCAGCGGCTCTGGGCTTCAGGACAGCCTAGGTGTCCTGCCCGTGCTGGTGTCGCCTGTCCCAGGGACACACACCCAGGTGAAAGCCGACAGTGGCTGGGATGAACTCCAGGCAGCAGCCCCTGTGGCCGATCCAGTGCCTCATCCAGCCCAGGGCTCAGCCGAGAGGAAGGAATGCCGAGAGGAAGGCGTCCTCAGAGCCTCTCTGTCTGTAACAGCTGATGCTGGACACATCTCTGCGCTCGGGTTTTCCTTAACAAAAAGCTGAGTGGGAAGGAGAGGCTAAGTTTCATGCTGGGTCTAGGAAATTTGAGTTATGAGGAGCTTTCTAGAAAAAAGGGGTTGGGGACTTTGGTCCTAATAGACCAAAATCCCTACTAGGTCATAAATCCCAGTGAAAGTGCCCCTCAGCTGCTCAGGCTCCTCAGGGGAGGGCAGGCAGCTGGTTTCACAGCGGGACCTGAAGGCAGGTGTCCCAGCTTGGGATCCCGGCTGTCCCAGTGCTTGCTTTCCTTTATCCTTCTAATACCATGGTCACCATTGTCCATTGTTACTGGCATTCTCTGCCTATAGACAAAAGATACTGACAGGCAGGTAGATAGATAGGGGCTGGCACTGTGGCACAGCGGGTTAAGCCACCGCCTACAACACCCCATCCCCTATGAGTGCTGGTTCAAGTCCTGGCTGCTCCACTTCCCATCCAGCGCCCTGCTAATGCACCTGGGAACGTGGCAGAAGAAGCCCTGAATGCTTGGGCCCCTGTCACTCACACGGAAGACCTGGCTGGAGTTCCTGGCTCCTGGCTTCAGCCTGGCCCAGCCCTGTCTGTCGCAGCCACTTGGGGAGTGAACCAATGGATGAAATATATCTCTTTCCCTCTCCCTCTCTCTGTGTAACTCTTTCAAATAAATAAAAAATAAATCTACAGAAGATGAGAATCACCTTTTTTAAGTCATTTTTTTTTTATTTGAAAGTCAGAGTTACAGAGAAGCAGAGTCAGGGAAGGAGACTTTCCATCTGCTGGTTCACTCCCCAGATGGCTGCAATGGCTGGGGCTGGGCCAGGCTGAAGTCAAGAGCCAGGAGCTTCTTCCAGGTCTCCCACATGGGTGCAGGGGCCCAAGCACTTGGGCCATCTTCCACTGCTTTCTCAGGCCACCAGCAGGGAGTTGGCTCAGAAGTAGAGCAGCCAGGACATGAACAGGTGTCCACATGGGATGCTGGTGTCGCAGGCAGTAGCTTTACCTGCTATGTCACAATGCCAGCTTTGATTTTGCTAATTTTTTCTATGGTTCTCCTGTTTTTATTTATTTATTTATTTAATTTTATTTTATTTTATTTTATTTTATTTTTAGAGGAGAGGCACAGAGAGAGAGAGAGAGGTCTTCCATCTGATGATTCACTCTCCAATTGGCCACAACAGCAGGAGCTGCATCAATCTGAAGCCAGGAGCCAGGAGCTTCCTCTGGGTCTCCCACGTGGGTGCAGGGGCCCAAGGACCTGGGCTATATTCTACTGCTTTTCCAGGCCATGGCAGAGAGCTGGATCAGAAGTGGAGCAGTCGGGTCTCAAACAGGCACCCATATGGGATGCCGGCACTTCAGGCCAGGGCATTAACCTGCTGTGCCACAGCGCTGGCCCCACTCCTGTTTTTTTTTTTTTTTTTAATTAAAATTAAAAAAAAATTAAAAAATCAATTGGTAGATATTGATCCACATGGTTGGGTTCTTTTCTCCTTAAAAACTTGCCATCCTAGTACATATAAAGCTAGAGATTTTTTTTTCTTATTACTCATAAGACAGTCATGTCCCTTCATAACACATTCATGGGGATGCAAGCTCCTTGAGAAAGGATTAGGAAACAGAGAGAGCCCGGGGTCCCAGAGGCCTTGTGAGGTGGCATTGTGTGGGCAGAGCCCACTGTGAACATCACCCACACCGCCCGTTACCATGCCAGGGAGCTGGCTCCAAACAGACGAGATTAATACTGTGTGTGAATGTTCTGGTCTGATAGTCCTTTCTGTTCTAAAGCTCAGTTACAGACACTACAGTAGGTATTTCAAAAAATTTTTTTCAAATAAGAAAAAAAACACTTGACTGCTGGAGGACTCCTGGAAGGTCCTTCATCCGTCCAGGGCTGAGGAGTAATGAGGCTGGCTCCGTGGCTCCCCACGTCAAGTGGCCTTTTTGTTATTATTAAATATAATCTATTACAATAGTATCACCAGCACTAGTCAAATTAACATTAAATATATGTCATCACTAAAATACAATTTTTTCCTTGAATGTTTAACAGTTTTTGTTGAATTTCTTAAGAATATTTCACTCATACATTATATGTGATAAGCAGTAATGGGAAACCCATGAACCTATGACTCAATTTAAGAAATAAAATATCGCCAGTGCCACCGAGGTCTTTTTCTCTAATTGCATTTCATTGCCTCCCACAGCCTCCTGCATTAAAGAACAACCATTACACGAATTTTGTGTCTATCTTTCCCTAGCTTTTCTTTACAACAATGATTCTCCCCACTAGATATCAAAATCATTAAGGAGGTTTTTTTTTTTAACACTAGTGGGAGTTTGATTCTGTTTTGGACTTTTTCTCTTGGAAGTCACACAGAGCAACAAGGAGAAGGGACAAAAAAGAAAAAGGAAAAACATAAACATCATTTTATATGAAACGCACAAATTCCACTGCATGTAAGCAATGAACGTAGCACGTGAGACCAGCAGGGCCTGTGGGGATCCTGTAAGAGACCGAGAGGGGAGGAGCTGGGAAGAAGCAGCCTCGGAAGTCGTCCAGGGAAAGCACAGCCCTGGTAGGAGAGGACAAGCCCCTAGGCGGGGGCTTCCACAAGCAGGCTAGGAAGCAACGGAGAGAAGCAGCCACCGGCGCCACGGCTCCTGCCCCGAGGGCCACAGCTCAGACAGCACAAATAGATACTCAGAGGCCCGAGTGCTCCCACGTGTGGCAATGGCTAATAAAGGAGGAAACACAGTTGCTTCTAGAAGAAGCCCTCTGACCAGGTTAGGTGCAGGGAGGCAGAGCAAGTGCGGTGAGGGGGCCGTACCCCAAGGGAATGATCCACTACTTTAACAACAGAAACAGCACAGTGCTGTGAAATGCACAGATCTTCCATGTCCTCTTCCCCCGGTTCATTTTACAACCCCACCCACTCCCTAATGGATGCACAAAGCAACATCCAGCAGAGGGTTGGGAAACTCTTCTAAAATAGAACAGACTTACAAATATCCAGTAGGCACAGACCCTGTTAGAACACTCTCAAAGATTAGAAAACTTTCCTGTAAACAAGAAACTCATTGCACAAGAATACTAAATATGCCATCGTAAAATGTAAAAACTTATTGCAAACGATGAAGAAAGATAACAAAAATCATAAACACAAAAATTCAGGGAAAAGGTGAGACACAAACTGGCAGAATTGAGAAATGAAGTTGGAGACCTTGTTTCAGAAATAAGAAATATATCAGATGGAGCACAAGAAAGCAATACCACTGCTTATGATACAGAAGATGGAAATAAGAAAAAGATGTGCAAATGAAACAGAAAAAAAGAAAGATATAAGAAAGGATTAGGAAGGCCAGCGCTGTGGCATAGTGGGCTAAGTGCCAGTTCATATCCCAGCTGCTCCACTTCTGATTCAGCTCTCTGCTATGGCCCGGGAAAGCAGCAGAAGATGGCCCAAGTGCTTAGGCCCCTGCACCCACGTGGGAGACCCAGAAGAAGCTCCTGGCTCCTGGCTTTGGATCGGTCCAGCTCTAGCCGTTGAAGCCATTTGGCCAAAAGTCTTCCAGCAGACAGAAGATCTCTCTCTATCTGTCTCCCCCTCTCTCTCTGTAAGTCTGCCTCTCAAATAAATAAATAAAATATTTTTTAAAAAGATTAGAAAAAAAATAAAGTATATAAGCAGAAAATCTAGCACACACATAACTGATGCTTCCAAAGAAGAAAACCCAAGCTACCAAACAGAACAAATGTTTAATACAATCCAAAAACACTTCCCTGAACATACTCTAATAAAATTGCTAGATGCTAAAGATAAAGGATTCTTCTAGTAAAAAAGCAAAATGGTCAAATTACTTAAAAGGGAATGAAAACCAGGCTGATACCAGAATTTCCCCAGCACCATTTCGCACCAACAGTAAAACACAATTCTTATCACACATTTGAGGAAAAGAGACAAAGATTTTATACCCAGCCAAGCTTTCCTTCAAGTCTAAGGGCTAATAAATGGTTTAAATGTGCAACAATCCTGGGACTACTGTTCTCATGAGCCCTCCTGGAAGAACATGCTAAGAATGAATTTTAGTGAAACAAGGAAAGATTGCAGGAAACCTGACAAAAAGACTGTCAGTGAGCAAGAAATATATTTATCAGTAGACCCCAAATAAAAACAAGAATGAAAGTAAAAGTAACGGCTGGCGCCACGGCTCAATAGGCTAATCCTCTGCCTGCGGCGCTGGCACCCAGGGTTCTAGTCCTGGTCGGGGCGGTTGCCCCTCTTCCAGTCCAGCTCTCTGCTGTAGCCCGGGAGTGCAGTGGAGGATGGCCCAAGTGCTTGGGCCCTGCACCCGCATGGGAGACCAGGAGAAGCACCTGGCTCCTGGCTTTGGATCAGCGAAGTGTGCCAGCTGCAGTGAGCCAGCCACAGCTGCCACTGGAGGGTGAACCAACGGTAAAGGAAGACCTTTCTCTGTCTCTCTCACTGTCCACTCTGCCTGTCAAAAAAAAAAAAAAAAGTAAAAGTAACAAAATAGAACGTAAACAGTGTGCACTCTAACCATGTACAAATGAGAAGAAAACGCAGAAGATGGCAGAATGGAAAATAAGCAAGTTGATTCCTTCATCCCTAATAGCTGGAAGTCAACAGTTACCATTAAAACTAACCAAAGGGCAACTCCCCAGTCCTCCAACTAAGGATTAACTGTCAGAGGCTTTGGGAGGAAGAAAGCTGTAGAGAAGGAAGACTAGACACGGGTTTAATTCTCAACTTTGCTGTGTGACTTCAAGTAATTATATTGTAATTAAGTAATGAGTAAGAATATTACATGAAAGGTAGGTAATTAGCACAATGTCTCGGGACATCTAAATCCCATATCAGAGTGCCTGGTTCCTGTCCTGGCTCCTTCACTTCTGATCCAGATTCCTGCTAATGCACAGCCTATGAGGCAGCAGATGATGGCTTACGTGCATGGGCCTCTGCCACCCACATAGGAGACCTGGATGGAGTTCCTGGCTTTTGGCTTCAGCCTGGCCCACCCCCACCATTGCAGGCATTTAGGGAGTGAACAACTGAATCAAAGATTTCTTTCTCTTTATCCTCTTCCTCTCTTCCTCTCTCTCCTCTCTTTCAAAGAAATTGAAAATAAATAAATTTTAAAAGACTATTACATGGGGACCAGTGCTGTGGCATAGTAGGTTAAGCCTCTGCCTGTGGAGGCATCCCGTATGAACATGGGTTCATGTCCCGCTGCTCCTCTTCTGATCCAGGTCTCTGCATGTGGCCTGGGAAAGCAATGGAAGATGTCCCAAGTGCCCAGGTCCCTGCACCCATATGGGAGTCCCAGGATGTCCTGGCTCCTGGCTTCAGATAAGCTCAGGTCCAGCCATTGCAACCATTTGGGGAGTAAACCAGAGCATGAAAGACCTTTCTCTCTGTCTCTTCCTCTCTCTCTCTCTCTCTCTCTCTCTCTCTCTAACTCTGCCTCTCAAATAAGAAATAAATCTTTAAAAATATAAAAAAAGAATATTATATAAAATTTCAAATATGAAGACACCTAGACCACTCTCTGGAACACAGAAGGTGCTCAATGTTTTTACTGGAAAATTACCCAAAGGCGGGCTTGGGCCAACCCTAAGACCCTGGCTATTTGTATTAAGGGGCTTTCTTCTCATTAAAGGGAAGAGCCAAGAACTCCATTGGTCTTCTGTGTTGCTAATTTCTGCATTGGAGGTGATTCTAAGAATGGAAGACACTGCTTTTCCCTTTTAGTTTCCTACTGTAGAGGATTTGACCCACCAGGGAAAGCTGGAGCCATCCCAAGACTTTTTCTTAATTTTTCTGACTAGTTCTTACCACAGCATTATAATTTTTTGTTTGCTTCTCTCTCTCTCTCTCTCTCTCTCAATTGCATGCTCTCTCTCTCTCATTTCCCCAAACATGTAAACATTATTTAAAAATATTTTTCTAATCTTATTATTCTTGTGAGTTCATTTTTACCAAGTTAATTTTAACTTTTAATTTTGGTACTTTAGCCTCAAATCCATCTCCTTGCACTTTTTAAATGTTTTACCTTATGGTTTTATTGTAATATTTCATCTCATTTACTTTTATATTTTAACCTTTCATTTTATTAGTGTATAGCCTTTCACATTTTCTTTTAAATCTCCACCATTTAATTTTATTGTTATTTTTAAGTTCCTAACCTTTTGCTTTCATTGTGATTTATATTCTTTATAAATTCATACTGCTCTTTTTATTGTGGCTTTAATCTCCTTCTAAACCTCTATACTCCCTCTCATGATTGAAATAATCTCATTCATTTTTACCCCCTCTATAAAAATTATGACAAATTTCCGTTTTTTTACCATGGCCAGACAGAACATGTCGCCATGGATGTGGAAGCGAAAGAAAATCTCATCCTGTAAGGAGAGGAGAACCTGCATTTCCCCGTTCCTTCACACCGTGTTCCTTCCCAAGGCTATTCCTACCTACCTCAAGGTCTCTACCTCACCCCCTGAAAATCCAGGAGATCCATGGCTTAGCCTTCCGGAAACCAAGTGTGGGGTGAAGGCAGGAGGAGACAAGGGAAGGCAGGCAGAGAACCTGAAACAGTTTACTTTGCAACACTGTTCTCAGAGGGGCCCCCACCACCCTCACACATGGAAAGCTGCAAGAATCAGCTTTTTCAAGAATCAGCTTTTTCAAGAAGGCATGTTGCAAGCAGGAAAGGGCCTCTCACCCACCTTTTTCTGCTTCCTGGATGCTTCCCTAACCCTTGCTATACAAACGTGGCAAACTGCTTCTCTGGGAGGCAGTTCCCTTGTGGAACTAACTCTACCCTCTGCTGTCTCCTTCACTGTCACAAGTAAATACAGCTTTCTTTTGAGCAACTGCCAGTGGAGGCTGATTATTTGGCAATATCGTCAGTGCACAGGCCCATGTGTCTAACGCTCTGCAGAATGCGAATTCTCTTTGTCCAGATGACACACTTGATTAGGGAAAATGCATTACTTCCTAGCAATTTTTACTTTCTAATATTCTAGGAGAAACTTCCTGTTTTCAAATTCATCAACTCCAAGTCAGTTAGACCCTGCTGAAAGAATTTCATTCCAGGGGGTTATTAAACTTTGCTTTAACTGCTGCAGGAGACCTGTTTTCCCTCTCGCTTCCCACCAAGTAGAACACTGATTACTCCAATCCATTTCCATCTGTGCTGTACACTAGGCTGTACCGTGAACCCTCACCTCGTTTGTGCTTAGACAATCACCTCAAGGTAGAGAGAAGCCTCATGGCAACTCTTGAGCACACTGTGAGCTTCCACAGGTGTAATTGATTCTCGCCCGCACAACTAGCAATGGGAGTAGAAGCCAGAAAATAATTACAGCTGTAATGGGTTTGGAGAGTGAGGTATAGGATGCTTAATTCCCACAGCTTTGCCAAGCAAGGACAATTATTCAAAACTCACAGTTCCCAAGCCACTGTCCTATTGAGGCCTGGAAGTAATCTGATTTTATACAGCTGATTGTAATAAAGTCTTCAAGCTAAATAAAACACCTGGCCAAAATTTCCTATGCCCACAACTGCTGAAACATGGTCTGGTTACCTGGCTTCTGAACTTTGAGTCTGTTATGAATACTCCGGACAAAATGTTTGTAGGCACATAGTGATACATGTTTGTTGGAAGGGTTAATGACTCAAAAAATGGTACCTTCCCATTTTTAAGATACTTCCTTTCTCCACTGTCTTTGGATCCTTCTTCTAAATGTATATATTTATCTTCCTATTTTCTCTCTCTCTCTAAGATTTATTTAATTTATTTGAAAGGCAGAGTGACACAGAGAGACAGAAAGAGATTTTCCATCTGCTGGTTCACTCCACAGGTGGCTGCAACAGCCCAGGCTGGGCCAGGCTGAAGCCAGAAGCCCAGAACTCCGTTTGGATCTCCCACGTGGGTGGCAAAGGCCCAAGTCCAAAACAGACCAGGGCTTTGACATCAGGATGCTGACCTTGCAGGTGACAGTTTAGCCAGCTGCACCACACTGCTGGCCCCTGTCTTCCTGTTTTCTAATCAAAGGGGAACCTGAGGTTTTTCAGACCAGAGTTCTGCTTTGGGAGCAGATTGGTTGGAAGTGTTGTCAATCCACACAAGGTCATCAGTAGCCCTGGACATTTTCTTGGACTTCAATCTGTAGACAAGGGTAATGTGGCTCAACGTGGATGCTTCCATGCTGGCCCTGAACAAGAGTCTGCAGGATGTTTCTAGAAAGGGCCAGAGGGTAGATATTTTAGGCTTTTGGAGTCACATGTTCTGTGTTACAATGACTCCATTCTGCCATCATGGGCAAAAGCAACCACAGGCAATATGTAAACAAGTGTGGTTGTATTCTAGTTCAAGTTTATGTATGGATACTGAAATTTGAATTTCACGTCATTTCTGTGCATCATAAATTCTTCTTTTGATTGTTTTGACTCAGTTAAAAATGTTTAAAAAAAAAAATCCTGCTTGTAGGCCATTAAAAAAATGGGCCAAATCTGGCCACATCTGGTCAGTGACTATGGTTTGCCAACCCCTGCTGTGGGAACCACCCAATGAAAGATTCTTTTGATGCTCAGATGGCATTTTTCAAAGAATTCATATAGGTCTTTTATCTGGCCTGCCCTCTGTTGAACTCCCACTTCAAAGCCTTGCTATTGCTCATAGGTGAGTGTGCTACCTGGAAGCCACCCCCTTATCATGAAAGACAGAAAGAGGGGTGGTTGCTTATTCATAGACACCATAGTTACTGTCGTTTTTCAAGACTAACCTTGAAAGATAACTCGCTCATTAGCTAATTAGCGTTGTCAAGAAGGACTACAGATCCAATGCTGCTAAAACCAAAGTCATCCTTTCTGGCAATGGGAAACTGACTTACGGCCAATAGCCCCAAGGAACAAGTCAACTCTTTCAGTCACATGCCATACATTTGGCAAACAATTTAGCTCCAAGAAGGCATCTGGAAACTATATTTCTCGAGTTTATTCCATGGGTATTTACCAGGATGGTTTATGAACAAGATGGGCATTTGGTCCACCTGTCTTAAATTTTTCCCAGGCAAGAATGATGGCTGAGTGCATCAGGTGTGTGCTGCGGAGGGTCCTCACATGCCTCTTTGCCCCTTGTTCCTGCCTCTGTCCTTGCCAGGCTCCCCAGCTTTCTTTACGGGACACAGAACCTGAGCCTGCTGGCTGCCCAGGAAGGCAGGTTTGCCCCAAGTACAGATCAGCAGGAGTGCAAGCCACACTGCACGCCAGGTACCCCCGACTGAGTGTACTGGGGAGCCCTGGGAGCAGCTGAAAGGCCCCTGTATGACTGGAAAGCTGTCAGCCAGCCATGAATTTTTCTCTTCCACCACTGATAATCAGATAAAAACGACTGGCCCCCTCCACAGGAAAAAAAGTTGCCTTTGATAGCTGGAGTCCTAGCGTAAAAGTCTGTTCTAGACCTTTTCAAACCCATTCCAGGATGCAGCCGAGTAAGAGATGCATGGATGCAGGCTGTGGAGGTGGGATTTCCCGAATGGGGTTTTGGGATTATCCACCCATTCCTGTTCAGGGACAATTAGGCATTTGCTATAAAGGTATTGTGGAGGCCAGCGCTGCAGCTCACTAGGCTAATCCTCCGCCTGCGGCGCCGGTACCCCAGGTTCTAGTCCCAGTTGGGGCGCCGATTCTGTCCCAGTTGCTCCTCGTCCAGTCTAGCTCTCTGCTGTGGCCCGGGAAGGCCCAAGTGCTTGGGCCCTGCACCTGCATGGGAGACCAGGAGGAAGCACCTGGCTCCTGGCTTCAGATCGGCGCAGCACGCCGGCTGTAGCAGCCATTTAGGAGGTGAACCAACAGAAGGAAGACCTTTCTCTCTGTCTCTCTCTCTCTCACTGTCTAATTCTGCCTGTCCAAAAAAAAAAAAAAAGTATGGTGGAGAGCCATGCTCACTGCATCACGCATGCCTGCCCTGCATGGAAGGAGGCGTGAGAGGACTTCCTCAGTGTGGTCTCAGTGTGACTCCCGCACCTCTCTTGTTCTGCTGGGTTTACTGATTTCTGCACACTGTGCATGATGTACCTCAGTGACTGTCCATGCTGGCCGCACTGCAGGATCACTAGGGAGCTTTTACAACAGAGACCAATCTAGACCAATGAAATCCTAATCTGGGGCGGGGCCTGGCTGAGCAAGGGCCAGAAGGTCCCCAGGTCCTTCCTGTGCACCCAGAGCGGACAGCACCGATTTCTGCTGAGTCCTCCTCCATGGTGTTTGCTGCTGGGAAAAACCAAGTCCCAAACATGCCAGCTTCTAGCAGTGACTGGGCAGGGGCTCATGGCTTCCACTCCCATTGCTCTCTCTCCAGACACCATCCCAGCCTTTGGGCTTTGCTTTCCACTTATCAACGTATCTTAAACATGACTTTGTCTTATTGCAACCTGTTCTGTTCTAGTTAGAGGCATTTGTGGGCAACGTACTCGAGCCAGCTGAACCTAAAGTGAATGGGAGAGGTCATTGTAATGTCACAGGGCTATGGACATGGATATGGGAGCAAGTGGCTGGACCAAAAGATGAACAAAACTCAGGATGGAGGGAAATATCGGAAACCAAGGCGTCCTCTCTCCTGGTCTCTCTCCTCTCTATTGCTACTCTCGTCTAAGCTTCCGGTTCACTGTGCGCTGTAGCCCAGACTTCCTGTCTCCTCTTTGAAAGCTGGCACGGCCGTGGTCAGCCGGTCAGTGAAAAGTGCTCTCACCGAGCAGTCGCCACATTCTCAGGACAAAGACTGCAACTGGCCCCGCTGGGGTCGGTGAACCTCACCAGGTCTGTGCCTCCAGAGCCACGAGGGAAGCCTAAAGAAGTTCCACGGCCTCCAGGCCCGCTGCCGTGATGGGGAGGGAGGGGAGTTGTCTGAGGAGGAGGCTGTGGGCCAGCAGGTAACCCAGGAGATGGCTCTGACAGCAGCATTCCTGCGAGCTATCTCGAGTCCTACAGCCGTGCTCAGCATGGACTGCAACTAGATCTAGCTGGGATTTGGTCTTGGGACCCTGAGAATGTCCAGGAAACCGTAAGAAGCTTTACACAGAAGGAAAATGGGACCAATAGGTGCTGATGAGACCACCGCAGTGGACATCCAGGCACATTAGCAGGGACCTAGGTCTTCAATGCTCCTCAAGCTCACCTGGAATAATAAACTGGGACACTTTTGAGCCTGGATTTCCTTCACTCAACGTTGTGTTTTCTGAGCTAAATCCATGTTGTTGCATGAATGTAGACCACAGACTACACGTTCTCATTTTGGTATGGCAGCGATTACACGAACATGCCAAAATTAATTTATTCAGTCCACTGCTTTTGGACATTTGTGTAATAGCTTTTCCTCTCCTGTTGCAAGGGGTGCTGCTATGATCACTCTAGCCCATATTATTTCGTGACCATGTGAATAGATTTCTATTGGGCATACAACTAGAAGTGAACTCACTGAGCTGTTTTTATTCTCCTAATGGTGTCTTTTGAAAAACCAAAGTTCCCAAGAATAATATACATATATTCAGCCCTATCAGACACTGACAGGTTACCAAAACAATCATACAGCTTACACTTCCATCAGCGGTGGAGGAGAGTTCACTCCATTCCATACTCTTTCTCCTTTTTATCCATTCTGGTGGGTGTGCAGCAGTGCACTGTAACTTTAATTTGCATTTTCCTAATGACTAGTGAACCTGGGTGTATTTCCTATGGTTGTGTTTATTTTGATTACTTATTAATTGCCATTTGGATTTTATCTTTGTGCAGTGTCTTCTCAAGGCTCTTGCCCATTTTGTACTGAGTTGAGAGTTCTTTATACATTCTGGTATAAGTCGTTTGTTGGATATTCAAGGAGACTTCAAAAAGATCATGGAATAATGAAATTAAAAGACAAGTTTATTTTTGGTGCAAAAATTTTTGAAATCCTTATATGGTTTTCTCACAGTACACATTTTCCATGAACTTTTGGCAATCCCTCTTATGTACTGTATGTGTCTTTTCCTTCTCTGTGCATTACATTTTTCCCTCTTAATGGTGTTTTTGAAAAATCAAATTTCCTAAGTACCTTATCAGTATTTTTTTCTCTTGCTGGTTAGCACTTTGTTTGTCCTTTTACATACATCTTTGCCTACTCAAGAATCGTAAAGAGCAGGGGCAGAGGCAGGCGAGCAGGTTGAGCTGTGTGTGGGATGTCCACATCCTGTCCTGGAGTGCCCGGGTTCAGATCCTGCTTCCAGTCCAGCGTCTTGCTAACGCGCATTCTGGGAAGCAACGGGTGACAGCTCAAGTACTTGGGTCCCTGCCAGCACACGGGAGATCTGAGTGCAGTTCCTGGTCCCTGGCTTTGGACTGGCCCAACCCCAGCTGTGCAGCTTTTGAGGGAAGGGAGCACTGTCTTCTCCCTCTTCTTTTTCTGACTTTCAAGTAAATAAAAACAAAATAAATCAACACCAAAAAAAAATCACAAAGATATCTTGTGCATTCTTCTATACATTTATTGTTTTATCTTTCACATCTACAGCTATTATCCACCTTTGATTTTGTGTTTGTTGTGAAATGGTGGAATAAAGAGACTGTATTTTCCATATAATTGATTAACATTCACTAAACTTTTCTTCTTCTCACATGCACTGTCTTAATCACAAATCAGGTAATTCTACAGCTGAATCTCTGGGCTTTATTCTTTACCATTGGTAAGATTTTCTATCAGTCTTCTACTTTCTAAATTACTATAAACATATAATGGATCTTGGTATCTGGTTAATTTTCCAATATTATTGCCTAGGCCATTCTTGGCCTTTTGTATTTGGATATAAATTTCAGAATCAATTTATCGATTTTTGCAAAAGAAATAATGCCAAGATATTATTAGGATTATACAGAGCTATAGATTAATTTGGGGAGAAATGAACTCTTGCAATATTGAGTTTCTAATCCATGAATATAATATAAGATCCACTTATTTAGGTCTTCTTTAATTTCTCTCGATACTGTTTTGTGGTTGTACATCTTTTATTAGAGTTAATCCTGGAAATCTGATGTTTATTGATGCTAATATAAATGGAATGCTTATTTTAATTTCTTACTTGTTACTGATAGAAGCACAGTTGATTTTGTGTATGTGTTGACCTTTGCTATGGTCTGAATATTGGTCCCCACAAGCTTGGGAGTTTGGTTCCTAAAGCTTCATGCTAACAGAACTAAAGTAGAGAAAACTTCCTCCGGTCATGAGGTTTGGAGGGGGCCCCATGGAGTGATTAGATGGTGGCATCACTGGGGTGCAGCCTGTGACTGAAGCCTGGTGGCTTTGTAAGGGAACATGCTGACATAGACAGACACATGTGCTCCCTGTGTCTCCATGCAGTGCCACGTGCCGGCAGGAGCTCCGATCCATGGGCCACTGAGCACAGACTGTGCACCTCCAGAACCAGGGGCCAAAAAACTGCATATCCTTTAGGCGCCCAGCCTGGCTAAGGCAGCTTTGTATCCAGCAACTTTACTAATTACACGTATTAATTCTAGTAGTTGATGCAATAATTGTCCACGACTGCCATAACAAATGAGCCCAAATTTAGTGGCTGTAGATGATTTCTTCTCTCATAGTTCTGGAGGCTTGAACTCCAAATAGGTCTCGTTGGCTAAAATCCAGATGTCAGCAGGGCCATGTCTCTTCCAGAAGCTGCAGGGTGGAACGTGCGCCCTGCCTCTTCCAGTTCCTGGTGGCTGCGGCATTCCTGGTGGCTGCGGCATTCCTGGTGGCTGCGGCATTCCTTGTGGCCGTCTGCTCTGAGCGGTGCCCCCATCTTCACATGCCTTCTGTTCTGCTGTGAGTGTGCGTCACTTCCGCCTGCCTCACAAAGGTTACTTGTGACAGCATTCAGAGCCCGCCCAGATATCCAAGAGCAGCTTTCCGCCGTGCAATCTCTGACTCAACCACAGGCACAAAGACCCTTGTTTCACATAAGGTGGCCTCGACGAGTGGAAGGGATTGGGAACTGGTGCCTTTTGGTCGTATGCACACATCTCCCACCCTGTGACCTTCGTAGATCCTTTAGAGTTTTTTAAGTACACAGCAATGATGTCTATGAATAGGGGCAGTTTAATTTCTCTAACATAGCTTATTTTTTTATTATCTGATTTTTTAAAAAACATTTGTTTGAAAGGCAGAGCGAAAGAGAGATCTTCCACCTACTGGTTAACTTCCAAAATGGCCACAACAGCCAGGGCTTAGCCAGGTCTGGGTCAGGCCAAAGCCAGAAGCCAGGAACTCCATCCTGATTTCCCACATGGGTGGCAGGGACCCAAACACCTGGGCCATCATCTGCTGCCTTCCCAGGCACATCAGCAGGGACCTAGGTCAGAAGCAGAGCAGCCAGGACTCCCACAGGCATTCACATATAGGATGCTGGTATCACAAGCAGTGGCTTAACCACTGCACCACAAGACCGGCCCTTCTTATCTGCTTTTTATATAGAGATGCTCCTCAACTTACTGTGAGGTCCCATCCCAATAAATCTGCATAATAAATTGAAAAATATTGTTAAGTGTAAAGTGCATTTAATGCATGTAATCCACCAAATGTCATCACTGACCAACAGAGCCCCCTGCAGACTCATGTCTGGGTGTATGCCCAACACCCCAACAGAGTGCATTTCACTCACCCAAGGGAAGATCCACACTCACACCCTGTGGCATGATTTCTACTGAGTGTGAATCATGCCCAGCTTCTTCCGCAGCAGGGCCCTGTGCTTGCATTGAATGCCCTGTGGTCACCGTGTTGGAACTCATGTCAATGTTAGCCTCAAATGTGTGTTTTGTAAGCAAGGGCTGATGGGACAATGAGGCACTCTCAGGGTCTGGAATTCAGCTCAATCATGGCCCTGCCTCCCCAGAACCACCCCAGGCCCTAAGTCCCAGCCCCCAACCACTGCTGCCCTCACACAGGGCTCTAGGAGGGGTGGACGGCCCATATTTCCACCCTGGGCCTCTCACCTGCTCAGTCGGGGTAGGAAGCTCATCCCAGCACTAACCTTTATAAACCTGCGAGGAACCCAATCTGCTGAGGGTTGGTGTGTGAGCCTCTGGGGGTGGGGAGGGGGAGCCCTGGTTTACTCTCTGCAGGCCCCAATGCCAGCTGCCCAGGGGGCTTCAGCTCTGAAGCTGGCAGGAGGAGGGTGCTGGCAGCCCTCGGGGGAGGAGTGCACATGCGCCTTGGCACCTGTGAGGACCAGGTCCACATCCCCCAGCAAGTATCCCCACGCCTGAGGAGCTACCTCTGTGCGCTTCCATCTCCCACTCCAAGCCTGACTCCGGTTTGTGTCTCTGAACACCTCAAGGCCCCCTCTGGAGAAAGACTGCATGATAACAATGCCATCATTTCAGTGGTTCAACTGATGAATTAAATGCTCTTATGTTTGCATGTGTATTTGTATTGCATGTAAATAAAGATGCACTATAAAGTCAATGGTAATCATTGAAAACATCACCATTTCTTAGTACAACATGAAATACGCCATGACAAATCAAGAGAGAGATGGCCAAAGAAAGGGAAACACTTTCTCTGTTGCAGCCCTTTTTTCCTGCTTCTTAAACTAGAGGCCTCACATTTGCATTTTACACTGAGCCCCACAAATTAAGTAGCTGGCATTGGCTACCACGTGCTCCTGCCCACACCAACACTCGTGCAAGCCATCGGCTAGAAGACAGTCACACAATACTGTTACTTCCTATATGTGCCCCGTGGTGAGTGACAGCTCAAGACTGTATATTTTTCACTTGTCTGAATGCACAGAACAAAAACCCAGGGAAGAATACAGCATTCATCCCATCTTTATGCACTGCTGCACCTGAGACACTCGGCACACATAATAAATCTGTCTTTGGAAACTCGCTCCTTTGCAGTTTTGACACAGATAAATGACATGTATTAAATCTTAAGGGAAAAGAACCAGCTGCTGTGCTTGTTGAATTACTGAGACAGAAGCCTCCAGGCCTGCAATTCCAAATATCAGCCAGAGGCCTCTGGGGAAAGGCGACAGGTGAGCTGTGAGAAGGTCAGAGGGGACCTCAGAACGTCTCGGTCTTTACCAACCCAAAGAAACTTTAGGTCACGTCTAATATCGCTCCATCTGAACTTTGCAAGCAATCACCATAAACCTGAATTTCAGCCTGAAAGGGGACCTTTTGGGGGGTACATGCCACACTCCACCAGTGGTTCAGAACTTGGATTGCTGTCTATTGAATGTTTTCCTAACCCGGGCTCAGGAACCTGGTGGGAGAGCAAGGACGAGCAGTAGGCCTGTTTGGTCACGGTTCGGCACAATAGCACGGATAGAAGTCAAGAAAATGGGGGCCCGGCGCCCCGGCTCACTAGGCTAATCCTCCGCCTTGCGGCGCCGGCACACCGGGTTCTAGTCCCAGTCGGGGCGCCGGATTCTGTCCCGGTTGCCCCTCTTCCAGGCCAGCTCTCTGCTATGGCCCGGGAGTGCAGTGGAGGATGGCCCAAGTGCTTGGGCCCTGCACCCCATGGGAGACCAGGAGAAGCACCTGGCTCCTGCCATCGGATCAGTGCGGTGCGCCGGCCGCAGCGCGCCGGCCACGGCGGCCATTGGAGGGTGAACCAACGGCAAAGGAAGACCTTTCTCTCTGTCTCTCTCTCTCACTGTCCACTCTGCCTGTCAAAAAAAAAGAAAAAAAAGAAAATGGGGATAATTTTGGGGTATTAGAGCCAAACACAGCCAGCAGATGACACGACCCCTCACAATGGCATTCCTCCGCCCGGGAGTGGAGCCCCTCAAGGGGAAGGCTATGGCGTCTGTTTTCACATCCCTAGTGCCCTCATATGTTGCCTGGCTTGGTTCACGGTCTCAGGGCATTTTTTGTAAAGATTTATTTATTTATTTGAAAATTACAAAGAGAGAAGGAGAGAGAGAGAGAGAGGTCTTCCATCCATTGGTTCACTCCCCAAATGGCTGCAATGGCCAGAGCTGTGCCGATCTGAAATGCCAGCACTGCAGGTTGCAACTTTATCCACTACACCACAGCGCCGGCCCCAGGACGCTTTCTTAAAACATTGAATTCAGGGCTGGTGCCACAGTGCAGTGGGTTAAGCCTCCACCTGCAGCGCCGGCATCCCATATAGGTGCTGGTTCTAGTCCCGGCTGTTTTTCTTCCAATCTAGCTCTCTGCTGTGGCCTGGGAAAGCAAGGAAAGATGGCCCAAGTGTTTGGACCCCTGCACCCGCATGGGAGACCGGGAAGAAACACCCGTCTCCTGGCTTCAGATTGGCGCAGCTCCAGCTGTTGTGGCCATTTGGGGAGTGAACCAATGGAAGGAAGACCTTTCTCTGTCTCTCCCTCTCACTGTCTGTAACTCTACTTCTCAAATAAATAAATAAAAATTCTTTAAAAAATAATTGAAATCAATCTGACTTTGCCATTCCTTAGATGGGGAAACCACAGACCAGGAAATCATTTTTTTAAAGATTTATTCATTTATTTGAAAGGCAGAGTTACAGAAAGAGAGGGTAAAATAGAGAGAGAGGTCTTCCATCTGCTGGTTCATTCACTACCCCAAACGGCTGCAATGGTTGGAACTGCGCTGATCAGAAATCAGGAGCCGGGAGCTTCTTCTAGGTCTCCCATGCAGGTGCAGGGGCCCAAGGACTTGTGCTATCTTCCGCTGTTTTCCCAGGCCATTAGCAGGGAGCAGGATTGGAAGTGGAGCAGCTGGGACTTTAACCGCATCTGTATGAGATGCTGGTACTGCAGGGAGTGGCTTAACCCACTATGCCATAGCACTGGCCCCATCTAGAAAATCTTGGTGGTATTCTCAAAATCACACAGCAAAGCTGGGCCTGAACCAAGACTTTCAGACCCCCACAGGAGCTGTTTCTATCTCCTCATACTTGCAGAAGAAATTGCTGCCATTCTCTTTAAAATTTCTGGCCGTATGGATAGAAATGAATGTTAGCAATGAACTTTTTTCCATGACGTTAGCAGAACTGAAGTGAGGGAGAGGAGGAAGGGCCAGGAGCTGAGCCCACCAGCACAGGGAAGGCGGGACTCACAGCTGGTCCCAGCCAGCACCCTGAGGTGACAGCTGTTGCAGGGACACAGCGCTTCCTACTGGTCACAGCAGCAGCCTCTCTGTGCTCCTCCCGAGGCCAGTCCTCTTCTAGAGCAAACGATGGGTCGCCTCCCTTGATGCTCGTCACAAGCCATGGAGGGTGGCGCCATTGTTACTTTCATTTGACGAAAACAGAGAGCAATTGGCCCATGAGATGTGGAGACATGGAGACAGGCTGCTAGCCCAAGAGTCTGCGCCTTCCCTGAGCCCTACGTGAACCCAGAAGGGCAGTGCTCCCAGAAACAGGTGGGAAACCCGCAGACGAGGCTGCCTCCGGCTCCCTCGATGGCAGGGCCAACTGTGGGCAGGGCACCAGGGGTGTGCCTCCCACACCTAACTCTATTCCTGGACTGGCCCTTCCCTGGAACCATCACCCACATCCTCGTGTCCCCCACACTCTACTGTGTCACCAGTGGAGAAGAGAGGGCATGGGGTGTTCCCAGAGCCCCCCAACCCCTGCGCTTGGCTTCTCCTACTTCCTGGCTGAGACCTTGGACAGCTCACTTGACATCCAAGGCTCAGAATCTCCATACACACACACAAACACACACACACACACACACGGGACACCGGCCATGCCACACTTCCCAGGGTGGTTCGGGGAGTTACCATGTGTGAAAACAGGTTGTGAACTGTTTAGTGTTAGCCAACACTCAATCCATTCTGGTTCGTTCATTGCTAGGGCAAACCTCCTGAGAGGTTGGGGTATGGGCTTTGGAGCCAGAGAGACATGGACAAGTTACTGAGCCTTTCTCAGTTTCGGTTTCCATATCTATACAATGGGCATAATAGCAGCACCTACTACAGGAGTGACAAAAGGCAATCAGGCGTGAAAACTAGCGGTAAAAAGTTTACCTGCCTTTAAATAAGGCAGCAGGGCCCGTGCTTGGTTTAATGCTCCACTGTCTCCCATCTGAAGTTCTTCACAATGTTTGAACAAGGGGCCACACATTTTCACTCTGCACCAAGCCCTGCAAACCATATAGCTTGTCCCGCTGCCCTCTAAGACTGGTCCCTAGAACCCCCCTGGTCTCTGTCCCCCACTTTCCCTATGCAGATGCCACTCCCTGTGCTCTGAGCACCAGTCCGACACACACAGACACTGCTAGGCTTTAAATGTGCTTTGTCCCCAAAGCGGACACTGGATCAGCGTGACTTATGGGGCTGGGGTGGAAGGACAGGTGAATCAGGTAGGACAGACCCTGGGAGAACTCCCATGAGCCTCTCTGCCCCACGCTGTCAGGGCTGCACTCCTGAAGGCACTGCCACCCTGAAGGATGCAGACCTGCAGGTGTCAACCGAAAGCCACAAAAGTGAGGGACACAGCGCTTCCTACTGGTCACGGCAGCAGCCTCTGCAACAAGTGATCCCTCCTGTAAGCTGCTGGGCTGTGGTCAGAGGCCACCAGAGGCAGGAGTTTCGGGAAGACCCTGGCCCAGACCTGACCCAACTCTCAAACCTGGGTCTCCTCCTTGGTGGTGCTGTCAGCACACAAACCCATGCGCATCCCCACCCAAGACCCTATACCCTGATGATCTGTATTATATTTTAATGTATATGTGAATATACTGAAAATAATTTTTTTTCTTGTTTTTGTTTTGCGTTTAGCCTTTATGTGCTAGGGTCACGTGAAAGACTTTGTAAGGAAGATTTAAATTCTCCAGCAAGGTTTAATTTGTTAAATATTTGTAAATATTCCAAAGCAGGCTGTCTTGTGGTTTTGGTCAGCCTTCCGGCTACAACACTGGGCGGAGGAGCTTCTCATGGCTTGGCTGGGATTTTCCTGCTTACCTGCTTCATGTCTGCCACAAGTGGGTGCACAGTACGCTCCCACAAGCAGGCTTCCCAGAGGGAGCCTGGGAATGTGAAACTGCAGGAAGAAGTACCCTGGATTTCCTACCAAAAGGGCTTGGAAAGCCGGGGCTGCAGCCTCACCCCCCGAAAGGCCACCCCAGAACCTCATTCCCACTGCTCCCCTGGGTGTGGACATGTTCAATCCTCTTTTGTCTTTCTTTTTTTTAAAGATTTTTATTTATTTATTTGAGAGTTAGAGTTACAGAGAGAGGGAGAGACAGAGAGAAAGATCATCCATCTGCTGGTTCACTCCCCAAGTGGCTGCAATGGCCAGAGCTGATCTGATCCAAAGCCAGAGCTTCCCATGGGTCTCCCATGTGGGTACAGAGGCCCAGTGGTCCATCTTCCACTGCTTTTCCAGGCCATAGCAGAGAGCTGGATCAGAAGAGGAGCAGCCAGGACTTGAACTGGCGCCTATATGGGATGCCAGTGTTGCAGATGGAGGCCCAGCCCACTACGCCACAGCACCGGCCACATCCACCCTCTGATTCATTTTTCTACTGACAGGGCAGGATCGAGAGCCAGCAGCAATTTCAATAAGTAACTGACGTTTTGTCACTTCCTAAAGCCATCATTCCACCCCCTTATGTCGCTATTCTTAAACATCCTTGAAGTAAAATTATCTTTAGCATTTGAGAGCCTGTGTTTGTGTGGACAATTGCAAAAAAAGGTGCACGCTTCCAGTGCCTTCTACCTCCATGAAGGGCACCAGTCTCCATACCGTTGCACCAGGAGTCTCCCGATACCTCCCTCCCTGCAGCCCCCACGTCGCCCAACACCGCCAAGTTTACCTCTCAAGGAACTCCCGCCCTCCCTCTCGCCTCTGTCCCTCTCTTCCGCACCCCTCACAAGCTGCCAGCGCCTTCCTGTGGGGTCCTGCAGCGGCCTCTAAATCTGTCTCCTCACATTGCCTCCTGCCCCCTTCCAATCTGTTCATTCCACACACAGAACGAATGGTCTTTTAGAAAGACAATTCTGATCACGTGTTTCCTGTCTAAAATCCTTCCGTGCCTTCCTGCCCAGGGGGCTCAGAACAAAGACCCACATGTGCAGCATGGCCCACAGTCTCCTCTCAGGCTCTTGGAAGCCTCACCCTGCCCCTGGCTGCGCCTCCCCACTGCTGTTCCCCACCTTTGCCCGCCCTCTGCGGCTGTGGTTTAGGGGTTACAGCCAAGTCAGATCGACAGGCTTCCAATTCCCAGCTGTAGCACCTTTTTACAAAACTGCACCTCAGTCTCCTCATCTGTGCAATGGAGGCACTGAGAGCAGCTGGAGCTCTAGGTGCAGGTGCGACAAAGCATACAGCGCACCGAGGACCCGCACCTTGTGTGGCCCCAGCCACGCCAGCCGTGCCACGACTCATCCTCAGTCTCGCGCAGCCATCCTTCCGTGGCGAGGCTGTCCCCCCCTGCAGACACCCCACCCCACCCCCACCGACCCCCGGGGTCAGGTGCCCAATCCTCCAAGTGCTCCCGGCTTCCTGTCCCTCCCTTCCCCAGCCCGCAGCGCAGGGCGGGTCTGTCACCCTCTGCCCGGCGCCCTCAGCCCCACCAGGGTGGAAACGCTGCCTGTTCGCTCCACATCCCACCTCGGCGGCGCCTCGTCCAGTTTCTCAAAATAAACATTGCCTTTTCTGGTGCGGTGGGGGGTGTGGGTAAGGGACAGGGTGCGAGCATGCTGTCACCATATATGGAGCCGGACAAGTGGAAGGCAAGAAAAGTCATGAGAAAGGCGCCCTGGGGAAAGCTCCTGGGCTGACACAATGTTGTGTTGCTGGTTGCTCGGGGGAGCCGGAGTGAGGCTCTAAGCCAGCCCCAGGCCTGGCCCCTGGGCTGCAGCGCTGCTTTGCCTGGTGCTTCCGGGTGGGGGTTATGGAGACGCCCCCAGCATGTCCAGCCTGGCTACAGTATCAAGACCTTTCGATTTCCACCGCTCCATTACAGAATGCTAAGTATGAACTCGCCTCTGCATGGAGCAGGAGGGAGCTGCAGTGATGTGGTGGGGAAAGTCCTGTATCATGGGCTAGGACGACTGGATTCAAGTCCCAGCATGGCCATGAGTCTGTGTCACCAGGTGCCGTGGGCCTTCTGGAACACGGAACCTGGGGCCAGATGCTGGGGGTCCAGCAAGCTGCCCCACCCCCTGCTGGGAGCCCACCCTGCACACACACTGCTGGACCTACCCAAGCTGGGTCTTAGACTATGGAGACAGGTGGGTTGCACAGTGCTGGGCACCACAGCTGTAGGTTAGAGGAGCCAGGGTCAGGCTGGCATCAATGCCAGACAGGGCCACACCGTGGCTGGATTTGGGGAGTGAGCCGCCAGCCTTGGCGAAGGAACATGTTTCTAGAGAGGAGATCGGAGCAGAGACAGGCACGTGGCCGGGGACAGAGACAGAGGGAGGAGTCTCCCGGTAGCTCTGAGCCTCTGTGAAGCCCGCTTGTGGGGTGCCAGGAATGTCCCTGCGTTCCTTCCCCAGTAACCAAATGCCTGCTGACCAGGACGTCTTCTCCTGGTGGGTGTCGATCAGACAAGACCCCCACCTATCAGAACAGCCTGCTCAAGGCAGCTTCCTTATTCTTAGAGACCTCTGACCTCTGACCTCATGGAAAGCCCAGCAGGCCACGAGATAGACCACGTGGGAAGGGTTTGCATGGCACAGAGGAGGACGCTGAGACCCAGAGAGGGAAGCAGACTCACTCAGGTCACCAGGGAGTTAGTGACAACCACGGGGAAGGCAGAGCTCTGCCTGCTCCTGCAGCCCACGGCTCCCCCAGTGCCCCCAGTGCCCCCTCTGCCCCAGGAAGTCAGAGCTGTCTGCAGAATTCTGCTTCGGGACAGTCTTTGCCCAGCACCGGAGGCCCACGGGGATCAGGAGTTGAGGGCGTGGGTGTGGGCACAGCCCTCACAGGAAAGCAATGCAGACCCCTCGGCAAGAGCCCAGAGAGTGTGAGTGAGCTCAATGGGGAGGGGAATGGCAGGCAGAGGCCTGGAGGGGGCTGGCCTGGGACTAAGGCACTGGGCACAGCTGCCCGAAGAGTTCCCAGACTACGAGTGGCACAGCAAAGCTGAGCCCAGGGAGGAGACCACCAGAAAAACCAACCTGAAAATCAGAGGGGCATGGCGAGGGGAGTGAGGCGACTTCCGGAGAATTATCCAAAGGCCCCCTAGTTCTGTTATGGATGGCTCAGGAGAAAAACAAGGTGCCGTTCCTACAGCAAAAAGTCACACATTGGGAACATGTGTTACGACACGATGAAACCCATCGTCCTGGGGGTTAGTTACCTCCTTAACCTCCCTACAAGGCTGGGCAAGGCATAGAGCAAGCTCTCCCTAGAGACCAATGAGTGCTTGCTCTGAACGGGGGGCTGGTTAGCTTTCAGCATTATTATTATCCTATTTTACAGATGAGCAACTGAGACTTTAGAATCCAAGGTCGTTCAGCCAGTACCAGGTAGTCCTAGGGTGAGAAATCTAGGCAACTTGGCTCCAGAACAGCTGACCTCACCTGTGCACTGTAACTGATGTTCCTCCGACTCATCTCAGGATAGGACTAAGGCAGAGTACATGGGATGGAAGGGTCTACACCATTGCACAGAGCCTGCGGATCTAGAAGAGGACCCGGGAGCTGGTGTTGGGGTAAAGTAGGTTAAGTCACGGCTTGTGACACCTGCATGCCATATCCAAGTGTCAATTTGAATTTTGGTTGCTACACTCCAATCCAGCTTCCTGCTAATGTGCTTGGGAGGATGGAGGAAAAATGGCCCAAGGTGCTTGGGTCCCTGCCACCCATGTGAGAGACCAAATTCCTGGCTCCTAGCTTCAGCTTAGCACATGCATGACTGTTACAGTCATTTGAGGAGTGTACCAATGGGTTGAACATTCTCTCTTTCTCTGCCTTTCAAATAAATAAATACAAATTTTTAAAAATAAATAAGAGAAGGTGCCGGCACCGCAGTTCACTTGGTTAATCCTTCGCCTGTGGCACCGGCATCCCAATGTGGGCGCCAGTTCTAGTCCCGGTTGCTCCTCTTCCAGTCCAGCTCTCTTCTGTGGCCCGGGAAGGCAGTGGAGGATGGCCCAGGTGCTTGGGCCCTGCACCCGCATGGGAGACCAGGAGGAAGCACCTGGCTCCCGGCTTCGGATCAGCGCAGCTCCGGCCATATCGGCCATTTGGGGGTGAACCAACGGAAGGAAGACCCTTCTCTCTCTCTCTCTCTCTCTCTCTCTCTCTCTCACTGTCTAACTCTGTCAAAAAAATTTTTAAAAATAAATAAGAGAAGCTGACAAAGAGATAGCATAAAACAGAATCAGAGCAGTCTCACTCATGAATGCAAACTCTGTAGCATATCCATGCAAACCATGGAAAGACTTTACCTTATGCACCCTTGCCAAGGAGCCTGACAGATGTGGTTCTAAGGTTCAAAACCAAACCTGTGAGGGGCCGGTGCTGTGCTGTAGCGGGTGAAGCTGCCGCCTACAGTGCCGGCATCCCAAATGGGTACCAGTTTGAGTCCCTGCTGCTCTACTTCCGATCCAGCTCTCTGCTATGGCCTGGGATAGCAGTAGAAGATGGCCCAAGTCCTTGGGCTCCTGTACCTGCGTGGGAGACCCGGAAGAAGCTCCTGGCTCCTGGCTTCAGATTGGTAGCCATTGCAGCCAATAGGGGGTGAACCAGCAGATGGAAGACCTCTCTCTCTGCCTCTCCTTCTCTATCTGTGTATAACTCTGACTTTCAAATAAATAAATAAATCTTTAAAAAAAAAAAAGAGTCTGAGAGGGCAAGCGACAGCGCTGGGAACTCTGGACACGTGCTGTGTGCAGTCTCCCTCCTGCTCCAGGCTTCGGTTTCCCTACCAGCAGTGCAGGCAGCTGAGCTCTCCTTGCCCACTCTCTGTTTCCAGATGATTCTCACGGTGCATCTGAATTCTGCCCACAGAGGAAAGGCTTATTTAAGCTTCAGCTTACATAATTTAGCAGCTGGCACATGGTAGGCCCTCAGTAAATGTCCCAGAGTAATTTAAGCGATGCCTCAGGCATGTAGTCTCTCATCATATCTGTTGTTTGGCCCCATAACTTCCTAATACTCGATGAGTCATGGGGGCTGTGGGAAGGCCTGTGGTTTATGAAAAATATTTCAGGGATCAAATCCCAACCAGGGGGCATGAAATCCCTGGGAGGCAGAGCCCAAAACGTCATTGAGGCTGACAAAGAGATAGCACAAAATAGAACCAGGCCAATCTCCCTCATGAATATAAATGTGAGAACGCTAGACAAAATGCCAGCAAATTGAATTCAACGGTATATTAAAAGAATAATTTACCACAACCAAGTAGGGCTTAGCGAACAACGCAAAGCTGTTTTAATATTAGTAAATCTGTTTATGGAATACATCGATGGGTCAAATAAGAGATGCCACATGACTGTCTCAACAGGAGCAGGAAAATCATTTGTGAGGATCCAGGGTTGATCCCTAAAGGGTGCGTTCTCCAACACACTGGGAAGAGACGCTGTAAGTGAACAGTCACGGGCTGGTTTTGGGGGGCACGTGCTGCGTTTGGGGAATTCCCTACTTTCTGAGTTTTAGGGAGCAGCAGAGCTACCTTCCATTGTAGACATGGAGATAATGCCCAGTGCCCACCCTTGTACCACAGTGAGGCGCTTGGCCTTAGCTAGGGGGTGGGACAATGAAGCCAAGCAGCACACAGTTGGTTTGGTGGTGCTGGTGGGCCCAGTTACACCAGTTTCCAGGACACAGTCACAGAAGCACAAGTAGCTGTATCCAGGCTCCACGACGACCTCCAGACACAGCACCCCATATCCAAGCACGGCCTCAGCAAGGCAGGCGAGTGCAGCAGGAGTGCCTGTTCAAGTCCTGGCTCCTCTGCTTCCCAGCCGGCTCCCTGATAATGTGTCTGGGGGGCGACAGATGATGGTCCAAGTACTTGAACCCAGGTGACCCACGTGGGTGACCAGGAGGGAGTTCCAGGCTCCGGGCTTTGGCCTGGCCCAGCCCTGGTTGTTGTGGCCATTTGGAGAGTAAACCAGTAGAGGAAAGATCCCTCTTTCTCACTCTCGCTCTCTGACACTCTGCCTGCCAAATGACCTTGTTGGCATCCATCCCTCCCTGTCCTGGACGGGATGCCAGATTCCCAGGCTCCCTCTGCTCCTGACTTCCAGGGGGTCCTTTCTCTGAGTTATCCAGAATCCTGTCAATCAATTCCTTTTCTGCCGGAGTCAGCTAGCCTAAGTTTCTGTTGCTAGCAGCTAAGAAATCTTAATGACAGAGAAGGCTATTTTTTTTACGTGATAAGGAATGTCTTTTTTTTTTCCAAATCTGAGGCCAAAATAAGACATTAATAATGAAATACCTATTAAAAGAAAGAGCAAAACAAGAATACTGCCAATACCAATGTTATTTTTTGCTTGTGTATCTATCTCTTTTTAAAGGTCATGGTTCTTGAGTTATAATTTGCACACACTAAATTGTATTCCCTTAGTCTATACAAGTTTGAGAAATATGCAGTTATTTAAGCACCAGTATCCAACATAGGGAGCATTTCCATTAACCCCAGAAAGCTCTCTCACGCGCCCTTCTGGTTCGTTCACTCTCCCTTCCCGGCCTGGATGGGTCTGCTCACTTCCCTCGTGGTCCAGCCCCTCCTGGACTGTCACATGAGTACAGTCATGCAGGCCTTTGGGTCCTGCTTCTTCCACCCCACGTGCCCTTGCTGAGGCTCGTGATGTCACCGCACGAATGCGATTCTGCTGTCTGAATCTTCCACTGTTCATGTATCCATTCAGTGAAGGTCGGGCATTGGGGTTGACTGCAATTTTAACTAACAGGGATCAGGCTGCTGTAGAAGATTGTGTGCAGGTTTCCATTGCAACACGTATTTTAAAACGTTTCTTGGGTAGATACTCAAAGGCACGAATGGTGAGTCACACAAAACGAAGGCTTAACCTTATGAGGATCTGTCGGGCTCCTTTCCAAAGCGGCTGCATCGTGTTCCATTCGCAGCGGCACAGTGTGGGAGCCGGGGCTGCTCAGACTCCTCACCAGTACTTGGTGCTGCCTGTAATCAGCCTTTTCGTTTTAGCCCTCTCACATACGGGCAACAGCTGCTCCACTGGACAGTTTTCACTGACATGGAATGGTCATGCATTTTTATGGATTAACATCCAAGATTTCAGCACCTGTACACAGATTTGGGTTTGTTTGCGTTCTTATTTCTCCACTAACTGGTAATGGTAAGCATTTTTTCATGTATCTGTTTGCCACCAATATATTCTGTTTGGTGAGGCGTCTGTTCAACTTGATTATGTGACTGCTTACCTCATTATTACTGGGGTGAAGAATCATGAATGATTCTTCATGAATTCTGAATATGAATTCTCTGTCAGATTTGTGTCTTGAAACTACTTTCTCCCAATGTATGGCTTGTTTTTGCATTTTCTTGAGGGTGCTTTCAAAAAGTAGATGTTTTGAATCTGATAAAGTCTAATTTATCATTTTTCTTTCCATGATTCATGCTTTTTGTGGCCTAAGAAATTGTTGCCTAACTGCAACAATTTTTAAATTTTTTAAACAACTTCTAAATTTTTTGGGTTTCAGTTCCTCAGGAGTCTGTAATGCATTTTGAGTTAATTTGTGCATATGTGTGAGAAAGGGCCAGTGTTCATTTTTCTTGCATAGGAATGTAAAAGTTTCCCAGGAACTATTATTATTTAATATCGTTGTAGACATTCTGGTTGCCCAATGAGATACAAAGTATAAGAAATAGGTATAATTATTGCAAAGGAGAAGGAAAATCACCATTATTTATTTATTTTCACTTTTTTTTTATTTGCTTGACAGGTAGAGATATAGATAGTGTGAGAGAGAAAAAGAGAAAAGTGTTCCTTCCGTTGGTTCACCCCCCAAATGGCAGCTAGGGCCGGCGCTGTGCCGATCCAAAGCCAGGAGCCGGGTGGCTCCTCCTGGTCTCCCATGTGGGTGCAGGGCCCAAGCACCTGGGCCATCTTCCACTGCCTTCCTGGGCCACAGTAGAGAGCTCGACTAGAAGAGGAGCATTCGGGACTAGAACCCCGCGCCCATGTGGGATGCCAGCGCTGCAGAGGGAGGATTAACCAAGTGAGCCACAGTGCCAGCCCCAAATCATCATTATTTAAAGTCAATATAATTTCTTACCCAGGAAATTCAAGAAAATCCATGAAAACAAAGTATTAGTAAGAATTCAGTAAAGTGACTTTGTTACAAAATGAACATACAAAAAGTCAATAATTTTCCTATTTAAACACAATCATTTAAAAGATGTAACAGAAAAGTAAAGAATCGCAATCACAAGAGCAGCAGAAGACAAAAATACCTACAAATAATCTTAACAAAGAGCATTCAGGGCCTATCTGATGAAAATCAGAAAGCTTGATTGAAGACATAAAAGAAGACAACTAAATATAGATGTGCCAGTCTCTTAGATGGAAAAACCCAACAGGGTAAAGATGCTAATTTTTCCAAATAAACTTGTAATATTGGATTAGGGGGGAGGAATATGACAACATGATTTTTAGATTCATCTGGAAGAGTGAAAAGAAAATAGGTAGGAAAACGAGCAGTGACAGGAGCTGCTCCACCAGACAGGAGGGTGCTTTATAGAGAGATCATCATTACAATACTGTATTAAGGGTCCCAAACAGATGGATCTATATGCTAGAATGGATACATTGATCTGAAACACAGCCTGACACATATTAAAAGTTCAGGGATTGGGGCGCCAGATTCTTTCCCGGTTACCCCTCTTCCAGGCCAGCTCTCTGATGTGGCCAGGGAGTGCAGTGGAGGATGGCCCAGGTGCTTGGGCCCTGCACCCCATGGGAGACCAGGAGAAGCACCTGGCTCCCGCCATCGGATCAGCACAGTGTGGCAGCTGCAGCGCACCAGCCGTGGTGGCCATTGGAGGGTGAACCAATGGCAAAAGGAAGACCTTTCCCTCTGTCTCTCTCTCTCACTGTCCACTCTGCCTGTCAAAAAAAAAAAAAAAAAAAAAAAGTTCAGGGATGATAGCAAGCATCCCTAACCATGTGGAATTGGAATTTATTGCAGGATTTATTGCAAGGATGGGAGAAAGGAGACTACTTCAGAGGTTGATGAAATAGCCCCAGACAAGTAAGATGGCAGAGAAGGTCCCAGGCTCCTAAGGCAGAGCTGTTCCTATGGGAGCCCCTACAGGGAGCAGGGCACCCCAGGCTGGTGGGCAGGTATGCAGGGCGGTTGGGAACATGGGTACTCTCTGCTGACAAAGCTGAACACCACGGCAGCTGGCAAAGGGAGAAGATATAAATGGCCCATTGCCACTTCCATTGGCCACACAACAAAGGGTGAGCTTGGGACTCAGGTCGTCTATCAACAACAAACACAGGATGTAAGGAACAAACCTCTGATGGCAGGAGCCAGGTACTTCTCCTGGTCTCCCATGGGGTGCAGGGTCCAAGCACTTGGGCCATCCTCCACTGCACTCCCTGGCCACAGCAGAGAGCTGGACTGGAAGAGGGGCAACCGGGACAGAATCCGGCGCCCCGACCGGGACTAGAACCCGGTGTGCCTGCGCGTGCAATTAGCCTAGTGAGCCACGGCACCGGCCCAAACCGCACTTTTTAAGCACATGTAGGTTCTCAGCTCTGGATACATTTGCTAACACAAGATGAAAGTCTACCAAACAATAATGCAGGTGGCCACAGAAACACTACCAGTAGCACACGCTGACAGATTGAAAGGGGAAGCCAAGAAGCGGGATGAGTATCAGAGTTTGGGCCTGAGCAGCCAGGTGGATGTTATTTACCAACCTAGGAAGGACGGGAGGATAAACAGGTTCACTGGGTAGAATGGAAACTTTTACTTTGGGCGTGCTAAGTGTCACTATCTAAGAGGAGAGGTCAGGGAGTTGGAGCAGTCTGGGGCTCTCACGGAGGGTCACGTGTAGATCCACAGACAGGACACTCATCAGCTCATAGGGACAGGTTTTATGTGTGGATCTGCTTGAGGTCACCTAGGGAGAGAGTGTCCCCGTAGTGCAGGGGCTCTCCAAGGTGGAGACAGCAGTGAAGGCAGAAGCATTCGGCAGGAGGATTGCAAAGGAGTTGTGGATGGTGTGGAAGAAAACCAGGTGTCCCAGGAGTCAAGGGCAAAGGGTGTTTGAAGGAGGCCGGCATGCCAAACTGAGCCTAATGGTGCTGGGAATTTGCATGAGACAAGAACAAAGCTTGGTGAAAGCTACACAGGGGATGAGCTCTGGGAAGCACAGCGCTAGGTTTTGGAGAGGAAGAGATGAGTAAGATACATGCTTTGCCCTTTAGGGAATCACAGGCTGGGGAGGAAGGCAGATCTGGGAATAACTCACTGCAGTACCGAGTGGTGAATCTTAGAACAGAGAAACATTTTCCTAAATGTGTTCCACTGCACACTATTTCAGGGAGATGTTAATCCGGGCTCTAAAACCCAAGTGTTCCGAGACCAAATAAAACTGGGAAATGCTGCAGACAAATCCTCATCTCAGAGATTCTCAGAATACACCAACATTGAAAGGTTCCGGGAAATGCTGGAGTAAAGAAATCTGACTAACTTTGCTTCACGGTTAAACAATATATATATATTTATACACACACACACACACACACACATATATATATATATTCTCTACTAAAGCATATATATATAGAGAGAGAATTTGTGTTGTGTTGTATCCATCAACCTCCTCCAGACCAGAAGGGTTTTTTCTTAACTCCCATTTGGGAAGCATCTAACATAATGCATTAACGCTTTGGGAGAGTCCTAGGAATGGTGTGATGTTTTTGCCTGGGGAAATCTACCAGGTGGTAGAAGCTACTGGAGCTGGCAGCCCTCTGGGGCCTGCAACTTGTTCCTTCCCAGGTCAGGATTCCAAGAACTTGATGAAGACTTTTTGATGGATCAAAGCCCTGCAATATCACATGTGTTCCACAGGGCCAAGCTCATGGGCAGACGTGAAACATCAAACCCCCAGTTGCATTTGACCTTGCTGTCAAGTGGGAGACACAGGGAATGCAGTCAGCCTTCTACATCCACAGGCTCAACCAACCACAGATCCAAAACAGCAGGTAAAGGGGGCGGGCACTTCGTCCAGCGGTCAACACCGGAGGGCCTGGCTTCACTTCCCAGCTCCAGCTCCCGACTGCAGCTTCCAGCCAAATAGCCAGCCTGGGCTCAAGTATTGGGGCTCCTGTCACCGAGACAGGGCACCTGCATTGTGTTCCTGGCTCCTGGCTTTAGCCCTAGACCACTTCCAGCCATTGCAGACATTTAAGGGGTGAACCTGTGTATGGGAAATAACTCTCCCTCACTCTCTCATCTTCCTCACTCCTTTTCTGCTTCTCACATAAAAAAACACTTGGAAAAAACTGCATCTGCACTAAACGTGTACAGATTTTTGCTTGTCATCCCCTAAATAATACACTGTAACAGCAATTTACATACCATTTACATTGTATTGTATTATTTAAAATATACAGGAGGATTGCAGGTGTATCTCTTTCATATGCTGATTTCGTCTTCTTTGTGTATATTCCCAGGAGTGGAGCAGCTAGTCCTATGGTAGCTCTACTCTCAGTTTTGTGAGAATCTCCATACTGTTTTCCATAATGATTGTGCCACTTTGCACTGCCCCCAACAGTATATTAGGGTGTCCTTTTCTCTACATTTGTTATATTTTGATTTTTGGATAATAAAAATCCAAAGGAAATATAATCAACATATGAAAGATACCTGCACTCTCATGTTTTCAAAGTGGCTCAAGTCACAATAGCACACAGATGGAATCAACCTAGATGCCCATCAACTGATGGCTGGATAAAAATATGGAATATTTCTCAGTCATAAGAAAGAATGAAATCCTAACATTTGCCACAAAATGGGTGCAACTGGAAATCATTATGCTGAATGAAATAAACCAAACCCAGAAAGACAAACAACACATATTTTTTCTTATTTGTGGAAGTTAACATACAGTATAAAAATTGAAAAAAAAGTATAGATGTCATACTATTTTGGTATTTGGTTATAAATATTGCTTCACTGAATCATACATGACCATATAATCTTCTTTCCTCATGTTAAAAAATAAAGAAATGGCAAGCAGGGAGTAGAGAGGACTTGGGGTACTAGTAACGTTTTGTTCTTTTTTAAAGATTTATTTGAAAGTTTCACCTGCTGATTCACACCCCAAATGGCTGCAACAAGTAAGGCGGGGCCAGGCCAAAGCCATGGGCCAGGAGCTTCCTTCAGGTCTCCCATGTGGGTGCAGGGGCCCAAGGACTTGGGCCATCCTCCGCTGCTTTCCCAGGAGCATTAGTAAGGAGCTGGATTGGGAGTGGAGAAGCTGGGACTCGAACCGGTGCCCATATTGGATGCAGGCAATGCAGGCAGAGGTTTAACCTTCTATGCCATTGTGCCTGCCCCTAATGTTTTGTTCTTAATTTGTGTGTTGGTTATGAGTGTGCTTTGAGGACAAAAATTCATGTATCTGTATACTTATGTGCATTTCTTGGTATAAAACATTTAAATAAAATATACAGGAGGATGTGCAAAATGGGGAGGGAGGCTCTCTATACCGGCATAAGAATTGCATTGTTAACATCCCTCAGAAAGCACAGGAGAGACCCTTTCGTCGCCAGCTAGTCTGCTGGCACAATCCATGGCAGCGGCAAGTGTCTTTAGTGCTGAAGGCCACAGGACGCTCTGCAAAACAAATACCACGCAGCCTAATAGAACAGCGCGTATGTGGGGCACTCACAAGGCTGAGACAGCCGGGGGCCCAGGGGAGCAGGAACTTGCCCAGGCCCCTCCCCGCCTAGGGTGGAGCTGGGACTGAGAACTGTCAGGGTGCAGCGCCCACTGCAGGGCCCTTGCTGCTCTGATCTGGGCTTGGGAGACTGACATGTCCCACTCTGGGGTCCTGTCCAGACAACCTTGGCTGGTCTGGTTCCCCTGGAGTTCAGGAAAACCAGTGCCAGCTCTACAGCAGACACGGCCCCACACTGAGGGCCCACCTGGGCCTGGCAGGGTGACCAGGGGCTGGATGCTCCCGCCACCAAGTGCCCCACATCCTGTGGCCCAGCAGCAGGGGTGATGGGAAAGGCTGTCCCTAGACTCCCAATGGTCCCCATACCCCAAGACACAGTGGCTGAGCCCGTGGACCTGCATTCCCAGGGCAACGGCTCACACACTGCAGCACGCCTGAGAGGTCTGGCTCCTCATTAATTTGGCAATTTCCCCAGAGGTAGAAAAATTAGGGGAAATTAAATCACCAGCTGGCTCCCCAGCAGTTTCAGATCTTCTTCAATTTTTCCCTGACAACTAAGGCACCGCAGGCCACAGAGACCCCATTAATACTTCGCTGCACAAAACGCATGCCACTGAACAAAACCCAATTCATTAGTCCATAGCTCTGGGATCACAGGTGCTCCCTGGAGTGTCCTCTCTAGGGCAGGCAGGACTGGCAAGGGCAGCAAGTTCTGGCTCCCACACTGGTCGGGAGCACGAAGAACAGGGGTGTGACCCTGCGGAGTCTGCCTGGGGGCTGGGAAACGCAGATCATGACATCCAGGAGCCGGACCAGACCGGGCATGGCTGGAGCAGGTGCCAGAACCTTTTGGGTGGGCTGCGGCCACAGGAGACCGGAGAGCACAGGCACTTCCATCTTATCTGCCACAGCGTGGCCCCAAGCAATGTCCAGGAGGCGAGCATGGTTGGGAGAGCGTTTTGGAAGGGGTGGGAACGAGGGGCTGGAGTTCAGCACAGGTAAACTGAAACCTATAGGAGGAAATGCCAAGATGAGGGTAGGAAATTTGAGCAGCTCTTTTGTTTTTTGTTTTGCTGAGAAAACTGTCAAGAAACCGTTGTTCCCTTCAGGGCTGAAGAAGTTGGATCTTCCCTCAAGGCGTCAGTAGTTTGGCTGTGGGAAGAAAGAATCCCCAGGGCATGGGAAGCGATGCTCCCACTACCGAGACACCACGATGTGCCATCCGTCAGCACTGCTCTTCTCAGGACTCCTGCAGAACACAGGATCCCTGCTTTAAAGGGTTGTGTGGTCACTGCCTAATGAGGTCTAGGGAAAAAATTATTCTCTTTGGAGCTGGGAATGTTTTGCCAAAGAATCCAATCAATAACAGAAGTGAGATGTGTGGAGTGACACAGAGAGACCTGAGACTAACGAGGCAGTGTAGGAGGCACCACCAGGCCCCGCAGGATCTCAGCTGAACACCTCAGTCCCTCAAAGGCCACGAGGTCTCCCCAATTCTAAGTCCCCCTGATGCTGCTCTTGATCAACACCTGCCTCTGCTCCCACACACTGTACACAGCTCCCGTGGCAGCCCCGGTCCTGACGCCAGGTCACTTCTGGTCTGAAGAGTTGATCAACAGTTGGCTGGAGTCCCCATGTTATGGATGGATAAGACTTGTCTCTCCTGAACTCATGTGGATGTTTGCACTCTGGGGTCCTAATTCTAATGGTTGATGGATTAAAGGAGGAGACTTGATCCAGCTGTGGCATCTGAGAGCTGGGCCTGGGGGCAGGTCTTTGGGTCGCTGGGAGCATGCCCTGGGAGGGTGACTCTCACGAGGGGTTGATTGTTTGAGTTGTTTCCTCTGCTCCCTGGCTCGCCCTATGACTGTCCTCCGTGCCCATCATCACCAGCCTCCACCAGATGCCTCTCCTGTGCTGGAAGCTGAAATAAACGTTTCCTTCCCAAGAAAGTTCTCTGGGTGTTTTAGTTAAACAAACAGCAGACTAAAACATCCTGTGTTGCTACATCCAGATTCTTTAGAACCTGATTGGCCACTGGCAGTGGAGTCGCTGGCTGGCACTGGCGAGTCAGTGGATGGTTCATTACTCAATAGGACATTCACCAGGAGGCGGATCAGCTACTCACCGAGCACTGCCAGGAAGGGTCTACCACATGACGCTTGCACCGGCCCTTCTGGAGCTGGGTGTAGAGCAGATGTTGAAGCGTAAAAAGAGGCCGCTTTAACAAGTTCATGGAAAGTGGAATTTGATGTAAAAGAAATTTTTTTTTGAAATCCAGGCACAGAGTTTTCATAGTATGTCTTCTTTTTTGGAAGATCCCCTCATAGAACAGAACTGGATAGATGATTGCCATCAGAAACGCAGACTTGTTACAAGAACTCATGGTCCCCCTCCACATGCACACAAAATGTCCACACCCTAATCCCCAGGCCTTGTGAATATATTTCCTTCATGACTATAGGGACTTTGCAGATGAATTCGGGGTGTTGAAATGGGGGTAATATTGTATGCTAGGCAGATGGGCCCAACATGCTCATGGCATCCTCTTAAGAGGAAGACAGAGTCTAGGGCAGTGGTAGAAAATGTGCCGAAAGAAGCCAGAGTGAGATGATGGAAGCCAGAGGCTGGAACAACATGCAGAAGTGGGCACAGGCGAGGGCTTCGTGGTGGCCCCTGGGAGCTGAAAGGGCAGGGAGGGGATCCCTCCCAGGAGCCTCGGAAGGAACGCGGCCCCACACAACCTTGCTTTCCGAGTCATGCCCCAACACTGTAATAGAGGAAGCGGGCGTTGTGCGAGCCACTAAGTGCGTGGTCACTGGTTACAGCAGCAACAGGAAGTGACCCCAGCCTGGAACCATGGGATGTCATTGTCCTAACTCTACCTGCACCCTGGGCTCCAAGGCTTCTCTGTGTGCACTGTGGATCCAGGGCTTTGCACGGGGAACCTGCAAGCAGCTCATTACCACTCGGGCTGCAGCCTGAACTCCAGCTCACCCTGCTCTGTTGTTGCATCTCCACTTCCCAAAAGCGAGGACTTGATGGAGCAGGTTCCTGACTGTCTAATTTAGAACTCTCACTGAATGCTGATGAGCACATCTGATGGGTTTCACACCAATACACCTCCGTAGGGGGTGACTCCTCCTATACAAAGGGCCTGGTCCCATCAGCCCTGGCCGGGGAAGCCAGGGGACCCACAGAACAAAGGCACAGAAAGTTTTAAGGAGAGAGCAGGCTTGGCTATTTGTGAGGATCGGCCAAGGATACCTCCTGCAGCCGGCGGGGTTGAACCTGGAGAAGGTTAGGAAACAATTTGCGGAAGAAAGGCCCTTACTGACCTCCTTATGCCAGCTTTGATACTGCAGTGTGATGGCTCATGGTGGCAGAGCTGTGGGGCTAAAGGCGCGGGGCTCCTTCCCCTGGGGTCCTTTCATCACGCAGCTGAAGGCGGTCCTGCCTCCTGCATCTCCCGCCCTGCCCTTGCCCGGCAACTTGACCTGAAGGACAGCACCGCGTGGCCAGGAGCAGTATTTTTAGGAGTTTAAAGAAAAGGCAGAGAGTCTGTTAAAGGCAATGTCAGGTTCCAGGCGTGAAAGAGATGCAGCGTTGGAGCTTTTGGAAATCAGGATGGCTTAAGAAGTCAAAGAGACGCTTGAATTACCGCCTTCGGGACTGGAAGAAACCCAAACAATTAGAGTTGTAAAAGGCACAGGCCTCTCGCTTGATGGGTGTTAATATATCCCTGAAGCCAGGCCATGGGCCACCGGGAGCCTGACCTCTGATAAAATCGTTGAGAACCGCATGGAGTGAGCTCCATCCGAAGGCTCCTTGATGATTCTGCTTGAATCAACCAATTCCCGACTTTATTTATCATTAGTCTATTGTAGTTGTTTACGTTGTCTTTGCACAGTATGCTCTATCCAAGACAAGACCGCCCAGAGATCAGTGCTCTTCTGTGTGGTTTGTGAAAGACAAGAGGTTTTTTCATTTTTCTTACGTACTTTCAATGATTTGTCTTTTTTTAAAAAAAGATTTTTATTTATTTATTTGAGAGGTGGAGTTACAGACAGTGAGAGGGAGAGACAGAGAGAAAGGTCTTTCTTCCCTTGGTTCACTCCCCAAATGGCCACAATGGCTGGAGCTGCGCCGATCCAAAGCCAGGAGCCAGGTGCTTCCTCCTGGTCTCCCATGCGTGTGCAGGGGTCCATGCACTTGGGCCATCCTCCACTGCTTTCCCAGGCACACAGCAGAGAGCTGGATCGGAAGTGGGATACTGGCACTGCAGGTGGCGGCTTTACCCGTTACGCCACAGTGCTGGCCCCCAGTGTTTTAAATTAAATTGAAAGTGTAACACAAAACCCTTATAATCCTTTTCCTAAATATTAAATAACAAAAATGGATAAGCCAAAAATGTTCTCTCTCTCTAGACGGCCAAGTTCACTTGCCATATCCTACTTTTTTGTCAGAATAATTAACTGATAAATAACTGAGCATCAGTTTTCTAGCAGAAGCATAGAGGGTCCCTTGGGGGAGGGCTGTGGCCCATTTCGGCTCCTCTCTCCCCGGAGAATGACGGATGAGCTCCCATGGCACAGATCCTCCTCTAGCAAGCTCTGGTCTCCTCAGACGCCAGCGCCCATTGTGAAGATCCAGGAGGGTCACCCCGGGGAGGGCAGCAGCAGGGCCTCACGCACGCCAACCCCCAGCTGAAACAGCTGGCTTCCAGGCGTCTCCCTCAAGGCCCAGGCCCTGCCTCACCGGCTGAGGGCAGCTCTTCCATGAGTGCTGTCAGCACCTTGGGGTGGTGCTGCTGTGCTGAGCGGCCTTGCCAGCAGCTGACCTGGACATAGCAGACCCACAGGTACAGGCTCTCAGGGTCTTTACCACGTGGGAGATGCTTTCCTGAGACCCCCAAATCATCTGATTTGAAAGACCTGAGTGCTTACTCTAGAAAACAGATAATCAGTTATTAATTAATTAATTATTCTGACAAAAAAGGTAGGACATGGCAAATAAACTTGGCCATGTAAGGAGAGAGAATATTTGTGGCATTTCCATTTCAGTTATTTAATCTTTAGGAAAGGAATCATAAGGGTTGTGTTTCCCTTTCAATTAAATTTAAAACACTCTAAAAGTTTAAAGGTAATGATATGTTCTGAGGAATCCGCAGAAAAGTCTACAAAAAGGCTTAGCTGGTGGGGGAATTGCTGTGGCATAGTAGGGTGGGCCACTGCCTGTGGTGCCGGCATCCCATTTGGGTATTGGTTCATGTCCCGGCTGCTCCTCTTCCAATCCAGCTCGCTGCTTGTGGCCCAGGGAAGGCAGTGGAGGATGGCCCAAGTGCTTGAACCTCTGCACCCACGTGGGAGACCCAGAATGAAGCTCCTGGCTTCGAATAGACCTGGCTCTGACCATTGTGGCTATTTAGGGGGTGAACCAGCAAATAGACCTTTCTGTCTCTCTCTCTGTCTGTAGCTCTACCTCTGAAATAAATTTTAAAAAAAGGCTTGGCTGGTAATGAAGAAGTAACTCACACTGCTTCTCCAAGCATGGCTACTTAGAGAATTGGGGAATGGCGGGCACTTGTGGTGAGGAGATAAGCAACGGAGATGGGGCCCGCAGAGCCCAGGGCAGTGCCTGGGGTCCCTGCTGCCATTGGGCACTTCTAGCAGGGGGCTCTGGGGACTTCAAGTTAGGGGGTGGGTTCTATACTAGCTCCACAGTTGGAGCAGTTACAGGCGTCTCTGTGCTATTTTTAAAATGTGGAATTTCAGGGTCAGAGCCGTGGCTCAATAGGCTAATCCTCCGCCTTGCGGTGCCGGCACACCGGGTTCTAGTCCTGGTAGGGGTGCAGGATTCTGTCCCGGTTGCCCCTCTTCCAGGCCAGCTCTCTGCAATGGCCCGTGAGCACAGTGGAGGATGGCCCAAGTGCTTGGGCCCTGCACCCCATGGGAGACCAGGAAAAGCACCTGGCTCCTGCCATTGGATCAGCGCGGTGCACCGGCTGCAGCGCGCCGGCCGCAGCGGGCCGGCCGTGGCGGCCATTGGAGGGTGAACCAACGGCAAAGGAAGACCTTTGTCTCTGTCTCTCTCTCTCACTGTCCACTCTGCCTGTCAAAAAAAAAAAATGTGGAATTTCATTATAGACGCGGCACATGTTTTTCTCAATAATTCCCCCAACAATCAGCAAACTAAATGAAGCTACAGGCTTCAATTTGTCTCCATTCTGTGTTTGTATCAGGTGTGATGATCTCTTACGGGCCAGAAGCTCTGATGGGCAGTTACGTACGATTTTGATGAATTCAGCTGAAAGCAAATTTGTAACCTGCAAGTGGAGAGAGTGTGGTAGATAGGATTTTTATTTTTATTTTTTTGACAGTCAGAGTGGACAGTGAAAGAGAGAGACAGAGAGAAAGGTCTTCCTTTGCCGTTGGTTCACCCTCCAATGGCCGCCGCGGCCGGCACACCGCGCTGATCCGATGGCAGGAGCCAGGAGCCAGGTGCTTTTCCTGGTCTCCCATGGGGTGCAGGGCCCAAGCACCTGGGCCATCCTCCACTACACTCCCTGGCCACAGCAGAGAGCTGGCCTGGAAGAGGGGCAACCGGGACAGAATCCGGCGCCCCGACCGGGACTAGAACCCGGTGTGCCGGCGCCGCAAGGCGGAGGATTAGCCTAGTGAGCCACGGCGCCGGCCGGTAGATAGGATTTTCCAAAGCACGGAGCCTAAAGGGAAAAATAGCATAGAGGGCATCCAGGGTGATGGGAAGGCTGGGAAAATGGAAGTAAGGCCAGGGGTGGGGGCAGGAGCCCAGGCAGGTCGCTGGGCCGGGTGAAATCTGTTGGAATGAAAGCCATGCACCACAGCAGAAATCTCCCAGGGTGAGAAGCCATGGCCATGGTCTTGCTACGTGACCATGGGCAAGTCCCTTTCCTTGCTGGGCCTGTCTCACACCTGAGCAATGAAGGGGTTACGTGTACCTGACTGCCCGGCCAGGGCCCCCCTCCCAGCCCACACTGGGTGCCTCCTGGCCCATCCTACAGCTCACTAGTCAGTCCACCTGAGAGTGCACTCACCAGCATGTTGCACCTAAGACAAGGCCAGTGACAGCCCAGAAGGCATGTCATTCAACAAGTCAGGGGCAGGCTTACGAGGGCTGAGAATGGCTCCAGCCGTGGGGATATTATTGCTTCCATGAAAGCAAGGTAGCAATGCAGAGGCAGGAAGAGCATTACTGTGTGGGTAAAAAGACAATGGATGCAACTGGACACCCAGAGCCAAGAACGTAGATTAAGGATTCAGCCAGACAATGGTCGGGAAGAGAACAGAAGCTGTTACAGACCTCTGCGGCCTGATGAAGAAGCAAATCTGCCCATGTTTATGCAGACAACCGAGGCTGTTAAAGAGGCCCTAACATTGATCAAATGAGGTTTCAATGGCCCCAAAAAGGACTAGGAGGAGACCTGTGGAGGGGGCGGGGCCACAGAAGCTGCAGTGTTTTCCAGGAGACCGTTGAGCAATCAGAAAGATCATGGGCTACTGGAGGCGGCCATCCAAAAAGCTGACTGCAGTGAGGGACGCAGGGATGGAGCTAAAATGCTAAAAGCAGCATTTCCCAACAAGGCTCACTTCAATTTAGTCTTCCCATCTGTGGTGATTTTAAAAATATAGTTCCCAAATTGCCAGGAGCATCAGGGGAGCAGGCGCTGTGGGCAGACACCTGCTCGCCAGCGAGCATTTGGAATGACATTTCTGGATGGGGGTCCTTGTGCCTTTGCGGTTACTCAGGAAAGAGACAGACACAGAATCCCAGAATAGCTGAGCTGGGAGGCCCCTAATGATGACTCCGCTAAACTGCCCACGGAGGGTAAGTGACACATTCAAGGTCACACGGCCTGTGAGTGACGGGCAGGCTCCGTTGTCCAAAGTCCCTGCTCAGGGCTGCAACGTCCCCTGCTGTGAGTGAAAAGAAAAGTCTTGGCATCTACCCTCCAGTTCCTCGGGTGTGAGGTCGCCATAGGTAAAAAGCAGGTGAAAACAGCACAAAGATGGGTAAGTTCAGATCTGAAAAGAAAACTTCTAATACTTAATCTTGCTCGTTGGCTTGTAGAAAGCTGGAAGAACAAAGACTGTCCTTCCAAGGCTGCACCAGAGAAGGAGCCGCAGTGATGGCCAAGGAAGCCAACCACCCAGGCTGGCCGTCTGTCCCACCCCAGTGCCTTAAACCCAGGCTGCGCGGGTGCAGCTTTTCAGGGCCATCAAAGGCAGCAGCAAGCATTGCCCCTGTGCCAGGTGATTGAGCCAGAGCCTGCTCAACTCCTCCTGCCCACTCCGCTTGCTCTGGCCACCCCAGGTCTCGGAGTTTGCACCTGCTCCCCGGTTCCGACCATTTCTTTTGGTCTTTTCAGGTCAGTCATCTAACTCCCACCGCTCACACATGCTTGGTGTCAGGCTCTGTCTTGTTTTAATAACTTCTGTCCTAGTGAGAGACTCTCTGTCTGGCTGCAGCTTCATGAGGCCCTTGAGCCAGCATCACCACCAGATACCTCAAGGACAGAACAATTAGACATTATATCATAAACCCCGAGTTTCCAGTAGGGGGAGGGATGAGGTTATGACCACTCCGCATGTCCCCTCTCTCAGGAATTTGGAGCCATGAGACAGTACAGAAGAACAAGTGAATCGGCTGCTATTGGCAGAGGGCAGCGGGCAGATGGTTCCACACTTGAACGGCACCGTCAGCTGGAGTCCCAGCCTTACCTCTCATTCCTGCCTTTGCCAGTGGGGTTGGGGGTGCGGAAGGCGTGAGTGCGTGCACACACGTGTAGGCCATGAGGAGGGTGGGGAGGGAGAGGATTCAGATCCTCGTTTCCTCCTACTGTACTGCCTACTCCTACCTCCTCCAGTATTGCACCAGTACTCTCAGACCTTAAGGTGTGCAGAGGAAACAGAATGGGCCTGTGTTCATCAGGGCATTTTGGTTGTAAGTGACAGAAATGTAGCTCAAATTCACCAAAGCAAACAGGGACATAGGAGATATTATGTAGGAAGCCCAGGGTGAAACCGGCTTAGGCTTGGCCAGAACCAGGGCTCCGGTGGAGTCCACAAGGCTCGGCCTTCCCCTCTTTCAGCCTGGCTTCCGTCTGGGTCTGACCGGCTGGGGTCAGACGGGGGAGGGCCTTGTGTAAAGCAGCGCTCCTCCCATCACCCTAGCTTCTTCCAGAACCGCCTTAGCCTCTCAGGAACCACAGTCACTTGGTTACTTATAGCAGTGTGAACAGCACCGTAATGGCAGGCACAGCCCCTCTCCCTTCTCCCCCTCCTCTCCCCTGCACCTGCTATCAGGCAGCTGCCTTGGACAGCACCTAAGTGTCCATGTGGGCAAGAACTGACAGCCTAGCAGTTGGGAAGCCTGCCTCTGCCACTGAAGCGCCTGGCCCAGCATTCCTGCTGTGCAGACCCTGGGAAGCAGCCCCAGTGGCTCACGTAACTGGGTTCCTGCCACCCACACAGGAGACCTGGATGGAGCGCCTTGCTCCTGGCTTCACTTCCTGCCCAGCCTAGGCCTTTGCAGGCCTTTGGGGAGTGAACCAGCAGATGAGATCAGTGTCTCTCGCTCTCACTCTCTCTCCTACACACTCCCCCGATACAATTCTAACAAAAGAAGTAGTTCTGTGCTTAAGGCTTTTGGACAGCTTTGACCAAATAGGACAAGCTCTGTATTCAATCTGGAGAAGCGGGTGCTTTGCATTACTTTCTAAACTGTCTGCCAGGAAGCTGGAGTGAAAGGCAGAGGAGTGGCAGGCAGGCAGACAAGACAGACGAGAGGTATGCAGAACCTGCAAGCTCCTGACCCAGGCCCGCCCGACAGATTGCTGCTGGCCAGGCACTGCGTGGAAGGGGCACAGTAATTAAAATAAGAAATGAGAGGCCCTTGATTGGTTATTGTACCCAGGGCCTTAAACATGATGGAAAGGTGGGCTGGCTCTGCCATGGGCTAGACCCAGAAGTAATTACCAGGATAGTTTGCAGATTATTGAATAAGTCTCTGTAACGGGCACATTGATTTATATAAGACCTGGAGATTTTGAGAGATTTGAGAGAATATTAAGAATCAATCAATATTTTAATTTATTTCAGGGTCTTGGAGACTTCAGCTCTGCAGAAAACCACGGCGGGGGAATGGGAACCTCTGAAATATGGCCGCCTGGCAGGCGGCAGGGAGGCAGCAGGGTGAGGAGCCCGCCTGGCAGCACTTCAGGGAAGGGCTTCCCCCCTGGGAGTGTTCTCTTTCTCCAAGACATCCATCAGGATGTCACACAGCCAAGGGGTGGAGGGGTGCAGATTCTGTGTGCTCTGGGGCCCTGGCGAGCGAGGAGGCGTGGGACTCGCTCGACCCTGGGCAGAGTACCCCGGGGCTTTGTGCTGCTGCCTCGGGTGACGGCTGTGGTCTGGGGCACTCTCACAGAGCCACCTGATGCCACGGCATGTTGGGGGGAAATGCAGCACCTTCTGCCTGGAAGCTGGGGCACCCTCTCCACGCGCCCCACCCCACCCCCAGGCCTTATCAGCTGTCTCCTGGAGCACCTTCTGAGCACGGTGTCTCAGACTGTCACCCTCGCGTGTCTGGTTCCTCGTTGCACACCCAGTACCTGGCCTGGCATCATGCCTGGCTCAGAAAAGGTAAGCCTGTGGCTTAGTCCATTTTCTGTTGCTCAAACAAAAAAATACCTTAGACTGGGTGAGCCATAATGAATAGAAGTTGATTTGGGTCCTGGTTCTACAGGACAGGAAGTTCAAAAACATGGCACCATGGGCTGGCGCTGTGGCGTAGTGGGTAAAGCTGCTACCTGCAGTGCCGGCATCCCGTATGAGCACCGGTTCGAGTCTCAGCTGCTCCTCTTTTGATCCAGCTCTCTGCTATGGCCTGGGAAAGCAGTAGAAGATGGCCCAAGTCCTTGGGCCCCTGCACCTGTGTGGGAGACCTGGAAGAAGTTCCTGGCTCCTGGCTTCGGATTGGCCAAGTCTGGCCTTTGCGGCCATCTGGGGAGTGAAGCAATGGATGGAAGACCTCTCTCTCTCTCTCTGCCTCTGCCTCTCTGCAACTCTTTCAAGTAAAATAAATAAATCTTTTTAAAAAAATGGTACCAGCAGCTGCCTGGCATCTGGTGGGGCCCTTGTGCTGCCTCAGCTCATGGTGGAAAGCAGAAGGGCAAGTGGGCATCTGTGAAGAGCAAGCAGGGCCAGAGTCCCAAGACAGCTACCCCATTTCTGCAAGAAAGGCGTTGATCTGTTCATGAGGGCTCCACCCCCGGAGCCAAACACCTCCCAGTACCGCCACACTGAGAATTCAGATTCCAACACAGGGAGCTCGGAGGGACACACTCAGACCACAGCAACATGAAAAACAATGGTGGCATGAACCAGCCCAGGGTAAGTAAGTGTCTATGAAAATATTTCTTAAATGTCACCCTGTAGATTCTGATGTGGATTCAGATAGATCAAGTTTCAACAGCAAATAGGGGACACATTCAGATGGAGTCACTAGAGGATTACAAGACATGGAGGCAGGGTGTAGGGAGTGGACCAAATCATTCATGCAGCCCTCTGGAGCTGGGACCTGTGAGGGGAGCAGGAGCTGGTGTCACCCCCAGGCCTGAGAGACACGGCACTGGAGCCTGCTCAGGCCACCCTACAGGAGCGATGGCCTTTTGCAAGGCAGACCAATCTGCAATGTAGGCCAAAGAATGGGTCCTTCCCTGTGCTGGCAAAGGCAGCACCACTGGGTCTGGCCCAGAGCCATTTGCCAGTAAGTGCCCAGGGCCCTGACTGCCCATGTCCCTTGGAGAAGAAGCCGTGCCAAGGAGATAGTCCATCTGTTCCTGCTCCATCCTCATGGACAGTAATGTCCAGGCTGGACAGGGAAGTGAGGGACAGGCAGGGGAGGGGGTGGGGGTGGGGGAAGCATTGCTCAGGCCACGGGCAATTTGCTGTCTCTGGAGTCCTGACCTCCCCACTGGGCTCATGCCTTCCCAATTCCCTGGATCACGGCTAACCTCTTATTCTTGTTTTCAGTTTTCTCCTCACACTGGAAAACACTGACACAGGCGAATCAAGTCTTAGTGCTTGTGTCTTTTACTTTTATTATGTTTGTGACCAAACAAGAGTCCGAGTAAGGAGAACTGAAGCCAAACACCAATTCGTGCTGACGTCCTCTCGACTGAGGCTGGGCCTCCAGGAAGGGGCGGGCCCCCGGGCTGCAGAAGAATCGCAGTGCCCGGCGGGCCCCTTCCCGGGCTCACGCGGTTCACTAGGGAGCAGGGTTGTTATCCCCACTGCTAGATGAGGGAACTGGTGCTTGCCAAGGGGAGAGCAGTAGATCAAGCTTCTACTCCCCACATGGAGCAAAACAATGTCTCAAACCCTGCACCAGGCTTGCTGGCTCCCAGGCCAATATTGCTTCCCATTTCATCCTGGCCTGAAATTGTTCATTGATTTCCTTGGCGGCTCAGGGACCATAATGACAGCAGCTGGAGTTTAAGTAACTGTGGTCCTCAAGTGAGGCCGAGTTTTCTCCCTGTCACATCCTAGGGAATCTTCTCTCATGTGGCCCTCTGGGGCAAGGGCTGGGGAGACAATAAATCCCAGGCACAGATCTATTAGGAGACAACCACGGGCTGGGTGCTTGATGTATGATGGCTTAAGAACGCCATTCTAAGCAGGTTGGGAGATCTTGCAAAAGGATCCTTGAAGCCAGCCCATTGGTGGGAGACGACAACCACTGAATACCCACCGGGAGCCGGATGCTTATCCAGTGCCTTCCACACACTGACTCATTGAACTTACACTGCTGGCACTAGTGGGGCTCCCGTTTTACAGATGAGATGACTCAAACAGTAAAAGACGTTGCCCAAGGACACCCCAAATAATAGCTTGGCTGTGTTCTGAAGCGTGCAGCACCATTGGTGGATCTTGAAGGCATGATGCCCACGTGAGGATGGCAGGCAGTCACCAGAGAACAAACACTGTATGATTCCCCTCATCTGAAGGACCTAAAGGGGTCCAATTCAGACAGAAAGTGGAGGGGGGTTGCCAGAGGGTAGAAGGAGAAGGAATGAGGAGCCTTGGTAAGTCAGTCCAAGGTTTCAGTTTGCAAAGAGAAACATTCCAGAGACAGATAAAGAGACAATGTTAATGTATTTAATACCTCTGAACTGTACACCCAAAACTGTATATGTAACATCACAATAAAAAGGTAAACATATTTTTACGTTGACCGTTAAAATGCATGATTTGGTAAAACAGACAAAGCTGGGCTTCCAAATCCATTCTCTCAATCCCCCCTCTATCAGATGCTATATCTGTCTGTGTTCTCTGGGGAAACAGAAAACAATGCGATGTGTGTCTGTGCAGAGAGGAACTGGGTCACGCTATTATGGAGTCACACAAATGCACAATCTGCAGGCCAGGCGGGGGGCTGCAGACTCAGGGAAGAGCCAGGGATGTCGCTCAGCTTCCAAGGCCACGTTCTCTCAGAACTCCTCTGCTAGCAGAGGTCAGTCTGTTCAACTGATCGGGAGGGGCCCACCCATATGTAGAAGGCAATCTGCTTTACTCAAAGGCCACCAATTTAAATGTTAGCCTCATACAAAAAAAAAAAAAAATCCTCACGGAAACATCTGGAATAATGCTTGACCAAATATCTGGGCACCACGGTCCAACCAAGTTGCCATATAAAATTATGACAGATGGTCAGTCCCACCATGCCATGCTGAAAGAGGGAGTAACCTGTTGTAAGTTCAGAGCTGAAACAGTCAGATCAAGCCTGGTAATACAGGTCACCAACGGTCCCCAAAACCAGGAGCAAGCCCAGGGTAAACAGACTGGCACATTATAGCAGGAGAGTCTGAGTAGATCGCCGCAGGGGGAGGGGTAGTGGGGACAGGACCAGCTTGGGAGGACTTCAGAATCCAGGCCTTGGTTGCCGAGTCTCTGGCCTCCCACCAAGTGTGGGGCAGGATGGGAAGGATAGCCCAGACCACATCAGGGGAGGATCAGGCATAACTCAGCAGGGTGGGTGTCACCTTCCTTCCAGAGGGGAGAAATGAAGTAGAGCAGAAATTTTGCTTAGGAATCTGACAATCCTAGAATTCCAGCCTGGCTCAGTTCTGCAAATGGGACCTTGATGGGGGCCGGCACTGTGGCGTGGTGGGTAAAGCCGCTCTCTGTAGTGCCAGCATCCCATATGGATGCCAGTTCAAGTCCCGGCTGCTCTACTTCTGATTTAGCTCCCTGCTAATGCGTCTGAGAAAGCAGCAGAAGACAGCCTGAGTTCTTGGGCCCCTACACCCATGTAGGAAACCCAGAAGAAGCTCCTGGCTCCTGGCTTCAGATTGGCCCAGCTCCAGCCATTGTGGTCATTTGGGGAGTGAACCAGTGGATGGAAGATCTTGCTTGCTCTCTCTGTGTGCATGTGTATCTCTCTCTCTCTCTCCCTCTCTCTCTCTCTCTCCCTTTCTCTAACTCTGCTTCCAAATAAATAAGTAAATGGGACCTTGATGCACAAGATATAAAAGGACCACAACATTTTGTGCCCTTTTATAGTACTGGGCATTAGGGGCCAGCAGGGATCCCTGAAACTGGTATCAGGGTCCAGGAGACAAACTGATGATGAAGGCGACCTGAGAAGTCAGAACACAGGTGTGCTGTGGCCAAGTCAAAGAGGATTCTCCCCCAAAGAGACAAATTGTGGGTATCAACAGCCAGGGAACAGAACCAGAGGTAGGAAACTGGAAGGAAATGTAGGATGCAGCCAAGGGAGGAACTGAACAGAAGAAGAAATAGAACGCAGATGAGGGCTGGTGCCAAGCACGTCAGGATACAGAGCAGGTAGCAGTCGGGGAGACGCGCGCTCAGGGTTCAAGTCTGCAGGGGCAGAAGGTCCGCCAGGCCCCTTTCTGCAGAGGACATGGGGTATTGCTTAAGCCAAGGACAGATCTCAATAGAGGGCGGCTTCCCTTGTGTCTGTTGTGTCTGGCAGATTTCCCACCACCAAGCCGTTTGCTAAATGTTCTCAGTGCACCCCGACACCTTCCATTTCCACCAGATTCTGCACGGTCCCTCCCAGTCTGCCCTGGCCACGAATATCAGAACTCCATCACTAAGCAACAATGAGAATCGACGCCAAGGAAGCGGGCAGCTCTGACGACGCCCACCGTCACTTCCTGTGGGCCTGACACCACGTGCTGTACCTTGGTACCCATCACTTGTTGAAATCCAACAACTGTGCTGTTTATCTATGAAGCAACTGAAGATTTTGAGAAATTAAATTGCTTGCCTCCTGACAAGAGGGGTCAGGATTTGAGCCTCTTTCTGTACCAATAAAAGCACAGGAACTCACAGCTCCCCCGACCCATGCTATTAGAACCAGCAAGTACGTTGGGCATAAACCTGCCTGTTACGTAAATCATCTCAAGAGTGATGGAAAAAAGAAATATCGCTTAGCAAGCTCTGTGGTGAGCTGGACAATTTAAGGTTCTTTACAGATTAAGGAATCGGAAACAGCCTAAACCCATTGAGGATTTCCATGGAAAAAACATGTAAATAAAGTTGGGAGCCATCCACTGGGTGCTTGGCCAAGCTGTAAATAGTGTTCTTCCGGGTTTCACCTCCCTGGAAAGGCCCTTGGAGTGAGGCACTGTAATAACAGGCAGGTTAATCTGCCCCATAACTCACTTGGTGAACTGTTGAGTGGACGCCTTCTTTCGGGGTTTTGCCAGAGCACAGCAGATCCTGCCTGAGAAGGCAGCTCAGCCTAACTACCACTTGGAAAGGGGGACTGTTTCATTCCTGACTCTGGGCGTCCTGCGGAGAATACAGAGTAAAAGCTCCCAGAGGGAATGAGTGCTGGGGCCAGGCCTGTTCATTGCATGTGAATAACCTGCAGGAAGGGTGGAGGGGTGGGGACCATGAAAGCCATCAATCACCCACAGGCCTCCTCCGCAAGTCTTGGAATCAAACCTGGGTTTGAAAGGGGGTTCCCCTGCACAGCCAAAGGTAAGCTACCACAGGAGAAGTTCCCAGAGTCCTGGTCTCCCTTCTCCCCAAGGCTCTTGGTGAAGTAATTTCTTAAGCAAACTAAAAACATGATTCAGTTACACATTTTTTTTTCTGTGTTCTGGAGAAAAATACACTGACTAAATTTAGAACTGGCTGTAGGCCTTAAACTGCTGGAGGAGCAGGCTCGGTTTTTCCCTCCATCCTTGTTTGTTTCGTTTCTAACAATCACCAGGAGGCAACCTCCAGGACATGAAGAAAAGTCATGGAACTGACAGCTGGGCAGAGTGGGCACAAATCCCATCCCTTTACCCAAACTCTGAGCTTTTGGCAAGACACGGGAATCTCTCTGAGCCTTCATTTCATTTGCGAAATTAAACATTCCTGTTTTGACGATTCTTGAGGAACTCAGCCAACCTGCAAGGTGTAAATTTTGCGAGATAGAAGTGTCAGTGTACATAGGAGTCCTCAGAGGTAAATCACCCGGCACCCAGGCCCCAGCCCCCAAGTCTCCACACAGCTCTGTCGCTCTCTGCTTGAACTTGAGTACAGAGTTTAAATATCTTTCCGCTGTGAAGTATTGAACATACACAGAACAAACGTGTACAGCAAACAAAGACATGGCAGGGGCCGTGTCCTGTCACACAGGAACACCTGTGAATCCAAGATCCAGGTGAGGATTTAGCTCAGTGGTCAGCAACCTTTTTCCATAAAAATGGGGTGAGTAGCTATTTCTCTGAGCTCACTTGGTCCCTTTAGCAACTACAGACTCTGCCATCTTGGTCCATTCGGGATGAACTGCGTGGCTTAGGAACAGCAGACACCTGTTCCTCACAGTCTGCAGACCCGGCAGCCCCAGATCAGGGCAGATTCCCCGTCTGGTGAGGCTCCATCTCCTGGTTTCTAGATGGGGCCTTTCGACTGTGTCTTAGAAGGCTCTCGGGGACCGTGTTACAGAAGCCCGGATCCTATCGTGAGGGTTTCCCCCTTGCCACCTACTCACCTCCCAAAGTCCCCACCTCCAAGTATCATTCTGTTGAGGGTTAGGCTTCTGCATATGACCTTGGGGGAAACACAGTCACTCACACCATGGTTCCTACTAGCACTGTGAAAGCAGCCCTAGACAATAGTAAATAAATGTGCCTGCTTCGTTCATGTAAACTTGATTTAACACAATAGGTACTAGACTGTAATTTGCCAGCCCCTGATTAAGGTGATTATTAACCCCTCCGCAGACCTTTCATGCTTTCCCCCAACAAGGACAACAGTGTTCTGATTTTTATGGCAAATGCTTCTAAAATTGTGCTATATTTTCACTACCTAAGCATACATGCCCCTACACCCTACCATTTTGCCTAGTTGTTACACTAAATGTAAATGGAATCACACAGTGTTTACACCTTTGAATCTGGGTTTTCACCAAACCTTACTGGCATGTATCTAGATCATTCAGCTGCACTGCTGATGAACACTGAGCGTGTTCTTGGTTTGAGACCATAGCAAGTGATACGGCCGTGGGCATCCTGACAAATCTCTCATGACATGAACATGTACATGAACTAGTGTTGAATATAAGTCTAGGAAAGGGATTTGAGATCATACATGGCCGAGACAGTGACAACTGTCTTCCATGAAAGGTGAGTGAACTTACATCCCCACGTGTGGTGAGCTGTGTTCCAGGTGCCGCCATCCACCCAGCACTCAGCACTGCCAGGCTTCAAATTTATTCTACCAGGTGTGGTGTTAACCCAAGGCTCTGATTTACTTGCACTGGTGAGTAATGGGGCCCAACACCTTTTCACGGGTTTGTCCATCATTTGGATAACTTCACTCACAAATGCCTATTCAAATCTTCTGCCTATTTTTTTTGCTATCGTTGTTTGCCTTTTTCTTGTTGCTTTTTAGAAGAGCTTTTTGTATTCTGAGTTTGGGCTGGTTGTCAATTACTGTACAGCAAATTTTCCTCCCACTCTTGGCATAATAGTCACTCATCTATTGATGAACGGAGAGGTTCCTAATGTCAGTGTAATCAACATCAATATTTTCCTTTATAGTTAACAACTGCATGTCATATCCAACCAATCTTTCCATACTCCAAAGTTATGAAGGTCTTCAGCTTTCCTAAGTTACATTCTTGAGAATATCATCCATCTAACCTAAACCAAGGCTGTGTTATTAATAATATGCCATCTTTTAATATCAGCAGCATTATTAGCAAAATTGCCTTTTTTCATCTCTGTCATTGCATCTACTAGACCTTCTCTATTTTCTTCTTGATCGGTGCCAATATAGCTATATCACAGCTGACAGTGTTTTCCAATGGCCAACTATGGGTCTTGTTGATCCTCTTCAGTGTATTTTTGTTTTGTTAATTTCTACTCACATTTATCATTAATTTGCTCCTACTTTGTTTTCTATTAATATGCTATTCCTAGATGCTTGAAAAAAAATAGGTGATTCATAAATTTTCAGTTTTTCTTCTTTAGTGCCTGTCACAAACACACTTTGCTATTCGTACTATTATTGAACTTCAAAAAAATTTCTAATGTCCCCTTGTGGCTCCTTCTTTGAGCCATGGGTTATTTCGAAATATGTTTCTAAGTTTCCAAAGACATGGAAAATTTATAACTATGGCTTTGTTACTGATTCCAGGTTTAATTGTGTTATGGACAGGAAACAGTCCATGTGATTCCAATTTTAAAAAATTTTGTTAAGATTTTTTGCTTTATGACCCAACAGAAGATTAATCAGAATAAATGTCCCATGTGTACTTGAAGAGAAAAATATGTGGTTTTAATTTGTTGGGTGGAGTATTTTTAAAATGTTTACAATTTGTTTGCTAATTATACTGTCCAAATGTTATGTATCCATATTATTTTCTGCGTATCAAATATTGAGATCAACACGTCAAAATTTTCCACTGTAAGTGTAGATTTGCCTGTTTCTCCTCATGGCTCTCTCAACTTCTGTACATTTTTCGGGTATTGTATTTTGTGCATAAACATTTTAAATTGTTATCTTTCAGTGGAATTATTTTACCCTTTTATCTTCAATCATGATTTTTGTCCTGACGTTTACTTTATCTTGGGGCAGGCATTTGGCACAGTGGTTAAGAGGCCACTCGAGATGCCCACCGTGCCACACTGCAAGACTGGGCTGGAATCCCAGCTCCACTTCCTCTCCAGCTTCCTGATAATGCACACCCTGGGTGCCAGCATATGACACCTCCAGCGCATGGGTCCCTGCCACCCCACATGGAAGACCCAGGCTGAATTCCTGCTCCTGGTTTCAACCTGGCTCAGTCCAGCTATTGCACACATTTGGGAGTGAACTAGTCAACAGGAGATCTCTGTCTCTCTCTCTCTCGTCTCTCTCCATATGCCTTTCAAATAAAATGAAAAGAAATAAAATTTTTAAGTTCATTTAATTAAAAAATGTTTACTTTGTCTTATATTAATATAATTTTATGGGCTTTTCTGATTAGTGTTGAAATGATGAGTCTTTTTCCATTCTCTCACTTTCAGACTTTCAGTGTTGTAGTATTTGTCTCTGTGCCATGGTTTGAACATTGTCCAGTGATCCATCTTTTGCTGTGTCCAATCTGCTGTCATATTCATACATAGACAGCCAAATTTCAGATACTGCAATTTTGGGTTCTATAATGTTCTATCTAAATACCCTATCTAGATCACAGGGAGACACTTCGAGACCACCAAATCCTCTACTCTTCATCAAACATTCCCCTTCTATTTAACATCTATTGATGTGTGCCTGATCCAGTCTTTACAATGATGTTATCAAATGGTGATTTCTACCTCCACTACTCTGTCCACATTTATCAGTTGGTGTTCTACTGTAAGAAATATTTGAAGCATATATCAAATGAGTTCTCCTTTCTTATCTTTCCATTTATCATTTACCTATCATCTATCTCTTACATGAATACAAGATTCCTATTTAATTACATGTGTTATCCATTAGTATCCTTATTGCTTTGATTCTCAAATTGTCCCAGATTTGGTTCTGTAGGTGCCCTTTTGAGGTGTTATTTATAACTTTTTGATATGATGCTTCATTTTATTGTTGTTTAGCACTTTCTTATTTTCTAGCATATAAAGATATACCAGATCTATCTTATACTTTCCTTGAGACTCAGCCTTAGAATTAAGCATTTTTCAGGACTGGTGTTGTGGCATAGTGGGTAAAGCTGCCGCCTGCAGTGTAGCATCCCATATGGGTGCCGGTTTGAGTACCAGCTGCTCCACTTCCGGCCCAGCTCTCTGCTGTGGCCTGGGGAGGCAGTGGAAGATGGCCCAAGTCCTTGGGCCCCTGTACCTGTGTGGGAGACCCGGAAGCTCCTGGCTCCTAGCTTCGGATTAGCATAGCTCCGGCCGTTGTGGCCAGTTGGGGAGAACTGGGGAGTGAACCAGCGGATGGAAGACCTCTCTCCCTCTGCTTCTCCTCTCTGTGTAACTCTGACTTAAATAAATAAATGTTTAAAAAAGAATTAATCATTTCTCTAACAATCCTTGGTTTCCTCTTAGGAAGGAGAGGTATTTAGATGCCAAGACTTTGGCCCTAGGTGTATTCAGTGCTATTGGAGTATCATTGTTTGCATGTGACTTCAGTTGCATTTAGTAGAATTAGGAATAATTATATATGATACGTCAAAAAGTTCATGGAAAATAAAATTAAAAGTTTATTTTGGTGCAAAAAAGTTTTTTTGAAACCTATGCATTTTTTTCATATCATTTTCCATAAACTGCTTGAAGACCCCTAATGTAAGATATCATGAGTTCATACTGGTGCTTACAATTCCAATCCAGCTCCCTGGAGTTCTTCCTCATCTCCCTTTTTTAATCCTCAGATCTCTCTCTTTCACATTTAGAATTCTAGTTCCCCAAAACATTAACTCATTTACTTAATCACTTAACCCTACAATCCACGTAAAATAGTTTCCAGATAGCTTTATCTACACCATCAGAAATAAACTTTCTGAAAAATTGTTCAAAATTCTTTTATAGTTCTTTTATTCCCAGAGATTGAAGATGGAAGCTTCTTCCCTTCAAAGCAGTTGTTATTAACTTGCGTTCTTGTCTGTTTGCATTTTGTTTTAGCTAATTTCTTTTTTTTTAAAGATTTATTTTATTTATTTGCAAGACAGAGTTACAGAGAGAGGTACAGACAGAGAGAAAGAAGTCTTCTTTCCACTGGTTCACTCCCCAGATGGCCGCAACAGCCAGAGCTGTGCCGATCCGAAGCCAGAAGCCAGGAGCTTCTTCCGGGTCTCCCACGCGGGTGCAGGGGCCCAAGACCTTGGGCCATCTTCTACTACTTTCCCAGGCCATAGCAGAGAGCTGGATGGGAAGTGCAGCAGCCGGGACTAGAACTGGCACCCTTATGGGATGCCGCGCTTCAGGCCAGGGCTTTAACCCGCTGTGCCACAGCACCGGCCCCGTTTTAGCTGATTTCCCCATCCTGATTATTTAATTTTGCTTTTTGGTATTAGAACATTTATATACTTCCAAAAGTCAAGACTATGCCCAAAAGCATATAGAAACACGTGCCAGTATTTCCCCTGAGCCTTCCTTCTCACTCCTCGCATCTGTGTAAGTAATCTATTTTATTATTTTCTTTGTCTCTTTGACAAAAGTAAGCAAATATACCTATGCTTTCTTGTTTCCCGTTCTTTCTTACACAAAAAGTAGCAATTTTACATACTCTTTTGTGATATGTTTTTTGTCACTGAAAAAATACATCCTGGAAACTATTCTATACCAGTTCATGGAGAAAATTTTCAGTGTTTTTACTTTTACAGCTGTAAGATACTCCACTGTCTGTATGTGCCATTTGTTTTTTCAACCAATCTCCTATATTTAGGTATTTAAGTAATTCCTAACAGTTTGCAATTATGCCAAATTATGCAATATAAAACCTCTTGCATATCATTTGCAATGCCTTTTCAGGGTAAACTCTTAGGAGCGGGATTGCTGAGCCCAAAGTTTAGTGAATATGTATTTATGTTAGATGTTTGCAAGTTCTCTGTTGTAAATTACAGCATCTTTCACTCTCACAGGCAGTATCTGAGACTCCCTATTTCCATACAACCTCATCTGCTGGGTATATTATCAAGCTTTTGAATTCTTGCCAATCTGATGCATAAAATAAAGTAACAGTTTCATTTAAATGTGCATTTCACTTATTATGAGTGAATTTAATTATATTTTCATGTATCTAATAGTCATTTCTTTTGAAAAAAAGATTTTATTTATTTTTTTGAGATGTAGAGTTTCAGATAGTGAGAAGAAGAGACAGAGAGAGGTCTTCTTTCTATTGGTTTACTCTCCAAATGGCCGCTAAGGCCGGAACTGCGCCAATCCAAAGCCAGGAGCCAGGGGCTTCTTCCCAGTCTCCCACGCAGGTGCAGGGGCCCAAGGATTTGGGCCATCTTCTACTGCTCTCCCAGGCCAGAGCAGAGAGCTGAATTGAAAGAGGAGCAGCCTGGACTAGAACCGGTGCCCATATGGGATGCCGGCGCCGCAGGCGGAGGATTAACCTACTGCGCCACAGCGCCGGCCCCTCTAACAGCCATTTCAGTAATATATTATAAATTGGCTGCTCATGCCTTTTGTCACTTTACTATCAGATTTTTGGGTTTCCCTCCAGTTTCAAAAAAATTCTTTATATACAAAGGCTATCATCTCACATCTATGATACATGCTGCAAATATTTTCTCCCAATTAATCATTTGTCTTTTGACTGACTTCTGGTGTTTTTTTCCACTCAAACTTATTTTTATTATTGCATCTGGATTTTGAATTGTAACTTGACGACCTTCTTTACCCTTGGGTTATAGAGGGATTTGCTCATGTTTTCCTTTGATACTTGTACACAATGACTCAAACAGTTCATGGGAAATGGAATTGAAAGCTAAGTGTTGGGGGCCAGCGCTGCACCTCACCAGGCTAATCCTCCGCCTGTGGCATCCACACCCCGCGTTCTAGTCCCGGCTGGGGAGCCGGATTCTGTCCCGGTTGCACCTCTTCCAGTCCAGCTGTCTGCTGTGGCCCGGGAGTGCAGTGGAGGATGGCCCAAGTGCTTGGGCCCTGCACCCACGTGGGAGACCAGGAGGAAGCACCTGGCTCCTGGCTTTGGATTGGCGCAGCACCGGCCGTAGCGGCCATTTGAGGGGCGAACCAATGGAAGACCTTTCTCTCTGCCTCTCTCTGTCTCTCTCTCACTGTCTATAATTCTGCCTGTCAGAAAGAAAGAAAGAAAGAAAGAAAGAAAGAAAGAAAGAAAGAAAGAAAGAAAGAAAGAAAGAAAGAAAGAAAGAAAGAAAGAAAGAAAGAAAGAAAGAAAGAAAGAAAGAAAGAAAGAAAAGTGTTGGGGCCGGCGCTGTGTAGGTTAAGCCTTTGCCTGCAGCATCAGCATCCAATATGGGTGCCAGATTGACCCAGCTGCTCCACTTCTGATTCAGCTCCCTGCTAATGTGCCAGGGAAAGCAGTGGAAGATGGCTCGAGTACTTGGGCCCCTGCAGCCCATGTGGGAGACCCAGAAGAAGCTCCTGGCTCCCAGAGCCCAGCTGTGGCCATTGTGGCCATTTGAGGAGTGAACCAGTGGGTGAAAGACCTCTCTCTCTGTCTGTAACTCTGACTCTCAAATAAATAAATAAATCTTTTAAAAAAAAAAAAAAAAAAAGAAGAAGTCTTAAAAAGAGAGAGAGAGAAAGAAAAGAAAGGTAAGTGTGGTTGAGATGCCCGTGTTCTGTATCAGAGTGCTTCAATTCAGTTCCCTGGACCAGCTCCTGAGTTCAGCTCTGCACCAGTGCAGACTCTGGAATGCAGTAACTGGGTTCTGTCAACTAATGGGAGACCTGGATTTCATTCCAGGCCCCTGGCTTCAGCCTTGGCTCAGCCGCACCTGTTGCAGGCATTTGGGGGTGAGCCAGCAAATGGGAACTCTTTCCCCTCCACCCTCTGCTATTCAAATGAATACAAAAGAATTTTTTAAAAAAAAAAGATATTTTATTTTGGTCAAAAATATTTTGAAACCCATGCATAGGGGGCTGGCGCTGTGGCATAGCGGGTAAAGCCACTGCCTGTAGTGTTGGCATCCCATATGGGAGCCGGTTCAAGACCTGGATGCTCTACTTCCAATCCAGCTCTCTGCTATGGGTTGGGAAAGCAGAAGAAGATGGCCCAAGTCCTTAGGCTCCTGTACCTGTGTGGGAGATCCAGAGGAAGCTCCTGGCTCCTGGCTTCAGATCGGCCCAGCTCCAGCCATTGCAGCCATCTGGGGAATAAACCAGCAGGTGGAAGACCTCTCTCTATGTAACTTTTCTCTCTATGTAACTCTGACTTTCAAATAAATAAATAAAATCTTAAAAAAAAAGAAACCCATGCATAGTTTTTTGGGTTTTGTTAAGAATTATTTATTTGAATGTCAGTTTTTCCACTGCATTTTTTATTTGTTCTATTGAATTCTTCATTTCCAGTATTTCATTTTGATTTCTCTTTAAAATCTCAATTTCATAGGAAAATTGTTCAATTATGTCATGTACAGATTTCTTTAATTTGTGGATTTGCTTTTGATTACTTCTAAGTAATCCTACAATCAGTGTTTTGAATTCTGTTTCTGGCATTTCTTCAGTCTCTTCATCTTTATTTTCTAGTAGAAGTGTTGTGCTCTTTTGAGGGCATCATGTTGTCTTCCTTATTCTTGTTTCTTAAATTGCTGCACTTGTTCTTGGGCATCGTGGAGATATTTGTTCTGTTTTTTTACCCTGTGATGCCTTTTGTCTTTGCATTATGCCTTTGTGGCTTAGTGGCGCATCCATTCTTTCTGCAAACACCCAGAGGCGTGGGTGCTGGGTGTGGTCATGGAGCTCTGTTCAGTGCTCCAGGGTGAAGGAAGTGTCCATGGTGACACCCAAGTTGGGAGTGATGAATCTCCTCTTTTTTTTTTTTTTTTTTTTATCAGAGGGGAGGTTTGTTCAGCTCTGTTAGTATAGTCTCATGCTCACCTCCTCTCCTCAAAGGAGACCAATGCCTGGGCACTAGCTCCAGTGGGTACAATTTTTATCTGTGCTGCCCCAAGAACCACACAAAGGATCCGTGCTGTCCTCAGTCTGAGAATGGATTCCACAGTACTGACCCTCACCAGGGAATCGGGGAGCCCCACCCGAGTGGAGTCGCTCACAGAGTCTGCCCAAAGTCCCAGTCACACCTTGTGGCCTCCCACACAGACACACAGTTTTCACAGTCCTGGCAAATAAGCCTCCCACAGTCACAGGCACCCAGCCCCGTCAGTTCTCCCAGGCACACTCAGTCATCTCCTCTCGGCTGGTGGCTGGGTGCACAGACAAGAGCTGGTGCAGCTGTTACATGTGTCCACAATGGCGCCCACCCTCTCTCGGGTAGTTAGAGGACACCTGAGCTGGATGGTCGGGAGAGAGAAACGTGCCTCCTTTTTCCTCTCTAGGTTGGCAGGTACACTGTCCCCCACAGGGTTCCAAGCCAGACTCTCGTCAGGCTCTTCCCACAGCTTTATCACCAGTGGCTTGAGCTGCTGTAGTCTGATCTCACCTCACTCTGAAGCTGGTGCTGAGCCTCTCGCTGCTGGGGCCTGAGCTGTGAGTACGCCCTCCACATAGGTCCACAGTGTCCCTCTAATTTGTGTGGAGTTTCCTCTGGAGTTTTCTCCCTAACAAGAGTTCCCTGAGATTGCACTCTCCACTTTTTTTAACCTATCTTCCCCTAGACTGGAACAGTAAGCTCCTTCCCTGTTCTGCCATCTTGAAAACCTTCTTTTTCTTTTTTTTTTTTAATCTTTTTTGAGAGGCAGATAGATAGAGGCAGAGAAAGAGAGCTCCCTCTGGCTGATGCACTCCCCAGATGCCCATCTATATTCTAATTGCCATTGTTTCATCATTGTTGCATCTTTGAGAGTAATCTGCATAGTTTCCTGTGCCTGCTTGTATAATTTTTCTATTTGTTTAAGGGTTCCAGCTGCTTATTATGATGCATTTATTTTTAATCTATCATATTTTGGAGTCTTGAGGGATTCTTGTAGCTTGCGATATTTCACCAGTCTTGAGAGTTCTCAAGTGCTATCTTCTTTTTTCAGTTTCATTTCCCTTCTCTTGCCTCTTCCGAGATTCCAGTCACGTGTTATGATTGTCTCAGAAGCATTCCATGACTCTCACCTTCTATTACACATGCCCTATCCCTTTGTCCCTCCCATCTCATTCCTAATGTTGTCCTCGAAGCTATTGTCAACTTACTAGTTCTCTCTTCAGCTGCATCATCTAGTCAGTTGTTAAACCCTACTACTGAGATCCTAATTTTAGTTCTTATGTTTATACTCACAGATTTCCCATTTTGTCTCATTGTATAGTTTCTAGATAGCCACCAACATTTTCTAATTCTCTTGAACATAATAACCATAATCATTGTAAAGGTTTATCTGATGCTTTCAATATCTGGATTCCCTACAGGATTAAGCCTATTATAAATTGCTTCTGTAACTGGATTTCTGCTGCCAATGGGAAAAAATCAAGCACTTTTGGCATATAGATTCCCTCTTGCTGGTTTAAATGAAATGTTGACAGGAGGCAGGCAGGTAAACAGAAATTAATAAATTAAGCCAGATACAAGGTAAAAGGGAAGAATGGGGACTGTGACTAACTGGGAAATACATGTCCCATCTAAAGTCCCTAACATTCAAAACCTGCAAATAACTTTAAGTCAAGAAAAACATATCTGTGAACTGAATTTCCTTTCCCAGAGGTCCCTAAGCCACTGATTGATGTATTCCTGCCCTTTACTCCAAGTCTTAAAGTCTGGGTCGTTGCATCTATTCACTTCTAATAGGGGATAGAACCTAGTGAATTATTGTGAAATCTTGATCATAAGAAGAGCTCATATTTATAAAATCCATATTATATGCTAAGAACTCCTCCACTGACTTTGCATATGCTAACTTAGTCTTTATAGCACTATTATGAATAGATTTCCCATCATCTGTCTTGTAGCTGAGGAAACTGAAGCACAGAAAGATGTAGAGACGTGGCCAAGGTCACTCAGGCAATCAGGAGCAGAGCTCGGATTCAGGCCCCCGCAGCCAGTGTCTGGAGGACACAGACTTCCCCCTGAACAACTTGGACTCTTGGAGTACGTGTTGGAGGCGGGGAGACGCAACTCTGCAAGGTGAAACTGCTCCCCGAGCTCCGCTTGGTTCAGCCGCCATAAAATCAGAAAGTAGAAGAAAGAAATGTGCTGCTTTCGTGAGTCCTCTGATGTGCTCTGTTCCTTAAACACGGCTGGGCGTCATTCTTCCTGTTACAAACTGGGATGCGTTTGAATGTCAATTCAATTAGTAAATGCACAATTGTTGTCTTCATAAACTATACTTTGACATTTAATATGCCAAACATGATCTTTTTATGAGCAAACCAAGTTATTCATAATACATTTTATGTTCTGCAGCTATCAAGATGGCTTCAGATTTATAGAGTGCTAAAAAAGTAACTGGATCATAAATTTCAATTTTCCCTAAAATTGCCTTTTTAAAATAAAACAGGAAAAATTATATTCCTGCCAATGTCTCCCTTCCAATACATTCAGATTTCCTTAAAAGTTGAAATTGCTCAAAGATTGAGGGTCCTCGTACAGCTCTGAACAGTCGCACCTGTCAGAGTGTATCCTCAATTCTGTCCTCCTTGGCGGGCAGAAGGGTTGTGGGCCATCTATAGATGCATGGGACTGGGGAAGACACAACTACTAACACATTTTAAATAGCTTAGAAAAGAGACCTTATATCCATTCGTTCTCAAAAGTGCATAGTCTCGGAGCGCCACAAAGCTGTAGCTGGACAGGACCCTGCCGCGATGAGATGAGAGGAGGTGGTTGAGCCTGTGAGCCTCTGTGGCCATGAGGAGCTCTGAGGAAGGAGTGGATGAGCCTGCGGCAGGAGATGGTCCAGACTGCACCCTCTGCCAATCCTTCAGCCTTCAGTTCAGGACTGTGGCTGGTAAGAGACTTCTCAGGTCCCCCTTCCCTTGGAAAATCCTGGCTGGAGATTTTACCAGGAGCCCAGAAGACTCAAGGGGATCTGTGAGAGCACGGATGCAGGCAGACGAGGGGAGGAGGTGCAGCGTGCTCTACGGGGCAGGAAAAAGAAGGGAAACACTGGGCTCCACAGATACTGTGGGCTTATGTTTCCAAGCCCCTGAGTGGGCTTGGAGTGGTGGGGGGAGGTGAAGAATGACAGCAACCAAGAACCACTAAGGTCAGTCAGACTAAACAGAGGGAGGCCGACGCTGTAGTGTAGCAAGTTAAATTGCTGTCTGCAGCACTGGCATCCCATATGGGCTCCGGTTCAAGTCCTGGCTGCTCCACTTCCAATCCAGCTCCCTGCTGATGGCCTGGGAAAGCAGTAGAAGATGGCTCAAGTCCCTGGGCCCCTGCACCCACGCAGGAGACCCAGAAGAAGCTCCTGGCTCCTGGCTTCTGGCACAGCCCTGGCCATCATTATTCATACTTCATACCTCAGAGGAGGTTTACTGGGGAGAATTTTTATTCCCCGACTCTGTTTATTTACCCCTTCACCTGCCTAGTCACCAACCTAAGTGGTAACCAGGACTGGTACCCTCTCACCAAACTCTATCTTAAAACAACTTTGTTGGGGCCAGCACTGAGGTGCAGTAGGTTAATCCTCTGCCTGCAGCACCGGCATCCCATATGGGCTCCGGTTCTAATCCCAGCTGCTCCTCTTCCAATCCAGCTCTCTGCTATGGCCTGGGAAAGCAGTAGAAAATGGCTCAAGTGCTTGGGCCCCTGCACCCTCATGGGAGACCAGGAAGAAGCACCTGGCTCCTGGCTTCTGATCAGCGCAGCTCCGGCCATTGCGGCCATCTGGGGAGTGAACCAGCGGAAGAAAGACCTTTCTCTCTGTCTCTCCCTCTCACTGTCTGTAACTCTACCTCTCAAATAAAATAAATAAAATCTTAAAAAAAAAAAGAAAAAGAAAGAAACAACTTTGTTTGCTGTTTGCTAAGGCTCTGGCCATGAAGGCTCACTGTTGAAATCAGGCCTATTAGATAAGACTCAAGGTTAAGAGAAACAGAACAACTATTTTTCTTCCTGTAGGGAAACAAAGTGATGGGATATGTTTGGCCAGGCAGAGGCCAGTAAAGGGAACTGATCACTCTCTGCGTGTGCCATTCTGACAAATATATACCTGCCTTTGACCCTAGAGCTTACAGAGAAATGCCTCATCTCTTTCTGCACCACCACCTGGGCTGGTTACAAGCTAGAGGACGCAGAAGTTAGCCTGAGAGAGTTGTGAAAAGTGCCAGCCCCTCTACTCTGACTCCCTGGCTCAGAACTCTGTCTCCTAACTGGCCTCTGCCTCTGTTAACTGTGTGTGCTCCAATATGCATTAAATTCTTCTCGTCACAGATTCCTTGGGTCTATTTAGTGAGCCGCCAGTGTCCCTCTGTTATCATGTTTGACTACTGTTGAGACTTTTAACCCCCAGTGGAGGAGAATTTTTTCAGATGTCTATGCCCCCATTGTTTTAATTTTGCCTGGAGGTTTCTAGGCAAGAAACTAGGCCCAATAACCTCAGATGCTATTGAATATATAGATTTCTAGAAGTTATGATTTCACAGCTAGATTTATCTTGCCATGGGCACAGTAAACAGGCAAAATCTCCCTTTTCAAATCAAACTAAGGGAGAGAAAATTTTTCTAATGACTTCAAAATTTATAAAGGTGGTCATCATGTTTGATCTTAAAGTGAATATATAGGTTTCCTCGTGGACACTGTCTACCTCACAGAAAAACCACTATCAGACTGCCCAGCTTTCAGTGTAACCACCACTGTTGAGGCGATGGCCAAGTAGGGGCAACAACATTGCAGGAAGAACTGTAAATTTCCTTTTAGAGATGCCACCTATCTTCCATTCAGGCCAGCTCTCCTCCCAGGCCCGCAAGGTAATGGAAGTCAACAGGGTGCCTTCCCTAAGGAGGTTCACATCTCCCTTATGATATTTCTTCCGGTATTCCATGTGAAGAGATAAATAGGCCTGGGCCTCGCACCTGGCTAGGCCTTGATGCCCACCTGATTACTATCAAGCACCTTCTGTCAGTTTCTGTTTGCCTCCCAATGGGAAAACCTCCTCATGATTTGGATAGCACCTTTCCTAGGTCCTCTAATAATGGCTGTCCTTTGTTTTAGACCCTATGTGTTTAACCTGTTTGTTAGATGTGTCTTCTCCAGACTGGAAACAGTGAAATTCTAGATGGCCATGCACATGACACCTCAGAGGGAAGCAGTTCCTGCAGGCCGGCACGGTGCCCCCTCTAGAGGCCACCTCCTGCTGGAAGCCTGTCGTGAGTGCTGTTCCCTACTCTGCCCCTACTCAGCTGGAAGAAGCCAGAGTGGTCATTGTCCCATACCCACTAACAGAAGTTAAGGTCTGTTCTGGGGGAGGGAATGTGAGGAGCCAGTTGGGTTAACAGGTAATCAGGGTGGTCTAGTGGAAATTTGGGGTGTGGTGTGCTTGCTTTCCCCCAAAAGTTACCTTTAGCAAGGTCAAAAGCACCTACCCCATTTCTTGGGAATTTTTACCATGAGAATAGCAAGGGGCCAGCGCCACGGCTCACTAGGCTAATCCTCTGCCTTGCAGCGCTGGCACACCAGGTTCTAGTCCCGGTCGGGGCGCCAGATTCTGTCCCGGTTGCCCCTCTTCCAGGCCAGCTCTCTGCTGTGGTCAGGGAGTGCAGTGGAGGATGGCCCAAGTGCTTGGGCCCTGCACCCCATGGGAGACCAGGATAAGTACCTGGCTCCTGCCATCGGATCAGCGCGGTGCACCAGCCGCAGCGCGCTGGCCGCGGTGGCCATTGGAGGGTGAACCAACGGCAAAGGAAGACCTTTCTCTCTGTCTCTCTCACTATCCACTCTGCCTGTCAAACAAAAAAAAAAAAAAAAGAGAGAGAAAGAGAGAGAGAATAGCAAGGGAGTGGGACTTCACCCTGCTGAGCTCCGAGTTTACTGTAAAACAAATTAGGTATCCCACCCTTCTGATGGCTCTTTTGTTTTATCAAGCCAGACAGGGTAAAAAGCTTACAAATCAGGTCTTTTGATGGGTTTGTCCCCACCTTGCCCTGATTGACAGTTTCTTCCCCAAAATAGTGCTTAAAAACCCACTACCACCAGCCCCTTAGGGTTTTTCCTCTCTTGAAGCCTCTTTCTTTTTTTTTTTTTATTTATTTATTTATTTTTTTATTTTTTATTTTTTTGACAGGCAGAGTGGACAGTGAGAGAGAGAGACAGAGAGAAAGGTCTTCCTTTGCCGTTGGTTCACCCTCCAATGGCCGCCGCGGCCGGCGCGCTGCGGCCGGCGCACCGCGCTGATCCGATGGCAGGAGCCAGGAGTCAGGTGCTTTTCCTGGTCTCCCATGGGGTGCAGGGCCCAAGCACCTGGGCCATCCTCCACTGCACTCCCTGGCCACAGCAGAGGGCTGGCCTGGAAGAGGGGCAACCGGGACAGAATCCGGCGCCCCGACCGGGACTAGAACCCGGTGTGCCGGCGCTGCAAGGCGGAGGATTAGCCTAGTGAGCTGCAGTGCCGGCCTACGCCATTCACATTTAAACCACAGCAGGAACCCAGTCACATGCCACAAAGTACAAGAAATGTTATCCTGAAACTGAGATAAAAACTATTTGATCTAGGGATTGACTGAGTACAAAACAGAGTCATGGATGTTGGGGCCAGCGCTGAGGCTTACTAGGTTAATCCTCCACCTGCAGCGCCGGCATCCCATATGGGTGCCGGGTTCTAGTCCCAGTTGCTCCTCTTCCAGTCCAGCTCTCTGCTGTGGCCCGGGAAGGCAGTGGAGGATGGCCCAAGTGCTTGGGCCCTGCACCCACCTGGGAGACCAGGAGGAAGCACCTGGCTCCTGGCTTCCGATCTGGAAGACCTTTCTCTCTGTCTCTTTCTCTCACTGTCTATAACTCGGCCTGTCAAATTAAAAAAAAAAGAAAAACAAAGTCATGGATGCTAAGAGGAAAATAATTTAAAAGTCTTCCCAATATCTACTTCGTCACATCCACTGGGGACTGATGGGAACTGGTGCCAAATGTATGCAGCGTCCTGTATGGATCTCCCTTCCCCCAGCGCTGAGAACTTCCTGAGCCCAGCATGGGAGGTAATCAAGGGAAGGACCCCCGCCCCCCTCCCAAATGACGACTGGAGAGAGGCCCAGCTGGGCTGCAGGGAAGACCCAAAGCCAGCACCCCCAGCATCAGACACAAAGTTGGCCCTGTCACCCCCCAGCAGAAGAGCACAGACTGCCCAGCCCAGCAACCCTGAGATGGAGTCCATGCAAGCCTAGAAGTCTCAGGAACCAGCGCAACTGTGATCACAAAACTCACGGTGGAGTTGATAACTCTCGACAGAAAAAACCCACGTTGGGAAAAAATATGTTTTGAGCTGGAACAAAAATTCCAGACTAGACCCACAAAATATTGCAAATGTCGGTATGTGAGCAAAGAGCACTGGCTTTTTGATCTTTCATGGAAGGGGAACTGTCTCTAGTTATTGCTTCATCTTGAAATTGAGCATCTGAAACTCAGTCTGTTTAACTGTGTTATTTAAGTATACACACAGGCTTGCAAAGTAGAAGAGCTAAAAACAAGGCCACGTACATTCTAAACCAATACAGCAGAACAAACATGCACAGCACAATGACAGAACACTAGGAAATGGCGAAGAACAAAAAGGCAGAAAATCAAAATTAAATGACAAAGATAAAATAAAATATACCTCTTACAACAGTAAATGTTAATGTGAAAAGTTAACCTAATGTATAAAAAGAATTCTCAGATTGTATCAAAAACACTAAACCAGCTATAAAAACTCTAAAATAACACATCTTTTATGGGCATCTTTCATTTGCTTTCCAGATCTAATCTCTGTTCTTTATTCTCCATGCTTTGTGCACCAGGAGAACAACCAATATCAATGCATCAGTGCATGGCCTTGCCTCTGCCTGCAGTTGGGTTTGGCCAGAGATCTCATCCTGAGATCTGAGGGAGGTTAAGTCAATGATTTCCCTGGCTCCCCTCTTGCATGGTCACCACACCTGGCTGCCCCGGGCCACCAAGGGTCACAGCTCCCAGCAGGCAGCCCCACCTGTTTGGGTTCCACCGGTGGTAAGGTTGCCCCATTGTAAGTCCAAGGGTGCTTCACTGCCCCCTGTGGTTACTCGCCACCCTGCTCACGCCCCTGCAAACTGTCCATTTATGGAATCTGTCATCACAGTACCCAACCAAAACATGGAACCCTTTCCTATAAGGACCTGACTTACACATACCCCAACAATAATGCTCATAAAGTAAAAAAATAAAATAGAAGAATGGAAAAAGAATATTAGGCAAATGTAAGCAAAAGGAGCTAAGGGTTTGTCTCCCTCAGAAAATGCTGAATTCACAGGAAGAGCATAAAATTGGATTTTAAAGATCATATTGTACCAATGAAGGGTGCGATCTGAACTGATATAAAATTGTCTTGAAGTTATATGCAGTAAATTACATAAAATTAAAATACATGAAACCAAGAAGTTACCGGAAATGCAAATATAAAGGAGGCTAGAATCCAATAACAATGGGATGTTGTCATACATCTTGGTCAGTCTTTAAAGATGAAGTTCAACAATAGTGGGAATACTGGTAAAATCTGGACAAGGTCTAAAGTTTAGATAGCAGAATTGTACCTATGTTAATCTCTTATTTTTTTTTTTAAATGCATTGCAGTTATGTTAACATTAGGGGAAGCTAGGTGAAGATTGTATGGGGAACTCTGTTACTGTCCTTCTGAACTTTTCTGTAGATCTAAAATTATCCCCAAATAGAAGGTTTAGAGAAATAGCAAAGTTAATAAGAGATACAAAAAATATAGACAATCAGAATGACATTATTAACAATATCAACCCAGGAACAGAACTATTCTTTCTTCTCATGCAGTCATAAAATGCAAAATTCTCTACATATTAGACAAGAAAAAAAATTCCAACTTTCTAAAAGGTAAAAGCCTTAAACTAAAAAATGTCCTACATGAAGGATCCCTTTGAGTGAGATCCCAGTGGAAAGTAGGGGCCATCAAAGAAGGAGGTACCTTTCTCTGAAGGGAGGAGAGAACATTCACTTTGCCTATGACTTTGCTTAAATACTGAGGGAGACTGTGGACTCAAAAGGCTTCCATAGCCTGGACAATTCATGGCAAGAGCCTCAGGTGATCACTGACATCATACATAAAGAGTGTTAATTGTTAAATTAACAGCAGGAGTCACACTGCACTTACTCCCCATGCAGGACCTCTGTCTTAAATGAGTCTTACTGTGAGATTTAACTGTAAAACTCGTTCTCAGTTTTTTATATTTTATGTGTGTGTGTGTGTGTGTGTGTGCAAATAGTTGAAATCTTTACCTAGTATAGAGTTGGTCTTCTATGTATAAAGGTAATTGAAAATGAATCTTAATGGAGAATGGGACTGGGAATGGGAGAGGGAGGAAGGGGTGGAGAGGGTGTTGGGGTGCGAGGGAGGGCATGGTGGGAAGAATCACTGTATTCCTAAAGATGTACTCATGAAATGTATACACATTAAATAAAAGCTTTCAAAAAAAAAAAAGCCTCAAATTACCAAAGCAAACCAAATTCCCTGAGCATTATTCCATTTCCAATTTTCTCTAATACCATCAATAACTCCTAAGTTTAAGAAGACCCGAAAGCCACAACTGCAAGGAGCAGTAGTGCTGGTGGCGTTTTCAGTCCATCTATTTCAGACTTCACCTGATTTTGTTTGCATATTACTACTTCTCCAGGTAGCCACTGGCTTCAGGGGAGGTGAACTCCACTCCTGCTTGCAGGGAGTAGAAGCTGCTTCTGTCTAAAGCAGAGCATAGAAGCCGCATGCCCACTGCCTGAGGTTAGCTTAGGGCACGTGGGACCATCCTGGGAAGTGACCTTGAAGGAGAGTGGCATAAGGGATGTTTGGTGCAGGGTTACTCAAATGCTAAGAAACGCTGTCCCTTCTGCTCCTGGGAATTGTCACCCACGTGAGACACCCAGAGCTGCCCCTCATCACCATGAAGGTAACCAGCCTAAGGAAAAGCCCTATCAAATTGACAGTGACAAAACTCAACAGTTAGAAGAGTGAGTCCCTGATGGTCCCCATTGAATTGCTAAATAAACCAGCCCCAAACCTTCTTTCCTCACACTTTTGCTGATGGCAAATTTAACTCTGGGAAGCAGTTAGGTCAGGGTCTTCTGTTATTTCCTGCAGGAAGAACCCTAACTGATGTGTTCAATATCTGGAAAACAATGAAAATGGAAACACAGGTTAAAATTCAGGTTATGCAGCCAAAGCATACACTTACTTAAACAGAATTTATTTGAAAGTCGGAGTTCCAGAGAAATAGGGAGAGACAGAGAGTGAGAGCAAGAGCAAGAGAGAAAGAGAGAAAGAGATTTCCCAACCACTGGTTCATTCCCTAGATAGCCACAACGACCAGGGCTAGGCCAGGCCAAAACCAGGAGTCAGGATTTTCACCCAGGTCTCTCACAGGGGTGCAGGGGTCAAGCACTGGAGCCATCTTCTGCTGCTTTCCCAGGCGCATCAGCAGGGAGCCGAATCAGAAGTGGAGCAGCTGGGACTCGAACCCAGACCCATATGGGATGCCAGCATTGCAGCATTACACACTATACTACAATGCCAGCCCAGACAATATACTTTAAGGGAAAGTATGAAGAAACAATTAATCAATAAACAAATTCATTGATTATTTAAAATCATCAACTGACTCCAACTGGTCTGTGTCTAGGCCTACAACCTTCTTTAAACTCTACTACTTTATCTTTCTCCTTCTCAGCTTTCCTAATCCCTCAAGCTCTGCTTTGGATCTTGTCTCCTATCTCCCACTCCCAAAGCCAGGAGGGTAAATGACAACTCACTTGTTTCCAAGCCCTTCCAAATACTTCCTAGGTTTCTGCAGCTTGCTCTTCAAACCAGGCTGTCCACCACAGAATAATCAGGAAATAAGGTTCCTGATACACAGGGAAGTAAGACCTCAGCTTAAACATTGTAGGAGAAGAGCACCAAGAGACACAAAAGGGACTCCCTGGAATCCAGAGAGGAATCCACACCAGGCCTGAAAATCCATCCCCCCAGCCCCTGTGCAAGGCATAGTCATTCACTCCTTAGTGGGGAACCAGCGGGCATTTTCCAAATAACACTTTCTAGGCCATTTATAACTGGACTGAACAAATGTATGTGGAGTCAAAGTAGAATGAGCTATATATAATTTCCATTCTGTAGTGTGGGCTCAAAAATTCTCCAGAATCCTTTTGTTCATCTCTTTAGATATGACATTAAAATGTTATCCAGTTAAAGGTATATATTTGGACTTAGGAGACCTAATACTACTATAAAAAACAATATTCTGAACCCCAAAAGGGCAAAAACAAATAAGCAGATCCCCTATATCATCCCCATCATCCCCATCATCATCATCATCATCATCATCATCATCATAGCAACAAAAACAAACACAATAACAGTGAGTTGTTGCCTATGGCAGAAACCATGCTAAGCATTTTACAAACATCCTTTCACGCAATCCTGGAAGATGAGGAAGTAGAAAGTGGGGTTCCAGCCCGAGAACAAAGCGATTCTGCCTGCCCTTCCCCTTCATTACCACCTTCATCATCCTCCCTCACATATTTTATCTTGATGATTTTCCTTTCCTCCATTTTTGTATCAAAGGTTGTACACAGCCTATAATTATGCCATTCAAGGTGACAACCACTCTGGAAGTTCTCCAGGCATTAGCACACGATTTAGGGAATTATCTCCAGGCCCCAAGGAAAATATTAATTTCAGACAAAGAAATGGTTTGCATAGGGAGCTTCCCAGAAGTCAGAGAACTCTCCAGTCCTTTGTGAAAGCAGACCAGAGCAAAGTGGTAAACTCTACCAGACACTGGAAAAGATGTTTTGCTTCCATGTCTCCTTTCCCAGTGGGAATAATACTAGCCAGAACAAAGCAATGAAGAACTAAGCCTGCACTCTCTGCAACAGATTTATGTGTTGGGTGGATGGATAGATAGACACACAAAGATGCATAGATGGATAAGATAAAAACAGATAAGGTAGACTACATAGAGATATGTAAATTGTTGCCAATGTAAAAAAACCTCAACAACATTGCTAAAATGCATGCTATCAGCATCTCTTATAAATACTTTCTGAAGTCTTCTAATGTAGGTCTAAACGCTTCTCATTTCCTCCCTCACTGTCCTGAGTAAGGCGAGACTCCCCCTACCCAAGTGCCCAAGACCAGCTCCTCTGCTGCTCAATGACAGCTGGTTCTCAGAAGCGCCCTCAGACTATGCTTGCGGAGGAAAGCAAGCCTGCGACTTTCAAGAGCTGAGAGCCAAGACGAGGCAGTGTCACCGGGCTTATGGTTGGTAAGCCTTTCCCTTCTGAGAGTGCTGTCTTAGTTTACGTAACAAGTCGAGGCCAAGAACATCTGGTGACTCTGGGGTGGGTTCCACCCCTGGCAATGGCAGATGAGGTTTTCTCAGTCTAAATTCCTCTCTTTAAAAATTAAGCAATCTAAACAAGGTGTTTAAAAACCTTCTGGTGATGCAGTAGCATTATCAATGTCCTGGAAGACCCCCCAAAACTGGCTGGAGGAATTGCTATAGAACCCCCCCCCCCAAAACTGGATCTGCTCACCTGACACACAACAAGCCAGTCACTGACACCGGGGCAGTGGAAGAAAGCAGGTGTTTATCACACAGTGCAGAGCAAGAGCAGGCAGCTACCGCTTCATTTCCAGGCTCCCCGAGGGGTTGTGGGTAGAGCTTCTGGATTGGAGTTGGAATTGAGAGGTGCCTGTTCAACTCAGGTCCAGGTCCCTGGCTGGTCCGCAGAACTTGTGGCCTCCCTTTGGTTGGACGGTGATATCTTGTTCCTCAGGAATTTTGATGATGGCAGAGCAGAGTGCAGACATTCTAGGGCCTACGTGCAGGTGGTGGTAGCTATTTTTCACTCAGAACCTGGGGTTCCTGGAAAAGAAACCTCTCAAGACAAGGTTGAACATCAAGACGCTATCTAGAGGGGAGATAGCTGACCTCACGAGTCTTGTGTTCAGGGACCCTGTAGGGCCAGCAGCACCACTCCCTCAGTTTGGTGAGTTCATTTTAATAAGAGAGTTGATTTGCAATCATAAAAGCAGGACAAGGAAACTTGAAACCAAGGGAGCTTCAACTTTAAACTTTAAGCTGTGAGACTGGAGTCTATATCCAAGGCACTCTATAGGGGCTTGTAAGATGATTAAAACTTTAAGGCATAAGAAGAATGAAATGAAGAACCAAGAGGGGTCAACCTGGAATGTGGGGTTTTTCTCAAGCCAAATGTCAATTCCAAAAAGTAAAAGCTATGACTGACAGACTGAGAAACTGAACAAAGTTTTCAGAAATCAGAGAACTAGAGTGATTAAAAAAATAAAGCCCATGGTCTTCCGAGAGGAAAGGATCTGGTGAGCCCCCAGGCTTTTGGTTTGCAACTCAAGAGGCTGAAACTTTGCAGGAAGTGCCAGCCAGAAATAGATGATCTCTCCTCAGGCCTGAAGTTTGAAACATCAAATCTCTGGTTGCAATTAAGCCGGAAGTCCCTATGCAGTAAAAGGCCAGGGCTCCAAATTATGTCTAAAATTTGTCATATATACTGTCCCGTACACATCTAAAATTAATCAGGCTTACAAGAAGACAAGATTGAACAAAGATACAAGAGGGGAAAAAAACAGACAAAAGGACATAGGGCACTTCAAAAAGTTTATAGAAAATGTGCATTGTGAAAAAAATCTATGTATGGGTTGCACTAAAATAAACTTCTTTTAATTTTATTTCCTACAAAATTCTTGAATTACCCTTGTATTTGCTAAAGACACTGACAATGCAGCATAATTCACAATAACTAAGAAATGGAAACAACCTGTGTGCCCATAAAGAAACACAGTATGCAGACATAATTAAATAGCAATTTGGCCCAGGGTACACGTGTGGCACAATGGTTAAGTCACTGCTTAGGACACCTGCACCCCAAATCACAGTTCCTGGTGTGAGTCCTGGGTCTTCTGCCTCTGAGTCAGCTTCCTGCTAATGTGCACCCTGGGAGGCAGCGGATGACTGCCCCGGCCACGCGTGTGAAAGACGCAGACAGAGCCCCAGGCTCCTGGCTTCCACCTGGCCCAGCCCTGGCTGTTGCTGGCATTTGGGGAATGAACCACCAATTGGAAGATGTCTCTCCATCTCTCTCCATCTCTCTCCCTCTCCCTCCCTCCCTTCCAAATAAAATGAAAATAAATAAAAATTTTAAAATAAATGAATATTATTCATCCTTCAAAAAGGACATACTGCCACTTCTGACAACACAGATGAACCTGGAGAACGTTATGTGAAATAAGCCAGATACAGGAAGCAAAAGGCTTTAGGATCTCACTTGTATGTGGCACTTTACAAAGAAGCTGGCTACATGAAAGCAGTTACTGGGGGCAGAGACGAGGAGGGCACAAGGAGATACAGGTCAAAGGACATCAACTTGCAACGATGCAGGATGAATAAATCCAGAGGTTAATGTACAGTAAGAGGCCTGTCGGCAACAATATTGTAATCTATGTTGAAACGTTCTAACAGAGTAGATTTTAGGTATACTTATTATACACAAAATAGAGGTAGCCATGGAGGGTGATGGATACGTTACTTAGCTTGCCTGAGGGAATAATTTCACTATGCATATGTGTATCAAAACATCATGTTGCACACAAAACATCACGAATACAATAAAAGATAAATGTAAGGGCCCAGGGTCGTGGCACAGCAGGTTAAGCCAACACTTGCAATTCTGGCATCCCATATCAGGGCACCTGTTCAAGACCTGACTGCTCTGCTTCTGATCCTGTTCCCTGCTAATGCATCTGGGAAAGCAGCAGATGATGGTCCAAGTATTTGGGCCCCTATCACACATGTGGGAGATCCAGATGGAGATCTGGCTTCTGGGTTCAGCCTGGCCCAGCCTTGGCTGCCGTGGTGATCTAGGGACTGAGCCAGCAGAGGAAAGAACTCTGTGTGTGCGTGCGTGTGTGTGCGTGCGTGCGTGCGTGCGTGTGTGTGTGTGTCTGCTCTGCCTTTCAAATAAATGAATCTTTAAATATATATATAATATCTTGACACTAGAATTAGTTAACACACATTTTAAAATAATTAGATTAATATATTTAAAGATTAAATATCAACAGGGGAAAAATTTGGCAGAAAATCTATCAAAAATAGGAATTCTGGAATTAAAAACTCCAGTAATTAAAACAAGGAACTCAATATATATGTTTAGTAGCATATTGTGGATAGCAGAAAGAGAATCAGTGAACTAAGAAAAAATGCAGAATAAAGCATGAAAAGACAAAGAAAACAATGTGGCATCATGTAAGATATAGTACACAACCTATGATGCATATAATTGAAGTTTCAAAAGGAGAAGAGAAGCAAAATGAAGAAACTTCTGAAGAGATAATTCTTGAAAACTTTTTACACCAATAAATCCATAAAACCACAAACTCAAAAAGTACTTTTGATGTTGCACAAAACAAAGGCTACTCCTAAGTGTGCCATAGAAATAACATTAAAGACACACACACACACACACACACACAGAAAAAGACCTATTACTTTCAAAGGAACAACCAAACAATGAAAGTCAGTCTCTCAGCAGAACAGTGGAAATCTGAAGACAAAGGAATTCCCTCCTGATAGTGTGCAACACTAAGAATTCCCAGTGCGAGATTCGGAACCTCGTGACAACAGCCTTCTTCAATGAATGAGAAAATTTCAGACAAACAGGAATTGAAGTCTTTGCTTACCAGCAGGTTCATAGTAAAAAAACACTAAAGAATATTCTTGAAGCAGAAAGACTATTCCAGCCGACAATTTGGTGTTACAAGAAAAAGTGAGGAGGGGCTGGCGCTTTGGCATAGCAGGTAAAGCCACCGCCTGTAGTGCCAGCATCCCATACCGGCACCAGTTCATGTCCAGCTGCTCCACTTCTGATCCAGCTCTCTGCTATGGCCCAGGAAAGCAGTAGAAGATGACTCAAGTCCTTGGGCCCCTGCACCCATGTGGGAGACCCAGAAAAAGCTCCTGGCTCCTGGCTTTGGATCGGCGCAGCTCCAGTTGTTGCAACCTTCTGGGGAGTGAACCATCGGATGGAAGACCTCTCTCTCTCTCTCTGCCTCCCCTCTCTGTGTAACTCTGACTTTCAAATAAATAAATAAATCTTCAAAAAAAAGTGAGGATGATTGTTTTAACTCCAAAAGTATCAGTGAGGATGTTAGTTGTAAATGGACTTAGAATTCCAAAATTTTATGATGATTAAAAAAAGTTTATACTAATTACAAGAGACATTCCTGAATATAAGTCCACAGAATGGATGAAAGCAAAAGAACAGGTAAAGTCACATCATAAAAACACTAAGCAGGAGCCGACGGTGTAGCGCAGCAGTTTAACGCCCTGGCCTGAAGTGCTGGCATCCCATATGGGCGCTGGTTCTAGTCCTGGCTGCTCCTCTTCCAATCCAGCTCTCTGCTGTGGCCTGGGAAAGCAGTAGAGGATGGCCCAAGTCCTTGGGCCCCTGTTCCCGCGTGGGAGACTGGAAGGAGGCTCCTGGCTTCAGATCGGTGCAGCTCTGGCTGTTGCAGCCATCTGGGGAGTGAACCATTGGATGGAAGACCTCTCTCTCTCTCTCTCTCTGCCTCTCTATGTAACTCTGACATTCAAATAAATAAATAAATCTTAAAAAAAAAAAAAAAAACACTAAGCAAAGGAAGACTGGTATAGCTACACCTAAACAGACATTAAGACAATTACTAGAGATAGAGATACTGCATTAGCATAGAAGAGTCCACCCAACAGGAAACTAAACAAATTCTACAAGTGTATGCACCAAATATGATAGCGACAAAACACGAAAGGACTTCAAAAGATTTATGGAAAACTGGAACACAAAAATAAGCTTATTTGGTACAAAAGAATTTTGAAAACTATGTATAAATTTTCATAATATACATTTCCCACAAACTATTTGAATATGTCTTCTATTCTAAGCAAAATAGAACCAAATTGATCAGGGTCACAGAGGGAGTCACTTGACAGCACAGAGGGAGTCACTTTGCTTGTCTTGTACCACCAGTACCTAATAAAATGCCTGACAAATTATAGGTGCACACTAAATGACTTACAAAGTCAATATTACAAACCACAATGCCTGTTATTTCTACATATTCCTACCACTGTATGAATTCTAACAAACACATTACTACTGGTGCTTAAACCATATATAAACACACACACACACACACACACACTTGTCTAAGTAGTATATGATAGTATTTAAGGAGCCAGTGCCACGGCTCAATAGGCTAATCCTCTGCCTGCGGAGCTGGCACACCGGGTTCTAGTCCCGGTCGGGGCGCCGGATTCTGTCCCAGTTGCCCCTTTTCCAGTCCAGCTCTCTGCTGTGGCCCTGGAAGGCAGTGGAGGATGGCCCAAGTGCCTGGGCTCTGCACCCACATGGGAGACCAGGAGAAGCACCTGGCTCCTGGCTTTGGATCAGCGCAATGCGCAGGTCGCGGTGGCCATTGGAGGGTGAACCATTGGCAAAAGGAAGACCTTTCTCTGTCTCTCACTGTCCACTCTGCCTGTCGAAAAAAGATAGTATTTAAGGGGAGAGTAAGCTTTGGACTCAGAATACCTGTGTTCATATTCCAGCTCCTACTCTTACTATGTAATCTTGGAAGTGATGACCTCTATGAGCCTCTATTTCCTTATCTGTGAATAGAAGGATGATAATACTTGATCAAAGGTTTTCCCAAGTTTGAAATAGAATAACATGGGACAGGCATTTGGTGCAGAAGTTGGGACATCATTTGGAATGTCTGTATCCATGTCAGAGTGCCTGGATTTGTGTCTCAGCTCTACTTCCAATTCCAGCTTCCTGCAAATGGAAACCTAGAAGGCAGCAGTGATGCTGCAAGTATTTGGCTCCCAGGTGTGAGACCCTGGCTGAGTTTCAGGCTCCTAACTTCTACCTGGCCCAGCCTTGGCTCTTTCAGGCACTTGGAAGTGAAAAGATGAAAAGAAGATCTCTGTCTCTGTCTCCCTGTCTGTCTCTCTCCCCTCTCTAAATCAACTTTAAAAATTAAATAAAACTTAAAAATAAATGGAATGATGCATAGTACAGCATCAGGCCCTTAGCCAAGAGTCAATAAGTGGTAGCAACTAATGTTAATGATTATATAGGTAAGAAATTTGAAAATAATGCCAAAATAATAATCAAAAAATAATCTACATATTAGAATCAGAAATGCCCAGGCACACTAATTTAGCATGCCTAAATCTTTTTAAAGTTTTTTTTTTTTTTTAAAAGATTTATCTATGTATTTGAAAGTCAGTTACATAGAGAGGGGAGGCAGAGAAAGAGAGAGAGGTCTTCCATCCATGGTTCACTCCCCAGTTGGCCACAATGGCCAGAGCTGCGCCGATCCGAAGCCAGGAACCAGGAGGTTCTTCTAGGTCTCCCACTTGGGTGCAGGGACCCAAGAACTTGGGCCATCTTCTACTGCTTTCCCAGGCCATAACAGAGAGCTGCTTGGGAAGTGGAGCAGCTGGGACTTGAACCAGCGCCCATGTGGAATGCTGGCGCTTCAGGCCAGGGCGTTAACCCGCTGTGCCACAGTGCCAGCCCCAAGCTTGGCTATTTCCAAAACCTGGCCCTGAGAATGTTACCGAGGTAGATGGACTTACAGATGGCCTTCATGATCCTTGCCTCTTATAAGTCATAGTTTTGTACAATCTTCTCCCCTTGAGGATGAACAGAACTTGTGACTTGCTTCTTACCAACAGACTGCAGTGGAAATGAGGAGGGGTGCACAGGGTTATTCTGATCACATGGCACCCACCTTGCTGGAGTCTTTTCTTGTCACTGGTTTTAGAGAAGAAAGCTACTATGAACCCAACAGCCATGTTTCCAACATGCAGGGAATCCCACCAACATGAGGGCCCTTGGGCATGGATCTTCCCTGGGCTAAAGCTTGTGAAAAGTCAGCCTGAGCTAAGGACCAGCGCCATGGCTCACTTGGCTAATCCTCTGCCTGCGGGGCCGCCATTCCATATAGGCACTGGGTTCTAGTCCCGGTTGCTCCTCTTCCAGTCCAGCTCTCTGCTGTGGCCCAGGAGGGCAGTGGAGGATGGCCCAAGTGTGACCAGGAAGAAGCAGCAGCCATTTGGGGAGTGAACCGATGGAAAGGAAGACCTTTCTCTCTGTCTCTCTCTTACTGTCTGTGACTCTACCTGTCAAATAAGAAAAAAAAAAAAAAGCCATCCTGAGCTGACACCTTGATTACGACCTTGCAAGTCCTAAGGAGAAAAACCAGATAAACTGTACTTGATCCTTGAATGTCTTTATCATGACCATGCTAGTGGGTATGAAGAAATGTATCATCAGGGTTTTGATTTGCACTTCCCTGACGGCTAGCGATGTTGAACATCTTTTCATGTGCTTTTTGGCTGTTCATAGGTATCTGCTTTGGCGAAAATATCCATTCACATTCTATGCTCAATTTTAATTTGGAAATTTAGCCCTTTTGGTACTAAGTTTTGAGAGGTCTTTATATATTCTAAATATAAGATCCTTATTATATATATGATTTGCAAATATTTTCCCACATTTTCTGAGTCGTCTTTTTACTTTGTTGATGATGTCCCTTGAAACACAAAAGTTTTTATTTTAATGAAGTGTAGTATATCTATTTTTCTTCCCTTTGTTACTTGTGCTTTTGATGTCATACTTAAGAAACCACTGCCTGGGGCCAGTGCTGTGGCGTGGCGGGTAAAACCGCTGCCTGAAGTGCCAGCATCCCATATGGGCACCAGTTGAGTCCCAGCTGCTCCACTTCTGATCCCGCTCTCTGCTAGGGCAATAGAAGATGCCCCAAGCGAAGTGGAAACTTGGGCCCCTACACCTGTGTGGGAGACCCAGAAGAAGCTCCTTGTTCCTGGCTTTGGATCAGCCCAGCTCCCCCGACCTGCAGCCAACTAGGGAGTGAATCAGCGGATGGAAGACTCTCTTTCTCTCTGCCTCTGCCTCTCTGTAACTCTGCCTTTGAATAAATAAATAAATCTTTTTTAAAAAAAGAAAAGAAAGAGAAGCTATTGCCTAATCCAGGCTCAAGATGATATAACCCTGTTTTCTTTTTAAGAGTCTAATAATTTCAGCTCTTACATTTAGGTATTTGATCCATTTGGGCAAAGTTTTGCATACAGCATGTGGTGTATGTGGCCCCAAGGTCATTCTTTCACATGTGGGTATTCCATTTTTTCCAGTACCATTTATTGAAAAGATCTTTCTTCCTTTTGAATGGTTTTGTAGCCCTCATTTAAAATCAATTGTCCATGATGTGGTGATAGTCTATTTTCAGACTTTTGATTTTATCAGGGAAATTCAAATCAAAATCAGAATGAGGTATCAGCACATTATATTAAAATGGCTACAATCAAAAACAAAAACAGAAAATTAGGAACTGTTATCAAAGGTGTAGAGAAACTAGAACCCTCTGCACTGCTGGTGGGAATGTCAAATAGTGCAGACTCTGTGAAAACTAGCATGGTGATTCTTCATAACATTAATAATAACATGACATGACCCAAAACTGCCATTTCTGGGTGTCTACCCAACAGAAACAAAAGCAGGGTCTCAAGGAAGTATGTGTGGACTCATGTCAATAGCAACATGACTCACAACAGTCAACAGGTAGAACGAATGCAAGCATCTAGCAACAGAAGAATGGAAAAACCCAATGTGGACTATCATTCTGCCTTGAAAAAGAAGGAAAGTCCAACACATCCCACAGCACAGGTGAACCTTGAGGACACGATGCTGAGTGAAACAGGAAATCTCCAAAATGACAAATTCTTCGTGGTCTCACTTATATCAAGGACACGGAATCGCCAGGTTTATAGTCTAGGGTGCAGAATGGACTGAGGGAGCAGGGCAGGGGAGCTGCTTAGCCGGCACAGAGTCGGCTCTGCAAGGTGGAAACAGCTCTGGAGAGCGGCTGCACAACCATCTGAGTGAACCTAACACTTCCAAACCAGACACTGAAAAATGGCTAAGATGGTATACTTTATGCGCATTTTATCACAAGTAAAATTTTTTAAAAAAGACAGTGAGAGAGCCTTCTCAGGGAGAGGCCTTCAATGAGCGGCTGGGAGGGAAGGCAGAAGCACCCTCCAGGAATGTGGGGAGGTGGTCACAAACCCGCCTTCTAAGAGGGGTGGCCAAATATGGCAGGGTCTTGTTCTGCGGAGCCTTTTGTGAAAGTCTTGGCAGGCACGAAATTGCTGGAGACAACGGAGGAGAAACCGCACCCAGCCGAGCGCTCTGTCTGCACGGAAGGCAACACTCAGTCTCACCAACCAACTGTTGGTGAACAAATATTCAAAGAATATTTTGGGAAGAGGCATCAGATGATCAGCCTGCCCAGGGTGCCCACGTGTCTCAGTCCAGCCCTAGGATACTGCAAAGCCAAGGGCTTCAAGGGCCCCAAGAGCTCCATCGTCAATTTCAGTAATTGGTGAGAGTTCAGCTTTCCTCTGCATCTACAAACAGTCTGGACTGTGGTGTTTCTGCTTAGCTGGTCGGAAAATCCTAACAGTTTGGCTTCAGTGTTTTCAGCCGCTTAGAGCTGAGTATTCATTAATTATGCAAAACAGGCTTCAGGGGACCGATTCTATTGAGTTAATTAATATTGAGTGTTGCTAGCCAATTAGCAGCCTTCTCCCTTCCTGCAGGAGATTGCTGTGGGACCAGCCAGGCTCCCCGTCTGGCTCCATCTCTTCACAACAGCAGCGAGGTGCACTTTTTAAAAAAGATTTATTTATTTTACTTGAAAGTCAGTTACACAGAGAGAGCAGGAGAGGCAGAGAGAGAGGTCTTCCGTCTGCTGGTTCACTCCCCAATTGGCCACAACGGCCAGAGCTGCGCCAATCCACAGCCAGGAGCCAGGAGCTTCTTCCGGGTCTCCCACACGGGTGCAGGGGCCCCAGGGCTTGGGCCATCTTCTGCTTTCCCAGGCTACAGCAGAGAGCTGGATAGGAGGTGGAGCAGCCGGGACTAGAACCGGTGCCCATATGGGATGCCAGCACTGCAGGCGGTGGCTTTACCCGCTACGCCACAGCGCTGGCCCCAAGGTACACTCTTGATGAAGAAGGTCAAAGCACAGACTCTGCTCCCCTGGGCCTGCCCACATGCTGGGCCATTTGGCACCTGGCACCTCCAGAGGTGGGCTGCAGAGCAGCAGAGGACTTGTTGAAAAGCTCCTTCCCAGGTCTCGAGTCAGAATCTGCATTCTAACAAAATCACTAGTGGCCCTTATGCACATCAGAACTGGGGACGCACTGAGGCTGACGTGGTTGTTATCCTGCTGCTCGCAATGCTGGCATCCCACACTGGAGTACTAGCTCGAGTCCTGGCTGTTCCGCTCCCGATCCAGCTCCCTACTAGTGCATCTGGGAAAGCAGTGGAGGATGGTCTGAATGCCTGGGCCCCTGCACCCCTGTGGGAAACTCAGATGGAGTTCCAGTTTCCTGGCTTTGACCTGGCCCAGCTCAGGCTGCTGTGGCCATTTGCAGAGTGAACCAGCAGATGGAAGACATTCTCCTTCTCTCTCTCTCTCTCTCTCTCTCTCGCCCTCCCTCCTTCTCTCTTTCTGTCTCTCCCTCTCTTTCTCCGTGTAACAAAATGTCCTCTTGAAATTCAAATGGCCAACAGACACATGAAAAAATGTTCAGGATCACTAGCTGTCAGGAAAATGCAAATCAAAACCACAATGAGGCTTCACCTCACTCCAGTAAGAATGGCTTTCATACAGAAATCAACAAAGAACAGATGCTGACGAGGATGTGGGGATAAAGGCACACTAATCCACTGCTGGTGGGAATGCAAACTGGTGCAGCCACTGTGAAAGACAGTTTGGAGATACCTCAGAAATCCGAATACAGCCCTACCACACGACCCAGCCATCCCACTCCTTGGAATTTACCCAAGGGAAATTAAATTGGTAAATAAAAGAGCTATCTGCATTTCAATGTTTATTGCAGCTCAATTCACAATAGCTAAGACATGGAATCAACCTAAATGCCCATCAACGGAAGACTGGATAAAGAAATTATGGGATATGTACTCTATGGAATACTACACAGCAGTAAAAAAAAAAATGAAATCCGGTCATTTGCAACAAAATGGAGGAATCTGGAAAATATCATGCTGAGTGAAATAAGCCAGTCCCAAAGGGACAAATATCATGTTTGCTCCCTGATCTGTGACAACTCACTGAGCTCCTAAAAAGAAACCTGTAGAAGTGAAACTGACACTATGAGAAGAAATGACTTGATGGGCCCTTGTCCTGACTGTCAAGGAACAGCTTACTATTTTATTCTTTTTAGTATTTTCTTTTTCTACTTAATACCATTGGTTGAACTCTTTAATTAACACAGAATTATTCTTAAGTATTTCAATGCAATTGAAAATTGATCCCTGTTAAAAATAAGAGTGGGAATAAGAAAGGAAGGAGAAAGCTAAAAACTTGCCATGGGACTCCAAATTCCATTAAGTTGGCAGGTACCAATGCCATCTTACTAGTTAAAGTGATCAGTTTAAGTTCATAACTGATCATAAAGATAGGATTAAGTGCCAAAGGGATCACATAAATAAGACCAAATGTCTGCTAATAATAATAGAATAAAAAAGGAGAGAACAATCCAACATGGGAAGCAGGCCACACAGCAGACTCATAGAATGACAAATGCCCTAAATAGCACTCTGGCCTCAGAATCAGCCCTTAAGGCATTCAGATCTGGCTAAAAAGCCCCTGAGAGCATTTCAGGCATGGAAAGCCAAGACGGTGTGGCAAAAAAATGACCTAACTGAAAGATCTCTGTGAGTGAGATCCCAGCAGAAAGAACGGGCCATCAAAGGAGGAGGTACCTTTCTCTGAAGGGAGGAGAGAACGTCCACTTTGATTATGGCCCTGTCTAAATAATGTCAGAGTTTATGGACTCAAGAGGCTTCCATAGCCTTGGCAGCTCATAACAAGAGTCTCCGGTGATCACTGACATCATAAATAAGAGTGTCAATTGTTAAATCAACAACAGGAGTCACTGTGCACTTACTCCCCATGTAGGACCTCTGTCCTTAATGTGTTGTACTATGAGAATTAATGGTAAAACTAGTCTTCAAACAGTACTTTAAACTTTGTGTGCTTGTGTGGGTGCAAACTGTTGAAATCTTTACATAGTATAGAGTTGATCTATCTATATATAAAGAGAATTAAAAATGAATCTTAACGAAGAATGGGATGGGAAACGGAGTAGGAGGTGGGACAGTTTGGGAGTGGGAGGATAGTATGGGGGGAAGAACCACTATAACCCAAAAGTTGTTCTTATAAAGTTTATATTTATTAAATAAATGCTTTCTATAAAAAAAAGTCCTCTTGGAAGAGTTTGTGTGACCCACTTTCCTGCAATATGACTTTGATGCCCTGTCCATGTGCTATTGATGATAATATTTTAAACAACTACCATGTGTCTATGTTAAGGATCTCACTGGATTGACTTTTCTTTAATCTTCATAATTACACTATGAAAATTTATTTTTATTATTATATATTGAGGTTCAGAGGGGATCAGTAATTTGACTGACATCATCTTGCAACACCGGATTCAAACTAAAGTCTATGTAATTCCAAAATCCCATCTCCCACTCTCCATTCTATACACCACATCCCACAGGGCTTGCCTTTACCAAGACATTATTCACAGCAACCTGTAACCTCTGGTCATATGTTTGCCTCTCCCCGGCCCTCTTGCAAAGGTAAGGCGGCCTTTGAAGTCAGGCACTGTGTGGACCACAGGGCCCTGCCTGCTGGCTGTGCAATGAACAGGAGCGCTGCACTCTGCTCAGGTTGCCGTAACAAAACACCATACACAACAGGATATATGCTCTCACTGTCCTGAAGGTGAGAAACTCCATGGTCAGCGTGCCGGCAGGGCCAGAGTTTCTGGTAAGGACTCTCATCCTGGCTTGCAAACAGCCACCTTCTGGCTTTGTCCTCACGTGGCAGAGAGAGACACAGTGACTGCTGTCTCTTCTTTTTTGTGGACACAAGTGCTATCAGCTCAGGGCCCCACTCTCTGGCTTCATTTAACCTCACACCTTCCTTTCTGTCTCCACCATGGTCACACGGAGGGGCTAGGGCGTGGACGTGGGAATGTGGGTGGAGTGGGGCACAATTCCGTTAACAGCAATGAGCCACACCCTTATCCACACCGTTTCAGGGGCCAGGCAGCCAGCATGCAGACTGACAGCTTGGATCTTAATGCTCTCAGGGGTAATTAATGCTGGGGGGTCCAGGAAAACATACAGAGGAGAGATCCTGAAGGAGACACAGACTACCCAGGTGGGAAGGGTGGCAGAAAGTGTCTGTGGCTAGAGGAGGAAGCAGGAATGAAGACAGCAGAGCATGGTCAAAGTCACAGAGTCTTTGCAGGAGAGGAGGCCTGGCTGGCAGGCAGGAAGCTGGTCATGCAGCACCAGGGAGGCTCTGCACTGAAGCACAGTTTTCGTACCAGAGGCCGAAGACCCTGGAGTCATCAGGTCTGCTTGGTTGGATAGGGCTGCCTGCACTACCAAGAACACAGGGTTCCAAGACTGCTTCTGAGCTCATCCGAAAGAGGAGAGCAACAGAGGCAGGCATTGTGGTGCAGCGGGTTAGGCCACTGCCTACAACACTGGCATCCCATTTAGCAATGCTGATTTGAGTCCCGGCTGCTCTGTTCCTGATCCAGCTTCCTGCTAATGCACCTGGGAAGGCAGCAGATGATGGCCAAGTGCTTGGATCCCTGCCATCCATGTGGAAACCCAGAAGGAGCTCCTGGCCCAACCCTGGCTATTGTGGCCATTTGGGGAGTGAACCAGCAGGTGGAAGATCTTTCTGTTTCTCTACCCCAAAAATAAGATGAAAACAAATGACAGTTTTTAAAGTCCTATCATCATCTGTTGCCCTTGTCTCCATTCTCTCCCTGATCACAGCCTAACTTCTGCCCTTCTCAATTAAAAAACAAAAGTCTCCTTACATATTAAGGGAGACAAACAGGTCCTAGCGAAAAGAGCCCTGATCCTCCATCAAAATGCTTCAATAAAGGGACACTGAGATAGAAAACACATGTAGCAGCCTGTAAGTGGCTCCCCCAGCTCTGTGCCTCTGGAGACACTGAGAGCATATTAATAGGTAGAACTGAATGAACGTGTGTGATGTAGAGGCACTGTGCTAAGTACCAGGCATAGACTCTCAGTTAACCTTCACACGGAGTCTCAGGGAGGAGGGCGAGCATCCTGTGGTGTGCTTTTGATCGTGATGCTGCTGCTTGGATTCCGAGTATTTATTTCCCTGCTGCCCTTCCTCCGCAGAGACTCTGGGAGGAAAATGGAGTTCGTGCCTGCACCTGGGCCAAGCAACAAATGGGAAGCAGCTCCAGCCTGGAATCCCAAACTACAAGGAAGGCGTGAGCAGTTACGAGGGGGTGAGGAACCCTCCAACAATGATAGGAGTCCGCATTCTCATGCACCCTCATTGGCACCTTAAGAGCTGCACGTGTATTTATTTAATCCTCACTACGACCCTGTGTGGTGGATGGTGTTGGACATTAGGGATCTAGGGCAGAGCACGTTAATAACTCACCCAAGGTCAAACAGCTGGCAAGCTGTGGAGCTAGAATCCAAATACAGACTGTGCAGCTCCCGCCCAGACCCTGGACCACGCAGCAGAGGTGAGGTCCGATGTAATCAGGTCACATCTGTGTGGTTCGGCTGTTCCAGTAAGTTAAATACTCTTCCCGGAGAGCCAGCTCCAAGTCTTGGGGTTTGTTGTAAGAGCCAAGTCCTCCCACGGCTCACCCTCTCTGCACACAGACTGGGGAGCTACCTCGGACCCCTTGTAGAATGCCTGCTGGTCATAAGAAACCAAGTCACAAACCTGGGCAGGAACGGGAGGGGTCGAGGCGTTCCTGCAGGAGAGCTGTCCTGCTGAATTTTTCATGTTTCTGCTGTCAGAGTGAGTCAACTGGACCCTCAGACCCTCCCAGAAAACAAAATTAAGGCGCCCAAAGCAAAGCAAAAGCTCAGGATTCTTGTCAGAGCCTATTAAGGTAACCAGTTCAAGTGGCAGGTGGTGCAATTTCCGTGGTTAATTTGAAAACCTATTCTCTCTCTTTCCCTTCCCTCTTCCCTCTGTCCACCCTCTCCTTCTCCCTAGCCTGCTCCCTACCCTGCTGTCTCTCTGGAATGCAAGTGTGTGCACACACAGAGACAGTAACCTCAAAGCCAGGGGCTTGGCTGGCCTCGAGGCCCACCCTGGGGCAATGGGAGCAGCATTTCCCAGGTTGATGCCTGTGACACCAGAATTAGGGTGAGTCAGGAGGCTGGGGTTAGCAAGGCTCCGGGCTCTGGTCATCTGGGGATAAGGCAGAGACAGCTGTGTCTCCCAGGACTCCTCAGCTGTGTGGCTGTGCACCTGCAGCAGGAGGCCCGAGTGTGCAGAACGAACCAGATCCCTTTGCCCACTGGGGCCATATCAGATGCTCGAAGGGAGTGACTTTAGACAGTATGAGGCCTGATGTTCCTCTATCTCCCCAAAGCTGTAGCTGCTGAGGTCTCTCCATGCAGTTTCTGCACATCCCAGTTTTACAGCCAGCTGTCCAGGGCAGGGAGCCTTACCAACAGGGGAACCTTGAGATGGTCACGTGGACATCTAAGCAGCAGTCCAGCACCAGGTGCCTACAGAACACAACTTGCTCCTGCTTCTGACTCTCCTCCACCACAAGTTGGCTCAGTCTGTATGTCTGGGCTCTTCCTGTCCAGTTTCCCTGCCCAGTACTTGATATCTGGGTGGTACCTAAACCCTGCCCTGCACCTCATTCCATTTGGGAAGCCCCTGACCCTCATCCTTTTCTTGCCACCCTTCCCTGGTGACTAAATTCTGTTCCTGAGATGAAATGTTCACTGGGAATACCACTGCCCCCGACCCTGCACGCCTCCACAGATCACTCAGCTCTTGGGCAACCTCTGCTCCACCGCCACTGGTCCTTCACATGGTTGTCTATTGTCTATGCTCAAGTACAGCAAACTCATCAGCCCTTGGACATCAGATGACCTACTACATCCACCGGCATCAAACCCACAGCCAGAGCATTGGCCAGTCCCCAAGTCCACCCGCGCTGGCCCCCACCTACCTCCGTTGATCTCTGTTGCTGGGATCCTGGCCTGCTCAGAGGCCAAGCTCTTCCCAAGTTGGGAATGGGGGTTGGCAATTTTTGGTTAATGTCCCCAATTCACCACAGGTCAGGAGACATCTGCTGAAGTGTCAGGATCAAGACAAGGCATAAGAGGTGAGAAGCGTGGGTGTTTCCCTCAGGCTTGATGCAGGCTGGGCGATGTGGAGGCCATGCTGATGTTTAGATTTGGACAGAAGAACAGGATGGTTATATTAGGTCAATATTCCCAGACATTCAGATTTCATGGGCCATTCCAATTTCAAAAGTGTTCTTTGGGAGATTTTATAATGTTTACAACCATTAAATAATGGGCAATAAAAAATAACAATCTGTTACTACCATCGTTTCCTGCAAAAACGTGTATCCTAATGCCAAAGAAAATGTAGGGAGGACAATTTCAACATTTGAAAAATGAATTCTATGGAACACATGCACACTTCTCCTACTCTGTTTTATTTGAAAGGTTGATTTAATTACTTGAAAGTAGGAGTTATAGAGTGAGAGGAAAGAGAGACAGATCTTCCATGCACTGGTTCACTCCTTAAATGACCTCAATGGTCAGGTCTAGGCCAGGCCAAAGCCAGGAGCCAGGAACTTCTTCCAGGTCTCCTACATGTGTGGCCAGGGGCCCAAACACTTGGGTCATCTTCTGAAGGCTTCTTTTCCCAGGCCATTAGCAGGGAGCTAGATAGGAAGTGGAGCAGCTGGGACTTGAACCAGTGTCCATATGGGATGCTGGCTGCAGGCAGTGGCTTTACCCACTATACCATGGAGCTGGCCCCTACTTTCCCTATTTTAATAAAAGCCAGTAGAAACTGGTCACAGATCAGCCCTAGCATAGGCTTGGGACTTTGGAGCCACTGGGCCAGAAGCCTCCTTCGATTCTCTGCTCCTGTGATCACTCCTCGCTACCTGGCAGCAGGTCGCCTATGTGACAGTTCTGATTGCTGGCTGGTACTTCCTTTCATGAACACAAGTCTGCCACTCCCACACTTTAGTCTTGGTTGTGCTTTGGCCCTCTCTTTGGACAGTTGAAGTCTGTGCCAAAGAGCTTTCTTGGGTTACCCTCCCCCAACCCCTGTCCTAGAGTGGAGGCTGGATTCTCTGAGGATGACCTTCCTGAGAGAGAGAGAGAGAGAGAGAGAGAGAGTTGCAGACACTGGGGAGGCCTCTCTCAGCCCCTCCTTCCTCCAAGACAGAAAGCAGGAGGCCAGAGGATCGGGGCGGGGGGTGGGGTGGGAGGACACTCCTGAGCAGCGGGAGCCTGGGGGCCTCAGGTGACCTGAGAAAGCCTTGGCCAGGGTCCAGATGTCTGTCATGGGGCAGACCTCTTCCAAAAGAGCAGGCTGCCTTGTCACCTCCAAACCCAGAGCTGATCCAGAGGGGTCACTTGGTGTATTCCTCACAGCAGAGGAGGGGACGTGCCTGCAAAGCCCCAGCTGTGCCTCTTCCTCCCCTAGCAGAGAAGCAAACTGACCCTGTGCCCAGGGAGCATTGGTCCAAGGACACTGCTGTCTGTGTTAATGGCCCTTGATGGACAAGACAGATGCAGGCAGAGAGGCCAGTCTACAGCCAAATGCCCTCTGAGCCTGCAGCCAGACCACAGCCCCCACGGCCTCCACGGCCACCTGAGAAAAAGAAGTTGACCTTTGTAAGGCCCCCAAAGCTACACCGAGCTCATGACTGTCCGTTAAATGTTTTTCCAATGGGGCTCCAAATTCCTCAATGACCTCCTATTGTTCTCAGAAACATGCTTCTTAATGTGCAGGGAACTGCGTGATGTGGGCTTCCTCATGCAGGCTTGGCTCCAGCGCAGAGCCAGCCACCAAGACCATCTTCCAGTTCCTTCAGATGCAGCCTGCTCCCAGGCAAGGACTCCTCTCCCTCTGTTCCCTCAAGTCCTACCCGTCCTTCAAATCTCAGCTGAACGCCACCTTCCAAGCAAGATTCTCCCTGAACCCCTCCACTTCAGCTGCACTGTCCAGAATGGCAGCAGGAGCAAGCTAAACTCTGGACACCCCAGCCCATATCAGAGTGTCTGGGATGGAAGCCCACCTCTGCTTCCAAGTCAGCTTCCTGCTAATACGCACCTTGGGAAGTAGCAGGTGATGGCTCAAGTACTTGGGTCCCTGACACTATCCCCCCCACACACACACAAATGGAAATGTGGAGAATGGGGAATGCTAATCAAGATGCACTGGAAATATAAAATATACACCAGATTTTTGAAAACTTGGTACAAAAATAATGATGTAAACTATCTCTCGGGAACCATTTTTAATACTGATTACAGGTAGAAATGATAACACTTTAGGTATATTAAGTCCATATATTAAAACTGACTCACCTTTATTTTTACTTTTGTTAATGTAGCTATCAGAAAATTTCTGATCATGTATGAGGCTCTCATTCGTGACTCCCGTCATACTTCCATGACATAATGCTGGTCTGCAGCACGTGGCCCTGGTGTATGCTTACAGTCCTTTTATGGCACTTTAGAATCATGCACCACCCCTGCAATGTCAATGCCACAAGGACAGAGTTCACGTTTGCTTAGCTCCCCACAGTCCTTGGCGCACAGTTGGAACACAAAGGGATATGTGCTAAACAGATAGATGAGCTCTCTGACCTGGGCCACACTTCACAGGCAGCGTTTTCCAACTTGTGTGTGCATGTGACTGTGTCTGCTGTGCCTATGAGTGTGTACATGTGGGGGGGGGGAATAGAAAAATAAAATATGGGTGCTGCTGAAATCAACAGAATGGCCTTGGATGGAAATTGGGTGGGGAGCTTCTGTATAGCACCCTCATCCTTAACAATAGCCCTGAAGCACCCAAGAAATCCCTAGAAGCCCTTGGTAGACAGTAAGAAAACCACCGTGTTGCCTTCCCCCACCCCCTCAGCAGCTCTGAGAGGAGTAGCAGTGGGAGTGGCCACATGACTGGTAGCCAGAGCGTGATGCCAAGCAGGCACGCACTGAACAACAGATGCCAGGTAAGCCCCAACAGTACACTGAAGAGAGGCACCTGTGTAGAGCAGAGGTGTCCCCAAAGGACACCCAGTTATCCACCTCCAGAGCAGCCGGCTGCAGCCTTGGGGACCTCTGGCCACTCTGGTCACTGCTCAGGGACAAGTGGAGATGAATACAACTTCTTTGAAAGGGTTGCTCAGGGAACTGAATGAGAAAATGTATGTAACAGTGCCTAGCACACGGTTGGCACTGCATTAATGCTCGCTGTATTGTTATGGTCATCATCATTATCATCAAAAATAAGCAAGTGGTAAGCCTTGGCAATGTCATCTAAACAGAAGCATGGTTCATTCATTTGCTAAATGTACTTTCCTGCTGCAGTCATTAGTGATCTGCATCCACGACCTATGCTTTGCACAAACACATGGATGTACCCACTAAATACATGTGCCATCGAGCCCTACAATCTGTTATTGTCATATGTGCAGAGCAGGAGCTGAGCTGAACGTATTTTCCCAAGTGGTTCCAGCACAGAGACATATGATCCTCAAATTCAAAACCAACTGTGTCACTTTGCAAAAACAATTCCATGCCACCGTTTCCACGAGTGGGAACAAGGGGCACATGAACATTTGTTCCTAATTAACAGCAACAACAACAAAAAAATCTGTCTCATTTACCCTTCCTGACCAATCCTACGCCCGGTTCCCGAGGTGCCGCTTGTCATGTTTCATTTAAGAAAGGAATCACCGCATCTCCATGGTGTCCGGGATGGGCTCAGGTCTCTGCCTTGCGTGCAGCATGGCATCTCCTATTCGTCATGCAGCAGGCCAGAGGAACTGGCTGTTCTCAGACTTGGTAACCATCCAGCACCTGTCAAAGTGTGGGCCAGTGGAGCTGAAAGCCGTAACGTTTCCACTCAGTCTGAAGCGAGAGCTGTCAATCAGAGACTCATGAATAGACTTCTCTGTGGGCCTCCACCATGAGACCTGGGCCTGGAAACTAAACACAGACAGGTCCTCCCACCGGCCACCTGCCCTACGGCTCTACTTCAGAGGCCACATCTGTGATCCTTTCACCAGGCTCCAGGAACCCAAAACAGGAGGTGTGGAAGCCAAGTTCACTCACAAAGCCTCAGGCTGGCAAAGGATGCCCAGAATCCTGAGCTCCCTGGCTCTGTACCTCAGTTATGGCTAAACTCTCTGAAGGCATTTATGAGCCTAAGGTCATGGAGCCTCTCCTCGCTCCCTCTCTCCTTCCCATTAGTCATCACCATTTACTCATGACTCAGCTGGGCACAAAATGAGAGACCACAGAGGTTCTGCAAGCACTTTCTATAAATGTCAGATAGTAAAAGCTTTTGGCTGTATGGAATAGGTCATCTCTGTTGCACCTGCTCAGTTCTGCTGTGATAGTTTGACAGCAGCCATAGACAGTATGTAAGAGGTGGCATGGCTGTAGGCTAATAAAACTTTATTAATAAAATCTAGTGGCAGGGAGGATTTGGCCTGCTTCTCACTGACAGAAGTGAAAACAAATTCAGGTAGTAACCAGAGCTTTTGTTCTTCAATGACCAGATTGGGATGAGTGGAATGGGCTGGGACAAGAGGGGACGGACTAGATCACAATGAACTAAAATAGAATATACAGAGTTTACTGCATGGACTAAGAAGCATACTTTTGTGAATATTTGGTTACAAGCATGCATCCAGAGCCGGCACCATGTCTCACTAGGCTAATCCTCCATCTTGCGGCGCCGGCACACCGGATTCTAGTCCCGGTCGGGGTGCCGGATTCTGTCCCGGTTGCCCCTCTTCCAGGCCAGCTCTCTGCTGTGGCCAGGGAGTGCAGTGGAGGATGGCCCAAGTGCTTGGGCCCTGCACCCACATGGGAGACCAGGAAAAGCACCTGGCTCCTGGCTTCGGATCAGCACGGTGCGCTGGCCACAGTGCGCCGGCCCTAGTGGCCATTGGGGGGTGAACCAATGGAAAAGGAAGACCTTTCTCTCTGTCTCTCTCTCACTGTCCACTCTGCCTGTCAAAAAGAAAGGAAGGAAGGAAGGAAGGAAGGAAGGAAGGAAGGAAGGAAGGAAGGAAGGAAGGAAGGAAGGAAAGAAGGAAGGAAGGAAGGAGCAAACATGCATCCAAATACACCATATAGGTCCCAGCCTGGACTGGTTTGAACCAGAGAAAGGCCTCCCACAATGGGGAAATCGAAATCATGGATTTCTGAAGTTTTTGCTGCTGGGGAACCCTGCAGCCTTCAATGGTCCCAAGTGCAATGGGGAAAGTTGCCAGGGAGTGTGGACCACTGACTGCTCCAGAGGAGGAACCCAGCTCATATGGTCCCCTCCCCTAACCAGCCTGATGCTGTGCAGAGCCATTTTGAGATGAAGTCCAAGTATACCACACCTCTGTTACTGTGCATGGTGCATCCTGCTGGCTGCAAGCGTGGCCTCATTTCCATGTTACCCACAAAAGGTGATGTTTGTGCACCCCCTGATGACATGAAAGCTGCACCATATTTCCTGGACTACTAGAGTGACCTCACCCCCACACAGCTCTGTAGACTGGCATGGGGACAACACACCACACAGGTGCACTGCCCCCTACTGCCATGTGAGCTGCAGTACGCCTGCCCAGGAACACTGATGGCCCCATCCCTGTGTGAGCGGTGGAGACTGGCAGTTGTACTCCTGCCACCAGGCATGTGCACTGCATTGCACCTGCCTGGGGCCACTGGAGTGGTCACCACTTACACACGCCCAAGAGATGAATGGGTTCTCCACCTCAGCCTCCACACACACCACAACCAAAGCCTTCAATTGCAGCCAAAGAGGCTTTGCAGAGATACACTTCAGCTCCCAAATGGGACCAAAGCCAACATAGACTACCAAGTTAACATTCTAAGATTCCTCTTCAGAAGAAAGTCTCTTATTACAAAAGCCACACAGTAAAATTGGTAAGAAGCAATAGACCCACCAGACAGGCAAATACCGGTATAAAGACACAAGAAGTATGAAAAAGCAAGGCAATGTGATACCTCCAAAGGAATGCAGTTACTTCCTACCAACAGACCTAAAGGATACCAAAAAATGGAAAAATCTTCCATGCTCATGGATTGGAAGAATCAATATCATCAAAATGTCCATTCTCCCAAAAGCAATTTATAGATTCAATGCAATACCAATCAAAATACTGGAGACATTCTTCTCAGATCTGGAAAAAATGATACTGAAATTCATATGGAGACACAGGAGACCTCGAATAGCTAAAGCAATCTTGTACAACAAAAACAAAGCCAGAGACATCACAATACCAGATTTCAGGACATACTACACAGCAGTTGTAATCAAAACAGCCTGGTACTGGTACAGAAACAGATGGATAGACCAATGGAACAGAATAGAAACACCAGAAATCAATCCAAACATCTACAGCCAACTTATATTTGATCAAGGATCCAAAACCAATCCCTGGAATAAGGACAGTCTATTCAATAAATGGTGCTGGGAAAACTGGATTTCCATGTGCAGAAGCATGAAGCAAGACCCCTACCTTACACCTTACACAAAAATCCACTCAACATGGATTAAAGACCTAAATCTACGACCTGACACCATCAAATTATTAGAGAACATTGGAGAAACCCTGCAAGATATAGGTACCGGCAAAGACTTCTTGGAAAAGACCCCAGAAGCACAGGCAGTCAAATCCAAAATTAACATTTGGGATTGCATCAAATTGAGAAGTTTCTGTACTGCAAAAGAAGCAGTCAGGAAAGTGAAGAGGCAACCGACAGAATGGGAAAAAATATTTGCAAACATTGCAAAAGGGCTGATAACCAGAATCTACAAAGAAATCAAGAAACTCCACAACATCAAAACAAACAACCCACTTAAGAGATGGGCCAAGGACCTCAATAGACATTTTTCAAAAGAGGAAATCCAAATGGCCAACAGACACAAAAAAAAATGTTCAAGATCACTAGCATTCAGGGAAATGCAAATCAAAACCACAATGAGGTTCCACCTCACCCCGGTTAGAATGGCTCACATTCAGAAATCTACCAACAACAGATGCTGGTGAGGATGTGGGGAAAAAGGGACACTAACCCACTGTTGGTGGGAATGCAAATTGGTTAAGCCACTATGGAAGTCAGTCTGGAGATTCCTCAGAAACCTGAATATAACCCTACCATACAACCCAGCCATCTCACTCCTTGGAATTTACCCAAAGAAAATTAAACTGACAAACAAAAAAGCTATCTGCACATTAATGTTTATTGCAGCTCAATTCATAATAGCTAAGACCTGGAACCAACCCAAATGCCCATCAACAGTAGACTGGGTAAAGAAATTATGTGACATGTACTCTATAGAATACTATACATCAGTCAAAAACAATGAAATCTGGTCATTTGCAACAAAATGGAGGAATCTGGAAAACATTATGCTGAGTGAAATAACCCAGTCCCAAAGGGACAAATATCATATGTTCTCCCTGATCAGCAACAACTAACTGAGCACCAAAAGGGAAACTTGTTGAAGTGAAATGGACACTATGAGAAACAGTGACTTGATCAGCCCTTGTCCTGACTGTTGATGTACAATGTAATACTTTATCCCTTTTAGTATTTTTTTTGTTCTAGTACTATTGGTTACACTCTGTAATTAACACACAATTATTCTTAGGTGTTTAAATTTAACTGAAAAGTGATCCCTATTAAATATAAGAGTGGGAATAAGAGAGAGAGGAGATGTACAATTTGGGACATGCTCAATCAGACTTGCCCCAAATGGTGGAGTTAGAAATGTGCCAGGGGTTTCCAATACAATCCCATCAAGGTTGCATGTACCAGTGCCATCTCACTAGTCTAAGTGATCAATTTCAGCTCATAGTTGATCACACTGATAGGTCTAAGAGTCAAAGGGATCACACAAACAAGTCTAGTGTCTGCTAATACTAACTGATAGAATAAAAAAGGCTGAGAACGATCCAACATGGGAAGCGAGATACACAGCAGACTCATAGAATGGCAGATGTCCTAAACAGCACTCTGGCCTCAGAATCAGCCCTTAAGGCATGTGGATCTGGCTGAAAAGCCCATGAGAGTATTTCAGGTATGGAAAGCCAAGACACTGGCAAAAAAAAAAAAAAAAAAAAAAAAAAAAAACCCTAAATGAAAGATCTCTGCGAGTGAGATCCCAGTGGAAAGAACGGGGCCATCAAAGAAGGAGGTACCTTTCTCTGAAGGGAGGAGAGAACTTCCACTTTGGCTATGACCCTGTCTGAGTAAGATCGAAGTCGGCAAACTCAAAAGACTTCCACAGCCTTGGCAACTCATGACAAGAGCCTAGGGAGATTACTGATGCCATAAACAAGAGTGTCAATTTGTTAAGTCAATGACAGGAGTCACTGTGTACTTACTCCTCATGTGGGATCTGTCCTTAATGTGTTGTCCAATGTGAAGTAATGGTATAACTAGTACTGAAACAGTATTTTACACTTTGTGTTTCTGTGTGGGTAAAACTGATGAAATCTTTACTTAATATATACTAAATCGATCTTCTGTATATAAAGATAATTGAAAATGAATGTTGGCCGGCGCCGCGGCTCACTAGGCTAATCCTCCGCCTAGCGGTGCCGGCACACCGGGTTCTAGTCCCGGTCGGGGCTCCGGATTCTGTCCCGGTTGCCCCTCTTCCAGGCCAGCCCTCTGCTGTGGCCAGGGAGTGCAGTGGAGGATGGCCCAGGTGCTTGGGCCCTGCACCCCATGGGAGACCAGGAAAAGCACCTGGCTCCTGGCTCCTGCCATCGGATCAGCGCGGTGCGCCGGCCGCAGCGCGCTGGCCGCGGCGGCCATTGGAGGGTGAACCAACGGCAAAGGAAGACCTTTCTCTCTGTCTCTCTCTCTCACTGTCCACTCTGCCTGTCAAAAAAAAAAAAAAAGAAAAAAAAAGAAAATGAATGTTGATGTGAATGGAATGGGAGAGGGAGCGGGAGATGGGAGGGATGGGAGTGGGAGGGAAGTTATGGGGGGAAGCCATTGTAATCCATAAACTGTACTTTGGAAATTTATATTTACTAAATAAAAGTTAAAAAAATAAAAAATAAATAAAACCGGGCCAGTGCCACGGCTCAATAGGCTAATCCTCCACCTGCAGCGCTGGCACCCCGGGTTCTAGTCGCGGTCAGGGCGCCAGATTCTGTCCTGGTTGCCCCTCTTCCAGTCCAGCTCTCTGCTGTGGCCTGGGAGTGCAGTGGAGGATGGCCCAAGTGCTTGGGCCCTGCACGCACATGGAAGACCAGGAGAAGCACCTGGCTCCTGGCTTCAGATCAGCACGGTGCGCTGGCCGCAGCAACCACTGGGGGGTGAACCAATGGCAAAAGGAAGACCTTTCTCTCTGTCTCTCTCTCTCACTGTCCACTCTGCCTGTCAAAAAAAAAGTAAAAAAAAAAAAAAAAAAAAAAAAAAAAACAACCAAGGAAAATTAACAAAATGACAGGAGGGAATCTTTACATATCAATAATTACCTTGAATGTGCGCACATTAAGTTCCCCCAATTAAAGGACTCAGACTGCCTGAATGGATAAAACAAGGCACAGCAGATTACGCTGCCACAGAAGGCAGGCTTTCCTTATGAGCACTGGTTTGAGTCCAGGCTGCTCCACTTCCCATCCAGCTAGCTCCCTGCTAATGTGCCTGGGAAAGCAGCGGAGTAACTGGGTCCCTGTCACCCATGTGGGAGATGGAGATGGAGTTCTAGGTTCCTGGCTTGGGTCTGGCCCAGCCCTGACCATTGCAGTCACTAGGGGAGTGGATGGAAGATATACTTCTCCATCTGTCTCATTCTCTTTTGGTAACTCTGCTTTCACATAAATAAATCTTAAAAAAAAAAAAAAAAAAAGACCCAGTGACGCACGGCTGATGCACGGCCTATCAGAACTCATTTTACCCATAAAGACATGCACAAGCTGAAAGGAAGGGATGGATGCAGATGCTCCAAGCAAACGGAAAACCACAGTGAGCAAGGGACTTTAAGCCAAAAACTGTGAAATGGAACAAAGAATTCACTAGATCAAGGTCAAAGGATCAACTCAACTATGCCATTGTGTGACGATGGCATTGATCTTTTTTTTATAATCTCTCTTGTTTTTGCAATTTTTTGTCTGTTTTCATAGGGAGAGGTATAAACTAATCCATGGGTGAGCTAACATGCCAATTGCGATTTGCTTTAATAGTTTCTAGGCAGAAAAGGTGAGAGAAGAGGAAATACAAACTCATTACTTATTTGTATTTTAGAGATTTTCATAATAATTTTTTAAAAAGCACTGATAAGCACTGTGGCACAATGGGTAAAGCCAACACCTGCAATGCTGGCATTGCATATGGGCATCAGTTTGTGTCCCAGATGTTTCACTTAGGATCCTGCTCCCTGCTATTGTGCCTGACAAAACAGCAGAAGATGATCCAAGTGCTTGGGCACCTGCCAGCCATGTGGGAGACCTGGATGAAGCTCCTGCTCCTGGCTTCAACCTGGCTCAACCCTGGCCATTGCAGCCATCTGGGCTGCGAACCAGTGGATAGAATCTCTCTCTCTCTCTCTCTCTCTCTCTCTCTCTCTCTCTGTGTGTGTGTGTGACTCTTTCAAATAAATAGATAAATCTTGAAAAAAAAGCACACTAATAAAATTATAAGGTTGGTCTTTTACCAGCTAAAGCCTCTCTTTTTTAAAAGGTTTATTTATTTCTTTGAAAGACAGAATTACAGAGAGGTAGAGGCAGAGGAGGGGGGGAGCGGGGAGAGGTCTTCCACCCACTGGTTCACTCCCCAAATGGCTGCAACGGCCAGAGCTGTGCCCATCCAAAGCCAGGTTCTTTCTCCAGGTTTCCCATGTGGGTACAGGGACCCAAAGATTTGGGCCATCTTCTACTGCTTTCCCAGGCCATAGCAGAGAGCTGGATTGGAAGTGGAGCAGCTGGGACTCAAAGTGGTGCCCATATGGGATGCCGGCACTGCAAGTGGTGGCTTTACCTGTTATGCCATAGTGCCAGCACCCAGCTAAAGTCTCAAACTAGGATTTGTTGCTGCAACTCCAGCCTGCCAGACACAAGGGCCTTCTGGCTGAGCCTGCTCCCCTTCCCACTGGTTCCTCACGGGATGGGAGAAACCATCCCCCTGTGACGAGGATATTCATGTCTCTCCGCAGCATACTAGTCCACCCCATCTCCAGCCAGGACTTGAAGGGGCCTGACCTAGCCAGGCCCTGGGGCTGAGGACGGTGGTACAGCCCTGCCAGAGACTATAACCCAAACTCAGGGGCAAGGCAAGAGGGTGGGCAACACATCCTGTCAAGGCCACAGAGGGCTGAAGGGACCCCTAGGAGTAGTCGTATCCAGGGGATTGTATTTGGTTGAACCCACAATTCACTGTTATTTGAAAGTCTAAGATTTGGTAAAGTTACCTATTAACTTGTTGGTATTATCCACTATGATCTCTCGATCATTCTACAGTGCCTTATTTGTCTCTTTTTACAATATTTTACCTGATATACAGAGAGCTGTTCCTGCTTGATTTTTGTTTCTGATTGCATGCAATGTCTTTTCCCATCTCTTGACTTTTAGTCGATGCTGATTTTATCCACAAGAGATGCCAATAATTTCTATCCAATAAAAAAGATAACTCCAAAGTTTTTATTTATGGGTCTCTTAACCATTAATCCATTCTGGATTAAACCCAGGAATCTCCTAGCATTGCCTATAAATAACTAGCTTCTGAAATATTCCTTGAGCTAGTTCTAACATCTTACTGTCTCCCTCATTAATTAATGAGAAGAATAAAGTCCTTGACATATGTTCATTTTAATTCATATGAGACTTGGATTCTTTTTTTTTTTTTAAGCACTCAAAAATTATCCTCTATCAGCTCCCTGGAAGTTATCTCCTGTAAGTCAACAGTTCCCATTCTGCTGGCCGGGGGACTCTGGAGCTTGCCTATCTCCACTTGGCATAATTCCAATCCTTTTTAAAAATAGTTTCTTTTATTTAGCTAGACTCTGTCTCCACAGAGCTTCCCTCTGCTAATGCAATGAACTCAGCACTGGCTTCAGAACCAGGCAAACCTGGGCTCAAATCCTGGTTCCACCACTATTAGCTGAATGACTTTGGAAAGGTACTCCCCAACACCCCCAGGTGCTACCCTTGCCTATCTTCTAATTGTGAACATTAAATGAGATAGTCCGTGTGAAGCCCTCGGCATAGTACCTTTCATAACAGGTCAGCTTGTCTTCTCAATCATTTTCTCATTCATTCATTTATTCCACAAACATTTAGGGAAGTCCTGCCGGTGAATGCCGGAGATGAAACACGAATAACAAATAGCTCCTGTTCTTAGATGCATGCAAATTGGTAGGCGAGAGAGAGAGATTTTAAGAAGAAATTCTGGTAGAACATGTAAGTACAGCAAGTGAATCACGTACAATGCACAGAGGAGAAAGTGATTAGCTCTGAGGCAGGAGCAGAGGTGGTTGCCAACGTAGGCTTCCCAGAGCAGGTGATGCCCACAGCGTGTCTGAACACGAATGAGAGCTCCCCTGGTACTCAAGGGGGACGTGAGCGCTACAGATGTGAAAAATAAGAGAGCATGCCAGGCTCTGATGAACCCCAAAGAGCAAACGAGACAATGGCACAAAGGTGGAGAAGCAGCAACGGAGAGGGCACTGGTAAGCAGAGGAAGTTTGATTTCTTCCTTACAAGACGATGGAGAGATTTTGAAAGGTGTTAGGTAGGGGCATGATATTATCATACATGTATTTTAGAAAGGTTGTGGTGACATGACCTGTGAAGAATGAGGCAAGCCTAGGGCTGGGGGACATCTTTGGCGGTCCAGTGTAAATCATAGTGAAACCAGGAACCAGAGGGAATGAGGTGAACCAGACATGGAAAACCACATGATGACCATGGTGACCATCAACCATCCCTGTACATCTCTGTTGAGAGAAGAGATCCTATGTTGGCCCTTGGGCAACAACTGCCAACTAACTGGAACATGGTAGGCATGTGAACCATGGATCAGTCCATCCATAGGCTGGCCAGCGACTGAAGAAGGAGCTGAGCGTGAATAGTTCTGCCCAATAGGACTGATGACACCACTAGGATACTCAGACATATTCCTTCTGGAGTCTGAGTGGGAAATGCAAAGACCATCATTCAGTCTGGAACAGGAAGAGAAATGAGGATGGCGTGCAAGGAGAAGCACAAATGCTTTGAAAATGAGATTAGTGCCACCGGTGAGAGCCAGGCACCCTACAGCAAGTTCCTGTTAAAGTCTTAGAGTCAAAGCACCTGGCACAAAAACCCATAGAAATTCAAATGTCCCTTGCAGCCAACAAAACCATGTCAGCCCTCCTCGCAACTGGTCAGATGTTAGGGAAAGAGATTTATCTGCATAAAAAGTTGAATACAGGTTTCACCTCCTCTAAGTCTTCCTTTCTTCCAGCTGCATATTTTCCATGTCATCAATTCTTCCCCTGTGACCATAATTGGCCTTCTCTCTCCACATCGATTTTCTCCATTAAACAACTCCTTGATTATCTTGCTTCCTAGCCCCAAGGTCCAAAGTCAAAGGCACTGGCCTCTTTCCCGGCTCTTGAATCCACTTGCCTACTTAGAGCTCAGCTTCTTTCCTGCCCTCCCACCAAACTGCTTCGCCCTCAGGCAGATGAAAAAAAGAGGTGGCAAAATGAGACAGAAACTCCCACACCGCATCACAGACGACAAGAACAGAGAGCACCTTATTGCTTGCTGGAAAGAACAACCTTACCCATGCCCTCTATTCAAGGATGTTTTACCAGATTTAAAACTAGCACCTGTAAAAAGAAAAAGGCTCTGCAGGCACCCAGAGATCCATACATTCCGCTAACGGTCAGGTACCTCCCAAAGGTGAACTAATGGGAGACCTTAAGCTCCGTATCTTCCTCATCACCAAATCCTCAGTTCCTAGAATGATGTGTGGCGCCTAACAGGGGCTCGACAAACATCTGTGTGTGAGCAAACGTGTGGATTCACAACAGCTCCGCAGAGAAGTCTCCGAGGATACACCAGAGTTCTCTGTCTCCAGTACAAACGGGTCAACAATTCAATGAAAACATTAAAAGGATTCCTGGGGGAAAAAAACAGATAAAATAACACCGGAACTGGGAAGAATTCTGAATGCATTGGTGAAGTCACTCAAGACTCGAAGCGTACGCAGTGAGGAGAGACTGCAGCAGAGCTGTCCACCCGGGAGAGGCAGCATTTGGCGGCTGTGCTCTTGGAAAAGCTCCTGAGCCTCAGTTGACCACAAACTCAGTAGGAATCTGAGCCATGCTCTCTGGGTACAGAATCCAGGAGTGAGGGCGGGGATGGCACCAGCACAAGGGATGCTAAGTAGATACCTCTGCGGTAATCTGCTTGGAACTTCAAATGTGGTCCGAGGGATGATCAAGGAGAAGAAAGGCTGGATATTCCATCATGTGAGCGACAGTGGGTGGGACGGGAGGAAAGCAGCCGGGTGCATCTCAGAGCGTTTGTCAATCTGCGCAGGAAGCCGTAACTAAGCAACACAACCTGGGTGGCTTAGAGCAACAGAAGTGGGTTCTATCACCATTCTGAGGGCCAGAAACAAAGGCAAGGTGTCCACACTAAACCCCCAGGGGAGGGCCCCCCCCTGTGTTTTTCCTCCTTGGCTTGTGGCAGCATCACTGTAATCTCCACTGCCACCAGTCTCACGGGACACTCTCCTGTGTGTGTCTGAACGTCCTCTTCTAGGGACACCAGTTGTCGCTCCCCCTCTTTGTGGAGGAACGACACAAAACCCTGCGCTGTTCTTTTGTCTGCTCGGCCCTTCCCTGGTTTGCTGCTGGTTCTTCCCGGGTTGGCTACCGACCCTTCCACCTCCGTGGAAGGGCGGTTCCCCCTGCCACTTTCCCCACTTCCGCGGGGGAGCGGCACACCGCACCGGCCGGCTCTCTCGGGGGCTGCTCAGATGTTCCTCAGGTGTTCCCTGGTGCATGTTGTCTCTCTCCTCCTTTATAGTCCTCTTCCACCAATCCCAACTCTGCTACCCACACGCTGAGTACGCTGCTCTCCTCCAATCAGGAGCAGGTCCTGCTGTTTATTGGTTGAACTGGAGGCAGCTGTGTAGAAGCTGTTTCCTCCTCTCCCAGCGCCATATTGTGGGAGAGCAGATGCATAGAATAAGTCTTAATTCCAGTAACAGTCTAGTCCGAGTTGCTCCCCACACCAGTCATACTTGCTGAGGAGTCCACCGTATTTCAGCACAACCTTATGTTAATTAGGTGCAGCTGCAAAGATCCTGTTTCCAAATAAGGCCACCTCCTGAGGGTGACGACTCCAGCATATCTTTTTGGACAACACCATTTAACCCATTACAAAGCACAGTCATCACATAGCTGAAGAATCAGTTTGTAGAACAGTTGATCTGTGATGGTCTATTGGGCAGCACAAAGAAACAGATAGAAATTACAGGCATACAAATTGTCGTCACTTGTGAAGAACTTTCTAAGAGAAAACTATGAACTTGTGGCTCCTGACCCTGCCGCTGCCCCCACAAGGACTATTCTGGGGTACGATTCTCTCCTGGGAAGGGAATAGGGCTGCTCAGCTCCATCTCACTGTCAGGTGACTTGATTCTCTGGTCCTCTGGCACGAGGGAACCACTTGTAACCAAGCAGAGATTTCTGTGGCTCTTTGCAAGAGCCAATATGAGATGAGCTCCATGATAATGCAGCCAGCATATGAGAAATGAAGCATGAGTTACAGACCCAAGAAATTAAAATAAATTCAGCAGCTGCTTTAATTTTTAATTGGATAAAAGCCTATCCCAGCCAGAAAGAGCAGGGGAAGAGCGTGCTCCGCACAGCGCTGTGGAAAGTATTTGCTGGTGTGACTCACGCAAATGCCGTAACCTTGCTGCCTCCATCAGTCCCACAGTCGGGATGGGAAACATTTCTATGAAGATTGCCACTGCTGCCTGCCTCTGTGGATAATGAAGGTCACGGTTTATGGGCACAAACTGTTCTGCTGCAGACGCAGCCTCATTAGTATGCAGGCACGGCCACCCGGCAGCCAGCCCCACACGCCAATCAGATTGGAGGAACTTATTGATAGTGGAGACCCTTTGTAACTTACCTCTATTTTTCTGAGCAATTTTGTGCCCAAATGGAGCAGGTAGGAGAGAGAAAAGGCTCAAGGAAAAAGAACTGGCATTTATGAGACATGTATTATGTGCCACTGCATCATGCGAGCTTTGAATTCCATGTACAATGGGGTCTGTAGACATGCAGGTGTGTGTGCACCTGCTAGCACACCTGTGATCTACATGGAAAGTGGAGGAAGAGTGAAGAGGTGTACAGGGATTAGAAGATGGACAGATCAAGGAGAACCAACAGGCCAGTCCACTCCATTTCTTTCAGTATAGAAAGCCAGGGCTTCAGCAGAAGTCAGCTTATGAAGGGCCCTGGCAGCTCTGCCAGCCAAGAGTTCGGTTACTGGAAATGGACCTGCCCTGGAGTTGAAGGACGCCCAGGTCAGAGCCACAGACCTTGTTGGCTCTAAGCTGAAAAGCCCTTCACTCGGCCCAGCTTCCAAAGTATCCAGTGCTGTCGGGGGACGGCCAAGTAGGGTCATTAGCATTGCAGGCAGAAATGTAAACTTCCTGTTAGAGATGCCACCTGCCTTCACCTGGCCAGCTCTCCTCCCAGGCCAACTAGGTAATTGAAGTCAACAGGGTGCCTTCCCTAAGGAGGTTCACACCTCCCTTATGATGTACTCCATGTGAAGACATAGATAGGCCTATGCCTCATAACGTGGCAAGGCCTTAATGCCCACTTGATTATTATCAAGCCTCTTCTGTCAGTTTCTACTTGCCTCTTGTCGCTCCCCCATTCGCAGAGGAACAACACAGGACCCTGCGCTGTTCTTTTGTCTGCTCGGCCCTTCCCGGGTTAGCTTCTGGTCCTTCCCGGGTTAGCTGCCGACCCCTCCACCTCCATGGAGGGGCGGCACCCCCCACCGCTTTCCCCGCTTCCACGGGGGAGCGGCACACCGCCGGCCGGCTCTCTCGGGGACTGCTCAGATGTTCCTGGTGCATGTTGTCTCTCTCCTCCTTTATAGTCCTCTTCCACCAATCCATGCTCTGCTACCCACATGCCGAGCACACTGCTCTCCTCCAATCAGGAGCAGGATCAGCTCCTGCAGCTTATCAAACTGATGAGGCAGCTGTGTAGAAGTTGTTTGCTCCTCCCCAGCGCCATGTTGTGGGAGAGCAGATGCATAGAATTAGTCCTAGTTCCAGTAATTTAGTCTAGTCTCAGTTGCTCCCCACACCTCTCAATGAGAAAATTTGCTCATGGTATAGACAGCACCTTTCTTAGGTCCTCTAATAATGACTAGCCTTGGTTTTAGATCCTGTGAGTTTAAATTGCTTGTTAGATTAGTTTTCTCCAGGTTTGAAAAAGTAAAATTCTAGGTGGCCATGCACATGAAACCTCAGATGGAAGCAGTTCCTGCAAGCTGACACTGCATCCCCCTGGAGAAGCCACCTCCTGCTGGAGCCCTGTCCTGACCCCCTTCCCAACGACATCACTTTTCAGCATGAAGCACCCAGAGTGATCATCACCCAGTCCCCCTAACAGATGCTAGGGTCCATTCTTCTTGAGGGGTACTGTGAAGAGTCAAGTGGGTTAATAGACAGTCAGAGTGGTCCTAGTGGAAATTTGGGGTATAGAGTGCTTGCCTTCCCTCCAAAGTTATCCTTAGCAAGGTCAGAAGTGCCTGCCTCCCCACTCCTTGGGAGCTTCCAATCTTATGAGAATAGCAAGGAAGTGGTGACTCCACCCTTCTAAGCTCTCAGCTTATTGTGAAAACAAATTAGGTATCCCACCATTGTGATGGTTCTTTTATCATGAGCAAGCCTTACAGGATAAACAATTAAACGATTGCAAAAAGTGTTTTATCCCTGCCTTGTAACTGAAGTCAATCTGATTGTCAAGGTATTTTTTTTTCCAAAAAATTGCACTTAAAAACTCAAATGCCATGGATCAATTCAGGGATTTTTTTCCCTCTCTTGAAAGCCCCCCTCCATGCCACTCTGGCTGGAGGTCTTTGACTGTGGGGAGCAACTGGGAGCAACTCAGACTAGACTAAGTTACTGGAATTAAGACTTATTCTATGCATCTGCTCTCCCACAATATGGCGCTGAGAAGGGAGAAACAGCTTCTACACAGCTGCCTCCAGTTCAACCAATAAACTGTAGGACCTGCTCCTGATTGGAGGAGGGCAGCGTACTCGGCGTGTGGGTAGCAGAGTTGGGATTGGTGGAAGAGGACTATAAAGGAGGAGAGAGACAACATGCACCAGGAACATCTAAGGGGAACATCTAGCTGAAGGAACACCTGTGCAGCCCCCGAGAGAGCTGGCCGGCGGTGTGCCGCTCCCCCACGGAAGTGGGGAATGTGGCAGGGGGAACCGCCCTTCCACGGAGGTGGAAGGGACAGTAGCCAACCCGGGAAGAACCAGCAGCAAACCCGGGGAGGGCCGAGCAGACGAAAGAACAGTGCAGGGTCCTGTGTCGTTCCTCCACGAAGAGGGGGAGCGACATAATGGTGCCGTGACTCGGATATGAAGCCTAGGCAGGGTTTAGTGTCGTTCCTCCACGAAGAGGGGGAGCGACATATTGGTGCCGTGACTCGGATAGGAAACTTAGGAGGGAAGAAACGGGAAGAAGTGGGAAAATACCGGAGAGAGAGAGACTAGCAAAGAGCCTAGGGGAAAGCCGGACGAAAAAGGTGCCGGAAGAAGCTATTGAAAGCCTAGGCATAGACTTGGATACGGACTGTGGGAAAGAAGTTAGGATTTAAAGTGAAAGCAAGAAGAAACTTAGACTTGGATGCGGACTATGGCGGGGAAGCTAGGAGATTGAAAGCGAAAGTGAAAGCTAGAACAAACAGACTCGGATACGGACTGTGGGGAGAAGCTGGGAGAAATGAGGGAGGAATATTGTTGGAAGAAAACTTAGGGAAACATACCGGGTAGAGAAAAATGTTAGGGAGGATGAAGCCGCGAGTGCAGGCCGAGGCGGAGACGTAAGCCAGCTTGGAATTCTTCAAGTCAGCCCGGGGAGCAAAAGGCGAAAATCTGGAACCAGAGGCGGAGACGTGGGCCGCCAGGTTGGAATTCGCCAGGTTAGTCCGGGGAACTTGGACTGAATACCGGTGGTGGCGGAATACCGGTGGTGAGCTACGCTGTGTGATTCGCGGAAGCCGCCGCGTGCAGAGAGAGCACGGGGCATGAATAGATAGGGAACACGGGGCTGGCGCGAGGCCGTGGTGCGGGCGCGAAGGGCATGGAGACCGCGGAGTGTGCGCGCGAAGCCGAGCCGCGCAGAGCTGGGAGCCTGCCGCAGGGCGGGTGCAGGGAAGCCGCACAGATGAGAGAAGCGCGGGCTGAAGCAGCGCAAAGCCGGGAAGCCGCTGCAGGGCGGCGAGGTGCCGAGAAGCAGCCTCGGGGCGGGCGCCGGGAAGCCGCGAAGATAAGAGAAACAGAAGTTTAGAAGTAAAATGAGAGAAATAGGAATGCTGGCAGATAGAAGTAAAATAGGCGAGATAGGAATGCCCGGAGATAGAGAAATAGAGAAAAATAAGGCCTCCCCACAACATGGCAATGAGAGAGCTTGGATTCGGTCTGCCTGATTAGGGAGGTGGTGAGCACCTGCGGGCGGCTAGCAGCTTATGCGCCGCAGGTCACCGAAGACAGGCACGAATTAACATCAATAAGTCTCCCCACAATACGGCAATGAGAGGGCTTGGATTCGGTTTGCCTGATTGTTAGGGCTTGTAAGCACCTGCAGGCAGTTCTAGCAGAGTAGAGCATGCGCTGCAGGGCACCGAACTCAGGCACGCATCAGCGCCTAGAAACCTCCTCACAACATGGCGAAGAGAGGACCTGGATTCGGTTTGCCTGATTTATAGGGCTTGTAAGCACCTGTGGGCAACCCTAGCAAGCAGAGCAGAGTGTGTGCCGCGGGGCACCGAAGACAGGCGCATATCAACGCCAAAAATAAAAAGAAAGGGGGATCTGTGGGGAGCAACTGGGAGCAACTCAGACTAGACTAAGTTACTGGAATTAAGACTTATTCTATGCATCTGCTCTCCCACAATATGGCGCTGAGAAGGGAGAAACAGCTTCTACACAGCTGCCTCCAGTTCAACCAATAAACTGTAGGACCTGCTCCTGATTGGAGGAGGGCAGCGTACTCGGCGTGTGGGTAGCAGAGTTGGGATTGGTGGAAGAGGACTATAAAGGAGGAGAGAGACAACATGCACCAGGAACATCTAAGGGGAACATCTAGCTGAAGGAACACCTGTGCAGCCCCCGAGAGAGCTGGCCGGCGGTGTGCCCTCCCCTGCAGAAGTGGGGAAAGTGGCAGGGGGAACCGCCCTTCCACGGAGGTGGAAGGGACAGTAGCCAACCTGGGAAGAACCAGCAGCAAACCCGGGGAGGGCCGAGCAGACGAAAGAACAGCGCAGGGTCCTGTGTCGTTCCTCCACGAAGACGGGGAGCGACATTTGACTATAATAAATCTTGCTTTTAAATCTCAAAAAAGAAAAAAAAAGGATGGGCATAATATGAGTTAAGGGTGCACAGTATGAAGAGAGGTCTAGGAGTTAACTTACAAGACAATGAATTAGCTTCCCTGCAGACTAGGTAGGGGTTCCTGCCTCCAGCAGGTTCCAACCTGGACAGGACCCAACATGTGGTGGAATGAGAAGGCGATGCCAAGTGTCGCTCCCCCTCTTCATGGAGGAATGACACAGGATCCTGCCTAGGCTTCCTATCCGAGTCACGGCACCATTATGTCGCTCCCCCTCTTCGTGGAGGAACGACACTAAACCCTGCCTAGGCTTCATATCCGAGTCACGGCACCATTATGTCGCTCCCCCTCTTCATGGAGGAACGACACTAAACCCTGCCTAGGCTTCATATCTGAGTCACGGCACCATTATGTCGCTCCCCCTCTTCGTGGAGGAACGACAAAGGACCCTGCGCTGTTCTTTCGTCTGCTCGGCCCTCCCCGGGTTTGCTGCTGGTTCTTCCCGGGTTGGCTACTATCCCTTCCACCTCCGTGGAAGGGCGGTTCCCCCTGGCCACATTCCCCACTTCCGCAGGGGAGCGGCACACCGCCGGCCGGCTCTCTCGGGGGCTGCACAGGTGTTCCTTCAGCTAGATGTTCCCCTTAGATGTTCCTCGTGCATGCCGTCTCTCTCCTCCTTTATAGTCCTCCTCCGCCAATCCTAACTCGGCTGCCCACACGCCGAGCACGCTGCTCTCCTCCAATCAGGAGCAAGTCCTACAGTTTATTGGCTGAACTGGAGGCAGCTGTGTAGAAGCTGTTTTCTTCTCTCCCAGCGCCATATTGTGGGAGAGCAGATGCATAGAATAAGTCTCAATTCCAGTAACTTAGTCTAGTCCGAGTTGCTCCCCACACCAAGATGGCCACTGGCAACGGAAACTGTCTGGCAACAGGCTGTGATTGGATGGCTTTGGAAACCACATGACCATGGAGTCTGACTGACAACAGGCTGTGATTAGATGGCTTTGGAAACCACATGGCAACAGAGGCTGCCTGGCAACAGGCTGTGATTAGATGGCTTTGGAAACTGCCTGGCAACAGGCTGTGATTGGTTAGAGCATAGACTGCCCCTTGACCAGATTGGCTGCCTTTGGCTATATAAGCTGCTGTACCAACTGAAATAAAGGAGTCTGCAGGCTGCTCGCCTCTGGCCTGCTCTCACTGACTCTCAGGGTCTGTGTGGTGACTCTGTGCCTCTTGCCCCCACCACGCTCCTCCTCTCAGAACAAATCCACAGCAACACCAACAGTCAGCACAGACCACAGCTACAAAGGTGTCTGGAGTCAAGCTCTAAGATGCAAGAAGCTGAATAATCTGAGAGCCTGGGTGGTCCCATCAGTCCTGGAAGGCCTGTGAAGCCAGCTGGGCCTTTCTGTGTCTCTGTTCAAAAGATGCTGCCTCCAGAGCACTCAGCTGTATAATTTTTCCCACTTCACACTTGTTGATTTGCTTGATTTACTCTGGAATCTCAATAAAATGTCCCCTTTAAGGCTCTAGAGCTGTGCTTCTTGGCCACCAGGATGCAAATGGATACTGGGGAGATTATTTGTAAAACAGATGCCCCAATCCAACCATTAGAAACAGCCAAATTGTTGGGTTTAGGATGAAACTTGGTGAACTGCACTCTTTTCTTTTTTATTATCATTTTAATTGTCCATCTTTATGGGGGTCAATGTGATAAGTCAACACATGTATTCAATGTGTGAAGACTGAATCAGGTTAATTAATATTTCATCTCTTTCAACATTTTTAAATTTAATTAACAATAATTTATGGGGTGCAGTGTGCCATTTCAATACATGTATACAATATGCACTGATCAAATCAGGATAATTAATATTTCCCTCTCTTTGTCATTACTTTATGACAGAAGCCTTTGTGCTCCTTTCTTCTATTTGCTCACAACGTTTCTAATAGGTTATTGTGAACTGCAGTCACCCCATGGTGCTATTAACACCTGCAGCTTATTCCTTCTTTCTGACTCTGGTAGCTCCTTTCCAACCTCCCCCTATCCCCACTCTGCTGTCCAGACCCTAGTCACTACTTCAGATAAACAGAGGACAGAGATTTGGAAAATAGATTTCCAGTCATTTGTGACTTTTCCAGAAGAAAAGGATCTGTCTACACTTGGGCTAAGAGGGAGAAGATAGAATTGTTCTTAGTGGCCAAAGAAGCTGCTGTCACAACATGGGAGCCTAGAGGCTCTTCAGGGCCACCCCTCAGCTGTCCATTGCTCAGAAGTTTTAGAGACACTCTTGATTGTGCTGAAAATCTCACCACTGCTGCCCTCTTCCTTAGAGTAAAGCAAGGTGCATCTCCATCACTGTCAACACATTCGTAAGAATAACGCCATCTTCAACCAGACCCTTTAGAAAAAGGAAACATGCAAGAGAAACTAACTTTTGTGGAATTCTCTCAGGGGTGTCTGGCATTGCAGTCAGTGCTCTGCTGTGAGGAACACTGGATGAACCTTGGCTGCGGCCCACAGCAACCGTGGGAGACTATTTTCTACAGTCCATGGATGAGGAAAGGAGGTTCAGAGAAACAGAGGAAACTGCCCAAAGTCACTCAGCTGATGGCAGCAGACCCGAGGTGAAGTCCAAGGTCTGTCTGCCTCTAAAACCCACCCCTTCCCCCATCAGACCATTGGAAGAAGTCAGGGAACTCTTCTGGGAAGAGCAGGCCCTGTGTGAGCTACCAACAAGGGTACAAGAGGGTAGCCTGGAAGTGGAGGGTCATAGGTGTGGACACAGGCAGTCCAAGGACAACTGGTATTTTTTATTTTGTCTCAAAGCATCCATCCTTGTAAATGAACAATGACCTTTGTCAAGAAAGAGGCATGGACTGCAGGGTGGGCATTTTGGGCAAGAGAGGAAGACCTGGGAGTTGGACGGCTCCTCATGCCAGGGACGGGTGGCAAAGGTTGGGCCAAAGCTTCACATGCCTGCCATCAGCTCTCTGCTGTGCATGGGGTGCTCCTCATCAGAATGGGGAAGGGTTGCACAGGGACTGAGCAAGGAGACGTTAACAAAATGTGGTTGGGGGAAAGGAGAGGCAGAGAGCCAGCGGCTGCTTTATCCTTGGGGGCTGTTAGAAGAGTGTAGTGGGAACCAGAAAAACAGACCTAACCTCATGGGAGCAAGCACGTGGCAGCACCCACAGCTGCAAACCATCTCTGCTGAATGTCTCGCCATTCCCTTACCCCTACCCAGCTCATGCTAAGCCCACCTGCCCGACTCTAAAATCAGCTTCCACCTCTGACTTCAGTAATATTGTCATAACAGCCAACAGTTTTGGGAGTTCAACAGCTACTAGACAACCATCCCAGATTCCCTCTTTGCATCACATCCAGTCCCACTGCTGGCTTCTCCTCATCTTTTCACTCTTATGCCACAGCCCTAGGCAAAGACCCAAGTCACACGTCCTTCAATTATAGCAACTCCATGACTTGTTGTTCAAAGCCTTCTATGATCCAGCCCCATCATACTGCATAACCCAGCCTCCTGTTGTCCTGTGGCTCACTCACCTGGGCCACCACGGCTATCCAAGTGGTCTCCACTGCTGTGCTCACACCATGTCCTGAATATCCACCTGAATATCCACTTTCCTTGTGTATGCCTTCATCACCCCCACTTCCAATCCATGCCGACAACAAATGTGAGTGAGTGGATATCCAAGCAGTATTGGCACCATACAGAGGTGACAGAACAGACACTCATTCCTGTCCCCAACGAACTCACAGTCCAGCAGAGAAGGCAGCTGCTAAATCAACGAGTACCAACAATTAGGTGATTCTACATGAGCAAAACTCTGCAATGAGAGGCCACTCAGGCGTATGAGGAGGGGCTTCAGAGCACGTTCCCTGAGGAAGCGACCGCTCGTCTGAGACACACAGTGGCTAGCAGTTAGCTGGGGACAGATGGTAGCACAGAAGAATGTTCCAGGCAGAGGCCAGCAGGAAGCAGCAGGACTCTTGAAAGAACAGCGAGTCCAGCAGAGCTGCAGTCAAAGAGACACAGGACAAGGCAGGGAGGCAACAGGAGGCCAAGCCAGGACAGGGCTGTGTGGGCGCACGAAGGCTTCGGGCTTGGCCCGGAACGCTGCATTTCACATTCGGGTCTCAGGCGAGCACATTAACCTCTACCAAAACAGAATCATCCAAGTCCCCTCTTTGGGAAGGAAAAATATGACATGAGAAATGAATCCCCTCTTAAGACAAGAGTCAGTTTTAATTAAAGGGAAATTAAGAAATCAGTTGGACACAAAAGTACTTTGTGTTTACTCAGGCATGATGGCTGCGTATTGTTTTTCTTGGCTGACAAAAGAGGCTGAAGGATGAAGATTATTAACAATCCAGGTAAAGAATCTGTTTGCTTACAAATCAGATTGAGACAAGGTCCCCAGTAAAACTAACCTGGATTATGCCCTGGGTAAGCAACAGATCTCTCAGCTGCTGTTCTCTAGCAGGAGAAAGGACTGTCTTCCTGTCTGTATGTTTTGACAGACCTGTTTTACACACCTCTAATGTTCTAGAAACATCAAGAATTGTGGGACAAGTTTTATGTGACCATAAGAAGTCATCAAACAGAATCAGGGTGGGAGGTTATCATCGTTGGAAATTTGTAACATCAGATATAACTAATCACCCAACGGATTAAAATTGTTGCTTCTTTTCCAGGCCTAAATCTCATTGTCACTCAGTGATGTAAAAGCTCCGTTTATGCCTTGGGGAGTTGGAAAGAGCAGCTGTCAGTCTTTCCCTTTGAAACTGTTAACATGGAAGTAGGAGCCTTGCTGGTCTTCTCACTCCCGTTAACCCCACCCATGGCTGGCTACTCCTCCCCAGACTAGTCCACGCCAGCCTCTCCCTCCTTTGCTTGTGTCATTGTTCCTGCCTAGAGTTCTTTCAGTTCCAGCTCCAGAGCTGTATTTCACACCACATGCCTAAGGCGACACGGCTGCTCATTGCCAAGGAAACCGTGCTGCACACTCAAGTCTTTGGAGTGAGGAATAAGCCTCTTGAAAATGGTAACTCAGAATGAAATTCATCACCAGTTGCAGATTTTCTTCTCTATGTGGGGAACAACACCAAGGAAGGAACATGCACACTGAGAATGTATAGTCAAAGGGCATACCCCATGAATGAAAATGACTCACTGGCCCACTCCTAGTGAAACATGAGCCTTGTGCTGCCCCCTAGTGGCTGAGTTGAGCGGGCCAATGAATATCATGTATCCCCTCCAGCTGATTCCCCACCTACCCCCAGATCAAGGCCCCTCCACGGTCTGGGTTACAGACAAAGTGAGCTGTTCACCTTGACCTCAATCAATACCAAGTCAAATGTCAACAGGCTAAGAACAGTAGGTTCCTGAGTATGACTCTTGGTCAGTCTAGTAACATTATCGGTTTGAAGCCCAGATCACTTAAGGTAACAATATGTCGCACCTCCTCAAAGTATTTCTCCCTGAGAAAGGGGAAAGTGGCAGGACAAACCTTGACTCCTGAGAAAGCAGAGGCCAGGTGGAGGAGGATACTCCCACCCTGCATCTGAGAGGATGAAACCAAAGTGAGCAGCCCCCAGCCTCCTTCTGAGTCCATTCAGGTATCATGCGCAAGGCTGAATCCATGAACCCCGAACCAAAATGCACCTGGGAAGTCTTCTGCTGTGCTTGATCTGCTTGGACAACCACAGCAGATCACTCCAGCCAAGAGCTTCCGACTTTAATTCTTCAGGAGCCCATGTGCATTCCATTAGCTCGGAAGTGAGCCCTAGAGCCAGCCCCTGGGTTCCATCACTTAGATGTCGTTGCCTGGGCTATCCCAAGCCTCCTGAGTGCAGGGAACTGCTCCTCTCCCTGTCCTGATTGGCAGCAGGGCACTCAGGAGCCGCTGCTGCATCTTCAGATGTTCCCTCTGCAAGAAGCAGGACCTGTTAAACTTCCCCAAACACACGTCTCAGCAATAGGGGCTTGCTATGTCGCTTGTGTCAGGGGCTCAGATTCTGATTCCTCCAGACCCAGTCATAAAGGGCCAGGCACCCCCAGAGGCAGCACCACCATCCTACAGACTCATGGTGCGTAGCTGAACACCTGGCATGCAGTGGACACTCAATTCTCACAGGCTACCAGCAGGGCTGATGACATCCAGCTAATCGGTACCCAGGCAGGCACAGAGGTGGGCAGAACAGCTTCCCCACTGGACAGCGAGCAGCTGCTCCCCAGAACATTGTCACCCCAGTTCCATCACCAGCATGGTGGCCTCTTCCTTGGGATCCCCAGAAGCTCTTCAAGGCTGGCCCTCATTCTGACTGGTCAGTATCACGGACACCAGCCATCAGACTCACTCTCATGTCTGGCTATCGTCATCGTCATTGCCACTTCATTAGGGGCTCACATCTCACAGATACTTATACCCAGAAATTCCACCCCATCCTCTGACTCCTCCTTCTCGCCCCACAGTGGGTCCCTGTCCCCTGCCTTTCGTTTGCGTGGTGATATTTTCTGGCTCAGCGTGATCCCTGGCCACCTCACTCACAGTCGTGACTTCACTTCCATTGTGTGGAGACTTGTCAGTTCCCACTGTGGGGAATGTGTCAGCCTAGCCAGGCTGGAACTGAACTGTGTTTATGATAATTCCCTTCCCTGAAGGGCTCTGGGTTAGCACAGGCCATAGAGACGGTGTAGGTGAGCCACGGAAGACAGAAGTGAAGCAGGGATGGTTTTGGTTTGATTCTCAGAGAGCTGCTGCAGGACACCAGGTGCTGCTGCCCCATAAACATTGGCCACCTTGCTGCCGTGAGACCATGGCCAGGCCGGCAACCCCTCCAGCCTGCTGGATCTCATCCTCCCGCTGCCCCTGCTCCTTGGCCAGGTGCCCCTTAGCTCTGTGATGAAGGTAAGCTTACGGGTAGTGAGAGTTCAACGTAATTTCTAGTCCAGCTTCACTGGGCCTGGTTCATCCTTGCAAATTCCCCTTTGTCTTGCTTCCCACATCACACCCCTCTTCCTTTCCTGATGGCCATGCAGACATAAAAATAGCAGCTGTGCCCAAACTGCTGACCCAGTTCTCGTGACGTGTGAGGTCCAAGCCCTAAAATAAATCCATGTCTATGTCTGTGTCTGTCTCTGTGTTCACAGGTAGGTGGGTAGATATACCAGATAGATAGATAGATAGATATTAATAGCTTGGCCTCTGATTGAAGTCTGATAGATGGAACTCTGACACAACATCTACCCAGTCACCTAAGCCACAAATCTGGTTTCATCCCAATCCCTCTCTCTCCATCACACCCAACATCTAAGCATCCAGCTGGGGAGCCATTCCACCTTCCAACCTGTATCATTCTCCAGGCGATTGGCTCTTCTTATTTTCTTTATGTTGGGATTTGACAATCAAATTATGCTTCTTCTACATACAGCCACTAAATGAGATGTCATGGTAGGAAAAGCAAAAGGGCTTCATGAGTGCTTGCTCCATAAAGGCTCAACAAAGAACTACAAATGACCCAAGTGCAGGCCAGCTCTCCTGTTCATCCCACTATCACTGCAAGCATTAAACAACCCGAGGTGAGCCTTCAGAAGGGCACCGTCATAGAGAGGGGTCCGTGACTGTACATCAGAGTCGTCCACCGTCCAGCACTGGCTGCAGCCAGTGACAAGCAGTGCACTCGCTGGGGGCTCGGCAGCAGCTTGATGACGAAGGCTTTTTACAGAAACACGTCTGCACTTACTTATCATGAAGGCAACAGGAGCTGCGCAGCAAACTCAGGATGCAAACAAGAGAAATGTTAGCCTGCTTAAGAGCACGGAGCTTAAGCATTGGCCTTGACGTTCACATAATAAATACGCTCATTCCACATTTCCCTGTCTCTTTCCTAATGTCCTGGCATGAGTCTCTAACACATTCTCCTTTTAGCATTTTTCCTGTGGGTGCTCAATTTTAATGAAACGATATTCCCCTCCTAGTGTCCTGCTTTTCCAGCCTGTCATCCATCATCCGGTAAGTCACAAAACATTTATTAAGTGCCTGAAGTTTGCCAAGTGCTAGGAAAAGATGGTTTATTAGTGCAGGATTTGTATTTGTGCAAGTTTCATCGGGGGGGGAGCGGGATCATCTGTCAAAAGTAATCAAACAATTAACACTTTCATTTAGTGATAGGTGTCACAAAGTTTGAGCGTATTGGGGGGGGGAGGCAGGATGATAAGCATGAGTGGGCAGGGAGAGAGGCCCCTTGGGAGAGGTGAGAATCAGGAAGGGACAAGCCCATGTGACCCTCTGAGCCAGGGCTTCCCTTGAGGGGCCGGCACTGTGGTGTAGCAGGTAAGGCTGCTGCCTGCAGTGCCAGCATCCCATATGGGTGCCAGTTCAAATCCCGGCTGTTACACTCCAGTCCAGCTCCCTGCTATGGCCTGGGAAAGCAGTGGAAGATGGCCCAAGTCTTTGGGCCCCTGCACTCACCTGGGAGACCCTGAGGAAGCTCCTGGCTCCTGGCTTTGGATTGGCCCAGCTGTGGCTGTTACAGCCATTTGGGGAGTGAACCAGCAGATGAAAGACTTCTCTCTCTTTCTCTCTGCCTCTGCCTCTGTAACTCTGCCTTTCAAAATAAACAAATAAAAATCTTAAAAAAAAAAAAAAAAAAAAAAAAAAAAAAAAAAGAGAGAGAGAAGAAAGCAGCAGCAGCCTGGAAATAGAAGGACCCTGGCACACACTCAGGTTGTGCCTAAATGAGGAGTGTAGAATAGTCCTTACGGGCCCCGCGGCCTGGGTGCCTGGCGGGCGGCCGAGATGGAGGCGGCGGCGACGACAGCCCGCCAGAGAGGAAGATTTACATGGACTACAACGCGACCACGCCCCTGGAGCCGGCAGTCATTCAGGCCGTGGAGGAGGCCATGCAGGACGCCTGGGGCAATCCCAGCAGCTCCTACCCCGCAGCTTGATCTTAAGCAAATTATTCCACCCTTTCATTCTCCCGTCTTGATGGACGGGAAGCGAGGTAGATGGCCAGAGCTCCCTCTCCTAGCATGTGGTCGGAAGGCCAAGGACATTATAAACGCAGCGCGGGAAAACGTGGCGAAGATGATAGGTGCGAAACCTCGAGACATAGTCTTCACCTCCGGGGGGACTGAGTCAAACAACTTAGTGATCCATTCTGCGATGAAAACCTTCCACGAAAACGAAGCCTCCGGAGGGGGCGCGGTGGAGCACCCCAGCCCGGTAGAGGGGGCCACGCCCCACTTCGTAACGAGCACAGTGGAGCACGACTCCATCTCTCTGCCCCTGCAGCACCTGGCAAAGGAGCAAGTGGCCGCAGTCACCTTTGTCCCAGTGTCCAAGGTGAGCGGGCAGGTGGAGGTAGACGACGTCCTGGCCGCAGTCCGTCCCACCACGTGCCTGGTGACCATCATGCTGGCCAATAACGAGACTGGCATCATCATGCCTGTCCCCGAAATCAGCCAGCGCATCGCAGCCCTGAACCAGAAGCGGGCAGCGTCCGGGCTGCCCCGCGTCCTGCGGCACACGGACGCCGCGCAGGCGTTGGGGAAGAGGCGCGTGGATGTGGAGGACCTGGGTGTGGACTTCCTGACCATCGTGGGGCACAAGTTCTACGGCCCCAGGATTGGCGCGCTTTATGTTCGAGGGCTCGGTGAACTCACCCCTCTGTACCCCATGCTGTTTGGAGGTGGACAAGAGCGGAATTTCAGGCCAGGGACGGAGAACACCCCGATGATTGCCGGCCTTGGGAAGGCTGCTGAGCTGGTGACCGCGAACTGTGAGGCTTACGAGGCCCACATGAGAGACGTCTGAGACTACCTGGAGGAGAGGCTGGAGGCTGAGTTTGGTAAAAAGAGAATCCATCTCAATAACCGGTTTCCAGGGGCCGAGCGGCTGCCAAACACCTGTAACGTTTCCATCCGGGGACCCCAGCTTCCAGGCCGCCTGGTGCTCGCACAGTGCCGGACGCTGCTGGCCAGTGTAGAGGCCACATGCCACTCGGACCTCGGGGACCAGCCGTCGCCCGTGCTGCTGAGCTGCGGCGTCCCCTTCGCGGTGGCCAAGAACGCGCTGTGCCTCAGCGTGGGCCGCAGCACCACCAGGGCAGAGGTGGAGCTCGCCGTGCAGGACCTGAAGCAGGCCGTTGGCCCGGCTGGAGGGCCAGGCCTAGTGCCGGGCCGCGCTGCTCATGGGAGTCCCCCGCCAGCCGTCTGGCTTCTGCTCGTCTCATCCCGCCACGGCGTGGCATGGTGAAGCGTGGGCGTCGGTGCGAGTGCCTCCTCCACGGACTGGGTTTGCCAGGCGCACAGACGGCCCTCCCCACGGCCCCACTGGCCACGGGCGACGGCGGGAGCAGACCGGCTGCAGCAGACCGGCTGCAGCCACACCCGCGCCCCTCTAGGGATCCGTGAGCCTCTCCTGAGCGCCCTACCTGGAAGCGGCGTTTTCATCTGCAAGATAAAACCAAGGGATCTATAAGTCACTGCCACTCGGCCGCCGTCAGGAAACTAGGAAGCTTGGCTCCCGGGGGCTCCCTGCCGCCTCGGTGGGCCCTGCCTCGACCAGGGCAGGACGCACCCTTGGTGGCCGAGCCCTTTCTGCTGCTGCCATGTGGGCTACAGGTCACTGGGCACCTCCCCTCCCCGAGCCACCGCCTCTCCTGGCTCCCCTTCTGATCTGCTCCACTGGCGTGGGCGGCCGGTGTCTGTGCCATCCCCGAGGTGGGAAATCGGATCTCCCCATCCGGCTCTCATCCCCACCGTCTGCAGAAGGACTTTTATCTTCACACAGCGTCCTGTGGCGAGGGGGATTTGCATAGGAGCCACCGTCAGGGCTGATGGTTCTGACATATGACATAGGAGCGACCGTCAGGGCTGACGGTTCTGACATGTGACATAGGAGTGACTGTCAGGGCTGACGGTTCTGACATGTGACATAGGAGCGACCATCAGGGCTGACAGTTCCGATGTGTGACATAGGAGGGACCATCAGGGCTGACGGTTCTGACATGTGACATAGGAGCCACCGTCATGGCTGACAGTTCTGACATGTGACATAGGAGCAACCATCAAGGCTGACAGTTCTGACATGTGACATAGGAGCCACCGTCACGGCTGACAGTTCTGACATGTGACATAGGAACGACCGTCAGGGCCGAGAGTTCTAATGCATACTCTGTAACAGAGAGCCACGTGCTGTCACCGAGGAACCACCTGTGGGAAATGGGGCTAGCTAATAAATGGTTTCCACACTTGGAAAAAAAAAAAAAAAAAAAGAATAGTCCTTACGGAAGCACCACGCTCTTCTCTGCCTCAGGACTTTTGCACATTCTATCCCCTTATCTGGAAGACTCTTGACCCTGCTCTCTCCTGAACGAGTCCTTGCTTTTCATGTCTGAAACCCAAACACAGCTTCTGACTCTCCCCCGACCCCACACTCCCGAGAGACAGGTCCTCCTTGGTATTTCCTCTGACAGACACAGAGTGTAACATGTGGTGTGTGTACTTATTCAGCACATAGAAGGCACCTGGAATAATCACTGAAGAGATGAACTGAGAGATGGATGGACCCCGGCAGTCATCCAGGGGCCCTACAAACCAGGGAACCTAAGAACAGCCATGGGGTGGGGCTGGAAAACAAAGGAAAGTTAAAAAAAAAACAAAACAGGATTTAAGGAAGAAGGAAGGGAAAGCCCTAGGGGAGGCCAAGCAGCAGGCCTGGCATGAGGGCAAGAGGCAGAGAACAGGCCAGGGAGGACGGTGGACAGCAGGGACGAGCAGTCTCCCAGCAGAACAGTGGCTGCACCGCAGGTGGTATGCCAGTGACGGCGGCAGCTCTCTTCAGAGGGACAGAGTCCCGGGTGGTCCCAGATGTGAACCACCTGCCACCGGCCCCTCCGTCGCACAGACACGCTCACCAGTGGGCGGGCAGCTCATCCCCAACAGCACTTCTGCCCCAGCCGCACACAGAGGCACATTGCTTCCCTACTCGAAACATTTGCCGTCCCTTAGCCACTCTCTCCAAGTCCCCATGAGGAGCTCCAGTTTGTCAAGACCCCCTTTGCAGCATGCCACCTGCAGGGGCACCCACAGCACGAGGTGGGACTGATGCCCCCCCGCCAGCGACATTTGGAATCCTGACAGCCTGACCTTCTCAAGGCCTTTGACGCTGCCGAGCCTGCCAGCTGGGAGGAGGCCCGGGCTGGCAGCGAGCCCCGCAGGCTGGGCAGGAGGGGTAGCAGCAGCTGCTTTGTGTTTGCTCGAGTGGCACGCGCATGTGCCGTGGGAAAGGGCATGCGGGTCTGTCTGGGTGGCTGTTGCAGATGGGGCTGTCCAGAACCAGACAACCCAGATTGCCAGCGTGGGGCCAGCTGCTGAGGCGTGACTGGTCTCTGAAGGGAACATAAGCGGCTCTCCTTGAAATGAGAAATACAAGGTAGACAAATGTGCACAAGGAGAGTCTGAGGATTGAAGGACTCCATGGGGCTCCTGGGGGAGCCAGCATTTCCAACCGAAAATACTGCTGCAGGTGGAGGCAGATCCCTGGTTCCCTGCTCAGGCTGCATGGAGAAACAGACCCCCAGCACCCAGTGCCCCCCTCCACGGGGCCTGAGGTCACCACCTACAGCTGTCTCTGTGCAGCTATCATTAGCCAGTTTCCTTTAGCCACAAAAAGCAAGAGCCCCGGTGCCCCTCCTTCCTTGAGACATTTTAAAAATGTATCCATAAAAGTGTATCTTTAAAAGGGAGTTGCTGTATTCTCCATATCTGGATAATTGATCTGTTACGACTCACAAAGGAGCATTTGTCATTTGCAAAGGGCCCAGACCAAGGGCTTCTTCCTCCGGAGATGAGTGTGCAGGCACTTGACTTATTGCTGCCATCAAGTTGAAGTGGTGGGTTGATTATTTGGTGTTTCGGAATTCCTGACAAATCACCACCCTATTTTGGTGATTACAATTTTAAGAAGAAGAGTCTGATTTATAGAGATCGGGAGGAAGCGAGGCGGGGGTGGGGGCGACCGGCAGGAGGTGCACAGAGGCAAGAGACTCAATAACAACACAATTGGAAACATCTGCAGGATACACTGCCCCCTTCTCCAAACCCGCAGCTCCAGGCTGGGCCTACACCTGGGAGATTTTTCATTCTCCGAGCTTTGGCAGATAAATACACGTGTGGGGGGTGGGGGGAGGGTGCTTTTGCAAATGGACCTGGGTCGAGCCTCTGGGCTCAGGGCTGGGGTTGGCCCCCAGCTACTGCCAGAAGAGAACAGAGCTCCAAAGTGAAATGCATCCTATTGTTAACACCTGGCCAAGCCCTGAGATGTGAGTCCATGTTCATGGGGAAAACAAGCAAGCCGAGGGCTGGCTGCAGCTGGACACAGCTGGATTCTGAGATGCAACGGAGCGGAAAATGACTTCTTCGGCACCGGCACCGGCGAGGACATCAATCGACTGCATTTATTGACAGCTGAAGGGAGGCATGGCCACGAGGCAGGTGCTTTGGAGGAGCCCAGGAATGATTATGCACAACGCCTGCCTGTCCGGAATAAATTTAAGGAGGAACCAGGAAGGCCCTGGTGGCATGTGGAGCGCCCTCCTCAGGTCAAAAAGTGATCAAAGATGAGCCGTGGTGGTGGATACGCAGGAGAGGTGCCGGGCTCCCCGGGTCTCCCCCAGCTGTGAGCTGCAAGCTCTTCCTTAGGGCACAGAGGCCACAGTTCAAAGGAACGTGCAGGTGGCCAGCGCCCACCAGGCGGGATTCCTTCAGTGCTGCATTTTATGAAACTGGAGCACGTCCAGATGCCCAGGTGGCCAGGGTGGTGAGAGAATCAGAAACTAATCCCACTGGAATATATCAAGGAAAATGAAGGCTTCCACCTGGAGAACAGGGGGACAGGAGCGTTCGCGGGTGTCTGAAAGGTTGTCACGGGGAAGAGGAAGCAAGTTATTTTACTGCGGCAGACAGGAGAGGGCAGGGGTCGGCGGCCAGCGGCGGAGAGGCAGATTTCAGTTCAGCATAGGCTAGCAAGTAGAGCGCCACGGCACAGGAGTGACAATGGTGTGGAAGGGCAGTCTGGGGGCCATGTTAGTCACTGTTCAGAGAAGCTCTGCATTTAGGGGTAGGTAAAGCTAGATGCAATTTGAGGTCCCCAGCCACTGTAAGAGTGTGTATTTCTGAGCCAGCGCTGTGGCATGGTAGGTTAAGCCTCCGCCTGCATGGCTGGCATCCCATATGGGTGTTGCTTTGTGTCCCGGCTGCTCTACTTCCCATCCAGCTCTCTGCTAATGGCCTGAGAAAGCAACAGAAGTTGGCCCAAGGGCTTGGGCCCCTGCACCCACGTGGGAGACCTGGAAGAAGCTTCTGGCTTCAGATAGGCCCAGCTCCAGCCATTGTAGCCATCTGGGGAGAGAACAGCAGTGGAAGACTCTCTCTCTTCCTTTCTCTGTAACTCTGCCTCTCAAATAAATAAATAAATCTTTAAAAAAGATTGTATGAGTCACCCTGGGGCTCCATCACAAGGGCTCCTGGGGCTGGCCAGTCCCCACCTGTTCCCCAGCTTTCAGCCCCCGTGTCCTGCTGCCTCTCTGTGATGGCTGTGCTGAGCTCTGCCTCATCCTGTCTGACTTACTTTCCAATTGAACACCAGGACAATATCCCATTTCCCTTTTCTTCTCACGGGTGGAGTGCTGGCACCATCACTGCCCAGCCCCAGTGCATCCAATGTGCCCTGACCCTCCCCTTGTCCCCTTCTTTGCAAGAGCAGGTGGAGGACCTGGAAGAACCCAAGTCTGCAGGGGCTGGCAGGGCATCAGCCCATTTCCTGATGCTGTGTACACCACTGTGGGAGCCCAGACTACAAGGTTCTCCCACCCCAGAGAGGGTCTCAGCCCTTGCAGCTCCACCACCCTCAGTCTGGAACTGAGTTCTCTTGCCCCAGAGCTGAGAAAGCACATACAACCCAGGAGCCCTGAGAATTCTCCCAGTACATCCATAAGCGTAAAGGCTCTTCTTCCCCCCTCCTCACCCCATAGTGGCTGTCTTCCCTGGTGTGTACCCCACCTCCCTCCAGGCCTGAGCTCCACCCTGAGCCCTGCCAGCTCCTGTAGCCTCCACCCAACATGGCCCATTCTGCTTCCTGGGACTCCTCACGGCCCCCCAGTTCTGCCCAGGCTCTCTCGGAGAATGGGAAGTTCTAGTTACTAGTAACACACTATTAATGCTTACAACAGATCTACCACACAGCACATGTCTAGCACAGGCCAGCTGCCCTGCTAAAGGTTTGTATCTGTGTTAGAATCTCGTTCAATGCTCTGAACAACCCCGAGAGGTGAATGTTACCGTCACTTCCCGGATGAGGAAACCAGGAAGCCCAGAGCAGAATCCTCAGTGTCACACAGCAGGAGCAGGACTCGGACGTGTCTGTCCCCAGAGCCCGTGCTGTAAGCACTACACTATCTCATCACACCTTAGGCAGCACCAGCTGGCTGGTGGCATTGCCACGCGTGCCATGATGGGGCAGGGAGGGATGAGGGGAGCTATCCCCTTCCACGACATAACTCGGAAGGGCTAAGAAGAAACACAGGCACGCCTCACGGGAGAGGGGCAAGGGCAGTGAGGGCAGCTGAGACGGTGAGCACAGCCTAACTCGCCGTACCCCTTCTGTACCGTGAACTATTCAGCTCTTCTTAGTTCTGTACGTATTGCTATGCCAGAGCAGCTGCTGTCTTATTTCAGCCAAGCTGTCACCCCCGAGAGCCTTCCAGCATGAAACCCCAGAGCCATCTTGACCTGGCTCCCCCACCCCTGTCCTGGGAGATCCTGCCCACCTCCCCGAGTCGGCCTCCTGCACCTGTCCTCCCTGGGCCCACCCTCTGTGGCCAGCACAGTGCTCATCATGCTATGCTTTGTGTCCCAGCGACTGGGCTCTCTGCAAGCCCCCAGCTCCTCCCCAGCCCGCATGCACTGACTTTCTGCGCCCTGGCTGTTCCTTGCAGAGGCAGCTCCATTATGCATGCAAAAACTCTTCTTTCCCATGGTTCACTTCCATAGCATCCAAAAAAAAAAAAAAAAGAGAATCACAATGAGAAAAAAAATAATAAAGCTACGGTATAATTCAAAGGAGGATTATGCTAAGTGTGGGAGGGGGCGAATCTTTTCATCAAAGGAGTATCATTAGAATTTTCCACATCATTTAAACCTCTGTGATGATTTAAACCAGTGGATGTCTTAAAATAACAATAAAAAGACAACCGTTCTAAAAGCACACAAAACCTTGTGGAAGCAAATGCCTGGGTAGCTGCTCACGGAGGCTTCAGATGGGTCCTCTCCAGTTCTAGCACTGACAGGAACTGACACTTGTGGTTTTCTAAATCACTAGCATGAAAGGGAAATTGACCAGAAAACCCTGTGCAAGGGACCGTAGGATGCACAGGAGAGAACTGGGGTGAGACCACAAGATGACTGGGTTGGCAGGGCTACTCTCTGTCAGGCCCGGGGACACAGGCCTGGTTCTCAGCCTCGGGCTGTTCCCAGTCTGGTGAGGGTGACAGACTGGGGAGCCAGCAGCCCCTGTAACACACACAGAGTCACCTGCAAAAGTCCTTGAGCCTCTCTGAGGCTCCCTTCCCTCACACAGAAAATAAGCGAGGTCATCAAGAGCCGAAGTGGGTGCAAGGGCTCAGAAGAGTGGCTACTCCATGCTCCGTGCGCTGGACCTTACTGCTGTCCGCATAGACGGGACACCCAGGCAGCCGCACCCCTCATACCCACCACAAAGGCAGGGCAGAGGGGAAGGCTTGGAGAGCTGTCCCCGGGATGAGGAAGCTGGCCAAGCAGAGAAGAGAGGGCAAAGCATAGGAAAAGCAGAGGCATCAACTGAGTCTGACATAGACACACACGTGTGAACTGGCACGTAGTGGATGTGTGCATGTGTTGAATGGTGTGTGTATTGAGTGGCATGCCCTACCTATGTGCACATGCATGAATGTGTGTACGTGTGTATGTTAAAGTTCCTGCTGTGTACCACCAGGATGGCGGCAGCAATGACATTTGGGGTGAGGGGCAGCAGCACGGGGCAGAAAGGTACAAAGAAGGGGTCACCTTAGGGAATCTGCCTGCTCATGCCCAGGAGCCCAAGTGTTTGTGTGCTGGACATGATGAGGGGTTTTAAGTAGAGTAGCAGTGTGATCAGGTGTGCAGCCTAGGGAAGAGCTTTGATGAGAAGATGCTGGAGGCAGACAGTAGGCTCCAGCTGGCAGAAAGCTGCTGTCATCTTCCTCTTAAGAAATGATGAAGGGGCCGGCACTGTGGGTTAAAGCCCTGGGCGCTGGTTCTAGTCCCGGCTGATCCTCTTCAGATCCAGCCCTCTGCTATGGCCTGGGAAGGCAGTGGAAGATGGCCCAAATCCCTTAGGCCCCTGCACCCACGTGGGAGACCCGGAGGAAGCTCCTGGCTCCTGGCTTTGGATTGGTGTAGCTCCAGCCGTTGCGGCCATCTGGGGAGTGAACCAGCAGATGGAAGACCTCTCTCTCTGCCTCTACGTCTCTCTCTGTAACTCTTTTAAATAAATAAAATAAATCTTTAAAAAAAATGATGAAAATATGAGAGGGATGGTCGGGAGATCAAAAGATAAGATTTCCAGCTCCAGATGGTAGATCAAACATGTGCACCTGTACTTCTTCTTCCTCCTGGAACCTTACTAAGGCAACTGTAAACACACACACACACACACACACACACAGGGTCTTCAAACTGTTCATGGAAAAAACATATTGGGAAAAAACCTTGCAGAAATTCAACATTATTTTGCACCAAAATTAACTTAGCCAGTGTTTGGAGAGGCTGAAGCCAGGAGCCAGAAGATTCATCCAAATCTCTCACATCAGTGGCAGAGGCCTGAACACTTGGGCCATCTTTTGCTGTTTTTCCCAGGCCATTAGTGCCAGTGTTGCAGGTGTCAGCTTTACCTGCTAAGCCATAAATCTGGTCCCTTAACTTAGCTTTTTTTTTTTTTAAGATTTTTACTTATTTGAAAGACAGAGTTACAGAATAAGGGAAGTGGAGACACACAGAGAGAGAGAGAGATCTTCCCTCCACTGGTTCACTTCCCAAGTGGCCACAATGGCCAGAGCTGGGTCAGGCTGAAGCCAGGAGGCAGGAACTTCTCCCAGGTCTCCCATGTAGATGCAGGGGCCCAAACACTTGGGCCATCTTCCAGTGTTTTTCCTAGGCACATCAGCAGGGAGCTGGATCAGAAGTGGAACAGCCTGCCACCATATGGGATGCTGGCACTGCAGGTGGTGGCTTTACCTTCTAGGCTACAAATGCCAGTCTCCTTAACCTAGCTTTTAATTCCATTTTTTCCATAAGCTTTTTGAAGTTCCTCGTGTGTGTTGGTGTGTTATAAATCTCCCCAAGGACAAAGAGAAAAGCTGAAGGGAGAAGGATCGATAGCAATACATTCTTGGAAACCTGGAAGTACAGGGCCACTTGTAGCTGACAAGCAAGCCCAAGGACTGCAGCCAGACCGTGAGCAGGGCTGAAAACCACGTGATCTGCACTACAGAAGTCCCAGAGGCCCAGCCCCGGGATCAAGGGGGCAGAAGGATTCGGGTCTGTTCACGTAGCAGAGACCTGGACCCACACCCACTCCCGGAGCCTTCAGGAGAGCGCTGCTTTATAAATACACACAGGGGCTGGCGCCATGGCTCACTTGGTTAATCCTCCGCCTGTGGCGCCGGCATCCCATATGGGCGCCAGTTCTAGTCCGGTTTGCTGCTCTTCCAGTCCAGCTCTCTGCTGTGGCCCGGGAGGGTAGTGGAGGATGGCCCAAGTGCTTGGACCCCGCACCCACATGGGAGACCGGGAGGAAGCACCTGGCTCCTGGCTTCGGATCGGCACAGCACCGGCCGTGGCAGCCATTTGGGGAGTGAACCAACGGAAGGAAGACTTTTCTCTCTGTCTCTCTCTCTCACTGTAGCTCTACCTGTTAAATAAAAAAAAAAAAAAAAATACACTGCAGGCCACACACTCAGCTTAAGGGGCGCTGGTATCCTCCTCACCAGAAATCAAGAAAGACAGGTAAAATTACACCTGCAGTTTTATCTTTGACACTTAGTAATCACATGGATTTATGTGGCACAGTGTGGTGTTTCAATACACGTGTGCATTGCGCTACGATCAAGTCAGGGTAATTGGCATATCTATCTACCATCTCTAGCATTTATCATTTTTTGTGGGGAGAACATTCAAAGTCACTCCTCCAGCTGTTTTGAAACATTTAAGACAAGGCTGTTACTCATAGCCATCATGGTATGCAGCAGCCCAAACTCCCCCTGTCTCCCTGTAACTTGGCACCTGCCACCCTGCCTCTCCCCAGACTCCACCTCTCCTCCCTTGTGGCCTCTCCACTACTCAACCTTCTCCTAGGAGATCCATCATTTGGGATTCCACATATGAATGAGATTCAAAGTTTTATCATTTCAACATGTACCCAACATTTAAAAATAATTGTTGAGGCTTTTTACATTCTTTCTTTTCTTACAACATATCTCAACTCAGTTGATAACTTTTCATCAGAAATACTTGATCTGTTGTTAGATTTCACAAGATCCACAGTTGAAACAGCAAAGCCACATACCCAAGTCATTCCAAAATATGTAAAAACTTCCCAACATTGAATAGCGTATGTGTTTTGAAAAATAGATTAATTAAATTTATTATTTTTTTTTTTGACAGGCAGAGTGGACAGTGAGAGAGAGAGAGACAGAGAGAAAGGTCTTCCTTTGCCGTTGGTTCACCCTCCAATGGCCGCCGTGGCCGGCGTGCTGCGGCCAGTGCACCGTGCTGATCCGATGGCAGGAGCCAGGTACTTCTCCTGGTCTCCCATGGGGTGCAGGGCCCAAGCACTTGGGCCATCCTCCACTGCACTCCCTGGCCACAGCAGAGAGCTGGCCTGGAAGAGGGGCAACTGGGACAGAATCCGGTGCCCTGACCGGGACTAGAACCTGGTGTGCCGGCGCCGCAAGGCGGAGGATTAGCCTAGTGAGCGGTGGCGCCGGCAATTAATTAAATTTAAAAATTTAGTTCCTCACTTGCACCAGCCACATTTCAAGTGCTCAACAGCCCAGGAGGCTAATGGTCATTGTACCTGCCAGCATAGGTTTAGTACTGTCTGTACTAACAGATGCTCCACAGACAGACTCCATACAAACAATAGAGAAATGAAAGGATATTTGTCTACATACTGAATGTTGAGACTCCCGGCTTTCTTCCCCAAATGGTCTTGTGTGATTTCTATTAAGCCAGGCACATACCCTTCAGGCAGGAGACTGGAAGAATATTTTCCAGGAAATGAGACTAGTGCAAGAGAAAGGCCCAAACCTATGACGTGAAGGAATCCAATTAACCAGCTAGCACAATTACCTTACAATGAGGCCCAGAGTTGGTGAGTCCAAACCACGAACAGAGACAAGGATTTCCAAATGTGTAAGGAATGCCCGGAGCCTGGAGACAGACTGAGACAGATGGGAAAAAGCGACTGAAAGAGAACAGAGAATATACAGGAAAAGGAAGGGAAAGCATCCAAAAACCTATTGATAACCACCTTAGCATGGCACCTGAAGATTTTGAAATTGTTAGATTAGAATAAGATTCTATTTAAAAAAAAAAAAAAAACAGGGCAGGCATTTGGTGCAGGGGTTAAGTCACTGCTCGGGATGTCCATATCCCATACTGGAGGGCCTGGTCTGAGTCCAGGATGCTCTGCTTCTGGTCCTGCTGCCTCATGGCACACCTCCTGGGAGGCAGAAAATGACTGCTCAAGGTCTTGGGTGCCTGCCACCCACCTGGAAGATCCTGGCTCTGGCGCAGCCCAAAGCTGGCTACTGTGGGCATGTGGGGAGAGAACCAGAGGATGGAAGATCTCTCTCTGTCTTTCTGTCTCTCAGTATCTCTGCCTTTCAAATAAAGTAAAAATAAATATATATATTTAAAAAAACAGGAAACAAATGACAACAAAAAAGAACTCTTAGAAAGTAATAAAAACCTGCAAGCAGAAATGAAAGATTCAATACAAAGACTGGAAGATACATTAACCAGATTTCTCAGATTGAGAGAGAGGGAAGATTTAAAACTTAAAGGAACAACTCCAGTCACTTAAAAAGAGGAATTCTAGACATGGGGAAAAGAAAATACTGGGGAGGGAAATGCTAAAAAAAAAAAAAAAAAAAAAAAAAAAGTAAGAAAGAAAAAAATCAAGAAAATACCTTAGAAGGGAAGGACAAGGGTTTCTAGAATGAAAAGATCCACTGAGTATCCAGCACAATGTATAGACATAGTCACTCTGAAGCATGGAAGGGGAATTTCAGAACATTGTGGTGCTTACAGAAAGGGTAGGAAAGGAAGGTTACAAATAATGGATCCAAATCTTGTTGTCATGGGACTTCCCAACATCAACTCTGAAACCTATAAGAAAATAAAGAAACGCCTTCAAACTCCTAAGGAAAAATACTTTCAACTCAAGATTCCATAGTCTCTCGAAATATCAGGTAAATGTGAAAATAAAATAAAAACACTTAAATTCTTGCAAAGTTCTTTTTTAAAAAAAAATCTTTCCAATAAACCCTTTCTCAGAAAGTTACTACAGGGTACACTGCACCAAAATGAGAGAGTAAATGAAGAAATAAGACAACTTGAGATCTAGGAAATGGGACATGATGCAAGCAGGAGGGAGGCAGGGGGATGTCTAGGATGGTGGGGAAGAATGATTTACTATGAACGCTTTGCAGCAGCCATGGAGGTCCATGAGGCCAGCTCAGAACTGGTCAGAAATTTAATGAGTAGTTTTTCAAGAAGACACTGACAAACTACCTTATTTGTTTCATTACATTGAGAGGTTTAGAACACCTATGGGCGAGTTTAGGGGTAGAATCAGTGATGATTACAAAGCCAACCATGGGAAAAAAAATTAATGGGAGAGAATTACAAATTCAACAGAGAACAAAAAGTTTTATAAGAAGGGACAAGTAATGACTATGCAGCAAATGAAACTGACATAATCATACAAGTGCCAGGTCTTGATCAAAGCAAAACTATCTCATGGTCTTCAAGGGAGGGTGGGTGAGTTGCAGAATTTGCATGATGTGTGTATTTGAGGAGAAAACAGTGAAAGAAAAGAAGAGGAAGCCAACAGATGAGACTAAAACCAAAACATCAACCAGTAGCAGCATGACCACATAATTCAGGACTAGAAATAAATGCTAACATAACCAACAAAAGGGGTGGGTGCCACAGGTTGTCACTGCCATGGACACAGCATCTCATATTGGAATGCCCAGGATCAAGTCCCACCTCTGCTTCCGATGTGATTTCGTACTAATGGCCTGGGAAGCAGTACATGGTGGCACAAGTACGTGAGTTCCTGCCACTCATGTTGGAGACCCAAATGGAGTTCCAGGTCCCTGGTCCAGCCAAGGCTGTTGCAGGCATTTTGAGGAGTAAGCCAACAAATGAAAGATCTCTCTCTTTCCTTCTGCCTTGAAAGTAAATAAATAAATAAATAAATAAAAATAAAATAACCACTACAGGAGAGGTAACTTGACAGGTCAGCAGTAACCTACCCAGGATGGGAGTACAATGTTTCTCTAAAGGACTTGCACAAGTTACCTGTCTGGTCAAACCACGGTCAAGTATGACTTGGACACAAATGAACACTTTAAACAAGAGTACTACTTAGATGCTAAGATTGACAATTTTATTATTGTGGGGGGAAAATAAAGAAGAATATATTGTCTGCTCAGGCGGCCATAAAAAAATTCACAGACTGGGAGTCTTAAACCACAGAAATTGATTTGCTCTCTGTTCTGGAGGCTGAAGATCCCCGAGCAAGATCTAACAGGGTCCATGTCTGGTGTGGGCTCCCTTTCTGGCTGGCAAATGGACACTTTCGTCCTGTGGCAGAGAGAAAGGGCTCCTCGTCTTCTTATAAGACCTCAGTCCTACTGAATTGGGGCCCCAGCCTCCCTCACTTAAACTTAACGACCTCCTAAAGATCCCCCCTTCAGATACAGTCCGTTTGAGAGCTCCAGCACAGGATTTGGGGGTGGGGAGGGAGGGACGACACAATTCAGTGGATAGCAAGGACACAGGACTGATTGTTGGTCTCGGGTTTCAGTCATTGAAGGATGAGGATGTCACTACACAAAAACTAGGCCTAGGCAGAGGAGCTCAAGCTGGCCAGCTGGTCATGGCAAGTTCCAGTTTAGGCTCAGTCTGTGGCACTGGTGGGACACCTGAGAGGAGCCATCCAGGTGATGACTGCACACACACTCAGTACTCAAGGTCCACATCTCAGCTGGAAGCGGGAGGTGAAGCCACAGATTACCTAAGGGATGGAGTGGGAAAAGAGGAAAGAAAAAAAAAAAAGCTCAGACCTCCAAGGACCACCAAGGCTTTAGGGTCGGGTCACAGGAAGAGTAAATCCCTAGGAAACTGAGGAAGTGATCAATGGTTAAAAGCTCCAGAGAAGCCCAAAGATGGAACACTGTGTGCCTGGTCTAATGACGTGGAAGACACCGGCAACACTACCCAGGACACACCAGGTGGGAGTGGGGAAAACAGAAGCCGCACCACCTCAAATGGAAGAGTTAGCAGGAAACAAGTGTACAAAGCATGCATAGGCAAAAAGCACTTTTCCAGATGTTTTACTATGAAGGAAGAGAGGGGTGTGGGGTGAAGGTATGACTCCAAGCACAACAGTTTCTTAAGGGAAAAAGCCACCTGGGAGTGAAGAGATGAAAGACTGGGGGTGAGGGGGCTGAGGGAGTGATTGACAAGGGGTGGGGCCAGGGTGACAGGATGAGTTTAGCAATAGCATGTCTCCATCAGAACGAGGAAGTACGAAGAAGGGAAAAAGGAAAGGGCAGGAGAAAGTGGTATAGGTGGAGACTGGGTCATCCTCATAATGCAACCTCTGTCAAGTTCTCCTCGCAAGGAGAACACTGGAGCACCGGCCCTGTGGTACTGCTGCTCCTGCCCCATTTGTTCTTTCCTCCTCTGGCTTCTCTGTGCTCCAGCCCTCCTTTCTGTCTCCTTCTCCCTGCCCCAGTGGCCTTTCATTGCTGAGCTCCCACTTCCACCAGGGACAACACAAACACAGAGACCACCTGGGAGGCTGAGACCTAGAGGTCAGGTTGAAGCACACAGCACCCAGCTACTACTCAGCCCTCCCAGGGGCACAGAGGAAAATGGCTGGTGGCATAACTGGGCGACACTGCCCTTCAGTGAGCTGCCTCTGCGGTGGGTGGTGACATCACTTTCCTCAACACCTGCCCAGTAGGTTGCAAAAATAGAAGAGTGCAGCATGGGAGGTCAGGCTATAAGGATATGAGTCCTCCATCAGAATTCTGAACAATTGTGACCTTTCCCAATGAAGTGCCAAAAATTCTTGGGTCTATAACCATACACAGTGGTTGTAATCTTAGTATTCATTGACTGAGAAAACACAAGCTCCAAAACGCTTCTCTGAATCTACTACTGCCTTTAAGCATTCTTTTTCACAAGAGCATCTATATACATTTAAAACATAAACAAATGCAGGATTTCAAGATACACCTTTATATAGGCAATGTTTGGTGGCTGTATGGGCTCCTGGAATCTTTTGCAATAAATCCTCCTTTTCCCAACTCTCTGTTGGAAAAGATTGGTTCAGACTATGGTGGGATGCAGTGCTCTGACACGCAGAGAAACACTGGTTCCCTCAAGAGGTCAAATCAGATATCAGCAAGATCCGGTCTTGGAAATCGGCCCAGAGTTAGAGGGGGGTCACCCAGGGCTCCTGTGGGAAGATGCAAGTCGCTGTCTACATCTCCTCCTGCATGGAATTTGCCACCTACGCCTGCAGGCACCAACGAGCGACATCTAAATGAGCGTGTGGTGTCCGAGTTCCCTCCTCAGTCTCACAGTAATAATCCTTGCCTCTTTCCCAGGCCCCCCCTCAATTGAGCAATCTGATTTGGGCCACATATCAGATTAGGAGTGCCACACGACTATATAAGCCATTTTTGTTGCTGAATCTTTACAACAATGTCATGGAATACACATTATTACCTTCATTTTAGAGATGTGGAAACCAAGGATCACAGAGGCAAACTGCTTTTCCCAAGGTCACATAGCCAATAAATGATGGAGTTAGCATCCAAACCCAGACTCTGTATGTTACAGAATCTCTTTTCACCATAATATTTTTCATTTTTCCCTCTGAAATACAGGCCTGCTGTTGAGAGATGGGATGGAGGTAAGGGGTGGGTGGTAGTCATTTTTTCAGCTGGTTCCAGGCAGAAGGAACTCCTCCTAATGGCATTTCCATAATTAGAAAGCATTTTTTTCTGATTGTTATAATTTAGGCAATTGCAGTGACATTCAGCTGAAACCTGGCATGCAAGATGTTCATTTCTCTTAAAAGTTCACTTCTAATTGGCCTCAGTTCTTTCCCAGTCTGGGAGAAGTACAGAATGTATATTTCTGACGTTTCTAACATTGAAGTCTCCTTGACACAAGTACTCAATCCCTGGGGTTTACTCTGGATTCTCTGGTAAGAGATGGGGGATTAGGTAGAAAAGGAAGACAGAGAACGGGAAGAAATGAGGGAGGGGCCTTTGCAGACAAAGGGACTTCTCCTACAGAACACACTGGAATGCTACGTTCTGTAAGCCACATGGAACGGGGAAATACCAAAAACTGTTCATTTCCTCATCCCCACAGGTCTCCAAGGGCACCTGGGCCATAACCACGAGACCCACCTCATCCATTTGGACAGTCCTAGCTGGGTCATCCTCCTAACAGAAGTGGGTACTCCTAGGAGAATGTGGACTGAGCAAGTGAGAGCAGAATGAAGGCAAGGCTCCTTTGGGAATTTCAAGGCACCTGTGGGCTTTTGGAACAGCCCAAATCCTGAAGGGCCTGGGATTTGCGTTAAATGGGGAGAGAAAAACCAGAGATTATGATGAGAACTAAATGTAGCATTAGCCTACTGTTTCTGGTGCTGTGGCAACCTAAGTATTCTGAAATCCCTGCCACTATGCTGAAAAAAAAAAAAAGTATAGAAATAAATGAGTTAAGAAGACAATTTTAAAATCTTCAGAGATTAAAACTAAAGAGAACATGGAAAGCACTGCCCCCCTGAAGGCATTTGGCATGCCCAGGCAGCCTTGAGCTTGGTCCTGGCTGTTTTCGAGAAAGGAAAGGCAAGGCTTAAAGACCTTCCATAGTGGAGATTCTAGCAGAACCACCACCTCCGCATGGGGCTGGGAAGGCAAAGGGTTGTACCCTGAATGTAAGGGTGAAGTAGAAATAACGTCCCCAGGGGCCTGCACGCCAGCATCCCTTACAGGCGTTAGTTCAAGTCCTGCATGCTTCACTTCCAATCCAGTTCCCTGCTAATGTGCCTGGGAAAGCAGCAGAGCATGGCGCAAGTCCTCGGGCCCCTGCACCCATGTGGGAGACCCAAAGGAAGCTCCTGGCTTTGGACAAGCCTAGCCCAGCTCCAGCTGTTGCAGCTATTTAGGGAGTGAACCAGCAGGTGGAGGAATCTCTCTCTCTCTCTCTCTCTCTCTCTCTCTCATTCCACCTCTCTCTGTAAACTTGGCCTTCAAATAAATAAATCAATAGGAAGGAAGGAAGGAAGGAAGGAAGGAAGGAAGGAAGGAAGGAAGGAAGGAAGGGAGGGAGAAGAGGGGAGAGGAGGGGAGGAGAGGAGAGGGGAGGGGAGGGGAGAGGAGAGGAGAGAAGAGGAGAGGAGGTTGGTTCCTACTCCAGAGGGACCAATGAAGAAAGCTGGCTACCTCAGAACATGGCTGCCAAGTGGACAGGACAAGCATTTCTGAGAACTGCAACCACAAACCCAGGCTGAGATAAGCATTGGAAGCCCAGCTTAACATTACCTGGATTTCTCACAAACCCTCAAGCTTAAAGAGTTAAGTGCTCCCAGGAGCCTGACAGAAACAAACACTAACCCTTTCTAGAGAAATTCACTTTTCTCTATTTTCCTTTATTTACATCTTAAAATGCTTAAAATTTTATTAACAAAATTATACATATTTAAGGAGTACAGTGCAACATTTCAACACATGTTTATGATCGTTGATCAAATGAGGATATTTCACATTTCCCCCTCTTTGTCATTATTTTATGACTGAAGATTTGGAACTACTCTCTTTTCTATTTCCTCAGAAAATATGTAATAGGTAACTGAACTATAGTCACCCACACAAAGGAAGTTCCAAAGAACATATGGTGATACTCAAAAAAGCCTAACACACAAGGAAACATGACACCATGAGAAAAAGCCAGCAGAAGCAGCATCAGCCTCACCATATCTATAAAGACTTCACATATTAGAGTCATTTGACATGAAATACAAAGTGTTTTGATATGATTAGAAATTTAAAAAATGATGCTGACAATGAAAATAGAGAGACCCATAAGTATGATTAAACAATTTGGAGGAAAAAAGAATCAAATATGTGTTCACCTCTATAAGCAATATGATTGAAATCAAAAGTCAATAAATGGATATAACTTTATTAAATGTATCCAAAGAAAGATTTTTGTCAGCTCTAAGATAAATCCAAAAAAATACTCAAAATGGATCATAAAAGTAAAAAATAAATTGCAAAACCAAACAAGAAGTTAGGATACATGCTGACTAAAGTGAGAGGGTCTAACACATCTAACCACAGTTTCAAAAGCAGAAGAGAAAGAGATGGAGAAGACAAATTATTTGAAGATCTAATGGCTAAGATTTTTTCAAGACTTAAAAAGACATTAATCTTCAGATTCTAAGGAGAATAATTAAAAACAAATCACACTTAGACATACCATGGTTAATCTACAAAACAGAAAAGGCAAAGAAAGAATCTTTAAAAATAGGAGGGATCAGGCGGGCACTGTTGTGCAGCAGGTAAAGCTGCTGCCTGCAGTGCTGGCATCCCATATGGGCGCTAGTTCGGGACCCGGCTGCTCTACTTCCAATCCAGCTCTCTGCTATGGCCTGGGAAAGCAGTACAAGATGGCCCAAGTCCTTGGGCCCCTGGCCCTGCATGGGAGATTTGCAAGAAGCTCCTGGCTCCTGGCTTTGGATCAGTGCAGCTCTGGTTGTTGCGGCCATCTGGGGAGTGAACCAGCAGATGGAAGACCACTCTCTCTCTCCCTCTCAGCCTCTCCTTCTCTCTCTGTGTAACTCTTTCAAATAAATAAATAAATCTTTAAAAAAAAAATAGGGGGGAAAACAAAGAACAATCAAAAGGGAGTAGAATGATATCTTCACATAGTAAGAAAAAATTAAATTGTACACCCGGAAAATGTCCATCAAGAATGAGGGTAAAATTTTGTAACAAATAAAAAGCAGGGACAGGAGTCATCAGAAGATCCTGTCAGTGTATTGACTCCCGGCTCCAAGTTCACCTTCTCCTCTGCAGGAGAGAACAGAGAGAACATGCACTCTTTAAATACTTCCCCTTGGCCAGCTGGCATTCTGTGGGCCTGGTGTCATGTTATAGTTAATGGAGGGCCCTGGGGGACATCAGAGAACAGAGATTCTCCTTCCCAGCCTGTGTTCTTGACCCCACACAGTTCCAGGAGTTCAAGGGCCCAGCTTCTCTAGCACCAGGTTCTTCCGATGTAATCGGCAGCACCCATTAGTCAAGAGCTTACAACAAAAATAAAATAACCAGATTAAAAAAAATAGAGCTTCTTAGGAACGCTTCCCTCGGGACATCTCCGGATGAACAGCATTCCCTGGCAACCGAGAGGACAAATTCCCAGCAAGTCCCACCGGTGTAGCCTCTTGGCAACTTCTCTGTCATTCAGAGATCCACAGTCATACCCTCTCCAACAAGGTCTGCGTCCACCCTGGGGGCTTTACTCCTTGGATGCTCTGTCTCAAGCCCAGGAGTGGTGGCTGCTCCTATATTTTCTAAATTACTGCTTGTAGCCAATCCCTATTACTCCATTCCCCATTAGAGCTAGGAATTCTTTCTATTAAATTTTCCCTGCTTAAATTAATACGTGGTTTCTCTCTCCTACTGGAGCCTGGACTGATTAGTCACTCAAGGACACCTTTCATGCAGAAGCAGAATGGTCACAAATGCAAGAAGGAATGATGAAAAAGAAACATCATGAATGCGAGTGAGGGGTCAGCGCTGTGGCACAGCCGGTAAAGCCACCGCCTGCAGCATTGGTATCCCATATGGGTGCCAATTCATGTCCCAGCTGCTCCACTTCCAATCCAGCTCCCTGCTAATGTGCCTGGGAAAGCAGTGGAAGATGGCCCAAGTGCTTGGGCCCCTGCACCCATGTGGGAGACCCAGAAGAAGCTCCTGGTTCCTGGCTTCAGAATGGCAGAGCTCTGGCTGTAGCAGCCATTTGGGGAGTGAGCCAGTGGATGAAAGATCTCTTATGTCTCTATCTCTTCCCCCCTCTCTCTCTCTCTAACTCTGCCTTTCAAATAAATAAATAAATAAATCTTACAGAAAAAAAAAAAGATAATAAAAGGACACAGTTCTGTGTGTTTCAGATTCACTTGAGATTTGAGCCAGCAACCATATGGGATGCTGACACCGCAGGCAGTGATTTTACCTGCTACAATACAGTGCTGCCCCTTTTATTATCTTCTTAAGCCTCTGGTTTTTCTTAAGCAAATTTCTAAGAAATTCTCCCTTTGGTTCTCCCTTCGTAGCAGAGCCAGATCTATGGCATGATGAGTACATGGGACTTGGAGTCAGAAAGAGTGAACAGCTCTGCTACTTGTTAGCCATGTGACCCCACAGACAAATTCTTATCCTCTCTAAGGCTGTCTCCTAATGGAAAAACTATGCCAATGACTGACTCACACGTGCCACAAGATTTAGCTGAGATAACCTACACGAAAGGACTTGAAATCTAATAGGCTCTCTATCTTTTTCAAAGAAAGTGTTCTGAAGAGTCACTTCTCCCCTAGAGATCCCTGAATTCTCTTCATCATAAAACTGTCTTTTCTCCAGAGAACCCCATAGTCTTGAAAAGATTCTTCAATGTTCTCTTAATGGGTTATTTAATTAGCTGATGTCTGCACACAGCTCAGAAGAAAGTACTGAGCCAGCTCTTTGTATCACCTGGTTCTCGTCCCTACCTAATGGACTTCTAAATCTTTGAACTTGAGCCCTGTATATCTATCTGGCTCTTGTGCTGTAAAGAGATCCAGAAGAGACCAGCCGTCCTGGGCCAAAGATCAAGTGGCAAGGCAGGGTAAATGCTTAACACATTCTCCAAGGCCATTTGCTGTGCTGTGAGTTTTAAGTCAGCTCATCTTTGCTGGTACTGACTAAGCATTATATAATATACAAAGCTTGTGGCAGGGATGAGGAGTTGGTATTGAGACTCTTTCCCAAGCCTATGATGTATTCTGTGTATCAGCCGACCCTGCTCACCTATCCACCATGTGTTTGAGTCTGACTGATTGGAAACGTGCCCATCTGCTAGACTCTGAACTGTCTCAGTCATTCAGCCACTCAGCCACCATTCTGCTAGTGACACAAAGTGATCATCCTGTGTGCAAAGCCCAGCACAAAGACCTGAACCAGACAAATAGGAAGTTTGCCTCTGTTCTCTGGTAGCTCATCCAACAAAGAACGAGTGGACTCAGTTTCATAACCTTAGAACCAGAAGTGTCTCAAAAGTTGCCAAGTGCCTCCTCCTTCCTAACACAGGACTTTTAGCCTCAGCTGGGATATTTCCAAGGATGGAGAGTTCACAATCTCCAGAAAAGGCTTTCTCATGGGAGAACTAGAAAAAAGGCATTAGAAAATTCTTCATTCTTGTAGCTGAAAATTTCCTTTCATGTAAAAAAGAGCATACAGTTGCAATCCCCAAATCAAGAAGGGCCGGTATCTGAACTACAGATATGTGGGGTGACTGGGGAGTATCCCAAGAAGGCAGTCACAGAAGGGTTTTCAGCGAATGCTTCTTGGAGGAGGTAACTGGTACTCACCTGAGCTGAGACTCTCTACTGACGTCCTCTGAATCCAAAAGTGTCTGCCCAGACAGGGGGACTTGCACGTCTGGGAAGATGACGTAGACATACGTGGCCCTATTCCTCCTGTTATGCATACATCATATTATCAAAGAAGAATGGACATATGGAGAGAAGTAAGAAGGTCTTCAGAGACCTAGAAATCAAGGTGTTCCATGGAGATGCATTCCCTGGATTTTCACATAGGTTCAGAAATCCTGGGCGTCGAGCTGAAGAAGGTAGTAACTTGAAAATGTGAAGAGATGCAAAGTGATTCCCAGTAAAAGCCTACTATTTCTAGGCAAAGTTTCAGAAAATGAGCATCTCAGTAAGGTGGAGAATTTTTAGACAATAACCACTCTACTCCAACCAAACACCACATAAAAAAAAAAAAAAAAAAGGCAGAAAACTGTAGCCCCGTCCCTACCCAAGTCAGCCGTATCAGTCATGGTTCTCCAGAGAAACAGAAGCAGTAGGCTTCATATATATAAATATTTATTATCGGAATTGGCTCACACAATTATGGAGGCTAAGAATGTCCACAATATGCCATCTGTTTGCTGGAGAACCAGGAAACTGTTGGCTGGAGGAGCAGGTGGTGTAATTCAGTCTAAGTCTGAAGGTCTGAGAATCAGGAGCTCTGATGTCCAAGAGCAGAGGAAGATGGATGTCCCAGCCCAGGGTGGCAGAGAACAGCCTTTCCTCTGCCTCTTTGTTCTGGTTATGCCTTCAATGGACTAGATAATGCCTACCCACATTGGAGAGGGCAGATCTTTCCTCAGCCCACCCACCAATTGAGATGCACAACCCTTTTAGAGATATCTGCATAGACATGCCCAGAAATAATGTCTTCCCAGCTATCTGGACATCCTGAGGACTGTCATCACAGCACCCCAACAACTCAGCCATGATGTGGTGTCAAAGAGAGACAAGCAGCTAAATAGCAGTGAGGCCAACTTCTTCTGTGGTTTCAGGAGAGACCACATGGGGAGATTCTGGACTTTTGCAACCATGAGATTGTGATGAAGCACCTTCTGCTACTAACTTAAGTGGTCTCAGAGAAGATTTAGCAGAGAGTCAAGGCTTTCACCACTTGTGAGTTTTTGTAATTTTAACTATAGTATGCCTTGGTGTGAATTTGATTCAGTTTTTGGAATCAAATTTCTGTAGGTCTTTAGGTCTCATGTCAAATGTGGGAAATTTTAAGTCATTATTATTTAAGTTTTTCTTATGTCTCTCCCTCTTTTCACCTCCTTCTGAGAGTCCAGTGATATGAGTGATGAATGTTTAGTTACAGCCTCGCAGGTTCCTGTGGTGGTTTCTCTTCTACTCTTTCCTCTTCTTCTCTTCCTCTGTCTGATCTCCCATCTTCTTTTTCCCCATCTCCTCCCTTTCCTCCTCCAACTCTTCATCCTCCTCCTCTTCCTCCCAATCCTTGCCCTTATCATTGTCTTGGTCCTCTTCCATGGTCTTCTTTTTTCAATCTACTTTTTCATCTGTTATTAAGATTAAGTAATTCATATTTTTCTGTCTTGGCACTGATTTTTCACTGATTTTCCCATCTGCCCATCCCCTTCTTCTGTTGAGCCCATTCATTAGGATTTGTATTTTTGTTATTCAAGTGTTCAGTTCCAAAGAATTCCCTTTTGTTCTTATATGTTCTACATCTTTCCTGAGATGTTTTTCTTTCTTTCTTTACAGTTTCAAAATCAAGAATGTTTATAATTTCACATTGAAATATTTTTTGAAAGTCATGGTTGATTTAAGATTACTATCAAATAATTCTAACGTTTTCATCTTGAAATTGACATTTTTTTTAAAAAAGATTTATTTATTTTATTTGAAAGGCAGAAAGAGGGAGGGGGGTAGGGAGATAATCTTTCGTTCACTGACTCATTCCCCAACTAACCTGGGCTGGTGCAGGCTGAAGCCAGGAGCCAAGAACTCCACTGAGGTCTCTCACATGGGTGGAAGGGGCTCAAGTACTTGGGCTATCATCTGCTGCATTCCCAGGTACCTTAGGAGGAAGCTGGATTGGAAGTGGAGCAGCTGGGATTCAAACTGGCACTCCAAAATGGGATGCAAGCACTGTAGGTAGTTACTCAACCTGCTGAACCACAATGCTGGCCCATGGGTTGACATCTTTTGGGTGTTATGTTTTCCTTCAGTTTAAGATTTTCTGGTTCTTATTATGAAAGATTTTCGACTGAAACCTAGAGTTTTTGTATTATGTTAGAAGATTCTTGAACTTATTAAACCTTCTGTTCTCATTGCTTTTCTCTGACACAGCTCTAGTAGAGCTTCATTAATATCAGTTAGAAATAGAAGTAAAGTCTCCTACTCAGCCCCTGTTGACTGTCTAGAAGGTGACCTTGGAGGTGGCAGTGGTAAAAGCCTTGTGGCTTGAAGACGACATAATAGTCTATGTAAAAAAAAATCCCAGGGAATCTGCAAATAACTCCTAGAACTAGTAAATGAGTTCAGCAAGGTCATAGGACACAAGGTGAATACAAAACCGTTATATTTCTGTATACAACTAATAGACACATGGACACAGAAAGTTAAAACATACCATTTACAACCATCCAAAAAACGAAATATTTAGGTACAAATCTAATAAAACAGTTGCAGGACTTACATACTGAAAACTACTGATGAAAGAAGCCAAAGATGAATTGAGCCAGTTCATATTCATGGATAGGAAAACTAGTAAAAATGTCAATTATCCCCACATGGACATAGAGGTATAATGAAATTCTTACCAAAATTCCAACAAGATTTGTAAAAGATATCTATATCTATACCTATATATATATGAAAGATAAAATAACTAGAAGAGCTTAAACAAAACTTATTATCTTTTTACACTAATCAAAACCCTATGGTATGACAGAGGGATAGACACAGGGATCAATGAAGCAGAATAGGAACCCAGAAATATACCCACACAAAACACCCCATTGATTTTTTACAAAGGTGCAAAGATGATTTGATGAAGGAAAGATTATCTTCTCAAAAATGATGCTGGAGTAATTGGACATCTACAGACCAAGAGAAAAAAAACTGTTGACTGAGCCTCGCATGTTATACAAAAATTAACTCAAAATAAATCATAGATGAGACTGTAAAACTACGAAACTTTTAAGATAAAAACACTAGAAAGTTTGGGAGATCAAGGGTAGACAATAGGTTCTTAAACTTGATGCCGAAAGGGCAACCCACAAAAGGAAAGCCTGTAGCAAGAGTTTGGCCATTTAAAGACCCTCACCTCTCACATTAGAGTGCCCCAGTTCAACTCCTGGCTCTGGCTTCTGATTCTAGCTTCCTGCTAATGAAGACCCTGGAAGGCAGCAATCATGGCTCAGAGTAACTGGGTTCCTACCACCCACATAGGAGACCAGGGCTGAGTTCCCAACTCCCAGCTTCAGCCCCATGGGCATTTGGAGAATGAAACAGCAGATAGAACCTCTCTCTGCCTCTCAAATATATGAATTAATTTTTAATAAGTTAGACTTCATCAGCATTAAAAATGTCTACTCCATGAAACTCCTATTAAGAGGGTAAAGAGGCCGGCGCCATGGCTCAATAGGCTAATCCTCTGCCTGCGGCACCGGCACACCGGGTTCTAGTCCTGGTCGGGGTGCCGGATTCTGTCCCGGTTGCCCCTCTTCCAGGCCAGCTCTCTGCTCTGGCCCGGGAGTGCAGTGGAGGATAGCCCAAGTGCTTGGCCCCCTGCACCCCATGGGAGACCAGGAGAAGCATCTGGCTCCTGGCTTCAGATCAGCGCGGTGCACCGGCCACAGCGGCCATTGTGGGGTGAACCAACGGAAAAAGGAAGACCTTTCTCTCTCTCTCTCACTGTCTACTCTGCCTATCAAAAAAAAAAAAAAAAAAAAGAGGGTAAAGAAAACAAAAGCTATGGACTAGGAGAAAATACAGTCATTTGTTCTACAGACTACATATGAAATATATAAAGAGCTCTCAAACTCAACAGCATTCAAACAAACAACCCAATTAGAAAATGGGCAAAAATATACAAAGAGACATGTCACCAAAGAGAATATATTGATGGCAAATATGCCCATGAGAACATATTCATCAACATCATTACCCATTAGAGAAAAGTAAATTAAAACCACAATAAGATATCACTGCACACCTATCAGAGTACCTAAAATAACTATGAGTGACATCACCAAATGTTAGCAAGAAACCGCATCAGTCAAACATTGTTGGTAGGAATGTAAAATGGCTCCCATACTAGGGGTAAAAGTTTGGCAGTATCTTTTTAAAAGTCAATGCATAATCATCATATGATTCTGTTATTACACTGCTGTGTATTTATCCCAGAGAAAGGAAGACTTATATTTGCACAAAAACCTGGATGTGAATGTTTATCACAGCTTTATCCGTAACAGCCAAAACTGGCAACAGCTCAGATGTCCTGCAGTGGGTGAATAATTACATCCTTTATGGCACATCCGTGGATGGAGCTCTATTCAACAATAGTAAGGAATAAACTATTGATACACACAACAGCCTGGATGATTCTCCATAGAATTATGCTGAAAGGGGAAAATCAATCTCCAAAAGTTATTCTGTGTGATTCCATTTATATAGCATTCTTGAAGTGACAAAATTATAGGAATGGTGAGCAGAGGAGTGGTTGCCATGGGTATAGAGGGGCAGTGGAAGTTAGTGTGGCAGTAACAGGGGAACACAAGGGATCCTTGTGGAGGTGGATATGGTCTTTTTTGACATATCCACATCAACATCTTGGTGTTGACAGTGTACTATAGTTTTGAAAGATGTCACTGTTGATATCCATGAAGAGTACATGAGATCTCTGTATATGACTTCTTTGCATGTGAATCTGCAATTATCTCATCACAGGTTCAGACAAACAAGCAAAAACTGCTCTCCCCATTTGCAATACCACCTTCATTTCACCACTGCTCAGCCTTTCACACCAGGCTCAAAGCCAGACTGCTGGGACCCAGCTCCAAGTCTGCGCTCTCAGCATTTCCCTTATTCTATTAGTGAGGTCAAGGGCAGCCTGCTGACTCCAGGCCTGTCAGAAAGCATGGGCTGACTTCTAAAAGGCAGAGTTCAAGGGAAGAAGCAAGCCAGTCTAGCAGGACAGCTTGGAGCAGCAGACCCTCCACCCCAGTCACTTTCTAGAGCCCACCAGAAGGTCAGTGGGTCCTTGGTGGTACAAAACAAGGTACAGGCTGGCCTCTTTGCTTTGTTCCAATAGCCAAATGCAAAATGAGGCTTTGGATCCTTGGGCCAGATTTTTAAGGATGTTCAGAGTGGCAGACCACCTCTGGGTTATTTGCCATCCAGCTGAAGACAGGTGCGTAGTAAAGCTCCTCCTCCAAGGGCTAAAAGTTGTAGACGTGATTGAGTCCTATTCAGATATGGCCTAATTCTCCTTTTTAATCCCTGAAGCTCACCAACACTGTCAGCACCAGATTCTCTGAGGGCCCCTAACACTTCTCTAGCCATGTGTTCTTTTGGTATATTTCATCAGAAGTGAGCCTAATGTGGGTCTCATCTCAGGGGTCAAAGAGAAGTCTCTGTAAGTAGATGGAGTTGGAGTTGCTCCCCAGAGAATACCTGTTGGCCTTTGGTGGTAGCTTGACCCAACTCAGAACACCCCTGGAGAGCTGTGGGGAGTGTGGGGTACTATATCTTGAGTAGAATATTGACAGGTAGCTGTGTGTCCAGAAATACCTGGGAATCAGAGAGAAGTTAAAGAACTGCAGCTATCTAACCTGGAGGGGAGATGGCTTGGGGCCATCATTACCATCTTCAGAAATATGAGGGCCATTATGGAGAAATTGTGTTCTGTGTGGTTCCATGAGTGACAGCTGGGACAGCCTGAAAGAGGCCAAAAACATCCCCCGTCCCCACCCCCACCCCCACTGGAGCTTCAAAGTAGTGGGATCTTGCATGGAGCAACAGCAAGGTCTCAAAGCCAAGCGTGATGATATTAAGGCTGATGGTCCTTTGGAAGGCATGCTGTGGTGCTAAAACCTTTTTTTTATTAATATTTATTTATTTATTTATTTGAAAGTCAGAGTTACACAGAGAGAGAAGGAGAGGCAGAGAGAGAGAGAGAGAGAGAAATCTTCTATCTGCTGGTTCACTCCCCAATTGGCCACAACAGCCAGAGCTGCACTGATCAGAAACCAGAAGCCAGGGACTTATCCCAGATCTCCCACACAGGTGCAAGGGCCCAAGGACTTGGGTCATCTTCAAGTGCCTTCCCAGACCATAGCAGAGAGCTGGATTGGAAATGGATGAGCCAGGACTAGAATCAGCACCCAAGTGGATGACAGCACTGTAGTCATCAGCTTTATCCACTAAGCCAGAGCGCCAGCCCCATCTTTTTAAGATTTATTTTTTTACTTGAGAGGCAGAGTTACAGACAGAGGGAGAATCAGAGAGGTCTTCCATCTGCTGGTTCACTCCTCAAATAGCCGCAACAACTGGAGCTGGGCTGATCTGAAGCCAGGAGCCAGGAGCTTCTTCCAGGTCTCCCACATGGGTGCAGGGGCCTAAGCAGTTGGGCCATCCTCTACTACTTTCCCAGCTCATCAGCAGGGAGTTGGATGGGAAGTGGAGCAGCTGAGACTTGAACAGGTGCCCACTTGGGATGCTGGCACCGCAGGCAGATGCTTAAGCTATTATGCCACAGCACCAGAACCGACAAAATCTTACATAACTTAAGGACTTTCACGGGAGGAGTTGAGCTAGAATAGTTAATTCTATGGATTTTCTCAGCACAAATTCTATGACTCCAAGAAACCAGACCAGGGATCAGGCTGTTAAGAAGTTAGGGTCCATGCAGCAGATGTGTGGTTGTGTGTGTGTGTATGTAGGGGAGGGATATGTCTTTGCCCATGGACCTTGACAACCCTGAGGATGCACCACAGGGAGCTCCTAGGGTCAGATCCTTGCTTTCTCCAGATCTAGATACTATGTTGACAGCACCTGAAAGAGGAGGAAACCTGGCTTGAGGACAGCCCTTGTTGCTCTCCCACAACAAAGGACTCAGGCACCTGGGGAGCTCAAAAGTGTAACGAGTAGAAGAGCTCTGCCATCCAAATGCTATTAGGGCAAGCTCTCTGGAGCTCCGCTCTGCATTTCAACAGCCTGGCTACAGCCAGGGACCATGAACACCTGCTCAGCTGATTCCAAGTCCAGCCTGAACCACACTGGCCTGAGCAGAGACCACCTTGTAAGTCCACCCACCAGACATAGAATGTTGGCCAGCCTGCCTACCTGGCCTCCCAACCCTGACATCAGCTGGCCTGTGTCTTAATCTTTTATGTATGCCTAGCACCCAGCCCGGGGCTGAAGGTGGGTGCCCAGTAATGGCAGAGAGAACTGTTTGATGATGGATCATTCAGTGAATGGATCACCACTTGTTGCCTCTTGCAGGAAGTTGCTGCACATCTAATTTTTTTTAAAAGATTTCATTTATTTATTTATTTGAGAGGCAGAGTAATAGAGAGAAGGAAAGACAGAAGTCTTCCATCTGCTAGTTCACTCCCCAAATGGACTCAATGGCCAGAACTGAGCTGATCCGAAGCCAGGAGCCAGGAGCTTCTTTCAGACCTCCCACATGGGTACAGGGGCCCAAGCACTGGGCCATCTTCTACTGCTTTCCCAGGCCATAGCAGAGAGCTGGATTGGAAGTGGAGCAGCTGGGACTCCAATCGATACCCATATGGGATGCTGGCACCACAGGTGGAGGCTTAGCCTACTAGCCACAGTGCCAGTCCCCCCACCTCCCTGCCTAATGTTTTCAATTGCAGTTCTGCCTTTGTAGGGGTGGGAAAATCATTTGGTCTGCCCCTGCCAAGGCATGACTTGAAATTCAATAAATCTATAGCAGGCTATTTGTATTGCCTGTGAATGATGTTATACATACCCAAATGGCTTTTGGCAGGGAAAAAAAAAAAAAAGGTTCCCTATGCCTGCTACAGCATGAAAGCTGTAAGCTTCTCCCTTCTTCCTCTCTGGACTTTTACAGAGCCTGTCCCTCTGCCACCACAGCTCCTCCTCAAAGGTGAGTATTTCTCTGGCAAAGACAGAGTTCAAACATTTCCTGCCAATACATAAGAACTTTCCATCGTCACCATTAGAAGGCGCTCTGTTGGCTTTAACCAGAGAAGACTGGGTGCCAAGAGACTGACAGTGAAAGGAGAATCCAAGCCCAGCTCCCAGCCAGATAATCTAGAGCTTAGGAGAGAGAGAGAAACAGCAAGCTAAAGCCAGCAAAAAAGCCAAAGGTCCTGCCCTCCAACGCCTCCCTGCTGTGAGCGCTTGAGCAAGACAGCTCTACACGGAGCCCCGGTCAGTCCTTGAGCTTTTCCTGAACTGGAATGAGAAGACTGGGAGTCTCTGCCCCATTAGCAAGTCAGCCTAGACAATCCCTGGACCCTAGCCTTCTCAAAGAGTCGTGGACTCCCCCAAGCTGCTATGTCAACCCAGGCCATAGGACTGAGCTTCTGCCTCCGTCTCCCTTCCAGCAAGTCAATTCTCAGACCGTGCCCTGAGCCCCAGTCTCTTAGGTTGCAGTAAGGCTTCTGGTGTAGTTCGTGTCATCACTATCCTGGGGTCCAGGGTCTTCCTCCTGCACTCTCTGCTGTTACCACTCACCCAACATGAAGGCAATGCCAGCACGCCAGGAGGGCTCACTGCATGACTGTTCAGATCCTCTGTACCCTTAACCCTTCAGTGAGATGCCTGCTGCCCTCCCCATAGGCCCCCAGAGGGCTCAGTTCATCCAGACATCTGGCAGCCACCACAGACATCAGCCCAACAGCCATGCCAGACTCAGTCCTGAGCTCCTGAGCTGCCCTGGCACCTGTCCTGCTCACAGGCCAGTCTGTGCCCCCAGGGTCCTCCTACCAAGCTGTCAGTCATAACCAGCGGGTGCTATGCTGGAGAAGGAGAAGCAGGTAGGGAGTCTCCTTAAAGCCTTTTAAGGACCGGAAGTGGCTCCCCACTGGGGAAGGGTTAGCTCTTTGTTTTTTTGTTTTGTTTTTGTTTTTTGTTTTTTGTTTTTTTGTTTTTTTTGACAGGCAGAGTGGATAGTGAGAGAGAGAGACAGAGAGAAAGGTCTTCCTTTTTGCTGTTGGCTCACCCTCCAATGGCCACCGCAGCCGGCGTGCTGCGGCTGGCACACCGCGCTAATCTGATGGCAGGAGCCAGGTACTTATCCTGGTCTCCCATGGGGTGCAGGGCCCAAGCACTTGGGCCATCCTCCACTGCACTCCCTGGCCACAGCAGAGAGCTGACCTGGAAGAGGGGCAACCGGGACAGAATCCGGCGCCCCGACCTCGACTAGAACCCGGTGTGCCGGCACCGCAAGGCGGAGGATTAGCCTAGTGAGCTGCGGCGCCGTCCAGGGTTAGCTCTTTGAACCCTAACACTGTGCCCCAGCAGCCCATCCCACCCATCCCACCGGGTCCCAGGGCCTGAGGCTCCTCTGGCCAACCTATTAAGAGACTTGACCATCCCCAGCCCCACCAACGCCTGAGGGAGGTAGCAGTCTAGGTCTGGAGGGCAGAAACCCTGGCAGGGGCCCTGGAGCCCCAGCCTAGTGGACTGGGGCCTATGGCACTGGAACAGGGTCCTGCCAGAGGTCCAGTTACACATATTGAGCTACACCCACCACCATCAGACTGGAGGCAGAGTAGGAAGGTGTGGGGAAAGTAGAGTGCATGAGAAGTCAGTGAGACCAGGGAGGGTTTGTGTGGGAAGCTGCTCATCCTGCCTCCCCTTGGCCCACCCCCTCTTCTCAGCCCAGAGCAGTTAGTTTGCAAGTGAAAGTCCCAAGGGAGGGGAAGGACGGAACTCCCAGGCATGCAAGACCAGAGCCGGTGTGCTCTCAAGCCAGGCTGGAGAGGAGCATGACAGAAGGCCTGGCCTTGAAGGGCCAAGGCAGAGCCCACCTCTTACTGAGCTGTTTCCTGGGGCCTGGCACCGTACAAGGAGTCTCCGGACCTTGCTGTCATCCTCACAACTCCGCTTGGTGGGGCGTACAGTCCTCATTTCACAGGTGAGGGAAGGGATGTTCAGAGAGCGACCTGTCTATAGCGGCACAGAAAGTGATCTGTTCAGCACCCTTTCCACCAGCGTGCCTGGCCTCATGCTGGGCCTCCTGAGGAAACATGGCCAGGAGGAAGGCACAGAGTGGAGCAAAACCAGCTCCAGCCAGCCGGGTTGCAGGAATGAGGTAAGCAATGGATCTGAGCAGCATGGTGCTGGACCAGCCTCCCACAGAAGTCACTGCCTTGGAGGTGGTATGGGCGGGAGATAGAAAGACCTCAGGAGCCCAAGACAACCTGGGAAGAAGGGGTCAGTTAGCGGCCAGCCTCCAGGCAGAGGTGTCCCGTGAGCTCTGCACCAACAGCCACGCTGGGACCTGAGTGCCCAGCTGGGAGCAGACTCCTTCCCTCCTCATCTTTCTCCTCTAGAACATTCCCCCTCCTGGAAGGCTCTGCAGCACCCTCCCTGTGGCAGTGCTGCATGAATCCATGTCTCATCTACATTGATCCCCTGAGAAAATGACTTCCTCATGATCCGTCTCACAGTTTCCGCTGGGAAGCCTGAGTGATGACGCATCCATCAGACAGGTTCTCTGCGGTGCTGTCCAAAGAGCCAGGGCTTTGGAGTCGAACAGCCCTGAGAGGGAGGCCTGGTCTACAGCTCTCCAGCTCTGCAGACTTGGGGGAGTCCCTTGGCCTCCATTCCAGTTTTGAGCAAGTTAACAGCACCCCCTCCCACGGGGCTGTTGAGAAGGCAAAGAGCAGTGTTCACCCGAGATTTTGCAAGGCAGAGAGCCCATCTTTGTTATTCCTGCTTCTCACTGATTCCCAGGCACAGTGAGGCTCATCTTCAGTGTCTAGGCCTGAGAGGCAAAACTGACGTTACAAGCATGACACTTGTCGCCATCACCCCACTGGCCAAAGAAGTCATAGCTTAACCTGCAAGACAAAAGCTCAGATACAACTGAACTCCAAGTGACACAAAAGACCTCAGAGCTTCTTTTAGTGGCAGAAATCAAGTACAGAGGGAAAGTGCAACCTCATTCATCATAAGAAGAATGAAGATTAAAACTATTTTGAAGGGAACAGCTGTTTGACACAGTGGTTAAGACATCACATATCCTAAACCTGCTCTGATTTCAGCTTCCTGCTAAATGTGCACCCTAGGAGGCAGCCATGCTGGCTCAAGGGTACTTGAGTGCCACCCGTATGGGAGACCAAGATTGAATTTCTGACTCCTGGCTTCAGCCTGGCCCAGCCCTGGCTGTTATGGGCATTTAGAAGTGAACCAGCAGATAGATGGTCTCTCTCTTTCTCTCTCTCTCTCTCTCTCTCTCTCTCTCTCTCTGTGTGTGTGTGTGTGTGTGTGTGTGTGTGGCTGGCCCAGGCCAAAGTCAGAAACTCCATCTGAGTCTCCCACATGGGTGGCAGGGACCCAAGCACTTAAAGCATCACTGCCGCCTCTGAGGTGCATTAGCAGGAATCTGGGCCAGAAGTGGAGACGAGGGGCTTGAGCCCAGGTACTTCAATGCATGCACCCAGGCAGTGCCTTAACCCACTGTGCCACAACACTAACCCATAAAATTTTTTTTAAATTATATTGCTACATCATTTCTATCAGTCTATGGGTAAAAATCCAAGATTGACAACAAATTCTACTGGTGAAACTATGGAGGAACAGGCATTTTTATACATCCTGGTGGGAATGTGAAAGGTTATCCATAGCTCCTACAAAGGGAAATTTGGGAATATATAGAAAAATTACATATTCAGTTTTGAGCCAAAATCCCTTTTCTATTCTAGAGGAACACTGGAAAAACACGAAGGGAAAAATGACCAAATGAGATTAATTGTTGCAGCTGTTTTATAAAAGCAAAAGATCAGAATCCTATCCCTCCAAACACCCTCATCAAGGGTGGCACTGGCTGGGTAAGCGACAGTGCCTCTGTGTGGAGAGTGCCAGGCACCTGAGAACAGAAACAAGGACCATCCCTGGCCACTACTGTGGAGTGCTCCCAAACACTCCAGGCTAGTGAAGGAAGCAAGCTGGAGGCAGGGTGAGGAGGGTAACACTGTGGCACAGTGGGTTAAGCCACAGCGTGTGATGCACATATCCCCTAGGAACATGGGTTCAAGTCCCAGCCGCTCCACTTCTGATCTAGCTCCTTGCTAATGTGCCTGGGAAAGCATGGAAGATGGCCCAAGTGCTTGGACCCCTGCCACCTACACAGGAGACCAGGATGAACCTCCTGTCCTGGCTTCAGCCTGGCCCAGTGTGGGCCACTGTGGCCATTGAGGAATGAACGAGCGGATGGACAATCTCTCTCTGTCTCTCCTGCCTTCTAACTCTGCCTTTCAAATAAATAAATCTGCAAGCAAGCTGGAATAAAGTATGTATAGACTCCAGACTTACCTTAGTTCACCTTATGATTTTTTGATTTTATGTTACAAAAGTGATCTACATTCCATAGAAGCCATACATGAAATTGGGATTGTTTCCTGGATTAGTGACATGTGGTATGATGACACTGTCTCACGACGCTGGGCTCAGCTAGGCAGCTTCAGAGATATCTTGAATTTACAATGAGTTTACTGAGACATCATTTCATAAATTGAGGAGCATATATAGTATTATAATAGCATAATGTAGTATTATTTCACCATTTATGAGAAAGAGGAATATGTACACTTATTTGCCTGTAGTCTTTTTAGGAACACACACTGGGAGGGTACATTGGTCTCCCTACAGCCCATTCTGGAGGTTTGCTGTCCACTGTTTAGCACCATGGAGACATTGCCATAGCAGCCACAGCTGCCACAGCCCCAGCGTGAGCGGTGATGCACACTTCTCACATCTTGCTGAGATGTCTGCCACAGCTAGCACCCGCTCTGGCTCATAAGCAGGCAGCAAGTTCCAGAGAGTTAACACCCCAAGAGATAATACTCCCAGGCAGTTCTGAGGCACATCACTCACAATTCCTTAGAGGGCCTCGTGGGCTTGACCCGGTGGCCTATGTAGTCGTCAGCTCAGTAACTCATTCTTAGACTGTCCTTCCTCCCTTCTGTTCCCTCTTCCCTGGTCTCTCATTACTGCCCATGGTGCCACTGCCTAAGACGAATTGCCCATACACAGTCATTGTCTCAGACTCTGTATAAAAACCCAAACCATAGCAAAAGGTAAACCACAAAAAGAAATATAGAAATGAGAAGAGCAAAAGGTGGAGGAAATATAAACTACATTTGGTGTGGGCATCTGGCCTCGTGGTTAGGGTGTCCACATCCCTTCTCTGAGTGCCTGGGGTCCGCACCCAGCTCCTGACTCCAGCTTCCTGCGAACACGGACCCTGGGAGGAACAGTGATGCCTCAATTACTTGGGTCCCTGACACTCCAGTGGGAGACCCAAATGGAATTCCCAGTTCTGACTTTAGCCTGGCTTAGGCCACAAAGGCATTTGGGGAGTGAAGCAGTGGATATGAGGTATCTGTCTCTCAATGTCTCCATTGCTCAAATGAATAGTTTTATAAAAACTACATTTTGTGGATATATTTCATGTTTTAGACTTGGCTTTGGATATATTTAAACATTTTATATAACTATAAAATAAAATTTCAAAAGGAAACCCTTTAAATTGAGAGTAAAATTAATCTAAATGTGTGTAACTTGGGCATAATCACTATTCCAAATGTTTTCAAAATATATTTTAAATAAAAAATAAAAAGAAACTCTTCTAAACTATTTTCAGTAGTTATGTTAGTGTTAAGATTTCTACCAATATTCTGAAATTGTTCTATGAATATAGCATAGAATAAAGCTATAAGCAATTACATTGATGTCACTGAAAGCCTATATTTTTGACAGGATGCAAGGTGATACAGATGTTAGATCAATGATATTTTTAAAGCATCAATAAAAATAAATCCATAGTATATCTAATCTTCAAAATAAACACATACGTTCCAGACCTCTCTCTTTATAAGGCCAAGAAACAGATTTAAATGATTAGAAATAGTTTCAACACCGAAATCGTAGCCATTTAAAACTATTTCCCACTAAAAAACAAGGAAAAGCAAAACAAAAAACTCAAGAGCCAGGGTCCTGGGAGCAGTGGCTGGTTCCAGATTGGGGCAAGAAATGTGCAAGAACCTAGGATATTTTGTCATCCCAGAAAACAAAGAAACCAGCAGACTGGCAGACTCCCAGGCTGAGGCAGTGTCTGGGGAGGTCCCTGAAGGAGTTCCTGCTGATCGGTCAAGGATGGCACAACGTGAGCAGTGCCGTGGGCTGAATGGCACCGAATATGCCTACACGTCCCATACCAGCGCATAAAAGGAAAGAACCAGGCCTTCCCGGCCTTATCTAGGTGACTGTGTCCCGGGATACTTAAGCAGCTCATGAAGGGAAGTTTCTATGAATCTCCAAACCAGACCTGAGTCTGAGCAAACCTCCCGATCTGCCCACCACGTCACAGTGAATACAGGAGAGAGGAACCTGCTAATGATGCCACAGAGAGATGCAGCGATGTTTAGACTGTGGGAGACCACAACCAAAGGCGCCGTTTCTTCAAGTCAACCTTAAAGGAAACAAGCTTCAGAGCCCTCAGGTCAGAGCTGGGGAACCTTTGCACAGCTATGACATTGGATCCCGATTAGGCTCAAAGACTGCTTCAACCATGCTCCATAGCATACAGCTGAGGTCAGGGCCTCCCTGTGCTGGTGCGCCCTGGAATCCCCTGGGCCTCGCCCACCACACACCAAGGCTCCCTTCTGCTCTTTGGTCTGTCCTATTCCCCACAACCCTTTCTTAAGAGTCTTGTTGTTCTTTCTCATGCTTGTGACTTCATCCACTCAATATGCACACCCAGGACACTCTGATCTCCCCACCTCACCCCTCAATCCAGGCCATCCCTCCAACTGTGCCGCACACCTGCGCCCACTCCCAGCCCCTAGCCTTCAAGCTCCTTAGGTCACTACACAGCTCACTGGGCCCAGATTCCCAGACAGTTAACCCACGCTCCTGCCTGCACGTAGTAGGCCTGGGATCAGAGTGTGTCAGAGAAAGGACCATGCTGATTTTGATGATGGATGTCTCCTAGTGAGGCTCCTTCCAAGGTTCTAACAGAGTGGACTCATAGACCTGGCTCAACAAGAGTCAGGAACAGTGAGGACGTGGCTTCCAGTCCCACGTTTACCGACGGCTAGACAGAGTCCAAACAACCCCATGGGCTATCCTGCAGTGTGGGCTGCTGTCCTGTGGGGGTCAGGGCACAGACACCAGCCTCTGACCCTTTGCAGGACTCAGGACCATGGTCTGGGGATGGGATGGGCAGGCAGCCCCTGCAGGCATCAAGCTCAGGTGAGCCTGCCAGCCCCAGAATGTGACGTAAGAGACAACCTCTTCAGAGACAAGCAGACCCTGGATGCAAGCAGACAGTTATCAGGACTAGATGTCTCCTACTCACATGTTCTGTTTCCCTTTCCTAGAAGAGAAAAAAATGGGCGAAGCAGCTGAATAATTTCTATGAGGATCCAGGACAACACAGGCCACAGGGAAAGGACTTAGAGAGAAAGCGTCTATCTAGGAGGCGGACAGAAAGCAAGCCAGCCGCGACTGCTGGCAGCTCGCCCTTGCCACATCCCACACCCTTCCTCCCGCAAGGATGCTCCTCTGTGAAGTTACTGCCTGGGTAGCCTCACTACTCGGGAGGTGTTGTGTGCTAGGGAGTAGCATGCGTGTGTCTCTCTGGATTTTCCTGAGCAGGAACTGCAGCTCCAGGAGGCCACATGGCCCCCTGATGGCCACCTGGTGCAGGAGGAGCCCATGTGTGAACCCAGGCCTGTCTGGCTCCCAAGCCCATGCTCTGTATTTGAGTCTTCGCTGCTACCTCTGCTCCACACACAAAGACCCATCCATGCCCTATTCCCACAAGAACCCTCTGCATTTTCAAAAATAACCGCAGCCCCCCACGGCGCCCTTGCTCCCAGACCCACGTGTGGTGGTCCACACAGTCCCCAGCACAGCGTGCCTGCACATCTTTGCATCTTTCTGCTCTGAATGTTCCAATTTGTCCAAATCCTTTTAAACACGTAACACCCAGAACTGGACACCGATTTCTCAGATGCGAGCTGATGGGCTGACCAAAGCGAAGCCCCGCAGGGACTGTCTGCCGCTTTGATGTGGAGCCGGAGCTGCCAGCAGCACAGCTGAGGATGGGTTCATTAGCTCTGCGGCCAGCCCTGCACAGGGCTGCCTCTTAACGAGCATGCCCTTGGCTCACGCTCCCCAGGGCTGTGTTGAGGCCTCGGCTCAGCCAGCTTCCCTCCTCTTACGCTGGCGCAATGTTTTGTTTTGAACCACAATCCAGGATTTTCCCAATATTGATTTCAATTCCTTTTCATAAACACCTGCTGATCTAGGTCCAAGTGCTCGTTGCTGGGGAGCTGGGTGGCCAGGGTGCTAGGGAGCTCTCAGCTGCTGTATTCCAGCACCCCCACATCACCCCCTCTTCTGCAGCACTTTCCTCGGCTCTCCTCAAATGCAAGGCCACGCCTTGACCGTCACTGGGGTTCGGGAGTAGCACTGGAGTGGCCATTGCTATGCCAAGCAGGCTGTGTGTGAGGGAGGGAGGGAGCAGCTGCCAAGAAAGAGCATTCCAGAGATGATTTTCTCCTTCTCTGAGGGCTGCTGACACAGTGCTCTCTGTTCCCTCCCTGAAAAACCTGTCACCATCTGTCATGTGAGAGGAGCCTGGTTTGCCTGAAGGAAGAAACTTCATCTTGTTTTCCCCGCACAAAAAGTGTTTTCTCACTTTCCCAGGATGGGTTCTATTGGCTGCAGATGGAGGTGGAGGTGGAGGTGGAGGTACAGGTGCAGGTGCAGGTGGAGGCACAGGGGGCTTTCGTTAACCCGGCCTTGACCCCCGCCCAGCAGAGGTCCTCTACAGCCTGAGATGCTATTCATTTTTGCCCTTGTACCTTCTGGGCGACCACAGTGTAATTCAACCCTTTCTAATTAGCCAAACTTGAGTCTTGAGATTCAGTTGGATGCACATGGTAGCCACATGGAATTGTGATAAGAGCTCTAAGCTGGGAGCCAGCTTTCTACCCCAGGCGCATGGCCCCAGGCAAGTACCCAGGTTCTTTAAATCTGTTTCCTCTCCTGTTAAAATGGGGATGGTGCTAGCACTTCCCCGACAGGATTCAATAAACACGAAGTGCTAGGAATGGCACCTGGCACGTGAGCAAATGCTCCGTGGTTCGTGGTGACATCCTTGTTCTTGTCTGTACTGTGAATTCCCACTTTGAGCCGGGCTTTCACCATCCCTCTTAGGAGTGTATTTTGAAACAAAGAAATGGAAGCTTTGGGCCTCCAGGGGTTCCTGGCAGAGTGAGTGCCCTCAGGCCCAGAGAGGAAAAGGCGCCCCCCCTCAAGCCCAGGATGGAGAGGGGACCTCACCACCGTGTGGGACTAGGATCCCCGAAGTTTGCACACCTGTCATGGGATACAGGGATGCACACACTGCCAGGCTCTGCTCAGCGGTCAGTGAGGCTGGGAGGGAGGCCAGGAAGCGGTCTGGGCAGTTTCAGGCATTCCTGTCTGGTGGTCCTGTCTGTGCAGAGACGCAGCTTCCCGGGGCGCAGCCTTCCGGGGTCCCCGCTCCCCCAGACTGTCTGCCAGAGGCAGGAAGCTGTTTCTTCCGGTATTGCAGACAGTGAAAGGGGGAGGGGTGCTGCTGGCCCTGCCAACCGACTGCGCAATGGACGCTGCTGGCATTCGCGAGGGCCTTTCCCGAGGCTTAGTCCCACCCTGGGGCTACTTCCAGGACCCGGCCAGGGAGTGAAGGGCACAGCCGCTTTGCTCTTGCTAATTTAACTGGTGCCTAAAACTGGCCCATAAATGCCAGTGGTGATGTCCCCAGCTGACCTCTGCCGAGGGAGAGGGAACCCAAAGGGTGGAACTGTAGCTGTGAAGCAGCCGATGCGAGGTACACAGCTTGAATAAGCGGCAGCAAAGGGCTTCCAGAGCCAGTCGGAGCCCCACCCCGTCACAAGCCACCCTGGCCACCCTCGGACCCCTACCCCAAGGGAGACCTTGCTGCCCAGGGCAACAGAGCCAGAGTCATGCTTCCTGCGGGCAACTCACCCCCAGGAGACAAGGAACAGAGCCACACACCCCATGCCCTAGTCCTACATGCACCATGCGCGAGATGGGAGCCCGGGGGCTGTGCTGGCTTGGTCTGCACCCGGAAACCAGCGTCATGCGTGCAGTGGAAGCGTTCCCTCACACCTACCTGCCTCCTTTGCCAACCCCCGCTTCCTTTGTAACTCTTGTCAGTAGCAAAGCCTTGTATCCCAATTAAAGAGTAAGACCTAGAGGGCTGAATGGGCCCTCCCCATCTCAGCAGCGCCCCACAGGGTAGCCTGCCTGGCTTTGCCATGACTAGCTCGTGCCCTTGTACGGGTCACTCAGCCTCATTCCGGCTAAGAGGCCGAGTATCTGCCCCAGCCCCGACTCCAGCTTCCTGCTGACCCAGACCCTCGGAGCCCAGCCACACTGACGGCGCAGTTGGGTTCTTGCCGCCACACGGGAGACCAAGAGCCATCTCAGCCACTTTGGGTATTTGGGGAATGAACCAGTGGGTGGGAGTGCTCATTCTGCTGCTCAAATAAATAAAGAGGCAAGCAGATAATTTTGAAAACATATGCAACATTTGGTAAAACAACAGCAATGAATGCCCTGCCCTGTGCCCCTGGCCTGAGCTGCCGGGATCCCAGAGTTGCTCACAGGGCCTCCGGTGTCCCGGGGAACAATGAAAGACTCAGGCTTCCGCAAGGACGCTCCACACAACAGCCACCCAGCCCTGACCGCCAGGGTTTTGAACAAGAGGGCCTGGGGGCCCCTGCCACCCTGTCAGTGATGAGGCTGATTGAGACAGAGACCCCCACAAACCCACTCTTGGGTCCCAAAGCCTGTTCCCTACGAAGAGGCCCCAGGGTCCTTCAAGTGGGGACCATGTAAAACCGGTCTTCTGTGGCCAGCGCCATGGCTCACTTGGTTAATCCTCTGCCTGTGTTGCCGGCATCCCATATAGGCGCCGGATTCTGTCCTGGTTGCTCCTCTTCCAGTCCAGCTCTCTGCTGTGGCCCGGGAAGGCAGCGGAGGATGGCCCAAGTGCTTGGGCCCTGCACCCGCATGGGAGACCAGGAAGAAGCACCTGGCTCCTGGCTTCGGATCAGCATAGCTCTGGCCATAGCGGCCGTTTGGGGAGTGAACCAATGGAAGGAAGATCTTTCTCTCCGTCTTTCTCTCTCTCACTAACTCCATCTGTCAAATTAAAAAAAAAAAAAAAAAAAAAACCTGGTCTGCCCACCACGAGCCTGGGGGTTTCCTGTGAAGCTCAGCACAGCAGAAAAGCCAGTAACTTGGGAGCCAAGGTCAAGTGGAGGCCCACCAAGACCCAGACTAACCCAGCCCCAGCTACACCCACCCCAGGCCCGAGGCTTCTCACCCAGGCCCAGCACCAAGCTCTCCCCACCCCCAAACTCAGGCAGACTCCTGGGCCTGAGAGGGGTGGGTGCGCACACCTGGGCCCCCAAGCCCTGAGTCACCAGCCAATTAAACTCACCTTTTATTGTAGCCCGGAGGGTTATAAACAAGCGGGCCTGCCACGTGGGTCATTCCTGAGACTGCTGCTTCATTGGCTTTAAGGGCCCCTTGGCAGTAAAGGATTTCAAAGCTGCTAACTCCATAGTATATTAAAGTGGAATAAATTCCTCGGAATGGCCCTCAGGTGAGAAGCACTGCTTAGCGAGTGCGTCCGGCCTTCCTCCTGAAGCACCCAAGCCTGACCCCTGGTGGTCTCTGAGACTGTTGGCGCGCAGCCTCTCCTGTGTCCATCCTGCTCTTCTCTTACCAGGCATCTCCATGCCTGTGTCTTTCTCTCTGTGTCTGCCTCTCTCAAGAGACTCCCCCTCCCTGAGAACTGTGGGTGAACTGAGGCCTCACTGAAAAATAGCAGGGAAAAAGACTCTGTATTGTGTTTTCAGGGAAAGGAGATTCACTATATTTTACTCGTAGCATGAATTTTAAAATGCAATGTATCTATAGCTATATTTCTCTTTTATAATAAGCTCTACTATCCTTTTAGATTAATTCAGTTAATTAGCACCGTATCATGAAATCTAGTTAGCAAGTTCATCGTCATAAGGGCTAAGGTTAGATAAAAAGAATAAGATCGACCTTCTCCAGAAAATATAGATTATAACTTTAAGGAAGAAAAAAAGTAGGTACCCAGAAAAAAGTAATAAATCTTCTTTATCATAATAGAGACATTCTAATAAGTTTTGCTTCCTATAACAAAATTTCAGTCTGAAGATTTTTTTAAAAATCCTTGGAACTTCATTTTTTTTTAATATTGAAGGAAAACCCTTTGTCCATTTTAATAAACTTAGCAACAGTTTCATGCTGACTGGACACAGAGTAAGCACAGACTTCACTGCAGGGCGCAGAGTGGATGAGCAGCTGCTAGGAGCGCAGCCGTCTGGCCCGCGGCCTCTCGATGAGTAGGAACGGACTCGTGGTGGGAGGCTGTCCCTAGCCGTGCGGGATATCTAGGATTCTCAGTCCCACCCATAAGTTATCAGGGACACGCCCCTCGGTCCACCAAACAACCAAGAACACTCCCACTCACTTTCAAACAAGACATACTGACCACAGTTCAGAATCCTGGTCTAAATCAGTCATGCCCAACCTTCTCGTTCGTTGTCGTCCTGAGGAGCCCTCGTAGAATTTTGTTTCCTTATGACCCCACTCCTGTGACACCTCAACGCAGCAGAAATGCCATCTGTCTACCTGTAAGGATGCACGCATCTGTGTGTTTGCCTACATGTGTGTCTATATGCTGCATCCCTTTGGAAAGCCACCAGTACGAAAGCTAAGAGTATTCTGCCCCCATAGAACAGACTTCCACCTCCACAGAACAACGTTGCTTCTATTAAGAGTCACTAGTCAGGGGCCAGTGCTGTGGCGTAGTAGGCGAAGCCTCCAATGGTTCGTGTCCAGGCTGCTCCTTTTCTGATCCAGATCTCTGCTTATGGCCTGGGAAAGCAGAAGAAGATGGCCCAAGTGCTTGGGCTCCTGCACCTGCATCGGAGACTTGGAAGAAGCTCCTGGTTCCTGGCTTCGGATTGGCCCAGCTCCAGCCATTGCAGCCACTGGGGGAGTGAACCAGTGGATGGAAGACCTTTGTCTTCTCTTTCTCTCTCTCTCTCTCTCTCTCTCTCTCTCTTTCTCTCTTTCTCTCTTTCTCTCTTTCTCTCTCTCTTTTTCTCTCTGTGACTCTGCCTCTCAAATAAACAGATTCCATATTTTAAAAAATAAGTCACTGGTCTAGGGGCAGGCATGTGCTGTGGCAGGTGAAGTTGCTGGCCACACATCAGCATCACATATTAAAGTGCTAGTTTGAGTCCCAGCTGCTCTGCTTCCAATCCAGCTGTCTGCTAATGCACCTGGGAAAGCAGTGGATGATGGTCCTGACACCCATATGGGAGACCCGGATGGAGTTCTAGGCTCTTGACTTCAACCTGGCCCAGCCCTAGCTATTGCAGCCATTTGGGAAATGAAGCAGCAGATGGGAGATCTCTCTATTTCTCTCTGTCTCTCTCTGTCTCTGTTTCTCTCTCTCATTCTATCTCCCTCACTCTGTTGCTCTACCTTTTGAATCTAACTAATCTCACTAAACAAAGGTTAACTGCTTACTCAGGGCTGTACGTTCTCAGAGTAGGGGAGTAGACAGCACTTTAAAGCCTTTCTCAAGGTTTTTGCCAAGACAACAAAATCTGTGGGATTTTGGATTTAATTTTTAATTACAATTTTTATGGAGGTAACTACAAGACCACAATGTGGTTGCAGGCACTAACAGAGGTGTCCTTTGAATACTTTGCCCAGTTTCCCGGAGTGGTAACACAACTTTTGGTTTGGTTTTGCAGAGCGACACACGACACCACGACACTGACACCGATTCAGTCCACTCATGGTATTCCGGTTTCCATAGAGTTTTACTTGTAGTCGTGTGTATGCTCAGTACGCACCTGTTAAGCTCAATACAATTTTATCAGTCGTGTGGGATCACAGGTCCATCACCACAGTCAAGAGCGGTGTGCCAACAACACAGGGATCCCTCATTCACCCTTTCATAACCACGCCCATCCTCCTCCCCTGCTTTTCCCCCTTCGCCCAACCCCCACCCCTGACAACCACTCATCAGTATCCCACATCTAAATCTGTCTCACTTCAGCAGTGTTATATATAAATGGTATCATGTAACGTGCAACATTTGGGGAGCGGCTTTTTTTTCACTCAACAAAATTCCCTGAAGATTCGGCCAAGTTGTTGTATGCGTCAAGAGTTTGTTCCTTTTACAGTTGAGCGGTATTTCATGAGGTGTACGTACCACAGTTAGTTTAACCTTTCACATGTGGAAGGATATCATTTCGCACACACAGGAGAAAACAGCATAGAGTTCATTATCACTCAATACAAGTAGACATATCTACAGCTGGTTACTCACCATGTAAAATGGTGTTATTAAACATTTTTTTGGAAGAAACATTTGCAACATATATCACAGTTAATGTCTAATATCCATAATACACATGGAATTCTTAAGAGCTGAATAAAAAGGGAGCCAGCACTGTGTCGTAGCAAGTAAAGCTGCCGCCTGCAGTGCTGGCATCCCTTATGGGCGCCGGTTCAAGTCCCGGCTGCTCCACTTCCCATCCTGCTCTCTGCTATGGCCTGGGAAAGCAGTAGAAGATGGCCCAAGTGCTCGGGCCCCTGCACCCACATGGGAGACCTAGAAGAAGCTCCAAGCTCCTGGCTTCAGATCAGCCCAGCTCCAGCCATTGCAGCCAGCTGGGGAGTGAATCAACAGATGGAAGATCTCTATCTCTGTCTCTCTCTCTGCCTCTGTAACTCCACCTTTCAAGTAAATAAATAAATCTTAAAAAAAAAAAAAAAAAAAAAAAGCTGCATAAACAGGGTCCAAATGCCTGATAGGAAAATAAGTAAAATCAGGACCAGAAAATTCACCAAAAAAAAAGATTCAAAAACGGCCCTTTAACTTATGAGAAGTTGTTCAACTCCTAAGAGAATTGCATATTAAAACTATACTTAAACATTATTTGTCATCTATGAAACGAGCAAAAATCTTTCCTAGGGAAAATTAGGTACTCTCACATATTGCTGGTAGGAATGCAAAACGGCACAGACTATGGGGAAGAGGTTGGCAGGATTTAGCAAACATCTATCTTTTTTGTTCCACAAATCACACTTCTGGGGATTTGTTCCAGAAATCGCACTCTGAAAATGCACCTACAACAATGCAAAAACATATATGTACAAGCTTATTCATTTTAGCATTGTTTATAATTGTAAAATATTTAAAACAATCTAAATACACATATATAAATGTGTTGACTAAACTACATTTTATCCATTCAATGGAGGACTGTGCAGTGGTAAGATAGAATGGAGGTGGAGCTGGCATTGTGACACAGCAGGTTAAGCCGCTACCTGTGATGCCTGTATCCCATACGGACTCCAGTTTGAGTCCCGCCTGCTCCACTTTTGATCCAGCTCCCTACCAATGTGCATAGGAAAACAGCGAGGATGGCCTGAGCACTTGGGCCCCTGTGCCCATGTGGGAGACCCAGAAGAAGCTCCTGGCTCCTGTCTTCAACCTAGCCCAGTCCTGGTCATCATAGCCTTTTGGGGGAGTGAATCAGTGGATGGAAGATACCTCTTTCCCTCTTTCTCTGTAACTCTGCCTTTCAAGTAAATAAATCTTGTGTGTGTGTGTGTGTGTGTGTGTGTGTGTGAGAGAGAGAGAGAGAGAGAGAGAGAGAGAGAGAGAGAATGAGAATGGAGGCGATTTTTAAAAATATTTATTTATTTAGGGGCCGGCACTGCAGCGCAGTGGGTTAAAGCCCCAGCCTGTAGTGAGTGCCAGCATCCTATATTGGTGCTGGTTTGAGTCCCAGCTGCTCTATTTCTGATCCAGCTCCCTGCTAATGCGCCTGGGAAAGCAGTAAGAAGATGGCCGAAGTCCTTGGGCCGCTGCACCCACATGGGAGACCCGATGAAAATCCTGGCTCCTGGCTTCAAATTGGCCCAGCTCTGGCCAATTAAGCCACCTAGGGAGTGAACCAGTGGATGGAAGATCTCTCTCTCTCTCTCTCACTACCTCTGCCTCTCTCTAACTCTTTCAAATAAATAAATAAATCTTCAAAAAAAAAAAAAAACACCTACTATAAGCTCTTCTAAATATTACATCTTTTACTACTACAAGGAAACAGACCTCCTTGAAGAAATGCTGATTCCAAGTCTGAGGCAAAAAGACCTGGAAAGTAAAGAGTTGCTCAAAAGAGGAGGAAACAAACCAACAACATAGGAACTATCTCGAGAGGGCCCCCACTGGTCAAATCTGGGTCAATAAGAGCATCAGACTACGGAGAATTGGTAAGCACTTATGAGTCACTGAATAACATAAGAATCTATGAATGTATTATGATATAACAAAATAAATGGGAGATAAGGGAAAGATCTTTCCTATCAAGTCATGCCAATGAATCAATGTAAAAAGAGTATGAAGTTAGAAAAATCAACATTTTGTCAGTATCATAACAGATGCCAGTAAGAAAGCTAAAACTAGTGGGTGCCACTTTGATAAGGAACAGGATCTTTACATAATTTTAAAGCAGCTCCACAAATTATTTATGAATCACAAAAGGGAAAACAATAATTTTCAATGGAGAGGAAATCTGGAGGACATCACTTCCATGGGGTGGATCTACCTGCAGTACACAGGGGCAAAGCCACTGCCTTTAATTCCTGGCTCTGAGAAGGACACAACATCACATCTGTCGTAGTCAAGCTAAAAAGGAAAAGAAACATGATCTATATCTCATCATAAGGAAACCCTAGACAAACCCAAATTCAGAGACAATTTATGAAATATTTTCCTGTATTCTTCAAAAATGTCAAGGCCAAAAGATGAGGAAGTGCTCTAAATTAAAGAAAACTGAAGAGATGTGACAGCTACATGTGATGTGTGAACCTGGATCAAATCCTGACCCAGGAGGAAAAAAAGAACTATAGACATTTGACACAATTTGAACTTGGGCTGTAGATTAGATTTGTCAATGTTAAATTTCCCTATTTTGATGATTTCACTGTGGCTATGTAATAAAATATACCTGTTCTTATAAAAAATACATTGGCACATTTACAGGAAAAGGGATATGATGCCTACACAGTGTCAAGGCTTGAGAAAAAATATGTTTATACTTAGAGAAAAATGATATTGATAATGCAAATGGGTTGACATGCTAACTCCTGGCGAATCTGGGTGAAGGAGATATGCAATTCTTTGCACTAATGGAGTTCTCTGCTCATTTATGATACTATCAAAATTAAATTACTCCCCCCACTTTTTCTCACCAGTGGAATTTTTTTCTTAAATAAACCTCATCTGCAATCTCAACGTGTCCAACAAAGAAACTCAGAGTTCTCCTGAGTGACACGGGGATGGCGGCTCCAGAGCTCTGCATACAGGCTCCTGAAGGCCAAGGCCATCAAAGCCAGCTGTTCATTGCTAGTTGCTCTCCACTTAGCCTTGGATGTGCCCAAGATGGCGCCTCTGGCCTTATCTCTCTTCCTTGATCCCCTAAGCCCTCCCCCTTCCTCTGACTTGTGCTTCCCATGTTACTCCGGCCTCTTACTAACATTTATGCAAATAAATCAATTGCAGAGAGATCTCAGGCTCTCCAAGCGCCTATGTGCCTGGTCTGTGATACGTTCTTCCTTGACCACACAGGGCTTCACAGCGGCAGCTGCCTGCACCTACACTACAGATGGACTTCAGAAGAGGAGGCTCTTCTTGATGACGTGGATGTCCTATGCTGATCCCTGCTACCTCCCCTTGCTCCTGTGAAATACCTCTGCCTGCTGGAGTATATAACTCTTTGGCACTAGACAAGGACGAGGTAGAGTATCAGTTTCCTAGGGCTGGTGTAACCAATTCCCACTATGATAGTGACCTAAAGGAACAGATTTATTCTCTCATCGTTCTGGTAGTCAACAGTCCAAACTCAGTGTCAATGGGCCAAAGTCAAGGTGCTTGGTGGTGTGAATTTCTTCCAGAGGCTTTGAGAGGAGAATCACTTCTTTGGTTTTTTTTCTGCTGCTGGTGCCTGTCTGGATCCCTTGGCGTGTGGCCTCTTGTCGCTCCCCCTCTTCGTGGAGGAGCAACACTGAACCCTGCCTAGGCTTCATATCCGAGTCACGGCACCATTATGTCGCTCCCCCTCTTCGTGGAGGAACGACACAGGACCCTGAGCTGTTCTTTCGTCTGCTCGGCCCTCCCCGGGTTTGCTGCTGGTTCTTCCCGGGTTGGCTACCATCCCTTCCACTTCCGTGGAAGGGCGGTTCCCCCTGCCACATTCCCCACTTCCGTGGGGGAGCGGCACACCGCCGGCCGGCTCTCTCGGGGGCTGCTCAGGTGTTCCTTCAGATAGATGTTCCCCTTAGATGTTCCTGGTGCATGTTGTCTCTCTCCTCCTTTATAGTCCTCTTCCACCAATCCCAACTCTGCTACCCACAACGCCGAGTACGCTGCTCTCCTCCAATCAGGAGCAGGTCCTGCAGTTTATTGGTTGAACTGGAGGCAGCTGTGTAGAAGCTGTTTCTCCCTTCTCAGCGCCATATTGTGGGAGAGCAGATGCATAGAATAAGTCTTAATTCCAGTAACTTAGTCTAGTCCGAGTTGCTCCCAGTTGCTCCCCACAGCCTCTTCCTCCATCGTCAAAGCCCAGCACTCCAGTCTCTTGCTCTCATCACCACATTGCTTTCTCCTCATCTGTCTAATCTCCCTCTGCCACTATCCTATAAAGACATTTGTGATTACTTTTAGGATCCACCCAAATAATCCAGAACAACCTCCCTCTCTCCAGATGCTTAACTTCATCCCATTGTAAAGTCCATTTTGACATATAAGGTAATGGTCTCAGGTTCTAGGAACTAGGAAGTGGCTGCCTCGAGGGCCATTCTTCAGCCCAACACAGAGCCCAAAATTGATTGCTGCTCAAGAGCTTTCCCCTGTTACTCAAACACCCAAGCCTGTATGATTATTTGCTGTCTTTCACTTAATTATTCCCCCAAGTGCACTGACATAAATTCAAAACTGCTCATTTAGGGGGTAACACTGTGGCACAGCAGGTTAAGGCACCGCTGGCAATCCCATGTAAGTATCAGTTTGAGTCCTGGCTGATCCACTTCTGATCCAACCCCCTGCTAAAGTGCCTGGGAAAGCAGTGGATGACGACCCAAATCCTTGAGCCCCAGCACTCACATGAGAGACCCAGATGGAGTTCCAGGCTTTAGCCAGGTTGTTGTGGCCATTTGGGGAGTGACCTAGTAGATGGAAGATTGACTGTCTGTTTCTCTCCCTTCCTCCCTCTCTCTGTAACTCTGCCTTTCAAATAAATGAATACATATTTTAAAAATTACAAAGCTGCTTATTTGCAAGACGCTGCTTTCCCTTTGCTGCTCTACTCTACGATGCCACCTGCTGGCAGGTGTAGTTGTGTCTGCACAGCTCTTACCTACACCACCCCTTTATCAACTGAGTGGATGGATTGTGTTGGTCTTACACAGCCCTAGCACTTGATGGACGCCTCCAAATGCAACAAAAAGGGCTTGACCAAGAAGATCCCCCACCGTTTCCCAAGCCTATGGCTGGCACGGTCTGAAGTCTCTGGGAGCTCTCATCAGCAACCACCACACACATAAATCAAGAAGGAACTGAGCCACGGTGCTCCCGGAGAATGAAAGGGGGAAAAAGAACATTGGTTCATGTTTAGGTTGATTCTAAAATATAAGGGAATGAAAGCTTTTGCGGTGATGAATTTCCCTTTAATGCAGTCGCATCTGTGGTCCTGGAGGTTTAACCTCTGGTTCCGCGCTATAAACCCAACATTACTTCTGCAAACTTGACACCAGATGCTGCAGCGGAAAGATAGCTAAAGTGATAAAAATCTATTTAACAGATTTAGTGAAGCAAATACAAACTAATTAACAATTTTAGAATTGGGATTAAACACTAATTCTTTTACACCATAAAAACTGAAATGAACAAAAGGAAAAAAAAGTTCTTCCTCTGAATAACTCAAAGGAGCCATCTGTTTGTCATTGAGAAAATGGCCCAATTGATAGATTATGAACAAATTCCAGCCTATTTTTTTCTGGATTTGAATACATTACGGACAATCATCCCAGAAAAGGCATATGACTTCCTGGTTAATGGGTCAATCTGGGCTTCCCTGAAGCTCCAGAAAACAAGCTGTTTGGGAACTGACTCCAAAATGAGAAGATGAGAATACAATGATGCTCCTATGAATCCTGCTTGAGATACATGTTTCTGGGCATCATCATGTGGAGGCAGCCTTCTGATGTGCATGTGAAGGAGCCACAGGCGGGACATGGCTCCTTCACTGGGTCTTCAGCGTCATCTCCCAACACAAGCCAAAGGGCCTTGTTTGCTATCATTCTGAGACTTCCCAAGTTCAAGAATTCATTGTGGAAAGTGGACTTGTCATCTTCCCACCTGGACATGGTCAGCCTCAATATGAAGTCTGGTTCAAGAACACAGGCTCTAGAAATAAGCCTGTCCTAATCAGTCAGGTGATGGGGACAAATTCTGCTGGTGAAGGCCCCAGATTCCACTGATGCAGCATCAAATCAGTCTGATTGCTGGTCCTACCCTGAGGAGCTCATAGAAGGCCCAAGATCTGCTGTACACTACTTGAGAATAGGGATTCTGGATTCTGAGGTGCCTAGCCCAAAGGCCTATATATATAAGTGCTCAAATCACAATTATAAATTATCATTTAGTGAGTGATGATTACGTGCCAGACATTGTAATCTCATCTGGTCTTCTCAGCATTATGAAATAGATATTATTATGATCTCCTATTAAGAGATTTAATCACTTGTCTAAGGTTATACAGCTCCTTGTCTGTGGCAAGAGAGAAACTCAGGCCTGACTCCAGAACTGACCCCTAACCACTACCCACATCCTACTCTATGTATGTACAAAATCACTCACTCATTCACATCCACCCTATTGTAAAATACATTTGCAATTACTTCACAGAAATAGAGGGTACTTTCAGGGAAAATAAGAGTAGAAAAGTCAAACTGATAGGTCCATCCTCAGTCCAAATGAGATAGGTGGCAGCACTCAAGGAGCAACTGGAAGTGGTTCTGGACTCTTGTGGCACACAGGGCTGGGGACAACAGGCTCTAGGAAGCAAGAAGACGTTCGTTCTAAGCTCTGATCACTGCTATTGGTTAACAACGTCCATAGATGGTGAGCTGCGGGGATCAGGGAGTGCTGCCTCCACAAAGCCCAAATGAATCAACATCAACTCAATAGTCTTTACTGGGCTTAGAGGTCACCACTGCCAACCGTAGAACAGTCCATATTCTTTCTACCTTCCCAGCTGTCAAGGCAACCAAGCTCATACGTTTCTGGTAGTGTTCTGCACATTTCCTTGGCCTGCATTTCTTCCTAACTCTGACAGATTCCTGCCAATCAGAAATCTATGCCATTCTCTTGAGCCCTCCCAATGGTTATTATTTAAAATTCTCCTGATGATGAACATACACATTCAGACACTAAAATGGCATGACAATGAGTGGCCAGATTCCACTACACAACCCCCCATTCATATGCCCAGCACTAGCCATGGAAGCCAGCATGCACCATCAGGGAAGGATGGCAGCAGTAAGCCAGACCCAGGATAATAGCTGAGGAGCAGAACGCAAATAAGCAGTTGAGCTGAGCTGCCTCGGTTTCCCCAGTAAATCAGAGAACAGACCAGCTTTGAGGAGATGTAGATTAGAGCAGGTAGGACCTGATGTGGTCACTGTTTGCCCCCTGCCCATACAAAGGAGATAGTCACAGCAACAGTCCTTTCATGTTAGGACCTCTCAAACTACAGTCTTTGGATATTTCCTCAGGGTTCACGAGCTTTTGACAATTTTTTTTAATTTTGTGTTTCCATTCTGATGTAAATCTAAAAATTACATATATCTTGCGGACCAACGCAATGACCAACTGAAACTATAAAATTTCTGTTGCCACTTGTAGGTTTGTGTTTATGATAGCATAGGAACCAAATAGAACTGCCTAACTGTCTTGGGCTAACAAAAAGTGAATCAGTTGGGGCCGGCGCTGTGGCGTAGCAGGTAAGGTTGCCGCCTGCAGTGCCAACATCCCATGTGGGCGCCAGTTCAAGACCCACCTGCTCCACTTCCAATCCAGCTCTCTGCTATGACGCAGTAAAGCAGTAGAAGATGGCCCAAGTCCTTGGGCCCCTGCACCTGCGTGGGAGACCCGGAAGAAGCTCCTGGCTCTTGGCTTCAGATCGGTGCAGCTCCGTCTGTTGCAGCCATCTGGGGAGTGAATCAGTGGATGGAAGACCTCTCTCTCTTTCTCTCTGCCTCTGGCTCTTTGTAACTCCACCTTTCAAATCCATAAATAAAGCTTTAAAAAAAAAAGTGAATGAGATACCCTTCAACAGGAATGGTGTGGTCATTGGCAAGCAAATAACAGTGACCTCATCAATCATGTACAAGCAAGGGTGTCATGACACAGAATGGAGGAGAATGGTGGACGTGCTGAGTCACTGCATCCCACAGCACATCCAGCAGAATCATGGCCAGTTCAAGGGAACCTGTGCTTCTGCTGCCAGACCACATTTGCAACAATGATTTTGTCTTAGCAAACCACCATCATTCCCTGTATTAAATAAAGATTAGTCTAAATCCTATTGGTTTTGTGAATCAGTTTTATAAATTTGTAAAAGTGTATTTAAATGCTAATGTTTGCAGTGTTGTTTATACTTAAATTTATACATCTGTTCTTATTTTAAGGAAATTATACTTTGTTTAATACATACACATATTTAAGGGTGATAATAAAAATATTTTCAGCATTTTTCCTTTATGAAGAGCCTACACATCATTCAAGCTTGAAGCACTAGTGTTTCCGGAACATTACATCATCAATTTCTTTCATAAGAGAGTATTTCCAAAAGTTCATAGAAAAATGGAATTAAAAGAGATGTACAATTTGGGACATGATCAAGCTGACTTGCCCCAAACAGTAGAGTTAGAAACATACCAGGGGATTCAAATTCAATCCCATCAAGGTGGCATGTACCAATGCCATCTCACTAGTCCAAGTGATCAATTTCTGTTCACAATTGATCATAATGAAAGGACTAAGAGTCAAAGGGATCACATAAACAAGACTAGTGTCTGCTAATACTAACTGATAGAATAAAAAAGGGAGAGAACGATCCAACATGGGAAGCGAGATACACAGCAGACTCATAGAATGGCGGATGTTCTAAACAGCACTCTGGCCTCAGAATCAGCCCTAAAGGCATTCGGATCTGGCTGAAAAGCCCAAAAGACTATTTCAGGCATGGAAAGCCAAGACACTCTGGCAAAAAAAAAAAACAAAAAAAAAACAAAAAAAAAAAACACCTAAATGAAAGATCTCTGTGAGTGAGATCCCAGTGGAAAGAACAGGTCTTCAAAGAAGGAGGTACCTTTCTTTGAAGGGAGGAGAGAACTTCCACTTTGACTATGAACTTGTCTAAATATGATCAGAGTTGGTGAACTCAAAAGGCTTCCATAGCCTTGGAAACTCATGACTGGAGCATAGGGAGATTACTGATGCCATAAATAGGAGTGTGAATTTGTAAAGTCAACAACAGGAGTCACTGTGCACTTACTCCTCATGTAGTATCTCCGTCCTTAATGTGCTGTACATTGTGATTTAATGCTATAACGAGTACTCAAACAGTATTTTTCACTTTGTGTTTCTATGTGGGTGCAAACTGTTGAAATCTTTACTTAATGTATACTAAACTGATCTTCTGTATATAAAGAGAATTGAAAATGAATCTTGATATGAATGGAAGGGAAGAGAGAGTGGGAAAGGGGAGGGTTGCGGGTGGGAGGGAAGTCATTGGGGGGGAAAGCCATTGTACTCCATAAGCTGTACTTTGGAAATTTATATTCATTAAATAAAAGTTTAAAATGGAATTAAAATGTTTATTTGGATGCAAAAACATTTTGAAATCCATACATAGTTTTTTCTATAATATGTATTTTCCCATGATCTTTTTGAAGATCCCCTCATACAATGAAGTTTGCCCACTATTTGTCAGTAGCTGTGGCTAAGATATTTTATTGGTCAGACTAACTTTACCCTTTTTATGGTCTCCTTGCTTAGAATCCATTCCTTTTGGCTGAAAGGGCCAACAACTTGATTTGAAAAGCTGTCCATCTGATCACATTAACTGTTCTAAACAGGAGTAGAACAGAAGGTTCTAGAAGGTCCTCAGGCAAGTCCTCAAGAGCTAGCAGTTGGTCAGAGGGACAAAGCAGAAGTCCGCACCAGATGTGGGTAGAATGAGATCCAGTCAGGCAACAGAGATTACTCATCTCCTCCCACCCCACTACACAGGATGGGACTGGCTCCAGGGGCTGGGGAAGACACAGCCTGCAGCTCCAGGTCCATCATCCCCAGCTGGGAAGAGGTGAGGGCTGAGAGGTGGTAGCCAGGCTAGTGAACCCACAGATCCATTTGCTGGCCACACAAAAAAACAACATATTTTACCCATAATTGACTGTAGATGGTAAAATATCAAAGCAGCCCCCAATAAAATACTGAATTACTTCTGACTTGAGTTAAATGAAAGAAAGGAAGAAGGGGTCCCATTAGAAGGAATTGCCGACAGGCGAAGGCTTTGCCTTTAAAGCCACAATCCATGTCCCTTTAAGTCTGGCCAGGTCACTTAAGGACAGCAGGGAGATCTGGGAAAGGATGACAATCAGGGTCAACAATGCCTTCTCTGTGACACTGCCCAGAGCTGCTCCTGTGCACACTGAAACAAATACTCACAAAGTCCTAGAAAGTGATGGCAACGAAGGCTAGACAAGCTCTAAGACAGACAAATCGGTTATGCCGGTGCCGCGGCTCAATAGGCTAATCTTCCACCTAGCGGCCCCAGCACACCGGGTTCTAGTCCCGGTCGGGGTGCCAGATTCTGTCCTGGTTGCCCCTCTTCCAGGCCAGCTCTCTGCTGTGGCCTGGGAAGGCAGTGGAGGATGGCCCAAGTGCTTGGGCCCTGCACCCCATGGGAGACCAGAAGAAGCACCTGGCTCCTGCCTTCGGATCAGCGCAGTGCGCTGGTCGCAGTGCGCCAGCCATGGCGGCCACTGGAAGGTGAACCAACGGCAAAAGGAAGACCTTTCTCTCTATCTCTCTCACTATCCACTCTGCCTGTCAAAAAAAAAAAAAAAAACGGGTTATAGTATTTTGTAATCCCACAGGAAATATGCTTTCCACCATTTTTCTTGAAACACACACCCCCTTTCTGTCTCTCTTTTGTTCATTTTCAGTGTTACGGAAAGCATGGGTATGGAGAGATTCTCTGCCACTGTGAAAACAACAATGCAAGAATGACGAAAAGAGGACATGCAGCTTAAAGCCCAGAGATGCTGGGTCGTGGCGAGGACTTTGCTGAACTAAAGAGCACTCACATTGAAAACAGCAAGCCCATCGTCGGCCTGCCAAAACCACCTTATGCTTTGCAAAGGCAAACAGCAGTTCTGCCCAACATTAATTCCCAGCGACAGGGAAGGGAACAGAGAATGAAGTGCCTGTTAAAGGGCCATCCATCCTTCAGATTTCAGCCAAGCACTGACCAAGGTTAACCAGCTTTTTTGCTGGGCATTTTCTCCTATTAATACATGTATCAATGAACAAACTGCAGCAGGTAACAGAGGTGGAGTCCCAATGCAGAATACCATTATGTGTCTGGTCACATGTAATGAGGCCATTCCCACATCTTGGCCAACTGCCCACACTAACACGGCTCTGCTGAAGTGGGCATAACAAATTCTATTAAGTGAAAAACCCAACATAATGACAGCTATGAGTACCTTCTAATATTGACGGGTAGCATTAATCTCAGGTAATAGAATCTGTCCACACAGCAGGCACTTCATTTCACAGCTCTTCCCAATCCTCTCCCCACCCTGATGAGAGTCTGCTGGACCCCCTTGGGTTTGTCATCACTGCTAAGATGGGTGCTATAGAGATAGCAGAGAAAGAGTAGCCCCAGCCATGGCTGGAGGGCTCTCCTCTTCTCTCACCTACTCCACCCTAAGAGGAGAATGAACAGGAGACCTCATCTCCATTGGTGTAACACACTCTCAATGTCTATCCTTCAGATCTCAGCTTTGTGCCACTACCTTCCTGTCTCCACTTCAACCACCACCATCACCAGGTTAAGTTCACTCTAACAAGGGTCTCCATGCCACTGTCTTACTATATTTACCACCACCTTCTGGGAGCTCATCCCAAGAAGAGTCCTGGCATCTCACAGACTGAACACAGAAAGCAAAGCAATAGACAAATGTTGAATAAACAAATAAATGATTGAGCAGCTTATTAGATGAATGAATGGATAGGTGAGTGGAAGGAAGGAAGGAGAGATAGAAGGAAGAGCTGGGTGGGTAGGTGGGTGAGTGAGTGGAGGATGGATGCATGTATGCATGGATGGCTATGTGGGTGGATGGATGGGTGGATGTGTGGATGGATAAATGGGTGGATGTGTGGAGGGAGAGAGGGAGAGATGGGTGGAGGGATGGGTGGATCATTGGGTGGATGGATGGATAGATGTGTGGATGGATGAATGGGTGGATGGGTGGATGTGTGGAGGGAGGAAGGGAAGGAGGGAGGGAGGGGTGGATCGTTGGGTGGATCGTTGGGTGGATGGATGGATGGATGGAGAAATGGATGGATGGTCAAGTGGATGGAGGGATGGGTGGGTGAATGGATGAGCAGATTGTTGGATAGACTGGGGGATGGGTGGGTGGGTAGATCTTCTCTGCTTCTGTAGAGGTTCTGTATAGGGAGAGGAGTGCTCTCTGAGTTAAGGAGACCTCTCCACAAGATGGCGCTCATAATTTTCTTAATTTATGATTTCTATAGAAAATTTTGCTCTCATACTTGAAACTTAGAGTCACTATATTTGTTTCACAGTTAAGCTGTTTGCCCTACTGTCCTTGTTTCATATTCCATAACACTTTACACAACTCAAACATGCTCTTTCCCTTGGAACATTAAGCATGACCCCACAGTGTTTTGCTTTGACATTGGGAAGATTGTACAGCTGTTGCAGGGCATGAGAAACAACATCAGCCCTGGGCAGCACAGGAAATAAAGGTGTTGTTCTTCTACCACACCATCTCCAACTACAGAGTCAGCAGGAAGACAAAACCTTGACCCAGCCATTAACATTTGGAACCATAAATCTTGTAAAATAATCTCGTAAAATAATCTTGTATGTTTATACAGTGTTTATGCTATGCAAAGCAATTTCACATCACAAAGACAGTTCCCGAGTGCCTAAGAATGATGCCAGGCACTTTAGATTTAGCATCTTCATATAAGTCTCATGCCAAGTTAGAGCTTATACCTCCCATTTTACAGACAACAAAATAGAGGTTCAGAGAGGGGAGGTGATTCACCTGAATTGTATGAGTGGTGAGTGTCAGTGCAGTAGTTTGTTCCCAGGCTTGTCTGTATATCAGTTTCTTCCCATTATTTGCTGTGATATAAGCCATTTCCATGTCAAGAAGACAGTATTATACAAAGAAGAGTGAAGAAAACGTACATGGATAGCTGCTGCTGTGTGCTTATCTGTGCCTGCATTTCAGTGTTCTCGTGCACGTGTGTATACACGCACACATATGTGCACACACACATGCACACACCTCCAAGCAGCTCTGGAGGGGAGAAATAATTACTGTTTTCAAGTAACCACACATGCTAGGCATAATGACAAGTGGTTTCCCACACATCATTTCATTTCATCCCCATCTACTTATTTAAAGAAGATACTATTATCCCCATTTTACAGTGAGAAAATTATTCCTTAGAGAGATTAACTACCCTATGCTACATCACAGAGGACTCTAGTGCCAGGGATGAGATTCAAATTCAGCTCCATCTGACGTCACAGCTCTGGGCCTTTTTTTGGTACCTTATGACATTGCCAAAGGCCACCTGAATGGGGGTTAACTTGGGAATTCTGGCCAGGATTCCTGGAGCTGCCTCTCCAATCTTTTTGCTGTTAGTGAACACCTACAATCCCCAAACATTTCTCTGGGCGGAGCACATGTCATTTCTCTGCCAGGAATGCCCCTCCCTATGCAGCCTGCCTAGGGAGCTGCAGCTCACCTTTTGCAATCCAAACCAGTCCAACTCCGACAACCCCCAACAAACATACATGCCCATCCTCAGGCTAAGTCCACTGTCCTTCCACACACACACACACACACACACACACACACACGCACACTCATCTTCTTGGGTCTTTGTGGCATCACAAACGTCCCACTGCACAGCATCAAGAACCGTGAAGGGACTGAGATGCTCCTGCACCTGCAGACTAGCAGGCTGGCCAACAGGGGACACAGACAGGGTCCCTACTAGCCTTAATGGCGGCCTGTCCAGAGGAGGATCGCCACCCATGATTGCTGGGGAACTGAAAGAATGACTGAGGGGAAGGCACGCGAGGTCCCAGCGACTGGCAGTTCACAGTTACAGGCAGATCTGGGTGAGGGCGAAGGGGAGCGTGGTGAGGAGAAAGGCCCAAGAAGCTTCAGCAGGCAGAGTCTGCAGGCAGGCTCCTGCCCACCGACCAGTTAGAAGGCCTGGATCTGTTTGTGAGGACCACGGGCTCCAGCTAGAAATTCGGGAAATCTGTGTTCCCGTATTCCCTCTCTTTAACAAATACTTCCTTAGTACCGGCCTGAAGAGCTTTCCTCGAGTCAAGTGCATCCACCTTCACCGCCTGCGTGACTGCCGCAGCCGGAGTGAGAGTCAGTGCCTCGGAGAGGGAAGGCCGCCCTGTCTTACCAGCCTCTCCTGAGAGCTCTGGACACCCTCAGCCAGCAAGGGCTTCCACAACAGTGAAGCCAGCTTGTGGGAAGGCCACCCAGAAGGAGGGAGTGGGAGGGAGACAGGGAGAGAGCAGAGGGGCCCCTGCTGTTCCAGCCCAGCTGCCTGAGCATCCTCAGCCCTGGCCCCCTTCTCAGACGACGCCTTCAGGATGACGCCAGCACCCCGCCCACCACCAAGAGCCAGCCTGAGGACTGACCACCGAGCTAAACCCAGGCAACTCCCAGATTCCTGAGTAAAACAAGCGGCTCTGGAGCGGTTGGCCAGGCTGCTCCAGACGACTGCCCCAGGGCAGCTTCCCTACTGCACAGTGCCGTTGTTGGCCCACAGCCCGTGCCCTGAACCACTGTTCCGAGCTGCCTCTCCACTTAGCCTATGAAATGAAAGCAAGCACACAATCCTGGGCCTCCGCCAGGTTTGCAAGTCACGGCAGCCTGCTAATGAGGCCTGCACGTTTCAAAGCTGTCTGCTAACGCTCCGTGGTTTTGTTCGCTGTGCTGAGCGCCGGTTAAAAGCCACCCTAGGCTGCTGCCCTTTCAGCTCTTCCAAAGCCTGCACCAGGACAGGCTAAGGAAGTCCGGAAAGGCCTCTCCAGCCCACAGCGAAACAAAGATGGAGACAGACGGGGACATTCGTCAGCTGTATGCCTTGACAGGTAACTAGCGGAAATCTCTTCACAATCAGAATGCTCTCTCATCAGCAGTGTTGCAGGCTGGGGTACGCTGGGCCCCCGAGCTTCATCTAAAACACCTTCTTGGGGAACAAAGCATGCCTGTTCAGTAGATTCTCTAGGTAGGGGCGCATTCTTGTTTTTTACATTGTTAACTGCGAGATTTCAAAACTTACAGAAGGGACCAGTGTTGTGGTGCAGTAGGTTAGGCCACCACCTGTGACGCCAGCTCTACTGATTTGAGTCCTGGCTGCCCCACTTCCTTCCAATCCTGCCACCCACATGGGAAGCTCAGAGGCAGTTCTAAGCTTTTGGCTTCAGCCTGGCCCAGCCCTGGTCCTTAAGCCATTTGGAGAGTGAACCAGTAGATGGGCAATCAAGATCTCTGTGTGTGTGTGTGTGTGTGTGTGTGTTTCTCCCTCTGTGTTTCAGACAATAAATAAATAAATATTTTTTAAAAACAACCTACAAAAGATAAAGCTAAGTAGTAAGTAACTCCTTCATGCAAGAGGGCTTGCATAGGTTCATGGCTATTTTGCACTCTTTTAATTCCATTTTTCAGGAACTTTCAGAAGCCCACTTCATATACCCACCACTGAGATTAAACAGACATTAACTGTGTGCCATATTTGTTCCAGCTCAACTTAAAAATGAAAAACAAACTATAAATACAGATGCAGCCAGAGTTCCCCTAACTCCTCCCCTATCCTTCCTCTCTGTACTCTTGCACCCCTCCTGCAAATGCACACATGTGCTGCAGGCTTGGGCACTTTGACACAAGTATTCTCATAAGCACTGGGTCTTCTGGAGGCACTTCTCCATTCAGCACTATCGTCTGAGATTTACAGATACTGATACATGTATGAATCTAGTTCACTGGCTTTAATTCCATTGTGACACTGCAGTGGGAATAAATCGCAGTTTACATAACACAGTTGTGCAACAACCTAATGAGGGACAGTTTGGCGCTTCTGCTTTTTCTCTTACTCACAGTGCTGAAGCACCCTCGTCCCCTCCCCTCCTTGTGCACAGTGACAGAGTTTCTCCCGGGCACGCTCCTCGGAGGGCAGTAGCCTGAGTGTGATTAACCATCTCCCCTCACCCTTCCAGAGTCCACGCTACCCCTTTCCTTTACTGCTCTGGGCCCCAGGAGGCTGAATTCTATGCACTCATCAGCAGGTGGGTATTCTGGGGCAGCAAGTAAGCGCCACTCGGGACACCCACATCCCATATCAGACTACCTGAGATCAAGTCTCATCTCTGCTTCTGATCCCCTCCCTGCTAACATACACTCCAGGAGGCAGCGGGTGATGGCTCAAGTAACTGGGTCCCTGCCACCACATGGGAGACCTGGATGGAGTTCCAGGCTCCTGACTGTTGCAGACCAACCAGTAGATGGAAGATATTCATTCATTCATTCATTCTCATTCTCTTTCTCCCTCTATCCCTCTACATTGCTCTCTTTCCCCTTGAGATAAATAAAAATAGATAAATAAACAACAAAAAAAATAATGAGCAGACTCCATGGCCTTCTGCTTCCCCTCACGTTTGGCCAGTGAAGAGGACTGACGAGAAATCGAATAGGGAAGAAAAGTGGGGTCAGGATGCTTACTTCACAGGTTCCCCACCTGTGGGATCCCAGCGGGCTGGCTCGGTCCCCCTACCGCTAGCCACAGGCTGCCTTCCCCACAGCCCTCTCAGGGTCCCGCTTCAATAACTGCCTCCTCTGAGGCCTGAGGGCGGTCAGGCCCCAGGAACCCTGATGCCCAGGACTGCCCCACCCCCTGTGCTGTCCCTGTACCTCTTCCGTACCTTCCTAAACTACCCCACAGTGAAACTCTCCACAGAGGATCAAATCCGAGAGTCCCATTGGAACCTGGCAGGTACGGCGTACATCCTCTACCTCAGAGTCTGGTAAACTGCTGCATTAATCCTATGTCCCCACATTTATGTGGGAGTCCCCCTGTCCTCACATTATCCCCAGAACCTGCTGTGATCTGCTTTCCAGTGTATGCTGAGGGGGCTGGGGAGGAGCATGTTTTTACTGTGAATTGCTCATTCGGATTCTTCCCTGATTTTCTGACATGTTTTTCTTACTGATTTAAATGAATCCTCTATGTAAACTAATAGACAACTACTAAATCTTGTCAGACTGAAAAAAAAAAATCTCAATCTGGGTCTGGCCACTTCCCTTGACTTATGGCTATGACTTCAGCTTTAAGGTAGAGCCCATAGTCAACCCTTTTCTGATTTTGCTTTTCATAATTTTCTTCGGAAATTCTTTGTGGGGCCAGCGCTGTGGTGTAGAACGTAAAGCTGCCGCCTGCGGTGTCAGTATCCCATGTGGGCACTGGTTCATGTCTGAGCTGCTCCATTCTGATCCAGCTCTCTGCTGTGGCCTGGGAAACCAGTAGAAGATGGCTCAAGTGCTTGGGCCCCTGCACCCGCTTCGGATCAGCCCAACTCTGACATTGCAGCCATTTGGGGAATAAACCAACGGATGGAAGATATCTCTCTCTCTCTCTCTCTCTCTCCCTCTACCTTTCAAATAAATAAATGAATTTAAAAAAAAAAGAAAAAAAATTATTTGTCTTAAAGACATTCTCTTCCAAAAGTTTTATAATTTTGCTTTTACCAATTAGGTCTTTGGCCTACCTGCAACAGGTTTTTGCATTTGGTAAGAGGCGGGAGCACAATTTTATTAATTGACAGGTGGTCCCTTCCATCTGCACCAGTTTGTAATGCCACATCTGCCATGTCTCTGGCCGCCCACATACAGGAAACCACCTCTGTGCTCTCTGAGTTTGTTCCATTGCTCCATGAGGGTTCATGAAGTTCAAGGAAAGTGTGCGTGATCTGTCCATTCTGTTTCATGAGCTCTCGAAGCCCCTTCCTATTTCTATGCCTCTTCCAATACACTGTTATGAAAAACCTGAAAGCATCCTACTACCTCCTGCGAATGTGCTTCTCTCTTCTCCAGAATCACCTTTGATGTACTCTCCCATGCACGTTTTGGGTCTCTGATACTCTATCAGATCACGACAGTTTTCTTCTATTTCTTTTTTATTATTATTTTTTAAGTCTTCCTTCCGTTGGTTCACTCCCCAAATGGCCACTATGGCCGGAGCTACACCGATCTGAAGCCAGGAGCCAGGAGTCTCCTCCTGGTCTCCCATGCGGGTACAGAGGCCCAAGCACTTGGGCCATCCTCCACTGCCCTCCCGGGCCACAGCAGAGAACTGGACTGGAAGAGGAGCAACTGGGACTAGAACCCGGTGCCCACATGGGATGCCAGCACCGCAGGTGGAGGATTAACCCAGTGAGCCATGGCGCCGGCCCAGTTTTCTTCTATTTCTAACTCTCTAAGAGTTTTAATAAGTTGCAATAATATATCAATAGACTATATCAGATCAGGTAACTTTTATTTCTAAGAGTTTTAATAAATTTAAATAATAATTATAATTATTATATTATAATTCATTGATAAGTATATCAATGTCACTATAAATGATACAAAATATATTGCATAACATGTAAATTGATAGAATTATTTTTCTGCACTAAACAAATCATGACTTTTCTTCTTTTAATTTGTTAGTGAGGAATTTTACACTAACAGAGTCTTTGCTATTGAACTGTCTTTGAATTCCAGTGATCAGTCATATTTGGTTAACTTATTTTTCTAAATAAACAGCTGGTTTACCTAGAATTTCCACATTTATGCTGATAAGAGAGAATGCCCTATAAGCTATTTCTTATGTTATCTCTGTCCATTTTTTGTTAGATAGCTGACAAGTAATAGAGTTCTCTTTTTTTATATATTGTCTGAATAAGCTTAATAAATTATCTAAATTTTTTGAAGGTTTATTAAAACTGTCCTATAAAAATACCTGCATCTGGCAGCATTTGAATTAGCTAGATTATTCATTATTGTCCTAATTCATTCAATAAGTCTCATAAAGTCTCCTGATTCATAAGTCATTTTTAGTACCATAGATTTTTCTGGGTAATTACCCATTTCACCAAAATTGTCAAATGTACTCTGTAGAGGAGCAGCTTGGCTGTAGCACCATAATGGCCTCACACATATTCAAATAGGTCACACAGGCCAAGCACAAACACAGTCTGCCCTAATCCTGGCAGAACTCCCTGCCGTCCTCCAAGAACTTGGCACCATGGGCTGTTTTGTGAGGAGCTGGCACAGGCTGGCGATGGCTGCCCACCTCTCTAGCTGGGGGAAACTCGGAATTCTGTGAGAGGTTTCCATGGGGTGGTTTCTGACCTGCCTGCCTCGTTCTGGAGAGGTAAGAGCTTTCAACACAACACCTGGCCACCTGCCTGGGAGACAGCTACGTGCTGTGAAATAGCTTAGCTATAGTCTAGGATTGGTGCTCCCACATCAGAGCAACCTACCCTTCACGCCGCCTGCCACCTGGCCCATTTCGTTTTGGTGCCATCCTGTGGTGCACAGAGGGCTGCTACCACACTGATCTCGATGTTGCTGTCTGTCGTAACCAGTGAGCTGCACTCGTGTGTGTCCTCGCAGGCTTGTTTCCTTTGCCAGCCAGATTCTGACAGGGTGCACGTCCTCCTGGCTGCTGCAGAGGTCACCGCCGCGTACAGGCTGCTTGGCGCACTAGCACGATGGTGCTTAAATATTCTCTCTGATTTTTAAAGTGAAAATCTTATTCTTATTCTAATATATACTTGAGAATTAGCTCGCCTCCTTATTCAATCCTGTTAAAAGTGTGTCTACCTGATTAGTTTTTTTCTAAGAACCAGCTTTAGTTGTATAGATCTTCTGTTTCATTGTTTTGGTTTGTTTATAATTTAAGATTTTCAGGACTTTATCATTTTTGTTTTTCTACTTTCTTTAGATTTGTTTGGTTCCTTTTCAAATTTCTTATAGTGAACAATTAATTCATTACTTTCCAATATTCCTTTTCCTAATAGTTCCTCTGAAGACTATAAATATCCCCAAAGCACTCTTTCACTTGCATCTCACCAGTTGGGATTTGTGTGGGGCTTTTTGGTCATTCTGTTCTTTAAAAACGCTCATGTCAATAATTTGAGTCATGAATTAGTTACAAGCTTTAAATTTATAAATGAGTGGCATATTGATTATTTATCTTCTCAATGATGTTGCCTAATTTTATTAAGTTGGGGTGCAGAATGTAGCTGTTTGATATTGAATTGTCACTTTGTAGATAAGCAAGTGACCAAATTGTAGAACTATTCCAGGTAATCTTGAAAAGAATTTGTGCTCGCTAATGATTATATTTGAAGTTCTCAATATTGCCACTGAATTGAGCTAGTTTTTTTTTGGTCAAATCTTCTAAATTCACCTTAAATTTTATTTATTTTATCCATAACTGAGAAAAATGTTAGCCTACCATTGTGATTGTGAGTTTGTCAGTTTTGTCTTATAACACTATCAGTGTTTCCTTGTGTATTTTATGGCTGCAAATAAGTTTATAATTGTTTTTATCTTCCTTATTTACTTTATCATTACATAATGACTTATTTAATTAGAATAAAAGCTGTATCATCTGATATTAAAATATCTGTTCCAACTTTCTCATTATTGTGATTTTATCATATATTTTTCACTTTTTGTATTTATTTTCCATTTCCTTCATTTTTAAGGTTTATTTATTTGAAAGGCAAAGTTACAGAGAAAGAGAGAGAGATTCTATCCATTGGTTCACCCCCCAAATGGCTGCAATGGCTGGAGCTGCGCCAATCCAAAGCCAGAAGCCAAGAGCTTCTTCCAGGTCTCCTACATGGGTGCAGGGGTCTAAGGACTTGGGCCAACTTTGGCTGCTTTCCCAGGCACATTAGCAGGGAGCTGAATCAGAAGTGAAGCAGCTGGGACTTGAACCAGGGCACAAAGGGGATGCCGGCACTGCAGATGGTGGCTTAACCCACTGTACTACAGCGCCAGCCCTGTCATTTCCTTTATTATTATTTTTTAAGATTTACTTGTTATTTATTTGAAAGTCAGAGTTACACAGAGAGAGTAGGAGAGGCAGAGAGAGAGAGAGAGAGGTCTTCCATCCGCTGGTTCACTCCCCAATTGGCCACAACAGCGGGAGCTGTGCTGTTCCAAAGCCAGGAGCCAGGAGCTTCCTCCAGGTTTTCCCATGTGGCTGCAGGGGCCCAAGGGCTTGGGCCATCTAACATTGCTTTCCCAGGCCACAGCATAGAGCTGGATCAGAAGTGGTGCAGCTGGGACTCAAACCAGCGCCCATATGGGATACCAGCACTGCAGGCAGCAGCTTTACCCATTATGCCACAGTGCTGGCCCCCATTTCCTTTATTTTTAACCATTCTCAGTTCCTGTGTTTTGTCACTATCCTAGACAGCACTTTGCTTAGTATCCAGTCTTGGAGCTTCTATCTTCTAAGTAGGTTTTGGTCCATTTATAATTATTACATTTACTGATATATTTCTATTTATTTCAACATCCATTCATGATAAAAAGAATCTGAAAAATTAGGCATAGAGAAAAAAGGTACCCCAACATAATAAAGGTCATATGTAACAAGCCAACAGCTTACATCATGCTGAACGTGGGAGATTCTAACAGTTTCTAAGATCTAGAACTAGGCAAGGATGCCCATTTCCATCACTTGTATTCAACATAATACTAGAAGCCCTAGCCAGAGCAATTAGACAAGAAAAGAAACAAAGGCCATCTAAAATGGAAAGAAAGAAGTCAATTTGCCTCTGTTCACAAATGACACAAACAAAGAAAACCCCAAAGACACCAAAAAGCTATTGGAATAAACAAATTCAGCAAAGTGGCTGGATACAAAGGGGCAAAAATGAGTAGCATTTTATATGCATTAATAGTGAATTATTTTAAAAAGAAGTAAAGAATGCTATCCAATTCCCAATAGCTACAAAATATGTAAATAAATAAAATACCTAGGAATGTATTTAAGCAAAGAGGTGAAAGATCTCTACAATGAAAATTACAAATCACTGATGAAAGAAATTGAAGAGGACACAAAGAAATGGCAAGACATCCTGTATTCATTGATGAGAAGAATCAATATCATTAAAATGTCCATGCTTCCCAGAGTGATTTACAGAGTCAGAGCCAGCCCTATCAAAATCCCAATGACATTTTTCAGATAACTAGAAAAGAAAACCACTACTATAACTTGTAAGGAATCACAAAAGTCCCCAAACAGTCAATGCAATCTTAAGCCAAAGGAACAGAACAGGAGGCATTAAACTGCCACAATATTTGAGAAGACCAAGAACAAGACTTTCCTCACCACTGCACCACACCAACGCCACCAGACAGAATTAGCCTCCGCTCTTCAGCACTCCTGAGATGTTCTGTGCTTACAGATGCAGCCCTCAGCACAATGAGTTGGATTTTTTATTCAGCATCTACCCCTGCCCCTAAAGCTTCTGAGGGCACTAACCATCTTGTATTCATCTCTGAATCCCCAGCTCCTAGACAAGGTGGGCCTCACAAAGCTTTGCTAAATGGATGGAGCTCAGACTCTCCTCATCCAAGTCCAGTAGGCTTCCCTCCTGGTCATCATTGCAGGATGGACCAGAGTCTGCCAAGAATAGCCCCACCCCCAAGCACACCTGAGTCTATGCTCTCCTCCCCCAAGGTCAGGGTCTAGCTGAGGCTTTTGCCCTGGGCAGCGGGCAACAGATCAGATCCATTGCCATGTGCATGTCTTGGCTGGGTACATGTCTGGGTGGGACAGCTACCCCTCAGGTGCTCAGACAGCCTGGGTGATTTCAATGACTTTGATTTGAGGAGCCTCAGACACAGAACAGCGCTGCTCGGGGCCTCACAACCACCCAGTGACTCACACATCAGGACCTCCTTAACGGGGAATTATGGAAATGTGCTGCCTGGAGCTGTCGTAATTAGGAACAACCTGATTTTGATTGCAGCTTCTGAGCAAACTCCCCTCTCCTTTTCTCCTTGACACCTAGAGGCAGAATGTGGCTGCCGTTGACAAGCAAGGCTCTCCTTCTCCCGATGGCACCGCTGACAGGCCCACTTTGGTGACAGGAGAGCTAGTCGGGGATGGCAGCCCTTCAGCCAGCATACGTCTCCCTAATGGGCCACCTAAATCAATGAGTAATAGAGATTTATCTTGTTGCACCTGCCTGCCTGACCCTCAGGAAAGGCTGTGGCTCTGTTCGGAAATGGGCAAAAGATAATCAGATTAGATGTCCCAGCTCCCACTCTCCCCACCCCCTCCTGAAACTAGTTTATCCTGAAGACTGCATTTAACTAGAGAGTAAAGATGGACTTCCTCGACCCCCTAATCCCTTCTGTGCTCCAGCCGTCAACCTAAGGGCAAGTAGGCCTTGGGCCCCTGAAGGAAGGAAGGGTACAGCCATGCTCTCTCCGTGTGCAAGGACATCTTATTCGTGTGCTCAGGGCCACAAAAGGGATCTGAGATCCTTTGGCTTCCCAAGTCAAGATTCCAAACCCCAGCCCAGAGCCAGTGACCAGGTTGTGATGACTTGCTGTCAATTTCAGCCCCTCATTCAGATCACCCCTGGTCCCATCACATGCTCAGTGTGCCCGCCACATTCATTTAGCAAACCAATGTGTGTAAGGTCCTGACACTCTGTGGCTCCATGTCCTTCTCACCATCCCTCACCCAACACACGCACACACACAAACACACACAGGAATTATAGTGTTGTAGTCAAACATCTTTGAATAAAAGTGTTTCCAAAGAAGCTTTATCACTGTGTATGACTCATCTTTCAGTTGATAGCTTTAGGTTTCCCTCATCCCTAGCTTCTCCAGGGAGTAATTAACAAAGTATAAACAAATGCTTAACTCATTAGGGAACTCATTATTGAGAAGGTCTAGGTGTTCATTGCAATATGGCCAGTCCTTAAATCATGTGTGGACGAAACCTCTGTGGACACAAAGACCCTTGGGTAGACTCCTACTTGAATAACTAACAGGAAGTGGAAGGATGTTGTGTAGCCACTCTCCTTAATGTATTTAGCTGCCAGGCTTAAATCACAAGAGATGTCAAAAACCCTAATCCCAGAGAACAGATCTGCTTTACCTGGGCCCAGCCCTGCTTCTGCCACCTCTGCCTTTCCAACGGCTTCCTGGTACCCAGGTAAGTGTTCTCAAAGTGTGGTCTCTAAGCCAGCAGCAGTAGTATCACATAGCAGCTTCAAAGATGGGAAGATTCTCAGCCTAGTCTATCCCCTAAGGATCAGAAGTGCTACAGGTAAGGCCAAGGATCTGTGTTTTAATCCCAGCCTTCCAAGCGATTATGATGCACAAAGTTTAAGGACCACTGCTCTAGACAAAGGTGCACCATTAGCAAGATCTGCAAGACCCTCCCCTAGACACTGGTGGTCTGTGGGAGCCTCTGAGTGTTACAAACAGAGCCTCGTCTGGGAGGACTTAGGCATAAGAGCATGCTTGCCACATGGAGCAGAATACGAGTTGAGCCCCACTCAGCACATCAGCTGGGTGCCCTGGAAAAGCCAACAGCCTTGACATGAGGAGCAGACTCCCCTGCTGTGTATCCTACCACTTGCCTCCTCACCCTCTGTGTCCCAGCCACTCCAAACGTTTGACAGTTTCTGGAATACATCATGGTACTTCATGCCTCCTTCGCACCTTGCCCAGGTCATTCCTTCTACCTGCAATGCCTTTTCCCCATTCTCCCACCTGGAAAACTCCTGCCACCTCTTCCGAGAAATACTTGCTGACTGCAATAGCCACACTGCCCTCCTCTCTGCTCCCCTACCACTTGTGTTCACCTCTCACATTGCCTCTTCTGGTTGCAGATTTCTTCGTCTCTGTCCACCTCAAGAGCAGGATTTCTGTAGGACTCACACTGGTGCCACAGTATCATATCAGTCCAGGACCTGGCAATATGCATGCAATGGCAAAACCTACTGTCAATTCCATACCAAGCTCTTGGCACCAGAGACATAGTGAAGATCAGGTCAGACGAGTCAGCCTCATGGAGCTTGTTCACAGGTAAGTGAATGGTAGAAAAGGGGAGAAGGAAGAACAAAGAAGCAAGACCTTGCAGAAGTGATAGGACACAGCTATTTTTCTGATAATTTAGAATCATCTAGAAGCTCTGGCAAACACACAAAGACTTCCTCCAACTGTGGGAGGGTGAATTCCTTTCCTGTAAACCCCTCTCCAGATTCATTTGCAAAGCTGAAAAACGTCCAGACCAGTCCCAAAAAGAAAAGTAGTCTGCAATCGGGAGGCCTGGCTTCTCCAGGAGTTTCGCCCAGCCCCAGCGTTGAAAAGCCATCTTGCCCTACAGAATGCTCCGTGCCTTCACTTCAGTGCTGCCAGGAGAGTGAACAAGGACAAAACCAGATTAGGAGTCTTGATGCCTTGCCTCATGTGATTAAGGCCTAATCAGGTTGGCATGCCCTCCTCAATCAGCAGCTTATCTCATTATTACACGCAAATTGCAAGTTCCATCTCCCGACAGTGATGCACTAATCGGGGACGGGGAGTCCTTGTGGAAGCCACCTGACTTCCAGACTCTTCTCCAGACCTAGGGAGCACCAGATGTTAATAAATCAGGAGCAGGGGTTCCGTCACATACAGAAAACCTGAATCTTCCTAAAGTAAAAGAGCTGGTTGGAAAGGGGAAGGGAAGCTGAAGCTGGGGAAGAGGAAGATGCCTGCCTGAGGGCAGTGGGGCTGGAGAGATGGTTCTAGAAGAGAAAGAGAAAAAGAGGGACCAGGAAAGAGAAGAAGAGGGGATTGCACACGGGTTCTGAAGGACCTTCAGGACAGACATTCTGAAAGCATAGACTTTAAGAGCAGACTCCCCGCCTGAATCCAGGTTCATACACACACACACACGCACACACACACACAGGCATGAATGCACACACATGCATACAAACATGGAGCCTTCAATCGTACACACAAACTCATACAAGTACTCATCGACAGATATACATAAATACATTCACTCACTTAAAACAGAGTTTTGAAATAATTATCTAGAAAATGAAAACAAAAATACTTAACTGTAATTCACCTGAATTTTTTTTTCTTTTAGAAAATAATGAGAGGCCGGTGCGGTGGTGTGGCTGGTAGGGCTGCAGCCTGCAGAGTGCCAGCATCCCGTATAGGCACTGGTTTGAGACCTGGCTGCTCCACTTCTGATCTAGTTCCCTGCTATGGCCTGGGAAAGCAGTAGAAGATGGCCAAGTCCTTGGGCCCCTGCACCCACATGGGAGACCCGGAAGAAGCTCCTGGCTCCTGGCTTTGGATTGGCCCAGCTCCCCCCCACCTGTAGCCAACTGGGGAGTGAAACGGCAGATGGAAGACCTTTCTCTCTCTGCCTCTCCTCTCTGTATTAATTCTGACTTTCAAATAAGTAAATAAATCATTTTAAAAAAATAATGAATTGTTGGGTGTAGCTGGTAAAGCTACTGACTGTGACACTGGCATCCCATATGGGCACAGGTTCGAGCCCTGGCTGCTCTACTTCCAATCCAGCTCCCTGCTAATGTGTCTGCGAAAGCAGCAGAAGATGGCCCAAGTGCTTGGGTTCTTGCACCCACGTGGGAGAACTGGAAGAAGGTCCTGGCTTCAGCCTGGTGCAGCCTTGATTGTTGTGGCCATTTGCAGAGTGAATCAGCAGATGGAAGATTTTCTCCCTCCCTCTCTCTCTCTCACACTCTGCTTTCAAATAAATAAATCGGTTTAAAAAAAAATAATGAATTGTTTCATCAGATGTCCTACCTGTGACAATGAACCTTCTCCAGTTAATAAACACCTTAAATTTTTAAGGTGCATTTTACTTTATAAAGCAAGTTCATGTGTTAACTTCTTAAAACTGCATGAAGGTTTTGGGGAGAAGGGGTTGTAATTTTCAAACACATTTTGTGCTGGATACTGACTGTTAGCACTCAGAGTCACTCCAGCACCTCTGAGCTCTTCTTGTATTGCCAGGTGCTGGAAACCAGAAGACTACATTTCCCAGATGCCCTTGCAGCAGAGTCCCCATTTTGATTCCTCCAGTAAGAGACATTCTTGTGAAATTTAGACCACGGAAGGGAAACAAGCCATATGGGCCTCCAGACATGTGCGGACAGGGGGTTCTGCCCTGGTTCCCACACATCCTTCTGTGATTCATCCACATCAGTGCCTCTTGCTGCTGAAGTCACTGATGGTGGCTTGTTTATGATTTTTATAACTTCCTGATTTTCTGAAACTATCAGCAACTGTGCCCATTCAGGCCTTTCACATATTTTGTAAACATCACATTCCCTGCACCAATTCCTTCTGTAATACTTTCAGAAGTTTTCCTGACACAAATTTGTGTATTACACACATGTAAACATATATGGTTACTTTTCATTATTAGGTTAAACAACACCTTCACATGAATACATTAATCACGGGTTTGCTCATTTGCTTGTGCTATCTGTATTGGTAGGCCAGGACTGCAGCGTGAAGGACCACACACTGAGTGCACCTCCGTTCCGGAGGCTGCAAGACCGAGACCGAGGTGTCAGCAGACAGGCTCCTTCTGAGGACGTGAGGGCTAATCTGATGCCCATCTCCTAGTGTCTGGGGGTTTGCCAACAGCCTCTGGCATTCCTTGAACCCTGCCATTTCACCTGGTTCTCTGCTTTCACCTGCCACGACACCCTCCCTGTGGATGTGTGCCTCTGTCCAGTGTTCTCCTCTCCATAACGACAGCAGACATACTGGGTTAGGGCCCACTGAACAACCCCATTTTATCTTGATTACCTCTGTAAAGGCTCTACTTCAAAAGAAAGTCACATTCTGAGGTCCTGGGGTTTGGACTTCAACAGATCATTTTGCGGAGACACAACACAAGCCTGCATGCTCTCCTACTCAAATGCCCAGAAACAACCAGCTGGATATAAAGCTTGGGGTTGCAGGGGAGATCCAGGCTGAGATGCAGAATAGAAGGTATCAGAAACACACACACACACACACACACACACACACAGAGAGAGAGAAAAAAGAAAATAGGTATTGAAATCCCTGGGGATTCCAACCAGTATGAATGTTTTAGACAGAATAAGAAAAAAAGAGATCTGCACGTAGTATCCTGGGTCGCATGTCTGACATGTAAGTTGGGGTAGCAGAACAGGACACTGAGAACAGCTGAAGAGGCAGAAAGAAAAGCCAAGACAGTGGTGTCCCAAGGCCAAGGGAGAGATGACAGGGCATGAGGACTGAGTTTAGATAACTAGAACCTGGGGCAGGCTGGACTCCAGGCTGCCCCAGAGCTTCAGGTAATGTGCTGCTTCCAGATGGCATCAGCTGCAACGCCACGCACTGGGCAGCTTGACCTCATGCACCAGCAGCAGCTCAACTCCAAGTACCCACCCAAGGGAAAGGCCCTTTGCTATCTTACACCAGAGGTACCCCCTTGGACAAAGCCTGAGGACCTGGGCATGGGGTTCTATGATTGACTTTGTCTTTAACCAAATAGGCCAGATTTGTCTCCAAAAGGCAAACAGGGTGGGTGGGGCGGGGATGCTGAGCAGAAAAAAAGAAATAGGCACGCCACTCATTATTTTACCAATTATTTGCTCAAATTTCAGCAGCTCATCAACCATGTGACAGCAAGCAGGTGCCCTCCCCTCTCTGAGCTTCACTCTGTCATCTGTCAAGTGGAGATGACTGCAGTTGTGATGGGAATAAACAAGATAAAGCACGCAATGGTCCTGCCAAGGTCGGCATACAGTGTATGTCTAATAAAAGATGGTGTCTGCTACTGTGACTAGCTGAATACTGCCAGGAGAAAATATAATTCTTCATCTCAAACTCCTGAGCTAATTTTCAAAGCATGGATGAAAAGTAAAACCCAATTCTCCAGCTGAGGGTAATTATATTCATCCCAAGTCCAAAAACTCATAAAGTCACCTAGGAAATGCATTTTGCAGTTAAGGAAACTGAAGCCCATAAAAGTTAATAAGTAGTCTGAGATGCAACAAAGAGGAAAGAAAGGGCTGGAATCAAGAACTCTGAACTCTAATAATATTCCTAGGTTCCCCCTAAGCCAGCTGCCACTCCATTTCTACCTCCAGCCCAGCTCCTGACTCTCCCCAGCCCAGGGCTGCAGCCTCTCCTTTGCTCTCCCAGCACCTAGGCTGTGTGGTCAAGCCCAGGGTGCCCCAGCAAGCCTGGCTGTGATGGAATTGAAACCCAATGGGGTATGTGGGAAGCAAGCGGGATACCTGCAAGCAATAAACTTATGGCTGCTTGTTCATTTGTCCCCCAGTGGGGGTAGCACAGATGCCTCTCATCTCACTCAAGAATCAATAAAAAGTCAGTGATGCATTTAGCTGAGATTAAATAAGTGAAATTAGCTTCTTTTTTTTTTTTTTTAACCTTTTACGGGACTGAAACTTGAATCACATTCCTAAAAAATCATTCTGGATCAATCTGATACCTCATTTGGTAATTACAGCACAAAGTTTTCCAATGGCGTCTTCATGTCTGGAGAAGAAAGGGAAGCACTTGGCTGGCCAGGGGAGGTGGGGGCCTGGCTGAACCACGAAGGATGACCGAGTAGTGTTGGGCAACCCAGGCAGGAAGACTCAGTGTGAGCAAGAAGGTAGCAGTGAGAAACACAGTGTGCTTGGGACTTGCAGGATCGGCTGGGGAGCCAGAGACTACTCAGCATCAGAGGCTGCCTCAGGTGGAGAGGAAGCTGAATTCCAGGTACCAAGAAGCACAGCCCCTGTACCTGTCCCTGCCCTGTCCATGGGCCAAAGCAGACAGTGAGATTTCAGAAAAGAAATGAAGCCCAGGGAATTTCAGGCTAAGAAACAGAACTTGGGGACAGACTTGTCTTTTTGGATCCTAATTTAGACGCACTGGAAGAGGACAGTATTGTGGTCAAATCCCACTTCAGAGGGCCGTGATGTGAGAATTTGTGCCAACTCTTTAAGCCCTAATGGCCCTGTGTTTTCTCAGGAGCTGGAGACAACAATGCTCCCCTTAGGGGATACAAACTCAGGGCCTACAGGGGCCAGGCAAGTATAATCAATGACTTCACACAAGGGCATGCAATAACAAGGAGAAATAAAGATTGCATTCAACTTTTGTTGCTAAAAGTAGTCAAACTCCAAATGTGCAGGCTAACCAGAATGCACTTGGCTAGCATATAGGCAGCATGTGAATATCTGACTATCTCCTAAGATTGCTGCAAGAATCGAGATAATGTGTACAGAGTGCTCTGCATGATAGAGAAGCCAGGCAGAAAGACTGCACTTTTATGCTTCATTTAAAGAAGTTCAAAAATAGGCAAAATTCATGCATGTTGGGAGAAATGAGAACTGTGCTTACCTACAATGAGGAGAGGGGATTGGTAATGAAGGCATCTGGAAATCTAACTACTATTATTAAACACAAGGTCAATAAACAAATCAAGTGAGCACCAAACAATCACCAAAGACCCACTGTGTGCAGGGTGCATATATTAGGATTATAGTTTTCAAAATACAACAAATACACACAGAAATATAACATATGTCTCACTCCGGCATGCTCTTGCTACGGTGTGAGTTCCATTCCTCCTACCAAGAGGAATGCAAGGAGACTATATCCAGTCTCCTTGTATCTGGGTGGGCTGGAAACTGCTCTCACCAGTGAAGTGCAGTGGGTGTGACACTAGGTGACTTCTGAGATTAGGCCATCAAAAGTGTTCAGCTCTCTTGGAACACACGCTTGGGAGCCCTTCTCAAGGACACATAAGAAGTCTGCAAGTGTCATGCTGGGGAAGCCACCTAGAGAGATGCCGGAGAGAAGATACCTGAGAAGCCCTGGTGTCCCACCCCTGGCTGTGCCCATCTTCTTAGCCCAGGCACCAGACACACAAGTTACAACACCTTCAAGAAGACCCCAGTATCAGTGGTGTACCAGCTGCTCTACTTCCAACCAAGACCCCTGCTAATGCTCCTGGGAAAATCAGCAGAAGATGGCCCAAGTGCTTTTGCCCTGCCACCCACATGAGAGACCCAGAAGAAGCTCCTAGCCCCTGACTTCCACCTGGCCCAACCTTGGCCATTGTGGTCAATGGGGATGATCTGGATGGAGGATACCTCTGTGTGTGTCTCCCTCTCTGTTTGTAAGTCTGACTTTAAAGTAAATAAACAAATCTTTATTTTAAAAAAAAATGACCCCCAGACACCATCTGACTGCACCATCACAACAGATCCTGAGCCTGACCCACTTAGTAATACCGCTCCTAAATTTGTGATCCACAGAAACCATGAGAGAGAGAGAGAGAGTAAATGATTATTATTGCTTTGATCCAATAAATGTTGGGAATTTCCGTCAGCAGTAACAGATAAGTAGTGTAGATTAGGGTACCAGGAAGTGTGGGGATGCTGTAATTAGAAAAAAAAAAAATGGAACAGTGGCATTGAGAGGAGAGGTTGGGAGGGTCTAGAAGAGACTGAGGGATCTGCCAACCCTCAAGAAGTCTACCATGAGGGCTTCACGAAAAGCAAAAGAGAGATAGTCTTAGACCACAGAGCAAAGGGGGCCCTTGCCATCTAGTGTGTGGTTTTGCTCAGGCTGCCATAAAAAGTACTACAAACTAGATGGCTCAAACACCTATATTGTCACAGAAACAAATAACAAGAATAATGAATAAATTCCTTTTCTTTCCCAACCAGAGACTGGAAGGTCCATGAACAGAGTGCCATTCAACCTGGCACTGGTGAGGGCTCTTCCTAGCTTGCAGACGGCCACCTTCTCACCCGTGCACGCTCTGGGGCAGAAAGAGCTCTGGCGGCTCCTCCTTTTACAAGGGTGCCAGCCCTATTCAATCAGGGCCCTACCCTAAGCCCTCATCTAATCTTTGTAGACTGTCAACAGCTCTATCTCAAACTATGGTTACATAGGGGTTGGGGCAGTCCCCGACATAGAGCGAGGGGAATTTAACAGCACCATCTTCCGTGGTAAAACAGGAAGCAGAAAATGTACCTAACAAATCAGATGTCTCAGCACAGATCTCTTGACAGAACGGTACAGGTGGCACCTGGCTTCTGTTTACACTGCAACGTGAAAAGAGAGGCGACATCTTAAAGACAGAACCGTTGGGACGAAAGGAGCCAGCACTCGCTGAGTCTGAAAATGAAAATGTCTCATTCCTAGATGGAAACTGGTACTAAAGGCTTAAAACGGCCTCTGGGCAAAAAACAAATCCAGCGTGCTGCCAGGGAAACGTGGTCTAAAGATAAAGCTGTGGGAACCAATGGAAACCCTTTTACTAGGACCTCAGAGATATGTAAGGTGGCACTTCCAACTGGAGGAGGAGCCCCGCGTTGGCCCTCACCAGGAAACAAGAGGCACTCAGCCCTGTGGAAAACTCAAGACAGAAGGGAGTTTGCCCACGGGTGTCTGTGGCTGTGACTTTCAGGAGAAGTGAGGACTCATAGAGACCACGCGATGACCGTGCTAAGACATTGCCTACATGGACTGCAGGGCACAGAGCTGCACAAAAGGCAAATGAGTCTGAACAAACAGAACAACTACTCGGCTGCAAATGCTGTTTCTTTTGGAAAAGAAAGGTTGGCTCAGATCCCTTCTGCCTGAGCCCAGAGGGTGGAGCCAAGCGCCCTGCACAGCCATCCAGAATTGCTAAGGACCTCTGAGCACCTCCCACCCCCACCCACACACCACACCACACACACACACACACACTTTTTCCCCCTTAATAGGAGAATCTACAGTGGTTAGCCTGTGTCTGTCTCATCATTGCGTATCAGGCACAAGGAAGTTAATAGGCTTATGTTGTTCATAGGCCTCTCTACCAAGAGTAATTGGGCAGGAATTCACCCAAGGTCCAGGACTTTAAGCTGATGCTGGAACGCAATAGGATGTCATGGAGTGCATATTCACAAGGTAAACCAGCAGGAGCCAGCAGGTGGACCGAGGTAGCCAGTCTTCCATGGCCCTTGTCTCCTGGGATTCCTGCCCTCGTGTAATTCCCTCCCACACCAAATCAGGGCTGGTCCTGTGTGACCAGTACAATAGAGAGGCAGTGAGACTGGGTCATAAAAAGCCCTGCAGCCTCTGCCTTGGGCTCTCAGACCTCTTCCTCTGGGGGATGCAGCTGCCATGAGCCACCCATGCTGCACGGCAGACAGAACTAAGGCCCCCTCCAGTGGCCAGCAGCAGCTTCCCCTCAAGTGTGGATCCCCAGCCCCAGTACAACTCTCAGATGCCCACAGCCCCAGCTGACATCTACCTGCGAACTCAGAGACCCTGGGCCGGAAGCAGCATCCGTAACGTGCTGAAATTCCTGTCCCACAAAATCCATGAGAAAGAAACACTACATTTTATGGGTACGGGGGATTGGTCACATGGTAGCAGAGAAGGGGCACGAGTCTATGGGTTATATAAGGAGAGTGAGATGTAGTCACTGGGCATGAGGAAGTTGCAATAGAGTGGACACTGGAGAACACACTGTTTAGGGCTGCCTGAGATTGGCTTGGCCAGCTCCCCCGCAGCAGGGTTGGCCTTGGGAGCAGCAGGGAGGTGCCTAGGGGCAGTGAGATTTTGGGAGACAATTTCAAGAGGGTGGCTGGCTCCTGAAGACATTTTCCTTTCAGCACTGAACCCTGTTGGGTCCTGGAGCCATGTAGTTACAAAAGAGAAGGAAACTGAAACCATTGGCTGAACTCCTTTGCCCTGGCTCTGTCACCTGTGACATTGGCAGGGCAGGGTTTATCACCTCCTGAAAGAGAACACAGCCAAGGGTCCCACTAAGTAACTGGCTTAGTCAGGCCCTGGGCACTTTCTGCTCCCCTGACAGCTCTCAGCTGCTCAGAGTTGCCCTGGCTGCCAAAGGAGTCACGACTGGAAATGCCTCAAGGCTGGGCCATAAACCCACATTAAAGAGCAAGGAGGAGGGCAAAGGCAGGCAACGGCTCTGAAGGGACCCTCCACAAGTCAGAACAGACTTGGGCTGCCTTCAAACAATCTCTCGCACCTGTTAGAATCAGTGCCTCTGGATGCTGAAGCTGAACTCATCTCATGGCCAAGACTGCGTCCCTCTTTGCTAGGACATCCCGGGCCTGTCTGGGTTTCTGAGCCTCATCAAGATTTTGTGAGGCAGACTGGCTTGTCTCTAAGGATCTGCACATCTCTGACATCACACAATTCATGAGGAATTTGTGGAAACTTCAACACAGATCCTGGTATAATAATACCCAGTCGTTCCCATCTTGAGCCCCCAATCTGCAAGATCAATGCCAAACAGGAAATTGCAAGCAGTAATTTATTCTGAATTCTCCCACCATGGGACTTGCTTTATATGCATTGCTGCATGTACTCTAATAAAACATTAAGCAAAGGTTTGTGCCCATTTCCCCAGCCTTCTGACATATGCTCCCCTTTCTGCCAGACCCCCCTGGAGAGGAGACCGCCCTGGGACTGCAGCTGTGATCAAAATAACTGCAGAGAGCCAGGCAGGAATGTGGTTGCAAAAACAACCAATCCCATAAAATAAAATGACATGAGAATAAAATAAAACATTAAAAAAATAAATGGCCCAATGAGATTATTGCCAGAGGACCCTCTAATCAATACCTAACCTTGTTCTATATATTTAAAGGAGGAGGGAGACAAATTGGAGCATCTACCTGGCCAGCTCTGCTCAGTTGATTAAGCCCTAATGTATTACCCTGGGTTCTCCAGAGAAACAGAACCAATAGGAGAGATCAAAATAAGAGAGAGACATAGAGCTAGAGCTAGAGCTAGAAACAAGGCTAGAGATAGGGATAGAGATGGAGATAGGACTAGGGTTAGGGCTAGAGATAGAGATAGAAACAAGGCGAGGGATAGGGAGAGGGAGTGGGAGAGGGAGAGGGAGAAAGAGATAGAGATAGAGGTAGAGGTAGAGATAGAGATAGGGCTAGGGCTAGAGATAGAGATAGAAACAAGGTGAGGGAAAAGGAGAGGGAGAGATAGGACTAGAGATAGAGAGATAGAGAGATAGAGATAGAGATAGAGATAGAGATAGAGATAGAGATAGAGATAGAGATAGAGACAGAGACATGATTCACTATAACAAATTGGCTCACACAATCATGGAGACTTAGAAGTGCTAGATCTGTAGTCAGCCAACTGGCATCCAGGAGAGAGGTTGGTGTTTGTTCCAACTCAATTTAGAGTCCAAAGACAAATGACTGATATCCTGGCTCAAAGACACACAGAAAGAATTCTTTCTCACTCACCTTTGTATTCTCTCCAGGCTTTCAATGCATAGGAAGAGGGCCATCTGCTTTACTGGGTCTACCAATTCAAATACAGTATCATCCAGAAGCATCCTTAAAGACATCCTCAGAAACAAGCCTTAGCCTGGAGGCCCAGTCAAGTTGGAACATAAAGTAACCATCACACTCACCCAGGCAATGGGGGAACGAGGGTCACCCTGGCCAAGCAGGGTGAAGTGAGGGCTAGAAATTGACCACTGTTAGAGCTGACAGCTGATCTTCTGGGCTTAGCCCTGGGGGCCTCAATGAGCTCTAAGCTAAGACTGTGTTTGCAGTAGCCACGATCCTTTCATACTGGAGAATAGTGGACCTCCCAACTCTCCCTATTACATCCATCTCTGCAGTAGCAGGTAGGGCCAGAAATAGCTAGAAACTCAGAAACGCAGCAATGAAAACTTGGAAATCTGAGCATTCAATTGTGGTCCCCCTAAAAAGGAAAGCTGAGAGTTCTGGGAAAATGCTATGTCCACTTTGACCAAGGAAATGAACAGAGTGGAGCTGTCCAGGTCACGGACCACCATGGGAAGCAGAAATAGTTCTGCAGAATCCGCAGAATCAGGACAAGGCAGATGACAGGGGAACTGGATGGTGCTTAAATGGCTTCTGTCTAAGGAGGTCAATGTTACCCCGAGGAGCTGGGGTTGGCAATTAGCACACAGCCCCTTCTGAGTGGAGCCTCATATTGTGTGTGGCTGACCTAAGTACAATTATGGCTTGGTTCACTGTTGAGTAGACAGAATACAATAGGCTCACTTCTTAGCTCATCTTTTCACTGTATTTATAAATTCCTAAATAGAGGCTGCTTTCTGGTGCTAGAAGCAGGACTAAATTGCAAGGGCCTAGGCAGCGTGCACAGCAGCCACCACACTACTCAGCGGGGATAGACTCGGAGCAGGTCCCCTGCAGCCCCAGTCCCACAAGGAAAGAGAGAGAACCTCACCCTGATGAAGCAGAGAGCCACTCATACTGTAAATCCCACCCTCGCCTGGTGAGAGGCCAACCCAGGGGAGGTCTCACACGTCTTCACTGCTAGCTCAGCGTTCCTTCTGCTGTGCCTGGGCTCAGAAACGAACACCAACTCACTGACAAGTACAAGTGGGACATTTTCCTGTCGCCTTCACACTCCTCCCAAGTCCTCCCTCTGTAGCACATCACACATGCACGCCTACGCGCGCACGCACACACACACACACACACACACACACGGGCCAGCTCACCGTTGGGCACCAGTACTCAGTGAGGCTATGCAGGGGGGCTGGGGAAGAAGGAGACGGGGCAAGATATGAGGATACAGCTATTTGCTCGGCCTGGGTTCTGGGGCACTCAGAGGCAGGAGCTGCCTGTACTCAGAGCAGGCCTTGCCTGGCTGCCACGTGTTAGAGTAGACACTCCACCCTCTCCCAGTGTTGCAGACAATCCATTGCCTCCTCAGTAACAGCTGCTGTGGCTCATAACTGACTTTTCTTATCATCCCTGGCCACCGCCTCCCCCACACCTGGACTCCAGCCCTGGAGACTCTGCCTGCACAAGGACTCTGGCATCAAAGCCTCACCCCTTCCCTGTGAGCCACGTGCTAGCTTATCCTGAAGGCCCCAGGCACCTGCCAGCCCCTGGCAGCCCCAGCCCTGAAGACACCACCCCAAATCATAGCTACCCAGCCAGTGTGTGGGTGGCATCAAGCCACTCCTCCCTCCACTGGCAGCCTGCACCAGGGACCTAGGAGGCTGCAGTCTGAATAGACATGAATCCAAAGATGGCACACAAAGGGCCCACAGCACATGAAGAGTGAATCATTAGCAATGCAAATCAAACCACAATAAGATACCATGTCACACCCTTTAGGACAACTACTATCCAAAACAAAACAAAATGAAGACTAACAAGTGTTGCAGAGGGTGTGGAGAAATTTGAACCCTTGTGGTTTGCTGGTGGGAATGTAAAATGGTGTGGTGGCTGTGGAAGCAATTTGGTGGTTCCTCAAAAAGTTCAATGTAGAATTGTCATATGATCCTGCGATTCTACTCCCAAGAACATATACACCCACAGGTACTCAAAGCAAGATAGTAGTACATGTGCTACACAGTAGCGCAATGGAACAGTAGCTTGCCCTAAAACCAAGTGACATTCTGGTACGTGCTAATGTGGATGATTTGTGGAAACATTATGCTTAGTGAAATAAGCCAAGCACAAAAAAACAGATATTGTATAAGTCTACATATATAAGGCAGGCAGATGCACAGAGATAGACTGGAGAACAGTGGCTGCCGGAGACTGGGAGAGAAAGGGCATGGGAGCTGCCGTTACATGGGTCCTGTGTGGGACGATGTAAAAGTTCTGGAAAGACAGCAGTGTTAGTTGTCACTACTGTGACTATACCTAACACCCCTGACTGTCCACTTAGAAGCCATTAGAATGGTAAATTTCATTATCTATATCGCCCCACAATGAAAGTGATCAGCACACCTCACTATTGTAAGGGAATACAGAAGTGCCCCTGCACTCAAAGTCTTGAGGAAGCAGACTCTGGAGGCTGACACTGCTCCCAGGGCCCACACGTGACCACTTACAGGACAGGGTGAAGGCCACAGGAAACCCTGGCCTACCCATGGCTCTGTTCCAGGCAGCGAGCAGGTCCACAGGCAGGAGATGCTGGGCAGACTGCAGGTTAGGATGGGGGTGGGAGAGGTAATGGAGCTTAGAGCACACAGCATCTTTAAATTAAGGCCTAAAATAAACACTCTTGGAGCTTCTCAGGGACAGGCACTGGCCCCCAAATTAACTTGAAAGTATCTGGTGCCTACTGTTAAATCCAGTGGAACAAATAAGCTACACCAGCTTGCCAGGGGGAGCTAAGGGTACGCTGTAGGAGGGGCTCAAGTTTTGGCGTCAGATGGATCTGAGTTCAAATCCTGCTGCTCACCAAGGCCTTGGACAAGTCACTTAACTTTTAAAGGACACAGATTCCCCACTGTAAAAACAGGGACAGTGTTGTGGTCTGGATATGTCTGAGTGTGTCTCCCAAAGGTGCATGTGCTGCAAGCTTGGTCCCCAGTGTGGTGGCATGAAGGTGGATGGGACCTTAATGAGGGTGCCTAGTGGAAGGGAGCAGATTCACTGTAGGCGCCACCCTCATGGATGGAATCATGCTGGCTTCGCGGAAAAACTTAGTTCTCTGTAAGCACACGCTACAAAGAGTGAGCCGGGTCTCTTGCTTCCAGGCTTGCCATGTGAACGCTCCCTCTCCTGTGTGCTCCTACGGTGACGCCATCTGCCATGATGTGATGTGACCAGAGCTGCCCCCCACACAGGGCTGAGCAGGTGACGCCCTTGCACCCCCATATCTGACTGAGACAGGGAGGTTTACTTCTTTCTTTCTCTCTTGTAGCAGCACAGAATGGACTAAGATGGATAGCAGTGTCTACCTCCCAGAATTACTGTGAGGTCAGTAGATGAGCACTTATTACATGCCAGGTATGGGCCTCTGAACAACCCTGCAAGGTAGATACCACTGTCAGCCTTCGGGTGCTGATGGAGGAACTAAGGCACAGAGAAGCAAAATAACTTCATCATTCACACATTGCACTTTCTAAAACGTCATCTGCAGTTCCTGGCCCTGAAGCAGCAGTGAGCCAGTCAGACACAATCTACCCTCAAGCAGCACCCAACCCAGCAGCAGACAGATGACGAGCAGGGTGATCTCACTGTGTTTTCCGAGTGTTGGGATCAGAACCTGCTGAGGGCTTTGGGCCCAGCAGAGACGGGGCTTCATCTGGGTCATCAGGAAGAGTGTCCCAGTTGAGATCTGAGGCCAAAAGGAATTGGTCATGAGCCAGTGAAGAGAGGGAGGAGAGCAGGGGCGGGGACCAGCAGGTCACTGGGCTGGTATGCAGGTAAGGAAGGGAGGAGGCCCGGATACAACCTGCGCCCAGCACACAAAAGACACTGATGAAGGTCATGTCTACCCTCCATTAAATTACAGACTGCTCGCTTTGGCAGCACACACCCTCAAACTGGAACAACACAGAGATTAGCATGGCTGCTGCACAAGGATGATATGCAAATTCATGAAGAATTCCCTATTTTTTTAAATTACTGAGAGAGCAAAGAGCACTAGATTGTGATTCAAAGACAAAGCACAAAGAGGCTGGCGCTCCTTGGACAAGTACCACACCGATCCTACATCTCCCATGTGTGAAGAAGCATGGTGGAAGGTTTGACCTCTAAAGACTGGTCCCACACCATTCATTCATTCAACCACCATCTGCCAAGTACCTTTTATGTGCCCAGTACTTTCCTGAAATGTGGGAATCACCACTGCACAAAATGGATAAAGAGGGGTGGGCATTGTGGCACAGCAGGTTAAACCACTGCTTGAAACGCCAGCATCCCATTGGAGTGCCAGTTCAAGTTCTGGCTGCTCTGCTTCTGATTCAACTCCCCACTAGTGCACCTGGGGAGCAGTGGATGATGGCTCAAGTATGTGAGTCCCTGCAACCCACATAGGAGACTTGGATTGCGCTCCTGGATCCTGTTTTTAGCCTGGTGTAGCCCCAGGTGTAGTGGTCATTTGGGGAGTGAACCAGCAGATGGAAGCTCTCTTTTCTCTCTCTCCCTTCATCTCTGTTCACAGTGTGAACAGGAGTAACAACAGAAACAAGTCAGGGAGGCGGTGGTGGGGAGGGGGCAGCCAAGCAGACCCTTGGGGAGACTCCAGTTCTATCAGCTTTCTTCAAGGCACCCAAGTTCCCAGCCACTGGAAAATCCTTTGACCTGCTTAGGCCCTGGGCAGGAGTTTGAAGGCTGTGATGCCAGCCCGGCCTCCTCCAGCTCCGGGCTGTGGCACCAGCTCAGGAACGGCTGTCGGGACTCAGGTTCGCAGTGTGACCCTCACACAGTCAGGCCACAGACCCCAGGACCCCCTGCCCCGTCCCTTGTCTCTGCAGGGCTCATTCTCTCCTGTAATCCAGCCTTTCTCCTCAGTGCTGGGCACAAAAGAGATAGCAAGGAAGGCACTGGCTGTGTGTGCTCTGTGTGACTGAGATTTTTTCCTGACAATGCCATTACTGCTAATTGGCTTCTATTGCTCCCTTCCATCACTGGCAAGCCCATCTCAGCCCCCAGTTGCTCTCTGTGTCTCTGAGAAGTGAAAAATCACTGGGATAAACTGAACAATAATTATCTTGGAATTGCATGGCCAGCCAGGCCCCTCACCCTGGCCCATTACCTCACTCTTCTTTCCAACCTGAAAAAATACATATGACTCAAAGCCAGACATTCATTCTCCACTTTACAGGCCACACACCAAATAATTTGTCAACATCTGTTAAAACCACTTTCCTCCCTCATACAGTGCTCAGCAAGTTGCTTTGTCTTTTCCTCAACCATTGATTTTTGCATCTCGTTAGGGCTGTTCTATGTTCTTAGGGAAGAAATAACAAATTGGCAAAGTCCAGGAGCTGCAGCTCAGCCTGCTGGGCTCACCTGGACAACCAGCCTGGGCCCGGCTTCCTCTTGCTGTGTCCCAGGTGCCTGGGGCTATCCCTGAGGGTGGAGTCTGGGATCTCACAACTGAATCTCCAAGAAGGAGTGGGGCTGCCCTGGGCTTGATCTTGGGGTTCTAGGGAGACAGAGTGGTCAAAGGATGTGGTTTTGGAGACACACAGACTTGCCTTCAATATTTCTTGGCGGTGTGGCTTTGGGCAGCAGTCCTGCTGTCCTGGGTCCCTGGGGGACCCCAAAGTTGTCCTGAACATGAGCATCCAGCTGCAGATCCTGCAGGCCCTGCACCTCTGGGGTGGGAAGGGGCTCGGGAGGGGCGATGGAGAAAGCTGAGAAAGTGCAGGGCTGGAGCTGGGGCCGGAGCCTGACCAGAGGACAGATTCTTGAACAGGAAAACCAGGAATGCAGAGCTCAGCATTCAGACTGGGGCCACTGAACATCCAGGTTCAGTCTAGGCTGGCATCAATGTCCAGGAAGTTCTACGTGGGCCCGTGGGTTCAGGGGAGGATTCTAACTGGGACACTGTACAGTAGGCCAGACAAGAAACAGCACGGAGGCTAACAGGTAGACTAGGAGCCAAGCTCCTGGTTCCAATCCTGACTCTGTTACTCACTGTATCCTTTTTTTTTTTTTTTTTTTGACAGGCAGAGTGGACAGTGAGAGAGACAGAGAGAAAGGTCTTTCTTTGCCGTTGGTTCACCCTCCAATGGCCGCCACTGATCCGAAGGCAGGAGCCAGGTGCTTCTCCTGCCTGGTACTTGGGCCATCCTCCACTGCACTCCCTGGCCACAGCAGAGAGCTGGCCTGGAAGAGGGGCAACCGGGACAGAATCAGGTGCCCTGACCGGGACTAGAACCCGGCGTGCCAGTGCCGCAAGGCGGAGGACTAGCCTAGTGAGCTGCGGCGCCAGCCTACTCACTGTATCTTAATCTTTTGTGGCTCAGTTTCCTCATCTGTAAAAGGAGACATACCATTGTGTCTCATGGAGTCAGGGTTAACATGGAGTTAATACATGGAAAGGTCAGATGGAGCATTGTGGTATAGCAGGTAAAGCCTCCACCTGCCAGGCCGGCATCCCACTCCACTCCCAATCCATCGCTGAGGACTAGACCCAAGGAAGGCTGGGAATGTAGTCCCTGTGCATTCCAGCTCCACCCTGTTGGAAGGAGCATGCCATTTGCTGGACAGCTGGCCCTTACAGCCCCTTCTCGTCCCCACAGCCACTTCAGCATCGCCACAGCATGTGGCCAAGCTCTGTACCCATGCCCATCTCTGCCCCCAGATTCTGAGCTCAGGGGGGCAAGGGTCTTGCTCCTTTCATCTCCAGGTGCTCAGTGCCAGGGACCAGGGCTTTGGACTGATGGATGAATGGATGATGGAGCCAGGACCAGCTCTACGACTGGGTGGGTCTCACCCTACAGGCAGAATGTCTTTCCTGCAAGCAGCTGAGCCAGACTGGGGAAAGCATGGATGCCAGGACAGAGCATGATGGGAGATCTTCCCAGAATAAAAGATCAAACACAGAGTAGATGCTTTGGGCCCTATTGGAGGCTTCTGCCTTCCTCCCCATGGTGTTTCTTGGACAGAAAGGGTTCTGAGAACTCCGAAACACATCTTCTTTATAGCTAATGCTAACCCATGGTCAAGACATGTATGCTGAGCAGCACCCAAAAATCCTCACAGTAGCCCCATTTTACAGAGGAGTACACTGAGGCTGAGAAAAGTTAAATGACATATGATACTGTTCTACTGTAGGCTCATCGTCCTTCTCTGAAGCCCTCACCTGTCCTAGAACGAGGGTGTCGCCGTCTGCCTGCCTGCATTTCTGTCTGGGAGGATTAGGTTTTGTGGAACCACGGCTGTTGGACATTGGGTGGCTTTCTTCCCTTGTTTGAACCTCAGGGCTCAGGTAATCAGACAGCGGCCTGAGAACGAGCTTCCAAGATTTCTCTTCCCTTTGAATTCTGAACATCTTTCAAGCTAGGAAAGACCAAACTCTCTACTGCTACTTGCATCTGACAACATCCTTTGGTCAAATTAAAAGAACAGTAAGGATGAAAGCCAAATCACAAATGGCAAGCCTCGGAGCTCTGGCCGACGTGACGCGTGCGTGGGACAAAGAGTGCTAATGTTATGACAGGAGGCTGATCCCTCCACGCTCAGCGCCAGGGCCGAGTACCCAGAGGCCAGCCTGGCGGAAGCGCGGCTCCATTCAGCCACGCTTCACATCTCGTGCACTGAGTATTTCCATAATCCTAACTGGATAACAACCATGGCCCCTCCTGGGAAATCACTGCTTCGGAAATATTTCCGCACTGATGACAAGAGAAACAGCTGTAATTTGTCATTATAGAAATATCCAATTATCAGGCCACTGAGTGATGCCTGCAGCCTCCTGCCCTGCCTGCCTGCAGTTTGGGCTCTGAACTACACAGTGAGTCGGCTCGGGGCCTCCAGACAATGGCCACAAAAGAGCCTGGCTTCCCTCTCCCTCTGAGAGGGTCCAGCAGCCCCCGCTGCTGGCAGATGTGCATGCCTCCAAGGACTCCTTCTGATCCCACCTTGTGATGCGAGTGTAGGAAGAGCAGAGTATGAGCCCCGTGGCACCTGCCAGCTCTCTGCCGGCTCTGAGATGGCTACTGCTGGTACCTGGCCTAAGCAGCTCTTCCTGGGGTCAGCATTGTGGTGCCACAGTTAAGCCATCACCTAGGATGTCCACACCCCATATCACATCCTAAAACAGAACACCTGAGTTCACATTCCTCCTTTGCTTGTAATCAGCTTCCTACTAATGCACACCCTGTGAGGGGGCTGATGATGGCTCAAGCACTTGGGTCCCTGACACCCACACAGGCAACCTAAATTGAGTTCCCAGCTCCTGGGTTTGGTCTGCCATAGCCTGACTGTTATGGCCATTTGGGGAGTGAACCAGTAGATGCAAGATCTCTCAATCTCTCTCTCTCTCTCTCTCTCTCTCTCTCTCTGCCTTTCAAACAGATAAATAATTAAACTTTTAAAAAAATAGAAGTTGTTCCTCCTTCTCAGTTTTTTCCCAGAGGAGGATAAAGTGGCCTGGGCTAAGTTAAAGCACTCAGAATTCGAAACCAGGCAAGTCCAAGTTCAGTTCATTTTTCTAGGACATCATGACTACAAGGCCTGTGGGGTGTACTTAGGGCATCCTCGGTGGATGGAATGTACCAGGGAAAAAGCAAGTGAATGAGAATCAGCTGGACCTGGTACAACAGTCACAGTGCTTGCTATTGTTGAGTGCTAAGTGCTATGTATGGATTCATTCATTTTACCCTCACAACAAACCTGCAAAGTGGGTGCTAGTATCATGTCCATTTTACAGAAGAGGAAACTGAGGCCAACATGATTAAGGAGCTTAGCCAAAAACATCTGGCTGTGAGTGGTGGACATGAGACTCAGACCAAGCAGACTAGTTCAGGGGTTGCATTCCAAACATTTTACACACCTGTGACAACTATTATTGTTGTCGCATTGTGTTATGTCCTTTAGACATTTTGCACCATTTATTCCCATAGCACATTATCCCTGGTATAGGGATGAAGACACTGAGGCACAGAAAAGTTAAGTGACTTGTTACTGGTAACAGAGCCAGGACCCACACTCGGATGTCCTGGAGGTCGATGTACTGAGCCACTGTCCATGAACACAGTTCCTTGACTGCTTTATCTGTATGTTGGAATGTAATTAATCCTCTAACAACCCTGAGAAAGGCACTGTTATACCCCCATTTTATAGTTTGGGAATACAAACCTAATCAAACAATTATCAATAATTGAGGACCTAGAATTCAGATTCAGGCATTATCTAGAACTCTTGATTTTTAAAAAAATGTTAGTTTATTTGTTTGAAAGGCGAAGAGACAGAGACAGAAAGTGAGATCTTCCATCCACTATTTCATTTCCCAAATGTCCAAACACTGAGGGCTGGGTGAAAACAAAGGAAGGAGCACAGAACACAATCCAGACCTACCACATGGGTGGAAGCGCTCCAAACCCTGGCCCACCACCGCTGCCTCCCAGGAAGCTGAAAAATAGAGTAGAGCTGGAACTCAAACCCAGGCACTCTGATATGAGATGTGGGTATCCCAAGTCACGTCATTTTTTAAAGATTTGTTTGTTTATTTTAGAGGTAGAGTTACAGAAAGAGAGAAGTCTTCCATTTGCTTGTTCACTACCCAAATGGCTGCGATGGAGTTGGGTTGATCCAAAGCCAGGTCTCCCTTGCGGGTGCAGGGGCCCAAGCACTTGGGCCATCCTCTACTGCTTTCCCAGGCCATAGCAGAGAGCTGGACTGGAAGAAGAGCAGCCGGGACTAGAACTGGCGCCCATATGGGATGTTAGCGCCAAAGGTGGAGGTTTAACCTACTACGCCATAGCACTGGCCCCCAAAGTCACGTCTTAACTGCTGTGCCAGATACCTAACTCTGAAGCCCTATATTTAAACCCTATGCTATAGCAGCCTCCTTCCCTAGCCCATTCCCTGCTAATTCCCAGAGCAGGTATATTTTAATTTATTTGACCTGAAGCATAAATGATTCACTTAGCACCTACCTTAAATGCCTTCTCCTCCATGATGGCCCCCCTCAAGCCCCTGGCAGAAGTCATCTCTTCTTCTTCCGTTAATCTCTGAGCTGGGGCTTGTGCCCACAACAGCACCTGATCACGGCTATGGACAGTTCTGCTATGGTGGAGTGAAAGTCCCTGCGTCGAGGAGTTGAATGTACACTGCCTGCCCCAGGGCTCACCAAGGGGACACCAAGAGCAGCCCCAGTGGGAACAGGCACAGAAGCCACAGGGCAGCAATGGCCTACAGCCCAGGGTCACAGGCCTCATGAGAAACAAGAAACATAGGGCAGGGAAAATAGGCAGGAGACCACAACATTTGGAAAAAGGGAAACACTGGACAAGTAGGCCCCAACATGACAGAACTGCGGAAGCCAAATCCTAAACTGACAGGAAATGAACACAGTAGTAAAAGACAGGGGGGTCAGCAGCACTCCTGCCTCTGGATTGGGAATAAAGGAGACAAAACAAGTTAGGTTGGTTAAAAGTTATTTAAGGAGTTAGAGGGCCAGTGCTGTGGTGGAGCAGGTAAAGCAGCCACCTGCAGTGCCAGCATCCCATGTGAGTGCCAGTTCAAGTCCCAGCTGCTCTATTTCCTATCCAGCTCTCTACTATGGCCTGGGAAAGTAGCTGAAGGTAGCCCAAGTTCTTGGGCCCCTGTACCTACATGGGAGACCAAGAAGAAGCTCCTGGTTCCTGGCTTCAGATTGACACAGCTCTGGCTACTGTGGCCATTTGAGGAGTGAACCAGTGGATGGAAGACCTCTGAATCTCTGTCTTCCTCTGCCACTCTGTAACTCTGCCTTTCAAATAATAAATAAATCTTTAAAAAAAAGAGAGAGGCCGGCGCCACCGCTCACTAGGCTAATCCTCCATTTGCGGTGCCGGCACCCCGGGTTCTAGTCCCAGTTGGGGGCGCCGGATTCTGTCCCAGTTGCTCCTCTTCCAGTCCAGCTCTCTGCTGTGGCCCAGGAGGGCAGTGGAGGATGGCCCAAGTGCTTGGGCCCTGCATCCGCATGGGAGACCAGGAAGAAGCACCTGGCTCCTGGCTTCGGATCGGCACAGCATGCTGGCCATAGCGGCCATTTGGGGGGGAACCAATGGAAGGAAGACCTTTCTCTCTGTCTCTCTCTCACTGTCTAACTCTGCCTGTCAAAAAAAAGGGGGGTATTCTTGGGTCACTTGACAAAACTAGAATGAGAACAAATCGCTAAATAAATGTGGGGTGCACGTTGTGTCCCAGATTAAAAAGAGAGAGAGAGAAGAAGAAGTTAGAGGTCTAGATCCTGTCCCTGACTCAGTGCCCACAGGTGACGGCCCAGCCCCCCGCCAAGGCCGACAGGAGGTTTACTCTCTGGAGGGGACAAGGTGGGGGTGTTTGGACCGAAGACCCAGAGAGCCAGCTGAGTCAAGTGAACCCACACACACGGATACTGGAGCTCTGGTCTTGCTCCCTGCCCTGGCTCCGGGGTCACCAGCTGCCAGCTCTGTGCCTTCCAGACAGCAGAGTGGACAGATTCATGAGAGAAATCTGGCTGTTTCAAGAGGAAAGATTTTAACCCCTGACACTGGGGTTTTCCTCTGACAGATGACATCCCTGAGTCACCTTACAGAAAGGTCCCCAGTTGGCAAGCACTCCCTATGGGCGTTGTAGTCTCCCACTCCTTAACAAGAGCTGATATCTGAGGATTGCCAGGGACCGTGATCAGGTAAGAAATAACTTACGCAAACCATTCTTACTACTCTACTTCAATGTAAAGCAGGGAAACCATGCTTCCGGGCCGGGCTGCTGGTTCCCACTTGCCCACATCCTAAGGTACATGTGGCCTTTTCCTTATCTCAACTTCTTTTGCAGAGCAGAAGGACCTGGTCAAGCTGTAAGTCTTGGTGCCTGACTCTAGAGACCTGCAGGTCTTTTGTGATTTTGTCATACCTGCACAACCTTCCTTGCAGTCCCTTTATGAGCCCCAAAACAGCCTTATCCAACAGAGCATTGGTCTTTGAGACCCAGAAGTCTGCTACCCACTCATCTGTCAACAGCCTACATGTTCACTTCCCTTCACCTCCCACATCTTGTCCATGTTATTTTGATTTGACACTGGAAACAGGGACCGAGTTTTTGGTTACAGGACTACAACATGAAAGATAGAGACCGAAAGAAACAAGGACGGGGGAGGAGGAAGGAAGTAATCAGAAGGCATCAGACTAGACACAGAAGACAACATTTTAAAATAACATCAATATCCTCAGAGAACTAAAAGAACACACGATACCCATGAAACAAGAGTAGGATGCTAGAAAGGGGGAGTAGGACATTCAGACAACAAAGAGTCATCCCAGCAAATTGAAAAACATGAAAGCAGGAGCCAGTATTGTGGCACAAAGGGTTAAGCTGCTGCCTATGATGCCAGCATCCCATATGAACATTGGTTCAAGTCCCAGCTGCTCCACTTCCAGTCCAGTGCCCTGCTAATGTAGCAGAAAACATTTTCTCAGGTAGTGACCCCTGGGAAAGCAGAGGAAGGTGAACCAAGTGCTTGGGATCATGCCACCTCAGGGGAGACCTGGATGGAGCTCCAGGCTCCTGGCTGCAGCCTGGCCCACAGGGTTTTGCAGCCATTTAGAGAGTGAACCAGCAGATGAAGATCTCTCCCCTCCACAACCCTGCCTTTCAAATAAACACTTAGTAAATAAATAAATAAAACATGAGAGTACAAATGAGAAATTCAGCAGAAAGTTTCAAGGGTCAAAGAAATCACCAAGAATGATGGAAAAGAAAGAACAAAAGATGAGATAATCAGAGAATCTGTTCAGTAGGTTCAACATCTCAGTGCTATGAATTCCAGAAACCAAAATACTTTTTTTTAAATTTATTTGACAGGTAGAGTTGTAAACAGTGAGAGAGAGAGAGAGAGAGAGACAGAGAGAAAGGTCTTCCTTCCATTGGTTCACTCCCCAAATGGCCGCTACAGTTGGCGCTGCCCCAATCTGAAGCCAGAAGCCAGGTGCTTCTTCCTGGTCTCCCATGCGGGTGCAGGGCCCAAGCACTTGGGCCATCCTGCACTGCCTTCGTGGGCCACAGCAGAGAGCTGGACTGGAAGAGGAGCAACCGGGACAAAATCCGGTGCCCACATGGGATGCTGGCACCATGGGCAGAGGATTAACCAAGGAGCCACGGCACCGGCCCCCCCAAAATACTTTTTTAAAAGGATTTATTTATTTCAAAGGCAGAGTTATGGAGAGAGAGAGGGAGAGAGACAGTGAGAAAGATCGTAAATCCACTGGTTCACTCCCCAAATGGTCACATCAGCCGGAGCTGGGCTGGTCCGAAACCAGGAACCAGGAGCTTCTTCCGGGTCTCCCACATGGGTAAAAGGGCCCAAGCACTTGGGTCATCTTCCATTGCTTTCCCAGGTGCATTAGCAGGGAGCTGTATCAGAAGTAGAGCAGCTGAGACTCAAACCAGTGCCCATATAGGACGCTGGCACCTCAGGCAGTAGCTTAACCCATGCCACAGTGCTGGCCCCAACAAAAATACTTTTACAACAATTTGAGATTTCCCATATCCATAGGCAATGAGTTTCCCAGTTGAACAGGCCACTGAGTACCCATCAAAATGCATGAAAATACCCATACTAAGGCACATAAACGTGGACTTAACTACAAGGGAGAGAAAGAGGGGCTGACAGGTTTCCAGAGTGGGTAGAAATAGGTGAGACACACAGAATTAAAAATTGGAATGGGAGTTGGGCATTGTGGCACAGCTGATTAAGCCTCTGCCTGCAACACCAGCAGTCCATATGGGAGATAGCCCAAGTATTTGGCCCTCTGCCACACACCTGGGAACCCTGGTAGAGTTCCAGGTCCTGGCTTTGGCCTGGCCCAGTCCTAGCTGTTGCCAACAAATGGAAGATCTCTCTCTCTCTCTCTCTCTCTCTCTCTCTCTTCCTCTCTCCTTCCCTACCTCCATTTATATCACTCTGCCTTTCAAATAAATAAAATAAATCTTTTTTAAAAAATAATTAGAATGGTTTCAGGCTTCTCAAAAACGATGCTAAAAGCAATAGAATAATGGAATAATACTTTCAAAATTCTGAGAGCTAATTACCTGTACCCTAAGAATCATAGCCAAATTGTCAATCAAGAGCGAACATCCAAAATTACATCTTCACATGGGTGAGGTCTCAAAAAAATCTGTCTCACACTCCCTTTCTCAGGAAATGACTGAGGATGCGTTCCACTCAAATTAGGGCAGTAACCACTAAAGAGGAAGGATAGGTTACACGAAACAGGAGACCCAGCCCAAGCGAGGGGTAAAGAAGGCTCCTAAGTGGCTGCTGAGAGGATGCCTCAGGATAATAGCAGGGCACCGACCAGGGAAGGCAACCATCCACTAGCAACCTAGAAAGCCATGGAAGATACCTCCCCAAGAAGACGGATCAATAGCCTCTCTGATGTGAGCCCAAGGAAATGTAGACCACCTTGGTAGGGTGTGAGGATAGAGTGGTGATAAACACTCGAACCACCCAATGTGCACATACAAGAAGCAATTAACTCCTGGGAAACCAAGAGGCTATTCAGAGAAGGAAAGGTTATCACAGCTTACAATAAGGGCTCAGGCCTGAAAAGCTAATACGGTCCTAACATCGTAAGCACTGGCTACCGATCTAACAAAAACGGGGAGGTGGGAAGAACACATATGTTTGGTAGGAAAAGAGGAAGGCAGGGAGCTAAAACTTCGTTTTCCATGGTGAGGAATGCCTTAAAAACAACAGCCACGAAGCAGAAATGCAAACACATTGCTTGGGGACGAGATGCTGGAGATCTGAACATGGTGAGAAAGTTTGCCTCTTTGGGAATGGAAGTGGGACTCAGCTCTGGGCTGTTCTTGCCCTTGATAAGCCTGTAGAACTGGTGGAGTCTTTAAACTCTGTGCATATATAATTCTGGCAAAGATTTGAACTATAAGTAAAAAATGTGTTCACTTTCCACATGTAAGATGCTATTTAATACACCTGTGTTCCACATGGGAGCGCCTGGGTCTGAATCTCAGTGCTGATTCCAGTTCTAGCTTCCTGTTAATGCACACCCTGGGAAGCACAGGTGATGGCTCAAATACCTGGGTTCCTGTCATCCATGTGGGAGACCCAGATTGAATACTGGGCTCCTGGCTTCAACCTGGCCCAGCCCCAACTGTGGCAGGCAATCAGGAAGTGAATCAACATATGTAAGGTCTCTATTGGTCTCTGTCTCTATCTCTCTGCCTTTCAAATAAAACTTTTTTAGAACAAATTTGCAGCAGGGATGCCATTCACTTAAAAAAAAAAAAAGATTTTCACTGGCTCTGGATTGGGAAGTGAAGGGAACAGGAAAGTGTACTCTGACAGAACCTGGGCCCTTTCAGGCTTTGCTACATGATTTCAGCAAATAATAAGGAGCAATAATCACACAGCTACACCTTTGCACTGTCTTGGAGTTTTTCATTCATTCATTCAACAGATATTGATCAACGGTCTGCTACATGAAAGTAATTTTACACCCATTATCTCTGATGATCTGGCTTTTAGACAGGAGATAGAAGCAATGTGGGTGGATGGCTCCTTCTCTTGTCAAGTTTACACAGGAGCCACTGCCTCCCCCCAGGCGGGGAGAGGGTGAGTCCCGGGCCTGTGATGCCCAGGGTCAGAATAACAGAGGCAGTCCCCCCCCACCCCCCGGGCTGCCACGGCTGCTCCCCTGGCACATCTATAGCCAGACACCATCTGGTTACTCATGAGAAGTTTCCTTCCAAACTAAAAACTCATGTCTCCCCTCTTCATGGAGTGCATGAGAGAATGAGGAGGGAGATGGGAAAATGTGTATTGGTTCTCCTGTCCATGGAGTATTTGTGACCCAGGAATGTGCGCCGTTGAAGGTTTACTCTCTCCCTAATGAGTGGAGAGGAACCTGCGTGGCACATAGAGTCTCGTCATATGAAATATGCCCTCTTAGGGCGTGTCCCACTCACTGTAAGTGACAAGAAGTCTGGGGCAGCTCTCTCTGCCCCCTCTGTAGGGAGTCTGCGTCATCTCCTCATTGGAAAGCGTTCTGATTTCCTCGGTGATGCCATTTCCCCTGTGAGAGATGTCTGACTGTGTTCCACAGGCACACTGGAGGCTGCCTTTGGAGCAAGATGCACAAAGGTGAGGCCGTGCCTCTGTAAGCTCAGGGTCACCAGGTGCCTACCTGCTCCTGAGGTCAGCGATCCTCCCATGAAGAGGAGAGAGGAAGGAGCAGGGGGAAAGAGGCAGGGTCAAAGTGGAGCAATTAGAGCTCTGTCTTGCAGTCTATGGAATCACACCTGGCTATCAATCACTCCACCTCACTATCGACTTTCTTTGTCACAGCCAAGACAGAAGGGGATCAGTCAGCACTAAGATTGCTGTACTTGCCCATTGTAAAAGGCACATTTCAGAGCCAAGAGATGAGCTCATATTCTACTTCAATGTCAGTAGCAAAGAGCAAATAACTTTGAGCATGAGAAGCAAGGAATCAGAAGGGAGCTTTAATGCTCCCATAGAGAAGCAAATATTTGCACTTATTAATATCCTGAAACCCATGTTGCCATGAATAGTTCCTTCTCCTTTTATCCCACGCCTTTTGTCTGACACAGTGATATATTGCCATCCTTTCAAAATCCTGACACAGATGACATTGAAGCAAATTATGTACCTCGGCCAGATTTCTCAGTTGAAATGGAGATAGCTGATGTGTACATTTTTCCATCTAATTAACATTCCACAGTTTGAATAGCTGTTATCATGCCCTGGGTCCCCTATGAATGGGTGAATAGATAGAAAGATCCATAAACAGCTTGGCTTGCACAGAATGAGATTTTTCTCCAGACAAAGAGAAAATGGAGTGAATCATTGTCATCTGGACGGCAGCAATCATCAGAGACTGGGGCAAGTGCACGCTCCCTGGGTTCTAAACGCAGGCAGGTTGCCTAGCACCAGCAGCCCTCTCTAGAGAACTCTTGCCCACTCCATGTCTCCACATTTAGCCATGCAATTTTTTTCACCCAAGTCTTTGTTGATGCTGTGTGTTGTGGTTTCAAAAATATATCCCACATTGTTCAATACTCCCCCGCTCAGGGGGTATAGATTAGTTCTCCTTCCCTAGTGATTCACCTCCTGAGTCACTGTCAACAAATAGAATATGGCGTAAATGATGGTGTATCACTGCTGGGCCTAAGCTTAAGAAAAAAAAAATGTAATTCTTTCTCTCTCTTTCTCCCCAGTAGTCACTCTAGAGAAAATCAGTTGCTACCTCACAAGGCCACCCAGGCCATGGCCTCCTGCCAACGGCCATGAGAGTAAACCATCTTGGAAGCAGATCTACAGCTGCAGTTGAGCCTTCAAATGAGACCACAGCCCTGGCTGACATCATGACTACCATGCTATGAGACCCACAACCAGACTCACCCAGCTAAACACCTGAATTCCAGACCCTAAGAAGTTGTATGATCTATTAAAGAGCTGATTTTTTGTTTGTTTTTGGGATTTTTTTAAGATTCATTTTTTGATTTGAAAGGCAGAGTTAAAGAGAGAGAGGGAGAGACATAGAGGAGACTGTCCATCTACTGGTTTACTCCCCAAATGGCCACAACAGCCAAGGCTGGGCCAAGCCAAAGCCAGGAGCCAGGAGCCAGGAGCTTCTTCCAAGTCTCCCCACATGGGTACAGGAGCCTAAGGGCTCAGACCACCTTCCTCTGCTTTCCCAGGAGCATTAGCAGGGAGCTGGATTGGATGTAGAGCAGCCAAGACTCAAACTGGCACCTATATGGGATCCTGCCACTGCAGGCAGTGGTTTAATCTGCCAGCCCCAAGAGTGGATGTTTTAACCTAAGTTTCAAGATGATCTATTACACAGCAATAGATAACTAATAATGTATACCGTGACTTCTCTTAACTCTCAGCATCATATTTATGGAAATAATTTTTCCTTTGCACCCAAGCATTTAAAGGTCAAGATGATAACTTGCTCCACAGCAGGACCCCAGGCCTCTGAGAACTGAGTCAGAGGTGACTGGAAGCCTGGTGAGCCTTCAACACACTAGCCAGGTTTCTGAGAACTGCACAGCCTACTGGCAATGGAGAAAGAAACTGGAGGAAAATGCCAAGCTCATTCCCTCCTCCCTCCATGCATCTTCCAAGCACTGCCTTGTTTCTCACAGAACACGGCATGTCCTACAGCCCTTTGTATCAGTTATATGCATACCAGTGGCCCCTACTGGTCTCCCCAAACCCTGCTTTCCCCCCAGAAACCTGCAGAGGGCCATACTGGTACTCACTCCTGCAGATTCCAGTCCCCCCATCCCACCCCTAGCTCCTGAGAAAACTCTGGCCAGCTCAGTGAGTGTCAGAGGTCTGCTGGGGCTTTCAAAGCAAGCTGGACTTCGAAATCTCTACAAACGGAACAACAAATTAGCAGAGTAGCTTAAAGTCTTGATTTTGAAGTTAGACAAAAATGGGTTCAGAAAAAAAAAATGAGTTTGATTCTGACACCTGTGGTTGACTGGCTGATTGACCATGGACAAGTTCAATAGCCAACCCTTGGGTTCTTTCTCTGTAAGACGGCCGCATTAACGCCACCTGCCTTCCATGGGATTATAGGAAGTCTCTGTAAGCACATAACACAGGGCCTGGCAACTGGCTCTGTGTTTTTGCTAACAGTAGGAGTAGAAGATTTGATCCCACAAGCTCAGAATCCCTTCCTATCCCTGTCCAGTTACTTCATTCCATCTCATTATAAATTCTCTTGATTCCTCATCCCGCACACAGTCTAGTTTTCTGTGACTTGTTTTGGATTTTTGTTCACTCTCCTCTGGTTCCTAGCAACTCCAATCCTGCCTCCTGGGTCCTGCCCTGAATCCCAGTTCACCCTAAGCCCTAATCATGCTCTTGCCTTGCTGTGTCTGCCTACCCCCACCCACGCACACCTCACTTGTCTCACCCTGGCAACCCCAGCTGCTCTGCGGGCTGTGAACAGCAGCCCCATTCCACCATGGCATGTTCCTGTGCACCCGCGGTAGGCTTCCTGGCTGCTGCTGCCTTTAGGAGAAAAGAGAGAATCGAGTCACCTCCTGTCACGTGGGGAACTGCAAATTCTGGGGGAAACCTGCCAAGGTAATTTATGCAACCTGCCTAATTACTTCCTTGCCAGACTCCCAGCTAAGTTGCCCTGGCAACACCCTGCACTGGCCACCACCACCAGCTGTTTCCATCGAGAGTTCTCCTAACCATTTTTAATTTTATAAATGGCCCGGAGTTGGTCACTTTGGTGCACAAAGGAGTAAACACATAGGACTATGAAAAAGAAGCCAACTGAGTTCATGCCACGCTCCGGCTTGCCTTTCTTCCATTCTCCTGCATGAGCCTGGTGGCATTCACCCAGGGCTATGAGCTCCCATTCCAGGATGGCTGGAGGCAGTGTCTCAGACAGGAAGTGTCTCAGAGCCCCTCTTTGGAATCAGACAGATGTTCCAGCTGTATGGCACTGGGAGTGGAACCTAACCTTGCTGTGCCTCGGTTTCCTCCTCTGTAAAACCAGAGGGGTGATATCCCCCTGACAGGGTTGGCATCAGGATGTGCACAGTGCTGGGCACAAGGTCCATATTCAGCTCTGGACACTGTGAGCACGAACGGCCTCAAGGAGAAAATGACAGGCATCTTCCCAGTGGCCATGCAGCACAGCCAGCCAGCCTGGAAGCAAAGCTGAGAAGGTCCCAGAGTGGCACATGAGTTACCAAGACTGCCAGGGTCCCCACGCTGCCCGAGGTGGACGTTCCCTGCCCCCTGCTCAGGGTCCTTACCTAGAAGGCAAGTGTGCTCTGTCACTCCCAGTGTCTGCTTCCCTTGGGTGGGGCCCAGGAAGCAGCCTGTCCCTGCTGAAGTTCCCTAGCGAGGTGGGGGAGGCAGGGCTGAACGTCACAGACTTATACCCAGGCATTCCATGCTCATCTCTCCCTGCCAGCCTCTCAGAAGCCAGGTTCTGTCTCCTAGAGTCACAGCCTGTGTGACCACCCAAAGAAAACCTTTATTTGCAAAACTGTGAAGCTGAGGTTCAGAAGGGGACATGACCTCCACATCATACATAAAATCCATGGGCAAGCTGGGACCAGCACCCAGGACCAGCACCCAGTCTTGGCCCGTTTTCCTCTCGTTTCTTCCACATGGCCCAGAAAGTCTCCCATGCTGGGATGAGCTTGGAGTGTATTTGGTTCTCTTCTCCTGTCATCCTCAGCCCTGCAGGAACAGCAAGGGCAGTGGGGAAAGCTTGGGATGAAATGTCCAGAGACCTGATCCAGCAGCCAGCACCACCTCTCACTACCTGTGTGTAGGCAGCTCACTTAACCCCTCCGACCTGTCGTGGGGATTACTGTGCCGTGAGGACTGTGCTTCATGGCCATAGCTTGTGAACTCTTTAAAGCACTCAATGGAAAATGTGTGAAAATGCTCTGAACGCCCAAATGTCATGTGGATGTGGTTATTCTTATTCTTTTCTGTGTTTTTCACATTTCCTACAATTTTTATTTTAAAACAAATTATACCAAACTTTTTTAAAATATGCAAAGATACATTCCTTTTACCTACTACACTGGAAAATGCTTTAATTCCTATGCTAACACTAAAGCAGACAGTGGGGGTGGGCATTCTGGCGCAGCAGGTAAAGCTGCCGCCTCCCATGCTGGCATCCTATTTGGGCACTGGTTCATATCCTGGCTGCTCCACTTCTGATCCAGTTCCCTGCTAATGGCCTGGAAAAAGCAGAAGATGACCCAAGCATTTGGGTACCTGTACCATGTGGGAGACCCAGATGTAGTTCCTGGCTCTTGGCCTGGCCCAGCACTGGCTATTGCAGCCAGCTGGGGAGTGAACCAGCAGATGAGAGAGAGAGAAAGTATATATAATCTCTCTCTCTCTATATATATATATATATATGTGTGTGTGTGTGTGTGTGTGTCTTTCAAAATAAACAAATAAATATTTTAAAAAGAGGAACAGACCGAAAATACAGTGAAAGGTGCAGTCCCATGCACTGCTAGTGGGAGAATAAATTGGAATTGACTTTCTGGAAAATTATTTGGCAACAGACAGAGAAGCTGAAAAATGTTTATACTTTACAACCCAGTAATTCTCAGGATCTATATTTTAAGAGTTATCATCAGTGCAGTTAAAATAATTAATAGAATTTTTCCTAAGTATACCTAAAACCCAGAAACTAACTGAGAAATATGTACAATGAAATATCATGAAACCCCTAAAAGTTAACTAAAATATCATGAAACCCCTAAAAATTAACTTTTTAAAAAAATTTCATGAGCTAAGTAAATATTCATAATTTAATGTAAAATAAAATCCATAGAATATTAAACTGTATTTTTTAAAATACCGAGAGCCACAGAAAGGAAGAAAGAAAGAAAAATCCATAAAATATTAACAGTGCTGCTTATGGATGATGCAGTTATGGGTTTTATTCTCTTCCTTATAATTTTTTCTGAATTTTAAAATTCATTACAATGGGCTTGCATTCTTTTACAACCTAAAAATGCTATCAAAAATAAATAGGTAAATAAAAAATAAAAAATTTGTATGTCTTTTGCATCCCATTTTGTTACCATGGTAGCAATTATTTTTTCCATTAATGAAATATAACTGACAAATAAAATTATATGTATTTACAATGCACAACCTGTTGTTTTGATATGTGTATATCTTGTGAAATGTTATCACAATCAAGCTAATTAACATATCCATCACTTCACATAGTTACTATTTTTATGCATGTGCAGTAAAATCCTTTAAGATAGACTCTCTAAGCGAGTTCTAAGTATACAGTACAATATTATTAACTAAAGACATGCTGTGCAATGGATTTCCAGAACTTACTCACCCACATACTGAAATCTTATACCCTTTGACCAGTATCTCCCCATTCCCCCACACCCACACCCAGCCTCAGACAATCATCATTCTGCTCTGTTTTTATGAGTTCAACTTTTTAAGATTCCACATATCAGTGACATCATGTACCCAGTGGTGGTCTGTTTGTGCCTGGCCTATTTCACTCATCATAATATTCTCCAGGTTCATCCATGTTGTTAGAAATGGCACAATTTTTTTCCTTTTTATGGTTAAATAATATTCCATTATGTGTAGAGATACATGTGTGAGTGTGTGAAAGGTTTTCAAAAAGTTCATAGGGCAGGCCAGTGTTGGGGCATAGCAGGTAAAGCCACCACCTGCAATGCCAGCATCCCTTATTGGCATCAGTTTGAATCCCAAGCTCTTTACTTCTCATCTGACTCCCTACTGGTGTGCCCAAGAAGGCAGCAGAGAATGGCCTATGTGCTTAGGCCCCTGTACCCACATGGGAGACATAGAAGAAACTCCTGGCTCCTGGCTTTAGCCTGGCCCAGCCCTGGCCATTGGAGCCATTTGAGGAGTGACCTGGCCAATGGAAGATCTCTATATCTCTCTATATATAATTATACCTATCAAATAAATAAATATTTTTAAAAAGTTCTTGGGAAATGCATATTATAAAAAAACTATGCATGGCCGGCGCCGTGGCTCAATAGGCTAATCCTCCACCTTGCGGCGCCGGCACACCGGGTTCTAGTCCCGGTTGGGGCGCCGGATTCTGTCCCGGTTGCCCCTCTTCCAGGCCAGCTCTCTGCTATGGCCAGGGAGTGCAGAGGAGGATGGCCCAGGTGCTTGGGTCCTGCACCCCATGGGAGACCAGGAAAAAGCACCTGGCTCCTGGCTCCTGCCAGGATCAGCGCGGTGCGCCGGCTGCAGCGGCGGCCATTGGAGGGTGAACCAACGGCAAAGGAAGACCTTTCTCTCTGTCTCTCTCTCACTGTCCACTCTGCCTGTCAAAAAAAAAAAAAAAAAAAAAAAAAAAAAAAAAAAACTATGCATGGATTTTAAACTTCTGCATCAAAATAAACTTATCTAGTTATTCCATTTTCACAGACTTTTTGAAGTACTCTCATACATATATTTTCTTTATTGACAAGGCATTGTGGCATGCTTAATTTGATTCCATAGTTTAGCTATTTTGAACAATGATTCAATAAAAATAAGACTGCAGATATCTCTTTGACACACTGATTTCATTGGGACATATACCCAGAAGTGGGATTGTTGGATCACATAATAGTCCTATTTAAAAAAAAAGTAAGGTTTATTTATTTATTTGAAAGGCAGAATTACAGAGAGGCAGACACAAAGAGAGAGAGGTCTTCCATCTGCTGGTTCACTCCCCAAATGACCAGAACAGCCAGAGCTGAGCTGAGCTGAAGCCAGGAGCCAGGAGCTTCTTCCAGGTCTCCCACATGGGTGCAGGAGCCCAAGGACTTGGGCCATCTTCTACTGCTTTCCCAGGTCATAGCAGAGAGCTGGATACAAAGTTGAGCAGCCCAGACCCAAACCCACATGGGATACTGGCACTGCTGGTGGCAGCCTTTTACTACACCACAGCACCAGCCCCTATTTTTATTTTTTTAAAGATTTACTTATTATTTATTTGAAATCCAGAGTGACAGAGAGAGAGGGGGAGACACAGAGAAATCTTCCATCAGCTGTTTCAACTTCCCCAAATGCCCACAACAGCCAGATCTGGGCCAGGCTGAAGCCAGGAGCCAGAAACTCCAACATAGTCTCCTACATGCATGGCAGGGGCCCAACTACTGGGGCCATCTTCTACTGCCTTCCCATTAGCAGGAAGCTGGATCAGAAGCAGAGCAACCAGGAGTTGAACAAATATGCACTCCAATACAGCATGCTGGCATTGTAAGCAGGGCTTATCCTACTATGCCAAAACACCAGCTTCTATATTCAATTTTTTTGAGGAACTTCCATACTATTTCCATAATGGTTATACTAATTTACATTCCTAGCAACACAGTTCAAAAATACACTGTTTTCTCTGTAAGCCCACCAACACTTGTTATCTTTTGTCTTTTTTGGGAAAAAAAAAGATGTATTTATTTATTTGAAAGAGTTACAGAAAGAGCTTCCATCTGCTGATTCACTCTCCAGATGGCCACAATGGTCAGGGCTGGGCCAAGCTAAAGCCAGAGCCAGGAGCTTCATCTGGGTCTTACATGTAGGTAGCAGGAGCCCAAGCACTTGGGCCATTCTCCACTGCCTTTCCCAGGCCATTAGCAGGGAGCTGGAGCAGAAGTGAAACAGCTGGGACCAGAAACAGTGTCCCATCTATATGGGATGCCCATGGCAGGCACTGGCTTCACCCATTGCCCCTCTTTTGTCTTTTTTTTTTAAAGATTTATTTTATTTATTTGAAAGTCAGAGTTACAGAGAGAGGCAGAGACAGAAAGAAAGGTCTTCCATCCAATGGTTCACTCCCCAGATGGCTGCAACGGCCGGAGCTGCACCGATCCGAAGCCAGGAGCCAGGAGCCAGGAGCTTTCTCTGGGTCTCCTACATGGGTGCAGGGGCCCAAGGCCTTGAGCCATCTTCTACTGCTATCCCAGGTCATAGAAGAGAGCTGGATGGGAAGATGAGCAGCCGGGACTAGAACCAGCTCCCATATGGGATGCCGGCATGGCAGGGCAGGGCTTTAACTCGCTACGCCACAGCGCAGGTCCCCCTCTTTTGTCTTTTTAACAACAGCCATCTTAATAGGTGTGAGGTGAGACTTCACTGTGGTTTTAATTTGCATTTCTCTGATGATCAATGTATTCATTATTCAATATTTTGCAAGAATTCGAGAAGGTTTGGTTTTTTTTTTTTTTAGATTTTTTTTAAATGTATTTGAGAGGTAGAGTTACAGAGAGAGAGAGAGAGAGAGAGAAAGAGAGAGACAAAAAGAAAGGTCTTCCATCTATTGGTTCACTCCCCAAATGCCCACAATAGCCGGAGCTGGGCCAATCCAAAGCCAGGAGCTTTCTCCAGTCATCTGAGTGAATGCAGAGGCCCAAGCACTTGGGCCATCTTCTACTGCTTCCCCAGGCCACAGCAGAGAGCTGGATCAGAAGAGGAGCTGCTGGGACATAAACCGGAAGGCACACATATGGGATACCGGCACTGCAGGCAGAGGCTTAGCTCACTATGCCACAGTGCCAGCCTGGCAGGCATTTATTCTTATTTAAATGTTGATATAATTCACCAGCAAAGTATCTGATCCTGTAATTTCCTTATTGGAATATTTTTGACAAGTGATTCAATCTCCTCACTCATTATTGATTTGTTCATATTTTCTTTTTATAAAAATATTTTATTTGAAAGTTACAGAGAGAGGTAGAGACAGAGAGAGAAAGAGGGGTCTTCCATTTGCTGGTTCACTCCCTAAATGGCCACAATGGCAGAAGCTGAGCTGATCTGAAGCCAGGAGCCAGGAGATTCCTCTTGGTCTCCCATGAGGACTCAAGGACTTGGGCCATCTTCCACTGCTTTCCCAGATACATCTGCAGGGAGTTGGATCAGAAGTGGAACAGCCAGAACTCGAACTGACACCCATATGGGATGCCATCCATCAATAATAAATGGTGTGGCATGAAGCAGATGTGCCAAATTGACGTGTTATAGCATATGGATCAGTCCAGAGCTGAGATCTTTTAAGTACTGTGTGAGAGCCATTGGGTATCATTTTGAATACTCTCTTCAAATATAATAATATTCTAAATATTCTGTTCTTTGTGCTCTGATGGCTGCTAGTTGGAATTACAAGGAGTTTGTAATTTCCAAAATTTACTGTTAAATGTTCAATGTTTCTGAAGTAAGGATTATTAAAAATGAATAAATTTTGCTCTTCTGAGGAGTAACAGGATCTGAAAGTGGATTTCTTTCCCTTTCATGGCTGACTGCTCTTTTAAGAGGCTGCGGCTTTAACCCGCTGCACCACAGCGCCAGCCCTTGTTCACATTTTCTATTTCTTCATGTTTCAGTCCTGGAAGGTAGCACGTGTTTAGGAATTTACCCATTTTATCACTTCTAGGCCTTTTGGCTAAGATCAAGTGTAGGAATTTGCTATTTCTTCTAGGTTATCCAAGTCATTATCATATAATTATTCATAGTAATCTCTTTTATCCTTTGTATTTCTATGGTACCCATTATAATATCTGTTCTTTCATTCATAATTTTATTTACTCTTAACCTATAAAACAGTTTATCAATTTTATCTTTTCTAAACATACTGTTTCACTGATCTTTTCTATTGTTTCTCATATCTCTTATTTCTGTTCTAATCTTTACTTTTCTTCCTTCATCTCACTTTGTTCATATTTTTCTAGTTCTTTGAGGTATAAAGTTAAGTTCTTTGAGAATTTTTTTTTCACTTACGGCAGGCACTTCACACTGTAAACTTTCCTCTATTGTTTCTGCTCTGTTTCATAAGTTTTGTATGTTGTTCTTCCATTTTAACTTATCTCAAGATATTTTTGAAATTTTCTTTGACCCATTGGTTGTTCAGAAGTATATTGTTTAATTTCCGTGTACTTGTGAATTTTCCAATTTTCTCCCGTTTTTGATTTCTTACTTCACATCCATGTGTTCAGAAAAGATATCCAAGGGGCTTGGGGCCGGCACTGTGGCATAGCAGGTAGGCACTGCCTGCAGTGCCAGCATCCCATATGGGTGCTGGTTCGAGTTCTGGCTGCTCCACTTCTGATCCATCTCTCTTCTATGGCCTGGGAAAGCAGTGGAATATGGCCCTTGCACCCACATGAGAGACCCAGAGGAAGCTCCTGGCTCCTGGCTTTGGATCAGTGCAGCTCCGGCCGTTGCAGCCATTTGGGGACTCTCACTCGTGTGGAAGTCATCATGGGCCCCGGGGCCTGTCAGCACTGAGCTTGGCAACCATGGTGGAGGGGTGACGAGAGCAAAGCAACACCAACACTGCTCTTCTCACCCTCTTATCTGCTCTTGCATTCCACTGAAACTCTGGAGCCTCTCAACTAGACTCTGGGGCTCCCACAAAAGTGTTCTCACGGGTGAATAGTTACCAAAATTGGTGTTTCTTTAGAATAGGAGGGCTGGAGCCTTCTATTATATCATCTTGCTGACATCATCCTAACTTTCTGTAACTTTCAGTGGGGTTAGTGCTCACAACTGTTCTTTCCAACCCCAAACTCTCCATCTCAAGTGCTTGTTTTGAATCATTTTCATGTTATTTGGAGAACATTTTTGAGTCATTTTATAGAAAAGATATTTGGGTGGTAGGTAGATTTTCTCAGCCTTGAGATATCAGAGAATGCCACACTGTTGTCATAAATTGATGACAATATGGCTGGGTACAATTCCTCTGACACATTCTTGCTTTTTAAAATTTATGAGCAGGGCCAGTGCTGTGGCACAGCAGAATCAGCTGCCGCCTGCAACAACAGCATCCCTGGGTCCAAGTCCTGGTTGCTCTGCTTCCCAGCTAATGTGCCTAAGAAAGCAGTGGAAGATGGCCCAGCTCCTTGGACCCCTGCACTAGCCCAGCCCAGCCCAGCCTACTACAGCCATCTGGGGAATGAACCAGAAGATGTAAGCTCTCTCACTCTCTCTCTCTCTCTCTCTCCCTCTTATTCTCTTTCTTCCCCCTTCCTGTAACTCTGCCTTTCAAATAAATAAACAAATTTCTGTAAGCACTCTACCACTGACTTAGAGAATTTGTTGTTTCAGAAACTAAATCTAATGTTAGCAACATGTTAATTTTTTTCTTTTTTTTTTTAAGATTTATTTATTTATTTATTTGAAAGAGTTACACAGAGAGAGAAGGAGAGGCTGAGAGAGACAGAGAGAAGTCTTCCTCTACTGGTTCACTCCCCAAATGGCCATAATGGCCGGAGTTGCACTCATCTGAAGCCAGGAGCCAGGAGCTTCTTCTGGGTCTCCCACATGGGTACAGGGGCCCAAAGACCTGGGCCATCCTCCACTGTTTTCCCAAGCCACAGCAGAGAGCTGAATCAGAAGTGGAGCAGCCAGGACTCGAGCCAGTGCCCATATGGGATGCCAGCACTACAGGCAAAGCCTTTATCTACTACGCCACAGCACCAGCCCCCAGATGTTAATTTTTCTAAAAGTATCCTTAGTTTTTTGTCATTTGCTTATAGGAGGCCTACATCATTGAAATTAAATTATACTACTCCTATTACTGATCCTGCAACCCATTAGCCAGGAGTTGGAATGACAATCAAAGCCCAACTCACAACAGTAAGCTTTAGAAAGGTCTTAGAGACCAAACCTACTTTCCATTCCACAATCTCCCACATTTCATTCCAAATTCAGACCCACTTCCTTCCACCAAAACAATTTCTATCCTATCCTTTTACTTACTCTCCTCCCCCCAATACCTACTGCAAACTATTAGCAAAATTAAGGTTCAAGGGGGACAGCATTGTGGCATAGCTAGTTAAGTAGCCTATGACACCAATATCCCATATGGGCATTGGTTCAAGTCCCAGCTGCTCCACTTTCCATCCAACTCCCTGCTGATGCACTTGGGAAAACAGTGGAGGATGGCCCAAGTCCTTGGACTCCAGCCATGCATGTGGGAGACCTAGCTGAAGCTCCTAGCCCCTAACTTCAGCCTGACCCAACCCTGGCTGTTGCAACCATATAGGAAGTGAACCAGTAGATGAAAGATCTATCTCCTTGTCTCTCCCTCTCTCTGTAACTCTGCCTTTCAAATAAACAAATAACCTTTAAAAAAAATCAAGTTTCAAAAACTGAAATGTGTCTGTCCCACTTTGCCACACTATCACACATCTTGCAATCAAGTATAAATATATATTATATACAAGTATATACAATATATTCATTGTTTGGGGATTTAGGCATTTTGCATACAAAAATGTGATTTTAGTTTTATATTCTTCTCTATGTTTTCCTTATCTAACTGGCAGTATCTCAAGGTTAGTTTATATAGATGTAAATCATTTTTTCTGATGGCTGCGTAACAATTCAGATCACCAACAGATTAAAATTCATTCAACAATCTCTCTAGTGATAAGTATTTAGTTTATCTTTATCATTCTTATTTATACCTTTGTTGTGGTTGCCTTTGTTTGCTTGTTGCTGCAACACAGATGCGTTTGTGGGTCTATCCTTATGTATTGGTCCTTTAGTTTCTGCAGAATAGATCCCCAGAAATGGAATTGTTGCATGGTATTTTTTTGTTTCCATAAACTCTAACAATTCACACTGCCATCCATAATGTGAGAGTGCCCTTTCCCTACCACAAACCTCCACTATTATCACTGATTTTTCCCAACATGATGGGTGAGAAGTAGTATCTCAGTGTCCCTTTGATTTGCATTTCCCTAACATGCTCACGGTATGTGCATTTTTCTCTTAGAAAATATCTGCTCATTTTCTTTGCCTATCTTCCAACTGAAGTGTTTCCATTTGTAGAGATATTTACGTGTTGTAAACATTAAACACTTCATCTGTTTTCTATGTTGCTGCTTTTCCCCGGTCTATCATTTGTCTTTTGGCCTCTTTTATGGAATATTTTTCCATATGTTATAAAAGTTTATGCAAGAAAACACGGCTACCTTTGCCTTTAGAACATCTGTGTTTATTGCCCTCTTTAAAAAAGATTTCTCTTACTATCAAGTTATGCCCATGGTCCCTAAAGTTTACTCTTATACCACTGTTTTGTTCACTTTTCACCTTAAGTTGCAATTCATCAGACTCACTTAAGTAGGTGAAAGGAGTTAAAAGTCTCTTTGTTTTCTTACTGACGGTTAGGGTCATCTGGAGAGCATAAGTTACTCCATCCGCCATTGCTTTTCCCACCCAGGCCGGCTTCACAGGTGGACTACAATGCTTTGTTGCACACAGCCCACACTCAGAGAGGCCCCGAGGGCTTGGCTGAATGCTCAGCTAACAGCATCCTGAAATTCTTCACAGTTTTATCTGTTCCTTTGGGTTCTGTAAGTGAATACTGGCGAACACTGAGCAGGGGCTGAATGCCTCAGCTCAGTCGGCCTCTCTCTGCCTCTTTGCCTCTAAGATCAGTTCTCAGCCTCCAGCTGCTCAGCCCCCCGCCCCCAGCCCTGCACCCTGGCCCTGCCCAGCGGCTTCATTCCCACCCTCACTCCTTTTCAGACATTTTCAGACATGCAAGGTCACCAAAAATAAAAATAAAAAACAGCTCGTGCACACCTTCTGAAGGATAAACTGCAGGATATACTCCACCAAAACCAAAGAGTAAAACAGAGCAAGACAATGAATTCCAGACACAAAGATCCAACATGGGAGAGAGGGAAAGGGGGTTCCATGAAGCCAGCCTCCAAACCAAGCCAGGAGGGCAGAGGAGGCAGGAGGGAGGCAGCCAAGGAAGGGTGTGGGACTGCTGCACTTCCCAGGGGCGCTTTATAGCTCTGTGGAAGCAAAGGGGAAAGTTGGGGATGAACTCATTTAAGGAGAAAAACTCCCCAGCAACTGAGGAAATGAGACAGACATCATCTCCAAGAAATGCTGTAAAAGAAAGGAAATGTCATCACGGTTACTTCTTGGCTGGCTGTAATGTAACTAAATGGTCATAACAAGGTAAATATTGATCGTTGATTCGACTAAAAATGACAGCATAACTATTTTGGCAGGGCAATGAAGGAGGAATATTTGAGGGGAGAGGGGGAAGGAGCTAAGAGAATGCCTTTATCTTCCATACCAGGACGTTAATAGGGAAAGCCTGTAGCTGAAAGTTTTAAAATAGCAGTGTAAGCATGTTACTCAGATATATAGAGATCCATTCCAGTAGAGACAGCCGGTGAAAGGTTTCCAGATCAAAGCAGCTGGTAATCTTTGGCTTTTTGAACTATATATCTGTGGCACTTTTATAAAATGAAAATCTACCTTTTAAGAAGTCATAGGCCAGGCACCGGCGCTATGGCATAGTGGGTAAAGTCACCACCTGCAGTGCCAGCATCCCATATGGGCAATGGTTCAGGTCCTGGCTGCTGTACTTCTGATCCAGCTCTCTGCTATGGCCTGGGAAAGCAGTAGAAGATGGCCTAAGTCCTTGGGCCCCTGCACCCAATTAGGAGACCCAGAGGAAGCTTCTGGCTCCTGGCCCAGCTCCAGGCATTGCAGCCATTTGGGGAGTGAACCAGCAGATGGAAGACCTTTCTCTGTATCTCTCCCTTTCTCTGTAACTCTGCCTCTCAAAAAGAGAGAGAGAAGAGACAGAGGAAGAGGGAAAGAGAATGGGAGAGAACTTTCCATCCACTGGTTCACTCCCCAAAGGGCCAGAATGGCCAGGCCAAAGCCAGGCCAAAGCCAGGCGCTTCTTCTGCGTCTCCCAGGGGCTTTCCCGGGTGCATTACAAGGGAGCTGGATCGAAAGAGGAACAGCCGGGACTTAACTCAGAGCCCAGATGGGATGCTGGCACTGGAGGCAGAGGTTTAACCTTCTACACTACAGTGCTGGCCCTCAGAAGGCTCCTTTAAATTCCAGGAGCAGGGCTAGTGTTATGGTGCAGTGGGTTGGGCCACCACCTGCAATGTCAGCATCCAATATAAGTGCTAGTTCAAGTCCTGGCTGCTCTACTTCTGATCCTGCTACCTGCTAATGCATGTAAGAAGGCAGCGGATGATGGCCCAAGTGCTTGGGCTCCTGCCACACACATGGGAGATCCAAACGGAGTTCCTGGCTCCTGGCTTCAGCTCAGCCCAGCCCCCATCATCTGGGGAGAGACCCTGAGGAGGTAAGATCTCTCCCTCACACTCACTCTCTATAACTGCCTTTCAAGTAAATAAACAAATCTTTTTGCAAAACCCCCAAAGCATGTTTCAAGTTTGCCCTTTGTGCTAGAAGTGAAATATTCCTCAAAACCCTCAGCACTTTGCCAGCATAAGCTCTGAACTTTTCATCAATGGAAGCAAAAGTGAAAGAAATGTCAGGGTTTTCCTGAAAGAAGAATAAAGAAAATCAAATTATAAATAACCATCAGCTACTAAAATCTAGCACAATTCTCCACTGTAGGTAGGTAGCTGCACTAATTTAGATGTTAATTCTGAATCATAATCATTTGGGGATATATTGGCTAATCATCCAGATTATTTTAATACAGGATTTTGATGGCAAACGTGTGAGAGATTAGACCAGGGGCTTTCAATCACCAGAGAAACTCTTAAAAATCTGGATGCCTGGCCCCACCCCCAGAGATTCTGATTTAATGGGTCTGGGTTCAGCATGTGCATTGAAATTTTTTTTAAGTCTCCATGTTATTCTTATTTTTTAATTATTTTTAAAGGCAGAGTTACAGAGAGAGAGGGAAAGACACACACACACACAGAAAGAGAGAGAGAGAGAGAGGGCTTACTCCCCAAATGACTATAACAGCCAGAGCTGGGCTTGATCCAAAGCTTCTTCCAGGTCTCCCATGTGGGTGCAGGGGCCCAAGGACCTGGGCCATCTTCTGCTGCTTTCCCAGGCTATAGTGGAGAGCTAGATCAGAAGAGGAGCAGCCAGGACTCAAACCAGTGCCCATGTGGGATGCTGGCACTGCAGGCACAGCCCGTCTCCATGTTATTCTAACATGCAGCAAAACTTGGGCACCACTGGACTGGATCATGCTCTGGATGCCTCTGTCTGTTAAAATACTTAACCTAATTCTGTCACCGTAATGCAGGCAGTAAATTCACCTGGTGTCAGGTGCCCCATGTGGCCTATAATTCTTGGAGGATATAGAACCAGTGACTCTTGGGGAAAAAAAAACACAACATGGCAGCAACAGACTCACAGCCATCCCCAGACTTCCTTGCTAGTTTGCAAAAGGCACCAAGGGCCGCAGGGCCAACTGCAACTCTCTTTCCTAATGGTTTCCCTCCTCGTGGGCAAGGCTCATCTCTTGCCCGTTTTACAGCCACCCTGTTTTCCCAACTAGCTTCTCTGTGCTTTTTAATCAGAGAATTAGATGCTCCCATCCTGGTAATTCTGAGTTCTTTGTTCTGCTCCCTGATGCACTGGATGAACACCAGGTTTTATGGAACTTGTTTCCTGCATGAAATTGGAGGCTGCTTTGGGAGCCTGTGTGAAATGGCTCTTCAACGACAGCCATGGCTTATATGCCCCCTCAGATGAGCATGTGTTCAGAGAGGATAATCGAGTCCCACAGCTGAGACCCAAGATTGGTGATTGCAGTTGGCAGTTGGTGCCTAATTAGCGAAGCAGGTAGGGGGGCTTTTGAAAGGAGTACTCACCAAACCAAAAGCCACAGTGCAGACTGGGCTGGGGAGAGCACTTCTGAACTGCAGACAAGCAAAGGGCAGGTGCCAAGGGGCTGATCAGATTCCAGAACAAGAAGGGAGATACCCCAGGCCTAAACCACAGCCACCAAGCCAGCCACAGTCTGCAGTCCCTGGGCTGTGCCTGCCTGGACGGTCAGACAGCTGCTCCGGAGCCAGCCAGCCTGCACTCAGCTTGTGAGTGTCAGGGAGCACACTCAGAATGCCCCCTGGAGTCGGGGCCTGGCAGAGGCAGGAAACCAGGCCTCCATCATGACTGCAATCAGAACTTAAGTAGAAACAGAAGGACACACCTAGCCAGCCCTGGGCCGGTGCCTACTTTTCCTTGTTATTCTGCACTTGATCTCAGCCAAAAGGCTGAGGAGCGATCCTTGTTATTCTCCTTGTTATTCTGAAGCACCAAGATTTTTGAGCTAACACAGGAGATGGAATAGGAACGTAAACCCGTCATCAGGGGGAAATGTAAATTACCCTCCTGTCCGTTTAAAATTACCCTGATCTATGTATATTGAAGTCATGGGACTGGCATTGTGGCACAGGTTAAACTGCTGCCTGCAATACCTGCATTCCATGAGTGCCAGTTCAAGTCCCAGCTGCTCCACTTCCGATCCAGCTCCCTGCTAATGTGCCCAGGAGAGCAGCAGAAGATGGCCCAAGTGCTTAGCCCCTGCATTCACATGGGAGATGTGGATGGAGTTCCAGACTCCTAGCTTCAGTCTGGCTCAGCCCAGGCACTGGTGTGGGACGGTGATCCCATCTGCCATTATCCACCCACACTGGTTCTGATGCTCTTTTGTCATGCCTGCTTCCTGACATAAGCCCCATTCAGGTTCAACTCTTCTACTCCCATGCCACTCCCTGGTGCCCAGGGTCCTACCCTGCTCCTCTTGCACTATGCTAGGACACAAGTGTTCCATGGAGCTAGAGAAGACCCTGTGATGGCCATGACAGGCTGGCCAGGGCACGCTTACAACCAAGACACGTGACCCAGCCATTTCTTCTCTGTGGCCTTGCCACTTCTCTGGATTTCCATAATGAAATGAGTCCAGTGGCCCCAGTGAATTGAGCTGTGCTAGACTCACTAATGGAACACAGTGATTATAGCTAGGAAGAAAACATCAGATACAACTATATCAGTTATCTACTGCTCCATAACAAATTACTCCAAAACCTAATGGCTTAAAACAGCAAAAATGTATTCTTGCAGAGTTTCTGCAAGTCAGAAATGTAAGGAGTGGCTTATCTTGGGGTCCTGGCTCAGATCCTCTCTCAAGGTTGCAGTCAAGATGTCAGCATGGGTGCATGTGTTCGGCGCAGGAGCTCAGATGCAGCTTGGGACACCTGCTTCCTACATCCGAGTGCCTGGGTTAAGTCCTGGCTCTGCTTCTGACTCCAGCTTCTTGCTAATACTTCCCCTGGGAGGCAGTAAGTGATGGATCTCTGCTACCCACGTGGAAGATCTGGATTGAGTTCCCAACTCCTGGCTTCAGCCTGGCCCAGCCCTGGATGCTGCAGGCATTTGAGGAATAAACCAGCTGATGGGAGTTATCTCTCTCTTCCTCTCTCTCTCTCTCTCTGACTTTCAAATACATAGAAATTTTTATTTTCAAATATTAAAAAAAATAAATTTTTCATTAAAGAGCAAAAAACTGTCAGCTGGGACACAGTCATCAGAAGCCTTGACTTGGGCTGAGCGACTTGCTTCCAAGATGGCTCCCTCACATACCTGGGAAACTAGTGCTGGTACTGGAACAGGGCCTTGGTTCCCCACCACAGGGATGTCTTCTCAGGGCTGCTTGAGTGTCCTCATGACATGGCGGCTCTCGCCCCACAGAGTGAGACCCCAGGGAAAGGTAGGGCAGACACATGAGGCCACTCTCAGGAGCCACCCACCATCCCTTCTGCCATACCCTCTCATCTTTAGAAAGAAATCACTAAGGCAAACTCACACTTAAGCATAGGGGAATTAGGCTCCACCTTTTGGAAGGAAGAACATGACCAAATCTGATGTCATATTTTAGAACCACCACGATAAATAACAGGAAAAATTCCAGTCAGTTTGGAAAATAAAGAGGAGGTACTGACTCACCTAACTGGAATCCAGAGATAGGATAGATTCCAGCATGCTGATTGACTCAACCGGGGACCCAATGTCTTTCTGAGCCTTTACTCTGTTACCAAGGAGATCATTTTAAACTGGTTTTCCTCAGACACACAGAATGGCTGCCAACAGCATTGATGGCTGTGTGCTTCCTGGTTCATATCTAGCCAGAGAAAGGTGGCTGAACTCCTTCAGTCATACAGTGAAAGTCACCTACCTGGTCTACGTGAGCCAATCACCACAGCAAAGGAAGGAGACTGCCTCACTCGCTTACACCTGGATCTCGGGATTGGTTATCCCCTCATAATTCACAAAGTTTACACAATGAGCAAGGGATATGCCATGTTCACCACAGGAGGGTCAGGCAAGGTGTGAGCTGGCAAGCAAAGCGCTGGTTCCAAGCGAGCTAATGCGTACAACTTGGGCTCAACCACCTACAGCTGCAGAGAAACTGCACCTCCCCAGTCTCACTAAGCCTCCTCACCTGCTGCACTGAAGACACAGCCCACAGAGTGAGCAGGGGTACAGCTGGGCCAGCAAGCTTCTCACCAGGGAGGCAAACTGTTCACAAGTGTGGACATAGCAGTTCCCATGGGTTCTTTTTGTTTTTATTTTTTTAGATTATTTATTTGTAAGGCAGAGTTAGAGAGAGAGAGAGAGAGAGAGAGGGAGGGAGGGAGGGTGGGAGGGAGAGCAGGATCTTCCATCCACTGGTTCATTCCCCAAATGGATTGAGTCAGGCTGAAGCCAGGAGTCAGGAGCTTCTTCCAGGTCTCCCACATGGGTGCAGCGGCCCAAGGACTTGGGCCATCCTCCACTGCTTTCCCAGGCATATCAGCAGGGAATTGGATCGAAAGTGGAGCAGCCAGGACTAGAACTGGCACCTATGTGTGATGCTGGCACTGCAGCCTGGGGCTTTAACCCACTGAGCCACAGTGCTGGCCCCCACCTTGGGTTCTATTGTTTGAGCCAACTGAGAGCCCAAGAGCTCAGACTCAAGGGAATACAACTTAGCTAGGGAGGGGGATGAAATAAAAGAAAGCAGAAGAGGAGGATGGCGACCAGCACAGGCCACTGCCACCAACCCTCTACCCCAGGTCCCATACGCAGCCTCCCTCTCCGACTGAATCATGGTCATGGCATCTCCCCTGCCGGGTGAGTAGGATGGGGTGTCCAACTCACAACAGCCCCAAACCTTGGCACACACAGAGTAGAGGCTCCCCATGTTTTTTCTTGGGTTAGTTCCCCAGGCTACCATAGTAAAGCACCACAAACTGAGCGGCTGAAAACAACAAGGATTTATTAGCACACAGTTCTGGAGGCAAGAAGTTCAAACTAAGGTATTGCCAGTGTCTCGGGGAGCCTGGGTGGGGGGAGCCTCTCCTTGCCTCTTCTTAGCTTCTGGTGGGGTCAGCCATCCTTGGCAATATTTGGCTAGTGTCCCCCATCGCTCCAGCCTCTGCCTCTCACCACCTGGTCTCCCTCTGCGTGTCTCTGTCTTCCCATGGTGTGCCCCTTTTCTTATAAGCACACCAGTCATGTTGGATTAGGACTACCCTATGAGCTCATCTTAACTGGATTATGTCTGCAAAGGCACTGGTTTCAAATACTAGCGGTTTATAAGACCAAGTGGTTCAACATACAATGGTAGTTCAGAATGCTCATGAAAAAAAAAACGGAATTAGAAAATAAGTCTGTTCTGGTACCAAAAAAATATTTACATCCATGAATACAAGAGGTCTTTGGAAAGTTCAAGTTCATGAAAAAATATATATTCTAAAAAAAAAACTATGCATGGATTTCAGATTTTTTAGCACAAAATAAACATCTTTTGCTTCCACTTTTCCTCAAGTTGTTTTGAAGTACCTTCTTACTGGAGGGGACACAATTCCCACAGCAGGTCCCTTTCATTAGTTGCTCCCCCATGCTTGTAGCAATAGCTGATAGCACCCACGGTCCCTTCCCTTAAAGGACCATGTTATTTCCGGGTCTAGTCCCCTCTCCCCCGCCGTGTCCAATGGGAAAGCCAGGGACTTATCCTGTCTGCCATCCTTCATAATTGTAGCACGCTGGCCTACCAGGGCTGCAGGGTTTTCAACTGCTCCATTAGATCGGCCTCTTTGTGTACTGAACGCTGCCGCCGCTGCCAAGTATTCTCCTGGACTGAGTCAGGGGGTGCTGAAGCCACAGGTAGGTGTTGGCAACACAAACCTTGCCTCCCTCTGCTCTTGGGGCCTTAGTTCCCCAATCTGTAAAATCTAGAGCAACCCTTTGTAACTGACAGTGACTTCCAATGGGCCCATCTGGCTCAAATCAGAGGCACAGTCAAACTTCCAGTTAATCTGTGGCCATCCAGTGAGTGTCCCTGTGTGATTCTAATACGCAGACTCCACACTGAGAGCGTAAAGGCTGCTGCTCCTCCCTCCCAGGGAGCCTGTGCTCTGTACTCAGACACGTCAGTAAAATGACGCAGCCTTACCTATGTCTACACCCCGGACACCATCCTAGGCTCTAGCCCCCACCACCATTGCTAGAAGCCAGGTGGCCACATGGCCCAACCACCAGTGTCAGCCCCACCCCCATCCTAATGGGATTTGCTGCTCCTACTTCCATGCCCGCCACCCAGCAAAGTTTTAAGAGGACCTATTCCTGAACACATGGCTCTCTTTCTCTGTGTCTCTGTCTCTTTCTCAATCTCTCTCTCTGTCTCTTTTTTAAGATTTTTTTTTAAGATTTTTTTTCTCTCTATCTCTCTCTCTCTCTCTTGATCTCTGTCTTATGCTCTCCTTCTCTCTCTTTTCCTTCTTTGCCCCTTCCCTCTGGTCTGTCAGGTTTCCCCCAATAAAACCTCTCCCTTACTCCGGTGTTTGGTGTGTTTTGTGGCGGCCTTACAATACAGAATGCCTAGACACTCACCCAGAGCCTTCCTTCACACACACACGAGAAATCGTGGAGGAACGTGAGATGGAGCAGGGTTAAATGGCCAAATTACAGGAGAGCAAGGCTAGGGCACCCTGCAGAGTCCTTCAGCAGCCAGCATTCTCTTGGCTTCAGCTTGGAAACAGCGCAAAAGCTGAAAAGCTTTTCCTACAGGAGGAAAGAGAAGAACCTGTGACCCAGCAGAACAGAGACTGGGACAACAAGCAGCTACGGAGGCCTACAAGGGTCAACAGGGTTGTCCAAGGACCATACCCAAAGGCCCTGAGATCCTCTCAGGCAGCCACTGCAAATCCCGCGCCCGGCAAGCAGCCCGTTCAGGAAGGCCCTGCTGAGGGCTGGGGACCCAACTCTTGGGAAGGAGCCCCAGGCAGACAAGGCAGAGAATGGGAATGCAACCCTGGGGCTGATTCACACCAAGGCAGGGCTCCCAGCCAGCCTGGAACTCCACACCCAGCAGAAGAATCTGGTGGGGTAAATGTAATTGAATGACAGGCAGAGGTCAGGGTCTGGGGTGGGGGAGGAGCAGAGGAAGGGAAGAAGGAGGAGGAAGGGGAGGTGCAAGAGGAGGAAGAAGAGGAACAGGAGGCACAGGATGGGAACGATGGGAGGAGGCAGGAGAGCAGGGACCCCATGACAAAGGACCAGCCGTGTGGCAGAGAAGGGGAGCCTTCAACTTGGTGGATACTGGAGACGCAGGGCTCCCCAGCATGTGAACTGACAGGCCCCTGACAAGCAATTCCAGACCTATCCATGGTGGACCAAGGCCGTAGTCATCCCCTTGCCCCTGGGTCAGGTGGACTGAGTCCAGGCAGGCTGGAGGATGGCGACAGACGCTGGGCTATGCATGTGTGAGCCTGTCCCTCAGGCTCCTCCAAAGGGAACAAGGCAGTGCAGTAAGAACAAGGTCTGGACTCACAACGGCTGGGCCTGAATCCCAGCCCCGCCCTTCACCAGCTCCGTAACTGGGCAAATGACGCAGCCCATCGAAGCCACCATCTCTTCATCTGTGAAACACAGAAAATAACAGCACCTGCTTCCCAGGGTTATGGTGAGGAGTGCGAGAACACACATAAGCAGTAGGAGGGCTTAGCACATGACTGGCACACAATAAGCACCACATACTCAGCTGTGTATGTGCACATGTACACGTGTGTGTGCACGTGAGCACACCGCTCTCATGTAAAACCCAGCAGGGCTTCTGAGTGAAGCCAGTATCATCCGCAGGACAGAAGCCAGAGTCAGCCAGCGAGCCCACCAAGCTGGCAGTTAAATTCCAGGGAGGGGAAAAATCCACATAGCCAACACACCTGGAGCCCTCCAGGGCACTGCTTCCACTAGAAGTGGACACTGGAATGGCCAGCCTATAGGGGGCTGCCGTCTGACTGTCATTGGTAGTCTCGGGAAAAGTCCCAAGTGGAGTAAAGGTACCCTCCTGTGGCCTCGCTTGCTGGTCTCCCAGTACTTAGACAGGTCTCCTGGTGTCCGCCCCTCCTCCTCAGTGGGAGACCGGGGCAGGGGCCAGGCCAGGCAGGGCCACTTCTGCTTGTCCCCGGGGGGAACACAGAAGGAGAGCTTCCCCCTGCAGAGCCCCACTGCCCAGAGGCCTGTCATGGCCTTTTCCTGGGTTGAGGGAGGTAGTGTTTGTTGGCAGAAAGCCAACTGTCTTAAGCATTTTGTTAAATCCAGTGTGCTTCAACCAGCTCCTGCTGGACAGTTTTTCTGGGTTAACACAGGGGCCAGAGGGCAGAGGGAGGGAAGATAATAGCCCCTAGTGCCTCGGACGCAAAGCCACCTGGACACCTTGCCTTTGCCAGGAACCCATTCCAGCTCTCCCAGAGGCTCAGCTCTCATTCCCATCGATGGGCCTGGATCCGTGGATTTCAGCCTCTGCTGCATCACAGTCACTTGGGGAATTTGGGCAAAACAAGACACCTGGACTCCAGGCCAGACTAACGGGCTCAGAGCCACTGGGGAATGGCACTCAGAGGCTGTGTGGCTTTCAAAAGCTCTGGGCAGGGGGTTCTGAGCAGAAACCCTCGGTCCGTGGGTTTGCTGGGCCTTTCTGAAGGAAAGGGGCTGCTGTGGGAAACTGTCCCCCAACCCCACCGTGCACGCACACACACACACACACACACAAGCACGGAGAGGAGAAGGCTGGGACAACTGAGTCATGCGCAGAGGCACCTGCTCCATTCCCCCAGCTGAGCTTGAGTCGTGAGAGCAACCACCACCCACTGCAGGGGTCTCTACTGTTGACCTCTCCAGAGACAGGAGGGCCCCCGGCCTTCCCAGCTGCCTGTGAAGCAGTTATTATGCCCATATGTAGATGAGGAACCTGAGCCTGCAGTAGGCAGAATAACGGCTCCTCCAAAGATCCTACATTCTAAACCACACAATCAACTGGTTCTGAAAATTGAGATAAATTCTTCAAAAAGCATTTTCTGTGAAGAGCCTTTGATCCAGTTCCTCCACATCTGGGAATCGATCCCAAGGAAAAGCTTATAAACACAAAAATGAGAAAAATACTTATCACAAGGGCTGGTATGTGGTACAGCATATTAACCTGCCATCTGCAATGCCAGAATCTCATCTGGGCACTGGTTCAAGTCCCAGCTGCTCCACTTCTGATTCAGCTTTCTGCTAATGCACCTGGGAAAGCAGTGGAAGATGGCCCAGTGCTTGGGCCCATTACCCATGTGGGAGACCTGGATGAAGCTCCTGGCTCCTGGCTTTAGCCTGGCCCAACCCTGGCCACTGCAGCCATTTGGAGAGTGAACCTGTTCATGGAAGATCTCTATCTCTTTCTCTCTCTCTCTCTGATTCTCCCTCTCTGTAACTCTGCCTTTCAAATAAATAAAGTTTTACTATATTTATCACAGAATTATTTATATTAAGAAACTAAAACAACTTAAATTTCCAAAAAAATAGGAACGCTTAAGTAAAATATGGTCTATCCACTCAACAGAATTCTGTGTAGTGAATAAAGATGCTTTCTTAGATTACACATTAACATGGGATATAGCTATGATATACTGTTTGGTAAAAACAGAGTTTCAAATTGTGTATACAATATGGCAACTGTGTAAAAACTATTCACGTTTTTGCAGTAGGGGAAAATGTTCATTATACTTTTCTGTCAGAAGCAGAGCCATGAGTTCTCTTTTCTGTAGTCCTGTTTATCTGAGCTACATTGTGTCCCTGCTTTATGGATGAGTATTATGGCAGATTCCACCCCCCTTCGAAGACGTCCATGTCCACATTCCCAGGACCTATGAATATGGTAGCTTATGTGGAGGAAGGGAATTTGTAGATGTGATCAAGTGAAGGGTCTTGCAGGAGCAGAGAATCCTGGATTACCCAGAGGACCCACGCAGTTCCAAGGATCTGTGTAAGAGACAGGCAGTGTGAGGCAGGGATGACAGGCAGCAGAGCATAGGACCCACTTCAGACGTCTGCTCCAGAACTCTAAGAAACCAGTGTGGTTTTAGGCCATGGAGTGGGTGATAACTGGTTACAGCAGCCATAGAAACCTCAGACACCACCCCACAGTGGGGAAGCCAAGCTCTTGGAGGGGCTGGAACCTGGTATTGTTCCCCTCCCACTCTAACAGCACAGAGGCACCCGCAGCCCAGCGTTCCCTGTGAGCAGAAGGGACAGCTCCACTGTGTGCAAGCACCCCTGCGGGGCCGTGGGCTGGTGACGCCTGCACCAGTCCCAGCGGCCGACTCTCCTTCCTGGGGATGGTCCAGTGGCATAGGAGAAGAGCACAGGGACCACCCTGAATACAAGAGCATTTTACTTGGGGCGACTCTGCTGCTCAGCCAACACATTTTTTTAAATAGAAATCGCTCTCCATAGCAACAAGGTCAAAATTCTAAAACAGGTGAAAGCTGACGATAAATATCCAAAAACGGAAATGTGAGTTCTACCATTTTTAAAACTCTTTGCAATTGCATTAAGAGCTGAATCTTTTTTATTAAGAGAAACATTAGTCATGAGAATGTGGCATCTTAGCACTCCTATCCTTAATTGAGGGCCTACTGCTTGGTTTTATTTATATATTGGGAAGTGCTACTGTATTTCAAAAAGCTATAACACACCGATCTGCAAATGCAGTGCCCTTCCTTCAGACAGTCCTGGAGTCCCCTCCAGGGCGAACTTTCAACCTCAAAACTGCCCTCTGGGGCCCTCAGAAGCAAATCAATTGTCATCCTCTGGCCTGAGAAACATTCATCTGTCCACAGGCTCCCTGTGCCAGCAGCCAGAGCTGGCTCTAAGGTTCAAGGCTCTGCTTCAATGAGCCCAGGCTGCTCCATTCACAGAGAGGGGAGGTTTAGACTGAGCTGGGGCGACACCATGTGGCCAGAACTGTGACACGTCACGCCAGGGGCTTCTGTTCTTTTTGTAAAGACTATGAAATAATGACATTAAGGATGTTTTAAAGAATCAAGAAAAGAGCTAAAGTTCGCCCGTAACCACGCTAACATCACTATTTTATGTCTGTCCTTTCTCTTCAGTATTTTCTGACAACGACAGCCACAGCGCCCATTCCACGGGGCGCCCTTCTTTTCTATGAAATCTGGCCGCCAGTGGTCTCTGTGCTCATCCACAAGCTATAATCCTTCTCTTCCGTGATAATCAACAGCAGACCCTTGACACATGCCAGTGCAGTGATGTGGAAAGAAAGGGCACTAAATTGTTGGCAGGTGTGGTGGTTGAGAGCTCCATTTCTAAAGGGACAGGCAAGGGTTCAAAACTCAGTTCTTTTAGGACTGTGCCTTGGAGCTTAAAATCAGCCTACTGTGCCAAAGCCCAGCACCTGGTGCAGCCCAGAGGCCTCGACCAGCCAGCTGCCACGCACAGCCTGAGCCTGCAGACTGCTCAGCATCAGGCAGGCACCTGCATTCCTGTGTCAGTGCCAGACTCACGTGGGCCTGGAGAGCATCCCTAGGACCTTGTGGGGTCAGGGACTGCAGGATTGCTGATGTGACCAGCCTGGGACCAATCTGGGTGACTGGAGCTGCCTTTATTACTCTCCTCCAATCTTGAGCCGACAACAAGCGACCAAGGGACTGGGTCTTGGAAATCAGTGCTGGGCTAGTGAAGCCCAATGCTGGGCAGATCCTTATGGGATCCACCCATAGCCCAGCACCTGTGGACAGTTCTCTGGACTTGCCTCCATATCAGGGGGAGGCCTGCACCCTAGTGAGACAGACTTGTTTTGGCATGTTTACCACAAGCCCCTTGCTGGCGGTGTGCACCCCCAGGTGGTACAAGGCCTGGTGACAGTGACAGCCAGTTGTGACCCTCCTAGGGCCTGACTGAGGAGCTGCCTCGTTCACCCCTCCTGTAACCTTGGACAGACAGCAGGAAATCAAAAGACCATTTTGGAACTCAGTGACAGTGAAAATAATGCAGCATTGAGCAGATTCTAATGGTCCCTGTCCCCGGGCCGGTGCCTATAGGTGCCTCCGGACCTGCTTTGGTGCTCAGTGGAGTTTTGTGGGCCTGGTTGAGCAGTCTGATTCCCCAGCCAGCATCACCAGTGGCTGACAGGTGCAGCATTGGGAAGAGAGCCCACCTCCGCAGAACAGACTGCTTAGAATTTCTAGAAACAGTCAAAAATGAAGCCAGATTACTAAAACTCACCCTTCATGCACAGAGGATGTTGTACTCCAACAAGCAGTAGGAACTTCCAAGGAGCCATGATCTCACCTAAAGAGCAAAATACGGTGTCAGAAACCAACCATCCAGGAATTCAGGTTTCCAAATGTTCACACGAAGATTTCAAAATACTGTTTTAAGGAACTCAACAAAATTCAAGAGAACACAGAAAAACGGCTCAATATTCCAATAGAGAGAGTTGACAGAGATGGAAGTAATTAAGCAAAATGAAGCAGAAATCCTTCATCTGAAAAGTACATTAAATAAAATTTAAAATAAATTTAAAAATTTTTAATTTTAAATGCAATAGCATCAATAGCAAAACAGATCAAACAGAAAGACTCAGTGAACTCAAAGACAGGTTATTTAAAATATGCAGTTCAAGAGAAAAAAGAATAAAGAACCAACAGGAATGAATAAAGTTTATGTAAAATATGGGATAACATGAAAAAAAAAATTCAAGTTGTTGGAATTCAAGAGGGACTTGAGCATGCCAAAGAAGTAGAAGGCACTTTCAAGGAGACAATCAAACTTTCCAAACCCAGAAAAAGATACAACTTAGGCCGGCGCCACAGCTCACTAGGTTAATCCTCCACCTGTGGCGCTGGCACCCCAGGTTCTAGTCCCGGTCAAGGCGCCAGATTCTGTCCCGGTTGCTCCTCTTCCAGTCCAGCTCTCTGCTGTGGCCTGGGAAGGCAGTGGAGGATGGTCCAGGTCCTTGGGCCCTGCACCTGCTTGGGAGACCAGGAGAAGCACCTGGCTCCTGGCTTCGGATCAGCGCGGTGCGCCGGCCACAGTGGCCATTGGGGGTGAACCAACGGCAAAGGAAGACCTTTCTCTCTGTCTCTCTCTCTCACTGTCCGCTCTGCCTGTCAAAAAATAAAATAAAATAAAATGATACAACTATCCAAGGAAGGAATGTTAAAGGTCACCAATCAGATTTGATCCCAATCAAGTCTTTCTTTGGGGCCAATATTACCTTGATACCAAAGCAAGACAAGGATACAACAAAAAGAAACCAGGCTGCAGACCAATATCCTAGATGAATATAGATGCAAAAATCATCAACAAAATACTAGTAGATTGAATCCAACAGCATGTTAAAAAGAACATTTACCATGATCAAGTGGGATTCATTCCAGGAATGCAAGGATTTTGACAAAAATCAAATCAGAAAAAACAGCTGATAAAACTCTACATTGCTTCATGATAAAAACTGTGACCAAATTATGGATAGAAGGAACATACTTCAACATAATAAAAGCCAGATATAACAAGCCAACAGCTAGCATCACACTCAGTGGGGAAAAGCTTTTTCTCTAGGGTCCGAAACAAAACAACACAGTATTGGAGCTCCTAGTTAGAGCAGTTAGGCAAGAGAAGGAAACAAAAGGTATCCAAACTGGAAAGAGGGAATTTAAATTGTCAATGTTTGCGGGTGACATCATCTTATACACAGAAAAGCCTAAACATCCCACCAAAAAGCTATTAGAAATAATGAACAAATTCAGCAAAGTTACAGGATACAGTCAATTTACAGAAATCAGTAACACTGTTATACAGCCATAATGAATCATCTGAAAAAAGAAATCCAGAAAGAAATTCCATTTCCAACAGCCACAAAAAAAAAAAAAAAAAAAAAAAAAAAAAGCAAAATACCTGGGAATAAATTTAACAAAAGAAGTGAAAGTTCTCTATAATGCAAACTGTAAATCACTGACTTGAAGAGGACACAAAAAAATAGAGAGACATCCTGTGTCCCTGGATTGAAACAATCAATGTCATTAAAATGTGCATACCACCCAAAGGAATTTGCAGACTCAATGGAATCCCTGTCAAAAATCCCAATAACATTTTTCATAGAACTATAGAAAACACTACTAATAGATGGATGGAACCACAAAGGACCCAAAATAGCCAAAGCACTCTTGTGCATAAAGAACATAGCAGGAAGCATTATACTACCTGACTATAAAATACACTTAAAAGCTACAGTATTTAAAACAGCATTTAGTGGCATAAAACCAGATCCATTGGCCAATTGAACAGAAACCCACACATCTACAACCAACTGATCTCTGACAAAGGAGCTAAGAACAACCATTGGAGAAAGAACAAAGTTTTTTGTTTTTTGTATTTTTTTTTAAGATTTATTTATTTATTTGAGGCAGAGTTACACACAGAGGGAGAGACAGAGAGAGAGGTCTTCCATCCACTTGTTCACAGCCCCAGTGGCTGCAACAGAGCTCGGCCGATCAGAAGCCAGGAGCTTCTTCAGGGTCTCCCACGTGGGTGCAGGGGCCCAAGGACATGGACCATCCTCCATTGCCTTCCCAGGCCATTAGCAGAGAGCTGGATCAGAAGTGGAGCAGCTGGGACTCGAACCGGCCACAGGTGGATGCTTAACCTACCATAACACAGTGCCCCAGAACAGTCTTTTTAATAAATAGTACTAGGAAAATGGGATATATTATATGCAGAAGGATGAAACTATGTCCCTATGTCTCCCCATTTATAAAAATCAGCTCAAAATGGATTGAAGACCTAAATGTGAAACCTGGAACTGTGAGATTATTCAATGAAAGCAAGCATTTCAAGACATTGGAATAGGCAAGGATTTTGAGCATCAAGAAATAAAAGCAAAAATAGACAAATGGAATTCCAATAAACTAAAGAGCTTTTCCACAGCAAAGGAAACAACCAACAGAATGAAGAAACAACTTACAGAATGGGAGAAAATATCTGCAAGCTATATATCTGACAAGGTGTTAATATGCAGAATATACAAGGAACCCAAGCAAGTCAAAGCAAAAAAAAAAAAAAATTAAAAAATGGGCAATAGACCTAAACCCATTTTTCAAAGGAAGACAAATGGCCAAAAAGTACATGAAAAGATGTTCAACATCACTAATCATCAGGGAAATGCAAATCAAAACCACAAGTACCTCACTCCAATAAGACAGTATTGTCAAAAAGATAAAAGATAACAAGTGTTGGTGAGGATGTGGAGAAAGGGGAGCACTTGTGCACTGCTGGTGGGAATGTAAATTAGTACAGCCATTGTGGAAAAGTGCCGCAAAAAACTGAAGATCAAACTACCACATGATCCAGCAATCCCACTTCTGGGATATATCCAAGGAAAAGGAAAGCCATCTGTCGTAGAGGTGTCTGCACTCCCATGTATATCGCGTGCTGTTCACAATAGCCAAGAAATCGAAACAACCCCAGGTGTCCATCAACTGATGAGGGTGACCTAGAAAATGAGGTGCTTGTACTCAGCTGAATACTACTCAGCCATAAAAAGGTGCAATCCTGTCATTCGCAATAATACGGGTGGAACTTGAGGTCAGTATGTTCAGTGAAGTAAGCAAAGCACAGAAAGACAAACATCACGTGATCTCACCCACATGTGGCGTCTAAAACAATAGATGATCTCATAGAAGTTTAAAATATAAATGGGATTACCAAAGACTAGGCAGGGAAGAGCGGAGGGAGGGGTTAGGAAAATTCCACTGACAGGTACTACATGATAGTAGTTCTGGGCTTCTATTGCATGGTAGGGTGAAGACAGATAATGTTCGTGCACTGTATACTTTTCTATTTTAAAAACTAGAAGATATAACTTTTGGATGTCTTCACCATAAAGAAATGTTAAATGCTTGCAAGTATAAATATATTTACCCTGATCAGACATTATACAACATACACATGGACTACATCACATAGTACCCCATAAATATGTACAATTTTGAGAGGTAGTGCTGTGGCATGGTGAGTAAAGCCACCGCCTGCAGTGCCGGCATCCCATATGGGCACTAGTTCAGGTCCTGGCTGCTCTACTTCTGATCCAGCTCTCTGCTATGGCCTAGGAAAGCAGTGGAGGATGGCCCAAGTCCTTGGGCCCCTGCACCTGCATGGGAAACCTGAAAGAAGCTCCTGTCCTGGCTTCGGATCAGCCCAGCTCCAGCCATTGTAGCCATTTGGGGAGTGAAGCAGTGGATGGAAGACTTCTCTCTCTCTCTCTCTCTCTGTCTCCTCCTCTCTCTAACTCTACCTCTCAAATAAACCTTAAAAAAAAGGAAAGAAGGGAAAGGGAGGGGAAGGAAAGGGAGGGGAGGGGGAGGGAGGTGAGGGGAGGGGAGGGGGAAGGAAAGAAGAAATAAGGAGGGAGGGAGGGAGGAAGGGAGGGAGGGAGGGCTGAGGATTCCCTCCGGCACACATTACCCAATTAGATGGTCTAGGTTCACTCAGGGGCAGGTTGACTTACAGCACTCAGAAACTCCTCCCCAGCGCAAATCACAAAGTGAGCTGCCAAGTGAGCCCCAGAAAACCAAGGGGGAGAGGAAAGACCCTGTGTAAGGGGAGTCTCTCACTGGAGGCTCCCAGAGAGCCGGGCAGACACCATTGCGGGGAACAGCCCGCCACAGACCCCCCTTGGGAGTGTGAGGCCAGAGGATTTAAAAAAAAAAAAAAAACAACCTGGCCTCTGCCTTCAAGAACTCACCTTTTTTGGGAGGTGTGGGGAGGGGTAACATAGATGGACACCATAACCAACCCCTGCTCCGTTTCCTAAGGGCTAGAATACACACGTGTTGGAGGAGCAGCGTGAACCCGGAAGTGAACCATTCATCGCGCCCTGGCGGGTGAGGGAAGGCTGCACGGCGATGTCACTAGGTACAAGGTCCGAACCAGGACAGAGCTCCCGGCTGTGCAGCGGCGGCAAGAGGCGCCTCAGACCTCCCCGGGCAGCCTCCCAGGCCCGGCCCGGAGCCCCAGTCCAGCGGGCGCGGCAGGAACGCGATGGCACCGCGGCCTGGGAGGCTCTCCCGGCTCTGCTCCCGCGTGGCCAGGGCCGCCTTCCTCACGACCTGACGGCCCGAACACCGGCAGGCAAACCCCTTGGGAGTGCGTGCTCTGTGCCGGGCTCCAAAGTTTTACTTGTGTACATCGTTTCATTGAATTCCCCCCCACACCACCCCGGGAAAAAAAAAAAAGGTAGCGTAGGCCCAAGAAACCCCACTGTACAGATGAGTTCGCCGAGGCCCGCAGCCTTCCCGCGGGGAGGTGCGTTCGCCCGGGGAGCGCCTTTCGGCCGGGCCCCGGGTAGCCTAGGGCGGCGCCCCGTGCAGTGCAGTCGCTCAGAAACCGCCCGGGTAGAAGAAAAGAGGGGAACAGATCCCGCCTCCGCGCCCTCCCTCCTTCCCGGGCCCCTCCCCGCCCCGCGAGGCCCCGGAGCGCGCCCTCCGCGTCGGCCTGGCCTTCCTGCCCCGTCCACAGCCGCTCGCCCGGGGCCCCGCCACCCCTCGCGCACGGCTGCGCCTGCTTCCCGCTTTCCCCCGGCCGTCCCGCAGCCCGCCGTCCTCCCGCGTCTCCCTCAGGCGTCCCGCGCTTCCTCCCTCTTCTCCTCCTCCCCGCCCCAGCTCCACGGGGCTCCCGGGCTCTGCGCCCTCGTCCCCAAAATTCCCTGTTGTTTCCCCCTCGCCCGGCCTCTCCCTCCCACGCTGCCGACGGAGGCCGCTGTGCCGCCCTGGAGCCTTCGTCGTGGCGTCGGAGCCTGCGGGCCCGCGAGCCCTCCTGAGGCCTCATTACCACCTTCTCCCCGGGGCCGTCTCCGCCCAGGGCGCCCCCGCGGCCCGGCCCTGCCTGCCCGGGGAGAGCTCGCCGTGCGTCCCGAGCTGGGCCCTGGAGCGTGCCCCCGGGGAGCGAATCCAGCACGAGGCCGACGGGGCCTCCGTGTCCGCGGGCTCCCGGCGGCCGCGCTGGCGCCCAGGCCCGGGCGGTGCCCACTACGCGCCAGCATCGCCAGGAACGAAGGACCGCGCCTGAGGGATTTTTGAGGGATGAACAGCTCTTTAGGTTCCAAAAGAACCCTAGTCCAGCAAGCCGGAGTGCCATCTCCTAATTGTCTGCGATTTTTAAAGATTTGAAAGGCAGTTAGAGAGAGACAGAGAGAGAGATTCCATCCCCAAATGGCCCCCAACAAAGCCAGGAGCCTGGAGCTCCACCTGGGTCTCCCGCGTGGGTGCGGGAGCCCAAGCACTGCCATCTTCCGCTGCTTTCCCCGGCATTAGCAGGGAGCTGGAACAGAAGTGGAACAGCCAGGACCCCAACCAGTGCTCATATGGGATGCTGGCACTGCAGGCAGAGGCTTAACCTGGGGCACCCCAATGCCAGCCCTGGGTATTTTTCTTGAATGAACTGTTTTCTTAATCTGAAATAATTTCTAATCAAGTAGTTTAGTTAATATTCATTTCAGAGTGTTTCTGAGAGTCTCAACATGTTTGGACTCATAAAAAATAAAAATAAGTATATAACGCTAATATTAAACTTTTTTAAAAAGATTTATTTTATTTATTTGAAAGAGTTACAGAGAGAGGTAGAGATAGAGAGAGGTCTTCCATCCGCTGGTTCACTCCCTAGATGGCCGCACGGCAGGAGCTGAGCTGTTCCAAAGCCAGGAGCTTCTTCCAGGTCTCCCACACAGGTGCAGGGGCCCAAGGAATTGGGCCACCTTCCTCTGCTTTCCCAGGCCATGGCAGAGAGCTGGATCAAAAGTAAAGCAACCGGGACTCGAACCGGCGCCCATATGGGATGCCGGTGCTTCAGGCCAGGGCTTTAACCCGCTGCACCACAGCTCCAGCCCCCTAAAGTAAACTTTAAAAAGAAAAAAAAAATCACTCAGCATACCACTATGCTACCTTTGTTGATTGTTATGTGTTTACTCCCATTTATTTATTTTCACTTTATATGAAAGGCAAAGAAAGAGATGTAGAGAGATTACTCCCCAGATGCTCACAACAGCCAGGGCTTGGTTGGGCCAAAATGAGAAGGCTGGAATTCAGTCTGGGTGTCCCATGTGGGTGGCGGGGATCCAACTACTTCAGCCATCGTCTGCTGCCTTCCGGATGCAGGAAGTTGCGTCAGAAACAGAGGCCCAAGCAGTCTGCTGTGGGATGCAGGCATTCCAAGAGGCAACCTCAGCTCTCCTCGGAATGCCGACCCTAAGGGTCCTCCCAGTTCTGTGGGTAAATGCCGAGAAGCGCTTATCCTGGTTGGTGTGGAAGGCAGCTCTGTCAGTGTGACCAAGCAAATGTGAAAGAGGGTTGCATGGAGTTTACACGTGTTCTCCAAGTGGCTGTTTTTCCATCAGCAAAATGTCTGAATCTGAATCATTATTTTTCTGTAGGGAAAACAATCTGATATCTCTATAGCAGGTGTCCACTTCTTACTTTACACAGAAGACATCCCACATAGATGTACTTGCTTAATTTTTACTTGGGAGACTGTGTCCTTACCTGGTGCCCAAGGCCCAAATTTCCTTCCCACAAATGTCTCTTGCTCCCCAAATTCTCCACTAGTGTCCAGCAGCCTTGGCCACCCACGGTCCTGAGAACAGCCCCAGCACATACCCAGTGTCTTTCCTCTTCTCTCTGCTTTCCTTGAATTTTTTCAGCTCCCTATTCTTTAGTATCCAAATGAAGTTGCAATTTAGCAACAAAGCTTTCTCAGAATCCTTAGGGATTTTTCCTACCAGTGCTCACTACGAACACTCATTCCTTTATGCTGTTAGATTCACAAACAGGATCTGCCTCCTAGATTTCATGATGTCACCTCTGCCTTCTGTTGGCAAATATGTGTTGTTGATGATGATCTGGTCGGGAGTGATACAAAACACTAGAATTCCAAGCCATAAGAAAAGAGCATGGACTTGGAAGTCAGACAGAGCCTGATTCATCCTAACGATGTGACCACGGCAAAGTCTCAGAGCCTAAGTTTATTCAACTGTAAATTGGGGATAATAGCAGGGCTATAGGGAGGTTCTAATGAGGTAACACTTTGCACAGTGTCAAAACCGCTCAGTATTTTGTATGCCCTGAATAAACGGTTGGAGCTATTTGTTTACTATGAATAATAATGAAAAGCAGGAGACTAGAGTTTGCTAATAGATTTCACAGAGCATTTGTTTTATAAAAGCATCATGACCCACCAACATGATGAAATTATCTGTCAAAGAATTTCACATTAAACACTAGTGACAGGGAGTGGTTCTGGGGACTTCGTGCGTTAGTGAAATTCCACAGCTCTGAGATTTTGCTACCCAGTGCCAAATGTCTGTGATCCCTGCTCAGAGTTTCGAAGGATATGCTAATTTGAATAGTCATTACTTTGTTTCCAGAATTGGGAATGACACTCAAAGCTTAGTGGGTCTCCTAGAAGGTTGGAGCTGGGAGTGACTCCAAGGACAGCCCTTGTTCTGTGTACAAGGAAGCAGCAGCCACCTGACAGGGTCACCTGGCAGGTGAGTGGCAGAGCTGGGATTCTGAGCCCCAGTTCTTCCCCTCCAGCTCTGAGCTCAGTATCTCCACACCATGCCGACTTCTGGAACAAAGAGCGGCTGTGAGCGGCAACTGTTGGCAGCAGCTCTGGGTGGCCCGTGCCCCGTGTACCAGGAACACTGAGATTTGATCTCTTGCCGGAGTGCTTGGCAGTCACGGTCATAGACCACAGGGAGAAGAGTGGGACTCTGAGTAGCTGTTACGTGAGAAACTCTCCCGTTGCTAAAGCCGCTGGCTTCCTCCGGTGGCTGTTCTCTGAACTGTCCATTTTCTGAAGGCAGGAACAGTTCATGTTCTAAGGCACTGAGCAACGCTTGCACTCGGCACCTGTCTCAAGGGCTCCTGCTCAGCATGGGAATCTGGCCTCTGGGCTGGAACTGGAGTCACCTCAGTGCTTTCAAAAGGAGCCCCGGGACCATCAACAAACATCACGCCTCCCACCTCCCGGGATTCCTCCCACAGAGACACCTTTGAATAGGGGAGCAAACAGGAAGAGGAAGGCTCAGAGAAGCGCGGCCGTGCTTCTTACCCATAGCGGGCACACATACAGGTGCCCTCAGTGCTTTGGTTTCACCTAGGAGGAAAGCAAAGCAGAGAAATAAATGTTTGTCGAGTGAATGACTGGTTACCAAAGGTATAATTCAGTAATCTTAGGCAGCACCATCAGTCATTTCTGAGCAACTAAACTTTCACAAACAGAACCGTGACCCACCTGGCTTACAGGGCAGAGCTTGGCTCCTGTCTCAACATTCTGGGGCTTTCTCAGATGACAAATATTGGGAGTTCCTGACATGTAGAGCTCATAATAAAATTTGCCCAGTGGTGCATCTTGCCTGAATCCAATTCAACAGTCACAATGGCTCCCGTGAAGTCACTCCGCAGCCAGGGTGCATCCCTGCAGAGCAGAAACAGGCCCTGATGAATGAGGAAGCCCCAGCCACGCAGAGGCCCTGACTAGACCCAGATGAAGCTCCCCTTTGTTCCTCATCTGCTGTGAATGCAGCCGTAACTCCAACGGGTCTGCTGCTAGCTCAGTGTGACCTCATCACAGCCTGGCCCGTGCCCACACGTGTGCCCGCTGAGCGCTTTGCCCATGATTCACACACAGCCTGCACACCTGCCAGAGGAACGCTGAGCTCTGACGGCTGCACGAGCCGGGAGCCAGGAGCACGGATCAGGATTCCCGAGGCCGCCAGCCCTAGGCTCGGTGATGGATGCCTGCTGCTCCTCCCGAGCTAACTCTCAGTCTAAAGCATTGCATCGTGCCCTTTAGGCAACAAGTAATGGCTCAAGTATATGGATCCCTGCCACCCACATGGGAGACCTGGATTGAGTGCCAGGCTCCTGGCTATGCCCCAGCTGGCCATTTGGGGAGTGAACCAGTGAATGGAAGATCTGTTTGTCTCGGTCTCTCTGCCTTTTGAATAAATAATAGTTTTCAAACAAAAAATGTTAAATAAAGCATTGCATCTGCAGCCTGTGGAATCCCAGAGGAGCTCATCTGTTGGGTGCAGACTTAGAGGTGTTATCTGATTTCATTATCTTGACAGCCAAGAGAGGCACATTTCATTGCGCCCATTTAATATGTGTGGAAATAGGAGCTCCGACATCCAGTGACTGCTCTGAGGTTCCTCAGTTAACAAGTAGCAGAGCAAAGTCAGTACCCAGATTGTGTCTGACTCCCAAGCGTATGGCCTGTGCTCTCTCTGCAGTCTGTGTCACACTGTCGCTCACGGCTGAGGTGCAGCACTGTGCATGTGTGAACACCAAGCCGGCAGGAGCGGAGACTGCTGGACCTGGTCCTCGCCTAGCCTGGTTCGTCCATCTGTTCTTTGTCCCAGCAGATGTTGGCACCACTACTGTGGGCCAGACCTGCAGCAGGTGCTGGGCATTCTGGATAAATAGCACCGAGGTCCTGCCCTCTGCGCAAGGACTCCGAGGGCAAACAAGGACTTCCCGTAAGGGCTGCTCCCCTGCCCTGCGTATGCTCACTTTCAGCAATAGCAATCATCTTTGCAGGGAGCTCTGGGTTACTACGCTGGCTCTGGACACCTGGGCTACACAAAGCCCAGAGCACAGGGCCGAGTGGCACTGCGTTGACCCCATGCTAGGTAAGCGTCCCAGCAGGATTTCAAACAGTGGGGTGGTGTTCAACTTCTCTTCCCCACCTGTCTGGAATTGCTTTTAGCTACACTTCTGAAGGGCCCACTATGAGCGTTACTTCCGGAGCCATCACAATTCCGGTGAAGGTATTTCATGCTTCATTAGTGGCCGGCTTCCCCTGATACAAAAGGGCTGGAAGGAGGCACATCGGTTACAGCCCACCTTGGGATGCCTGCATCCCACATCAGAGTGCCTGGATCGGAGTCTTGACTGCTTCTGACTCCAGCTTCCTGTTAATGTGCACTCCGGGAGGCAGCAGGTGAAGGCTCAAGTACTCGGGTCCTTGTTCCCAGCCTTTGTCTTTCAAATAAATAATAAATTTTTTTATAAAGAAGGCCCTGGACAAACTGTGCTGAGTGGATCAAATGTCCTCTAGCACTCCCCACCCAGTTGACAAGACTTTTTCCTTCTCAGGGGAACCTGTAGGATTAGACAATGTGTGAGGGACCGTCGGAGTGGCCAGGACACTTCTGTATACAACCTTCTAGAAGACCAAAGAGAAGATGAGGGTCTGCAACAGCGTCTCTGTGTGCAGCACCTCTAGTCACTGGCACTTCAAATATATTCGTTAAGAATGGATAAAGCCCCTCCTCCGCTCCCCTCGGGGAAGTAGAACAGTGTTGGCCGAGGGCTGGGGTGGGAAGGGAAACAGGAAGGTGTGGAGTTATACAAGAAAAGTCAGTTCCAGAAGCCTAGACATGGCACAGAGACCATAGTATTTTCTACTTGAAATTTGTTACTGCAGAGGAGCTCCAGTGTCCTCCACACACACGCATGGCAGTCAGGAGAGGTTATGTGATGGATATGTTAACTGGCTTCACATGGTGGTCATTTCATGATATATAAGGACATGAAAACATTTACGGCCGGCGCTGCGGCTCACTAGGCTAATCCTCCACCTACCGGCGCCGGCACACAGGGGTGCCGGATTCTGTCCCGGTTGCCCCTCTTCCAGGCCAGCTCTCTGCTGTGGCCAGGGAGTGCAGTGGAGGATGGCCCAAGTGCTTGGGCCCTGCACCCCCTGGGAGACCAGGATAAGTACCTGGCTCCTGCCGTCGGATCAGCGCGGTGCGCCGGCCGCAGTGCGCAAGCCGTGGCAGCCATTGGAGGGTGAACCAACGACAAAAGGAAGACCTTTCTCTCTGTCTCTCTCTCTCTCACTATCCACTCTGTCAAAAAAAAGAAAAGAAAACATTTACAACTTTCCTATTTGTTCACACACCCCTCTAAAGTTAGAGGGAAATGGGAGTCCATGTGGGAAGAGAGAGGTGGCACCTTCCTAATTCCAAGGCTGGCCATTAACTCAGATGAAGATAAGAGCACCACAGTCCCCAACCCAGAGGGACTGCTAAAGCAATGGACTTTGACCTGATCAAACCCAATAAAATCTAACGAAATGCTTATAAAACTGCTGAAAAAGCATGTTATCTTTTCTCCTGGACTTAATTCTGGAAAGACAAAAAGACTGACATCACTAGAAGCCTTCTTGCCACCACTTAGAGCCTAAAAGTATAGTCAATGTTAGACCAATAAGTGCCAAGGAATAGAGTAAAAGTTGAGCCTAGTGACAGCATTTGATCTCCGGGAGCAAGCTATACCTGAAGCTATAGTTTTTGTGTACTTTTTAGTTATATAAGCCAACAAGTCTCTCCCACCTTATTTTTCTTTTCTCTCTCTCTCTCTCTCTCTCCCTCTCTATTTTTTTTTTCCTTAAGCCAGGATGAGCTGGGTTTTCCGTTTTTCACAATCAAAAGAATCCCAAATGATATACACTCAAGTTCAGTAGCCAAATCCTACAAGGACAGTTAAACACACTTTTAAAAAAGATTTATTTTTATTTATTTGAAAGGCAAAGTTGCAGAGAAAGTGGGGGAGACAGAGAGAGAGAGATATCTGCCAGCTTACTCCCCAAATGGCCATAATGGCCAGAATTGGACAAGGCTGAAGCCAGGAGCCAGGAACACTATCCAGATCTCCCACATGTACTTGGGCTATCTTCCTTCATTTTCCCAGGTGCATTAGCTGGAAGCTGGATCAAGAGGAGCATCTAGGAGTTGAACTGGTACTCGTATAGGATGCCAGCATTGCAGGCAGTGGTTTAACCCTCTGCACCACAACACCAGCTCCAAACATACATTTAAAGGTTAAAAATAACTGGAAGGGACTGAAAGACTCTCCATGACAGTAATTAAAAGGAGCCACGATTAAGTTACCACCCCTATGCAGAAACCTGAGACCAGAAATCCCTTCTTTGACTTTGATCATCGCTTTTTTAAAAAAAGATTTATTTGTTTATTTGAAAGGCAGAGTTACAAGGAGGCAGAGGCAGAGAAAGAAAGACAGAAATCCCTCATCTGCTGATTCACTCCCCAAATGGCCACAATGGCCAGAGCTGGGCTGATCCAAAGCCAGGAGCCAGGAGCTTCCTCCAGGTCTCCCATGTGGGTGCAAGGGTCCAAGGACTTGGGCCATCTTCTACTGCTTTTCCAGGCCATAGCAGAGGGCTGGATTGGAAGTGGAGTACCTGGGACTCAAATCGATGCCCATATGGGATGCTGGCACTGCAGGTGGCAACTTTACCCGCTATGCCACAGCACTGGCCCCTGAAAATCACTTCGGATTGGACAATTACATTTCTGAATGACAAACCTCCATCTCGTTTTCATTATGAAGAGCAAATGAGGATAAAAACATTCAAGTGCTTAGGACAGTATCTGACAGTCAGTGGGTTCTGCACAAATTTGAGTCTCCTAGAATATTATGGTAAAATACAAAATGAATGCAGACCTCCACGGCTGTTCCAGATAATATTCTTTTTTAAAAGATTTTATTTACTTAATTGAGAGGTAGAGTTACAGACAGAGAGAAGGAGAGATAGAGAGAAAGGTCTTTCATCTGCTGGTTCACTCCCCAAATGGTTTCAATGGCCGTAGCTGGGCCAATCTCATCCAGGAGCCAAAAGCCAGGAGCTTCTTCCAGGTCTCCCACACGGGTGCAAAGGCCCAGGTGGGGCCATCTTCTACTTTCTTCCCAGGCCGTAGCAGAGAGCTGGACTGGAAGTGGAGCAGCAGGGACTTGAACCAGCACCCAGTATGGGATGTCAGAGACACAGACAGAGGCTTAGCCAACCACACCACAGTGTCGGCCCCTAAGATAATATTTTTTTTTTTTTTTTTTTTTTGACAGGTAGAGTTATAGACAGTGAGAGAGAGAGAAATAAAGAGAAAGGTTTTCCTTCTGTTGATTCACCCCCCTAATGGCCGCTTCGGCCGGCACTGTGCCAATCCGAAGCCAGGAGCCGGGTGCTTCCTCCCGGTCTCCCATGTGGGTGCAGGGACTCAAGCACTTGGGCCATCCTCCACTGCACTTCCAGGCCACAGCAGAGAGCTGGACTGGAAGAGAAGCATTGGCCAATGCTCCCAATATATGGTACAGTACAGAGAACATCAGAAAGGCCTAAATTACCACCCAGATAATTATAATCCCCTACCGGTCTTGAGTTTTTGTTGTTGCTGTTGCTGTTTTAACTAAGTCTCCCTGCTCTTATCTGTGACATTTGGATAATAATATGGGTCTGTCCTCCTTTCCTCCAGCTCCCACAGTCCTGTCTGGCAGGTGTACGGTGGGTCTGTACTTTCTACTCCCTTTGAAATGATGTGTCTCCTTGAGGTTGGCTTTGGGAAATGAAATGGGAGCCACAATGACTTGTGTCTGTTGAGGTGGAATCTTTAAGAATTGGAGCATGGGGGCAGATGTGTGGCACACAGGGTGAAGCCAGCCACCATCTGAGACACCGACATGCCACATCCGTGCACCAGTTCACATCCTGGCTGCTCCACTTCCCAGCCTGCTCCCTACTATTGTGCTTGGGAAAGTAGCGAATCATGACCTAAGAACTCGGATTCCTGCCATCCAGGTGGAAGACTAGTTGAAATTCAAGGATCCTGCCTTAAGCCTGGCCTGGCCCTGGCTGCTGTGGCCATTTGGGGAGTGAACCAGCGAATAAAAAATCTCTCTCTATCTCTCTCTTTCTATCCCTCTCTCTCCCTCCCTCCCTCTCACTTTGTCTCTTCTGCTGTCCGTCACTCTGCTTTTCAAATAAATAAATCTTAAACAAACAAAACAACAAGAACCAGAGCATGGTATGCTGAGTCTTCTTCCATCTGATAAAGTGATTCTAGAAGCAAGCTTGAACCTGTCAGCCTGAGTCCTTTGGTATCTCTAACACACAACACTCCCTGATGAGCTGCACTGGGTCCAAAGCAGGAAACAGACTTTGAGGGGCCGGTGTTATGGCGCAGTGATGGAGCACGCATTAAGTCCTGGTTGCTCCACTTCTGATCCAGCTCTCTGCTAATGCTCCTGGGAAAGCAGCGAAAGATGGCCCAAGTGCTTAGATCTCTGCTTCCCACGTAGAAGACTAGGATGGAGTTCTAGGCTCCTATCTTTGGCCTGGCCCAGCTTGGCCACTGTGATCATTTGGGGACTGAACCAGCAGAAGGAAGATCTCTTTCTGTCTCTCTCCCTATCTCTGCCTTTCAAATAAATAAAATAAATATTTTTTAAAAAATAGATTTTGAGTTGTTCCTATTTGCAAGTTATCAAAACCACCCTATTTGATACACTAGGCCAGATCCCCCCTCATACTTAAAATCAATTAGAGATATTTGGTGTGTAACTCACTTAACACTTGGAACATCTCTGTGTATTACAATGAATGTGAAGATATTTCTAGAGTGTTAAAAGCAAAATTAGGAAGATCCAAAGTAAAATGGGTATGCTTAAAAAGCATTGCTAAAATGCAGGGCCAAACAAGATGTCAGATGACAAACACTCTCGTGCCCTGTTGTGAGCAACGCGGATTGCACAAGCTTCTGAAAGGTGATCCAGCCCTGGCCATCAAAATTTGACCTACTTCAGAAACTCCTTAGAATAGAATGAGATATGGTGCAAAGAAGTATGTATAAGAAGAATGTTGGCCGGCGCCGCGGCTCACTTGGCTAATCCTCCGCCTGCAGCGCTGGCACACCGCGTTCTAGTCCCGGTCAGGGCACTGGATTCTGTCCTGGTTACTCCTCTTCCAGTCCAGCTCTCTACTGTGGCCCGGGAAGTCAGTGGAGGATGGCCCAATTTCTTGGGCCCTGCACCAGCATGGGAGACCAGGAGGAAGCACCTGGCTCCTGACTTCCAATCGGCGCAGCGTGCCGGCCATGGAGGCCATTTGGGGAGTGAACCAATGGAAGGAAGACCTTTCTTTTTTTTTTTTTTTTTTTTTAACTTTTATTTAATGAATATACGTTTCCAAAGTACGAATAATGGATTACTATGGCTTCCCCCCCATACCGTCCCTCCCACCCACAACCCTCCCCTTTCCCACTCCCTCTCCCCTTCCATTCACATCAAGATTCATTTTCGATTATCTTAATATACAGAAGATCAGCTTAGTATACATTAAGTAAGGATTTCAACAGTTTGCTCCCACACAGAAACATAAAGTGAAAAATAATAGATGATTTTTTTTAATAATGATGAAATCAGATCAGACCTATTGGGAAGACCTTTCTTTCTGTCTCTCTCTCTCACTGTCTAACTCTGCCTGTCAAAAAAAAAAAAAAAAAAAAAAAAAAAGAAGAAGAAGAAGAAGAAGAGAATGCGGAAGAATGTTATTGATGTGCTGGTGATAAGAGTGAAAAACTGGAGACGACCTAATTATCCAACAGTAGGAGACTGGCAATAAAAAGCAAGGGAATGGCTGGTGTTGTGGTACAGCGGGTTAAGCTGCTTCCTGCGATGCCAGCAGCACGTATAAGTCCCGGCTGCTCCGCTTTCCACCCAGCTCTCTGCCAATGCGCCTTGGAAAGCAGAGGATGTACTTGGGTTCCACTCACATGGGACACCACCTAGCTGCAGCCTGGCCCAGGCCAAGCAATTGTGGTCATTTGGGAAGTGATCCAGCAGATGGAAGATATCTCTCTCTCTCTCTCTCTTTCTCTGTCTCCCTTCTGTCTATATAGCTCTGCCTTTCAAATAAATAATTTTTTTAAAAGCTTGGGAAATACATATAGGGATCTCTAGACAGAGTGTGAAGAACAGTGAAGCTAATCCATTGTTTAATATAAGTATGTGCATGATGTATTATTTGTAAAAGGCAAAGTGAAAATGACATGTATTATATGATTCCATTTTCATAAGTGTATGTCTGCAATACTGAAGAACTGGTGATTATGAGCTCGGTTGATTTCCATTTTACTTTTTCCCTTTCGAGTGCCTATCTAAACATATATTACTGTTTTTCTAATCAGAAAAAAAAAAAATAATGAGACTGTTGTTATCTGAAAAGGGAGGGAGATGCATGGGAGCAAAGGCAGAGGCAGAGGATCAGAGCGAGGGAGAGAGACAGAGAGTTACCCACCACAACAGCTCCGGGTCCTAGGCAGCCCCAAGCCACTCAGAGCTGTGAGCACTGGAAACGAGATCTGTCCAGAGACATGCCTTAAGTATGACATTAAGACTGACTTCAAAGATGGCATGAAAGAGAGCAAATCATCTTGTTAATAATTTTAACATAGATGTGTTGGAACAGTAACATTTTTGATATATTGGTTAAATCAATCATTATTTACTTATATTACATTCACCTGTTCCTATCTACATTTCCAATGTGGATAGTAGAAAACTGAGAATTCCATATGCAGCTCATAGTTTGAGTGGACAGTGCTGGCTTAGAAATTCATCTAGAGGAAATATTGTCAGCTCTGGCTTAATTTACCTAAAACCTTCATCCAGAATGCAGAGTTACGAAAGGAACAGTATTTAACACCTAACAGAATGGTTTCTAAGACTTTTTAAACTTTTGGCCTTTTTTTTTTTTCTATTTGGCCACTTATAAGCACTTTCAGTTTAAGTCATTTTATATAAAGCTACTTCTGTCTCAGCTTTAAGCTAAAATACCAGTGACAGGATGAGACTATATAGAAGCTTTATTTGATTAAAAGGAACTTTAAAAAAAGTGTGTGGGATAAGCATTTAGTTTAGTGGTTAAGATGCCCATAGCCCACATTGGAGTACCTGGGCTCAACACCTGGCTCTGGCTCCTGACTCCAGCTTCCTGCTAATGCAGACCTTGGGAGGCAGTAGCGATGGTTCAAAAAGTAGTTATAACCCTGCCACACCCTCATGGGAGACCCAGACTGAGTTCCTGGCTCCTGGCTTCTACCTGACCCAGCCCTGCCATTGCAGGCAGCTGAAGAATGAACCAACAGGTAGAAATTCTTTCTTCCTTCCTCTCTCTATATCTCTTCTTCCCCACCCAGAGAAATAAATATATACTTTAAAAATAATCCTAATTATTTTTAGTCCAATTAATATTTTCAGTCCAGTATTACATCATCATTTAGTTGTCACAAAATTTGAAGATCCACAAAGCATCAAATATTTCTGATGAAAGTGTCTCACCTTTTCACCCCCACTGTCAACACAGCAATGCTTCACTACAGAGTCACAGACTGGACTTATGGTAATTTTCTGAATAATGACAATCAGTCCACGAAAGTCTGAGAAGCAGACAAAATGCAGTAGGAAGGAAAAGCTAAAAAAAAAAAAAAGGCAAATTGATGAATCATAACTAAAACACAACCTCTGAATTGAGCAACTGTAGATCGATGCTAATTCAACATTGCATACATTTTTCCAAAAGCCACATACTGCAGTTTTAGATAAATAGAAAAGTATAAGATAGTTCACAGGCAATGGGAATATCAAATAACTATTACTGTCTACTTCCTTCCTTTCCACCTCCCTTTAGTCCCAGCCTGGACTCCGAGTGTGACTTGCAGGTGATGACCTTGCTCTTGTTGCTTTGGTCTTGGTGTTCCAAGTCATCTGGAAGGTCTGGCTCCTGGCCTTCGGCTCCCCCAGTCCCGCCACATTCCCCCGACTTCAGTAGAGATTTGCTCCATGCATTGTACCCCTCGGCACTCCCCGGCTTAGGGCTGTCCTGGCTCACCTCTCAGTCGCCAGTCTTCAGCTCTAGGAGATGACACTAGTTGGGGAGGATGAAGGTGGAGAGGTGGACAGAATGGCAGGAATACCTTTGAAGTGGAGGTTGTGGGGGAGGGAGGAAGAGAAAAACAAAACCAGAGGAAGGAATTGCATAATACAAAGCAGTCACCAGTCACCTTCGGAGAAAAACACTCCGAAAGCTATGGAAACCTCTCCATCACACATGAAGTGTTTTGACCAATACTAATTTTAGCTAAATGCCTCATTAGCTGGCTTGGCTTATGGGTGAGCCGATTTTAGTGGGTTCGCTTTTCAAGGATGCCCTAGCACAGGCACACATGACTCCCACTTGGCAGGTTCAGGACATCCTGAAAGCGAGGGAAGCACCTCCAGCCACACCTGCTCAGAGACAGGCTGCTCGGATTCCCTAATTACCTGGTTCTGTCTGCACTCATCAAGCAGCCTTCTCATTATGATCTGGCTTCCCGTGAAGATTTTCCTGCTGGGAGAGAACAGGCTGACCTGTGGGCGAGGGTGTTCTGGTCCCACTGGTGGTTACTCAGCATGAAAATTAATAAATCAGCATTCACCTGGGAATTCGATTTGCCTGTCCATTCTGCAGAGTCTAAAAACAATCTCTTCACTTACAAAGTGATGTGAATGTTTTATGTTCCGCCTTTGAGGCTGCAAAGCAGAATAGCCCACTTTAACAAGCATTAGCAAAGGGAGGAATTTATTGCAAGATGACATCGGCATGTCACAGAACTCTAGGGCTGAAAGGGCAGTTGTGACTGAACCCAGAGACAAGAAAGCCGTCAGAACTGAAGAAGCTGCTGCCCTTGCTCTCACTCTGCATGAGGGGAAACCTTCTCTACTCAAACACTTGTGACACCGAATGGATTGGTTTTCCACAACAAGCAATTCTCCGACTTCCTGTGGACACAAGCACCTGGCTGTCCCACAATTTAATTCAACTCTGACACGACCCAGAGGAAGCAGACTCCACAGAGGAAGCGCTTGGTCCCATGAGACTGCTCCCACTGCAGATGTCACTTGCCACACTTGGGTACCCCGGCTACCCACACTTTGGCGTGGCTTGGCCATGAGCCCCTCTTCAGGTTCACTTGTTTATCATAATCATTTACAGAATGCAAGGAAATTCTTTACACTGATCCCTCAATACTCACAGGAGGTGGAGATGATTCTAGGATCCCCCCACAGATACCAAAACCCTAGGACACTCAAGTCCCTCACATAAAACCACACAGTATTTGCATATCATTCCCTATACTTTAAATCATCTCTAAATTGCTTAAAATACTTAGTACAATGTAAAAAACTATGTGAATAATTGTTATACTGTATTGTTTAGAGAATAATCACAAGAAAAAATAGTATGTACATGTTTGGTACAGATACAACATTTTTCTAAATATTTTTGTTCTGTGGTTGATTGAATCTGAGCATGTGGAGCCCCAAGATGCAGAGGGCCTACTGCACTTGCTTTCTTTAGTTTATGATGAAGGATACACAGGGGGACTGGCACTGTGGCCTAGCAGATACAGCTGCTGCCTGCAGTGCCAGCATCCCATATGGGCACCAGTACAAGACCCGGCTCCTCCACTTCCAGTCCAGCTCTCTGCCAGGGACTTGGAAAGCAGTGGAAGATGGCCCATTCCATAGGGATGGTTGATTAAATCATTAGCCCTTGATGAATTGACTCCATCTCCAGCTCTTCTCTCCTTCCAGAGTCTAAAGGAGATGAAAGTCCCAACCCTATAATCATGTCATTGGTCTCTATGGTAACCAGTTCCCATCCTCCAACAGTCATTACCTCACTGGAATACACTCAGGTAGGATTGGGAGGGGATTCTGATGAATAACAAGAGGTTGCTCCCATCCCATCCCTCAGGAAATCCCAAAGGTTTTGGAATCTCTGTACCAGGATCCAGGGACAAATAGGTCCTTCTTTTTCTCCTGCAACATCACACTCCTGCTGATGTGCGCCTGCCTCACTCTGAGGCTACACAGACACCCATTCCTCTCTCCTTCTTTACACCTGCTTCAGTTTCTCCTCTTCCCACAGATCAGTCCTTGCTGTTTCTCAGGCACGCAGCTAAAGAAGCTGCTCCTCACCTGCTTAGTCCCAGCAACCAAAGCAGACAAGTATCGGTGACCCTCAACTCTACATTCCCGCAAAGAGAGTCAGATTGGCCCAGTTTGGGCCAGGGGTCCATTCCCGCTCAGAGTATCTATAACTGGTGAGGGGGGAAGGGGCTGGGACTAGGAGGACAGGGTCAGGCCCAGCTCCATCAAGTTGAAAACAGTTCCCAGGAGCAGGAAGATTATGGGAAGGGCAAGTATTCAAAAAATTATCACAGGGACACAAACTCTGAGACTCTGAGGTATTTCAGGATTTTAAATGCTTTTTATTTACTTATTTGCATTTAATTTGTGAGGCAGAGAGACAGAAAAAGACAGAGATCTTCCATACCCTGATTCACTCCCCAGTTGCCTGCAAATAGCCAGGGCTGGGCCAAGCCAAAGTCAGAACAGGGAACTCAATCTAGGTCTCCTACATGGATGGCAGGAACTCAACCACTTGAGCCATCGTCACTGCCTCCGAGCACGTGCAATCACAGAAGCTGAATCAGAAGTGGAGCTGGGGCTCGAACCCAGGAACTCTGATATGGGATGCAGACTGTGCCAAACGCCTGCTCCAGAACTCATAATTTTTACATTTGAGAATATGATCCTAAACCTCACATAATATCACGCACCAGAAGAGTCACAGGTAGCTTCCCATAACCAAATACAGCAATATATTTGCAATGAAAACACGAATATTCTTACAAAATAGGAAATGAGGAAAAAAAATAGTCTCACATGAGTTCAAACCAGATGTTGCCTTCAAAGGAGTCATGAAAATACTCTTGGTTTTCATCAGTGCTGAATTTCAAAACTGCAGATGAAGAATTTGGATTGCATTCCTCCAGTCTTGCAAAGCTGAGCCCCAGACCATGATGCTGTCAGGGACTTCCTCCAAGAGACTTCCTCGATTCTCACTCCTCCAAGAGCAGTCGCTGGACTAGCTGCGGCGGCGGCGGCGGCCCTTGGGGGCCTGTTAGAAGTGCTGAGTCTCAGGCTTCATCCAGATTTACTGACTCACAATCTGTATTTTGAAAAGACGCCCACTTAATGGACATGCATGTGAAAGACTGAGAGCACCCCTTTGTACAATGGTCCCTTCTTATATAACTTTGGAAAAGAGCTGCGAGCGCATTGTACAATTACAGTGAAGAAACAACCCTAACTCCACAGCACTGTCCCGACACTCACCACGCTGCTCCACGGATGACTCCACAGGTTGCTAAACAGTCTCTTTCCCTGTCACCATGGATCACTTAAGGAATGCTTCTTCCAGAACTGGTGTTCAAGCTCTACACCCTGGGTCAAGGCTTCTTTTTGTGAAACTCTATCAGAGGGGCCGGTGCCGCAGCTCACTAGGCTAATCCTCTGCCTTGCGGCGCCGGCACACAGGGTTCTAGTCCCGGTCGGGGCACCGGATTCTGTCCCAGTCGCCCCTCTTCCAGGCCAGCTCTCTGCTGTGGCCAGGGAGTGCAGTGGAGGATGGCCCAGGTGCTTGGGCCCTGCACCCCATGGGAGACCAGAAGTACCTGGCTCCTGCCTTCGGATCAGCGCGGTGCGCCGGCCGCAGTGCGCCAGCCGTGGCGGCCATTGGAGGGTGAACCAAAGGCAAAGGAAGACCTTTCTCTCTGTCTCTCTCTCTCACTGTCCACTCTGCCTGTCAAAAAAATAAATAAATAAATAAATAAAAGAAAGAAAGAAACTCTATCAGAGAAGATTTGTATAATCCTTCATGAAAATGGATCAAATAGTATATAAAGCAGCTGGAGATATAATTAAGAAATTTTTCAATAAAGAATACAAGCAAGCAAGATGCAGAGCAGTAGCCAGAACATTAATTCTCTTTGCTGCTTGCACAGATGAAAGAATTTTCTAGAACAACAAATCATACAGGGCCCATACTCAGAATGTTTTTGCAATATGGTAACAACCTTTTGACTTAAAGTCTTTTACCATGCACCCTGTTGTTCTGGAATTCATGAGAGCAATAAAAAAGAAGTAGATAGGGTTTTCTCAAATAAGAACAGTTTTATTCAGTAACTTTACATTTTCGCTTTTTACTTGAGAGACAGAGAAAGACAGAGACAAAGACAAACAGAGGTCTCCCATCTCCTGGTTCACTACCCAAATGACCACAGTGTGTAAGATTGGGTCAGGCTGAAGTCAGGAGTTAGGAACTCAACCCTGGTCTCCCATAAGGGTGTCAGGGACCCAACCATCACCTGCCACCTCCCAGGATACACATTAGCAGGAAGCTGGACAGATATGGGAATAGAGGTAAAACTCAAACCCAGGGATATGGGATGCAAGTATGCAGGTAAACCAAGCAGCACCTTAACCACTACATCAAATACCCTCCCTGAGTTCACTTTTAAGATCTTTGGAAATGTAAGAAACCTTCAAAATCCCAAAGATAAGGAAGTTATGAGTACTGAACCACCTCTCTAACTGCTTCCATCTGCCAGAAGCAGCAAGAAGGAAATAATTAAATGGGAAAAATAATGACATTGGCAGCTTTTAGGAAAACCCAACCAAGATGGAGAAAACATAGGAATCTTCCGAAAGCAGGTTAGTATTCATAAACTATCAGTAGGGGTAGTAGCTGACCAGGCAGTAGATACAGAAGTACAGCACTGGATTCTCCTCTACCCAGAGTCCCTTGCTGTGAAGTGTGGTTTTGCCATTCCACCAGACCAAGGCCATTGTGCCTGCCCTCAGACTACAGCCTCATTTGATTGCTCATGCTAACCTCCCGTGCCTCACATTCCCAGTGCTCCTGTCACTCAGAATGTCAGTTAGTTCCTCCTCTCTCCTCTCTTCTGACCAGAATCCCCACCACCCACCATCACCCCCCAGCATTTCACTAGGGCCTTTGAGAATCCGTGGCCAACAAAATCCCCACTCAATTCCTGAAGATTGTTCCTTGTTTTCTCCTTGAGCTAAAAATATCTTCCCTGATATGGGTAGAACTTGTCCCTCCCAAAAGATATATTAAAGCCCCACCCCCACCCCCAGAAACCTCAGAATGTGACGTTATACGGAAATAGGGCCATTGCAGATGGATCAGTGTCCTTATGAGCAGCAGCCACGTGAAGACAGACACACAGGGAGCACCACGTGACAGCATAGGCAGAGGCTGGCGTGATGCATCCACCACGAAGGAACACCTAAGATGGCTGCGAACCACGAGAGACTGGGAGGAGACAAGGAAGGACCCCCTGCGGGTTTCGGGCGGAGCATAACCCTACCAGCGCCTCAGTTTCTGACTTTCAGCCTCCAGAAGCGTAAAACGGCCCATTTCTGTTACTTTGTGGGACTTTGTCATGAAAGCCACAGGAACCCAACCCACCTCCTGAAGACAAGACCCCACCCACAACCTTTGTTTGAAGAGCAGCCTCATCATCCCGCCCTCCACACGCCTCGGACTGGCACGCGCACTTCTGTCCTCACCATCCTATGAGGCTGCTAAAACATATACCTCCACTCCACTCTCCCATAATCCTCTGCTCCTTTAGGGTTTACATCATCCCCCAGCCACCCCTCCACTCTGTCATTACCTGCTCACCTCAAGTGGACTCCACACGGTCAAACCTGAGGTGCTCACTTCTCCCACCCTCAACCTCTCCATCAGCCTATCCATAATCCAAACCTGTTTTCATGCATTTCCTGTGTCAATTAAAAGCACCAGCACCCACCCTGCCATCCAAAAAACCAGCAAGTTAACCTTAACTCCTTCCTGTTCCTTACCCTCAAATCCACTCGAACACCAGCAGTTGCCCATTTTCCTTCATACAGCCTTCTCCACCACACTGTTCTCCTGCACTTGGCAGCCTTGCCCCAGCCCAGGATGTATCACCTTTTACAGAGCTCTCCCAGCAGCTTCTGAAGGGGACTGCCCGCCTCCAGGGTCAGCTCCCTCTAACCCAGCCCTCATCGGGCATACAAAACCAATGGAATATGCCGTTCCCCTCCTTTATAATAAAATTAACGTGTTTTCAAAACTACAATGTCCCCAGTTCCCTACAACAGAGATTCTTATGTGTCTGGGGTTCAGGGATATCTGTGTGCCCTAAAATTTGAGAATATGCTTATTTTGCTAGGGAGAAGCTTCTTGTCTCCCACTGGTTTTTCAAAGGAGTCTCTGGCTCCCTCGGGATTAATCTGGTAATTGGGAACTCTGTAGCTTCCCATGCCAGTTGTGAGCTGACATTTCCTCTGCTGTTCGATATTCACTTCTTTTCCTTATTCATTGTGCTGGATGTCCACCACGCACGAGGCCACGTGCTGGGTGCTGGGCATACCGCAGTGAATGAGCCAAGAGAGCTTTTCTCGTCTTGCTTCTTCCATCCTTCAAGTTAGCTAAGGCCTCACCTCCTCCAGGAAGCCCGAGTTATAGCCCTCATTTGCATCCCTCATTTGTATTCCCAGGGCCTAACATAGCTCCTGGTATACAACAAAGGTTCAATTTGTTGAACTAAACAAAGGAAAAAAAAAAAAACCCAAGATGGATTTTTCTTTTCCTATGAAGTGGAAACAAATAGTCCATTCCCCCACTGAATCCACAAGTGTAGTGGGCAAGTTGTAGCAGTACAGACTATTACAACCCTCACTGCCGAATCAAGAGGAATTCCACAGCTAAATCACATGTCCTTCTACAAACCCCTGAGCGCTGAGTCAACAGCACAACTGTTCAGGGTGAAGCACTGCTGATAAATGGAGTAGCTGCACAATGAGCCTCATTCTTGGGGCCAGTCTTTGGAAAAGGACCCAAGTCCCGCGTTTCCAGAGACACACATCCAGCTGTCCCTCCAGCGTGTGGGGCACAGCCTCTGCTTCCTCCTGCTCCTCACGGGCTTCCAGAGCCCCCTCCGCTACAGCAGGTGACAGCGTGCCTCAGAGGTGTGCCACGGTGGTGCTTACAGCCTGAGTCACTCCGCTGCTTCTTCCCTTGCGCGTTTCCTCATACTCCATCTGCCCCAGGGAGAGCTGTGCACGCCTCAGGGAGATGAGGACACTCACAGCTGGGCTACACAAACAAAGACTCAGCGCTCCCTGGCTGAGTTTCAAAATGAGTTCATGAAATAATTTAGTAGTAATGGCTCAGGGAGGAGGGACATGGGAAACGCGCAATTTGCCAAGTAAGGTTTTTTTGAGAGAAAAAAAAGGGAGAAATTCAAAAGGCAAACCTGGAAGGGATTAAGATATGACTTTTGCCCACTTTTAAAAAAATTACATCCTACCAAAACTGTTAATCAAATCTATTTAAGCCTTTAAAATCAACTTTAAGTGAAAAGACAAGGACTATATTTAGAAAGGATAAATGTTGAGTGACACTACAAAAAAAGGATCAGATGTATCAGAGGTGAGACATGCTGCAAGACAACTGGCTCCTCAGGAGCAAATGCATTTAAAAAGGGGCAAGGGGGAGCACCATTCGGGGCTGGCATTGTGGCGCAGCAGCTTAAGCCGCAGCCTACCATGCTGGAATCCCATACTGAAGCATCGCCTGGAGTTCTGACTGCTCCACTTCTGATCCAACTCCCTGCTAATGTGCCTGGGAAAGCAGCAAACAATGACCAAATACCTGCACACCTGTCACCCATGTAGGAGACCCAGATGGAGTTCCCAGGTCCTGGCTTCGGTTGGCCCAGCCCTGCCAGCTGCGGCCATTGTGGGAGTGACCCAGCAGATGGAAGATCTCACTTTATCTGTCTCTCATTCTCTCTCTCTCTCTGCCTTTCAAATAAATTAATACAATATCTTCTAAAAAGAAATTGTTTTAGAATAAAATAAAATCATAACTAATGCAATGTGTGAACTCTGATTGAGATAGATGAAACCATCATGATAATAGTGTTTTCTGGGTTTACTCACATTAATTTAAATAGACTCTATAGAGTCCATTTAAACATGCATATTCAGACAATTGGGGAAATTTGAGTGTATGGTTTAAATTAGGTGATATTATCAGATTACTATTTTATTTCCTTGGATGTGATAACTGCATTGTTATTTTGTAGGTGAACATCCTTATCCCTAAGAGACACATGCTGAATATTGAAGAATTTAGGAGTGAAAATTCTACAGTGTACTTACAGTGGCTCATATATATGTTCTTTTATGGTAAAAACAACAGGGCTGGCATTGTGGCACAGTGGGTTAAGCCACTGCTTACAATGCTGATGTTCCATATGTGAGAATATGTTCAAGACCCAGTTGCTCCACTTCCAATCCAGGTCCCTGCTAACATGGGGAAAGCAGTGGAAATGGCCCAAGTCCTTGAGCCCCTGCACCCACATGGGAGACCCAGATGGAGTTCTAGACTCCAAGCCATTGTGTTCATTTGGTGAGTGAACTAGCGAATGGAAGAACTTTCTCTGTATCTATCTAATAAATAAATCTTTCTAATAAATAAATCTTTTCAAAAATTTAAATAAATTAATTAATGTGTCAAAATGTTAACAATTATATAATCAAGAGTGAATGAGGGGGGCCGGCACGGTGGCCCAGTGGGTTAAAGCCCTGGTCTGCAGCACCTGCATCCCATATGGGTGCCGGTTCGAGTCCTGGATGCTCTGCTTCCGATCCAGCTCTTTGTTATGGCCTGGGAAAGCAGTGGAAGGTGGCTCAAGTCCTTGGGCCCCTGCACCCATGTGGGAGACCTGGAAGAAGTTCCAGGCTGTTGGCTTTGGATCTGCACAGCTCTGGCTGTTATGGCCGTCTGGGGAGTGAACCAGCCAATGGAAGACCTCTCTCTCTTTCTCCCTCTGCCTCTCTGTAGCTCTGCCCGTCAAATAAATAAATAAATCTTAATTTTTTTTTTTATTTTTTTGACAGGCAGAGTGGACAGTGAGAGAGAGAGACAGAGAGAAAGGTCTTCCTTTGCCATTGGTTCACCCTCCAATGGCTGCCGCTGATCCGATGGCAGGAGCCAGGTGCTTCTCCTGGTCTCCCATGGGGTGCAGGGCCCAAGCACTTGGGCCATCCTCCACTGCACCCCTGGCCACAGCAGAGAGCTGGCCTGGAAGAGGGGCAACCAGGACAGAATCCGACGCCCCGACCGGGACTAGAACCCGGTGTGCCGGCGCCGCGAGGCGGAGGATTAGCCTAGTGAGCCGTGGTGCCGGCCATAAATAAATAAATCTTAAAAAAAAAAAAAAAAGAGTAAATGAGGGGTCGGTGCTGTGGTGCAGCAAGTTACGCCTCCGCCTGGGATGCCAGCATTCCATATTTGAGCATTGGTTCGAATCCTAGCTACTCTGCTTCTGATCCAGCTCCCTGCTAATGTGCCTGGGATAGCAATGAATGATAACCTAAGCACTTGGGCTCCTGCCAAAAAAAAAAACATTCACACTGGAGACCTGGATGGAATTCCTGGCTCCTGATTTTAGCCTGGCCCAAACCTGTTTCAGGCATTTGGGGAATGAACCAGCAGATAGAAGATCTCTCTATCAGCTGTCTGTATCTCTCTGCCTTTCAAATACAATGTAAATAATTTTTTTAGAAAGAAAAGTTGTCACATCTAAGTAAACACTTGCTCAGTTCCCAGAGGTTTCAAAAGCTGAGAAATGAAGCATTGGAAGAAGCAGCAACTTCTGATAGCACAGCCACTCTGAAGTGGAGCTTGATCAGACAAACTCTCACTGAGAAAAGGTAGTATTCCATAGGTTTCCAGGCTCTCCGGCCTCCTGTGTTTTCAATGAGTTTTGTTTTCAGAAAATGTGAGTAAACCCAGAAAACACTGTTATCATGACAGTTTCATCTATCTCAAAGTCCCTCATGAGTTTCATAATCCAGCTAAAATGTAAGAGGAGGCTAGTCCTTACAAATCAGCAGTCTGAGCTCTGCATGGAACACTTTAAATTCAATAAGATTAATGGATTGGTCATTTTCAGAATAAACCTCAACAGTTTATTCAAAACATATGTAACCCAAAAGCTGCTGGCCCTTAGCATCCAAGAGGCACAACTAGGGTTGCACTCACACCAATATCTGAATCTCAGTGGCCTAGCCCCCCATCTAGTCATAAAGAAGTAACAGTCTCTTAGGAAGGTTTCCCCCAAGGCTTCCCAGAGTTTTCCAGCAAGACTTACACATGAACTTGAATGAGCTCAGGTCTCCGCAAACTGCTGGCCTGTAGCCACACAAACCAGAGCCAAGAACGAACCCTCTACCAGGCCTGAGATCTGGGATTCCTGCCTGCTGTACAGTACCTGGTGACTTAGAAGCCCATCACAGTCACTGCACCGCCTCAGCCCGGCTGGATGCAGACCCCTCTCCCCAGCTGCTGAGCCCCTGGTGCCCACATCAGTGCTAATAGCCCCAAAGGAAGGAGGAGGAGGAAGACGTCTGTGCTCCCATGACTTCCCTCAGCAGGTTTGCTTCAGGCTCGGGGCTGTGCAGAGTTTTGTCAAGCAGGTCGTCTCATTTCCACAGCTGGCCCTTCCTCCCAGGGCACTCTCACGGCTGCTCTGCTCTGGTGCCCAGCCTCCCTATCAGCCTGTATTCCCCCCTTCAAGTGACTTCTCCCTCAAGGCACCAGATTGCCTTCCTGAAACCTGGCTTGGGTCAGAAACCCCCAAACCATCTGCTGGGATGGTCTATTACACACACACACACACAACATGTGGACATGGTTGAATCCTTCCTTCTCAGTGCCCAGGTGAGTCACCAGCTAAATCAAACTCTAGGGAGGTCAGCTACTGGAGTCCCACTCTGCTCCTGCCCACCTGAGACCTCAGAGGCAGATACACTATTATTTCTTGTGCAAGAAAGTGACTTTAAAGCGTAAACAGCACCCAAATAAATGTATAGATAAGTCCATTCAGCTTTCAATAGTTTCTGGGAGAGTGTGCTTTGCTTTGTGGGGTTTCTATCCACTACTTGCATGTTTCTGGGAACTTTTATCTGTGTTCTCCAGGAAGCAGACACATAGTCCTTGAGTGAAATGAGCTAAGCAAACAAGGACGAGTCACGTATGAGTCCACCTAGATGAGGTTCCTGGAGCAGTCAGGATCACACAGACAAGAAGGACAGGGGAGGTGGCCGGAAGCTGGGGGTAGGCAGAGGCAAGTTGTGTGTAGTGGCCATGGAGTTCCAGTTCTGCTTAATGGAGAAGGTTCTAGAGACAGATGGCAGCAGATGGAGCACAGCGCTGCGAGTGGATGGAAGCCACTGAACTGGACATCTGAGTGTGGCTAAAGCAGCTTGCTGTTCTGTGCATTTCACCACAAAAGAACAGAGAAAGGGGAGGGGAGGGGAGGGGAGGGGAGGGGAGGGGAGGGGAAGGGAAGGGAAGGGAAGGGAAGGGAAGGGAAGGGAAGGGAAGGGAAGGGAAGGGAAGGGAAGGGAAGGGAAGGGAAGGGAAGGGCACAAACCTGTGGAATACCCTGGAAGAAAACAAAGCCATATAGAGGTTGTGAGGATGGGTCCAGGGGTCGGGCAGCCTCTGGCATCCAGAGCAAAGTGGCTTTCCTGGGAATACAAGGCAGCACTGTCCACAGACAAGGCCAGGTGGAACAGAGAGAAGACTGAAGGAAAGCAAGTCGGGTTGTTGCTGTTGTTTTGCATAGTGTACAGCAAGCATTTTCCCTCTCAGGAGCATAGCCTTTTAGTTTTCCAAACACTTCCCGAAGTGGTGGAACTTGCTGTCACAAGCCTGGGAGGTGAAGGGCAGGGGTCAGAGCCCAGGGTTACAGAGAGGGGAGCTGGCCCTACCGGAGGGATGCTCACAGCCTCCTCAGGGAACTGCCATGCCTGTGGCCCAGGAGGAGGAGAGCAGAGTTTCAGAGACAGGGAGTCCCCTCCCCAGAGCTCCCTGGATACCCTGCAGCAGCACCCAGCCTCCATGCCACATCCTCAGTGCCTGCGGCTCTGCCCTCAGCCAAGTAGAATTAAGACAGAATGAAACCGAAACCGCCCCTGGAAAACCTCCCCAGGCTGTGTCAAAGAATGAGAGGATCTCTACGGTGCCTTCAAACTCACCAGACAAAAGTCTGTAATTTGGGAGTCCTCCCACCCCCAGCCTGGCCCGCCCTGGCTAACTGGAAAGTAGGTAAAAACAGAATCTGGGGTGAGAAGTCATCTGACTCACCCATGATGTGGTGGAGAAGAATGTGTAAGCAAACACCCCGCACTCAGTTCAAGTGCGTGTCTCATTCTGCCAGGCTTGGCCGCCGGCCCACCCATGCTGCTGCTGCTGCCCTCCTTGGGAGCCGTGGTCAGAGCCTTATTTTAGGAAGACGGCAGTGGCTTGAAACACGTGGCCATTACACATTACGCTTGAATTTGCAAGGACACACGCCGAAAACACAGGGAGCAACCTGGCTCCCTTACCGTGCCGGGGGTTAGGCATCCAAATGCGTGTTCTGGGCCCATCTGACCCAACACAGCCTTCACACTGTCCCTGTGTCCTGACCCGTTCCAGGAAGAGTCGCCTGCAAGAGAAAGCACGTGGCCTCCGAGGTGAAGCAGGGACAGGCTCCGAGGTGCCAAGGACGTAGCTGAGCAGGCAAATGCACACTGACAGACAGGTCTGTGTGCCTAGGGAAACCCGTTCTGCAGCTCCTAGGAACAGCTCCTCATGGAATTCACCCACAGGGGGGAGTGAGTTAATGACTGGGGAGGCTCACCTTCGGCCTGGATACGTCATCAAACCACCTCATAAAGCCCTGCACAGACCTTTACTCTCCCAGAATGTGGTTCTGTGGGGGCCAGGAGGCGGTGCAAAGGGCGAATACTCACAGAGGAGCTGGCTCTTGGTGGCCTGGGCCCCACAGCTGATCCTGGCTCTGGTCAAATCTGCTGACGAGCAGCCCAAATCTGCCCACGGCATCTGCTCCACATCTGGGACCTGTGACTCATCAGCCACTTTCTCCCCCAGGCCCTCCTTTCTCTGGCAGGCCTGAGCCTGCAGGCTTTACCAGGCTCAGGCCCCAGCACCCACCCAGACTTGTCCCTCCACTCAAGCACCCATCAGGGTTTGTCCTGATCTCTGACACAGCCTTCCCCCTCCCCAACAGACTCAGCCTAGTTCATAACTCTATGCTGAGACTGGCTCACACCCGCCTGAGCTGTGAGAAAAGGCTCCCCAGGCTGAGACAGACTCAAGGTCTCCTGGAAATCGCTGTCTGTCCTAGCCCTTTAAATCCCACAGACCAGACTCCCACCCTGCCCAGCTGGCCCACCAGTGTGAGCCGCAGGCAGCCCACTTTCTAGGCCAACCCTGTTTACCCTGGACCTACTATTTTTGCCCTCGCCTCCCTGGTTCTCAGATTCCTGTGTCCGTGTCCCAGCTGCCATAGCTACCTCTGGTCCCTTCACTTTGGTGACCCTTGGACTTCCCTTTTTAGATCGGAGCTTCTCACATGTTTCTGACTCAACTTGCTCCTGCAGCGCCGGCTCCCCTCCCCGTCTCAGGTGAGGCCTCAGTGACTCAGCCTCAGCTGGGATGGCTCTCGGGAGAGGCAAGTGGAAGGATTTGTTCCTGGGGTCCCTGCCTGGCATCTGACTCTCAGCCTGCATTTGTCCTTGGCTTCCTTGGTCATGCCCCTGATTGCTGGCCCCAACTGGGACCCTGATCCCTGAGGTCCTTCCCTCACCTGGGACGGCTCTTCAACTTCAGACTTCACACTGGTCTTCCCTGGTAACCAACCCCAAGCCCCCTCCCCTGACCATCTCATTGAGATCACAACAGGGGAGACTCTGAGGCTTCTGTGGGGACTGGGGACCAGAGAGGTGGGGGCAGCCAGAGCCTGCAGGTAGTTTCACAGCTGTCTGAAAACTTCTCCAACCACAGATGTAGACATCATATATGACAACAAGCCCAGTGGGCAGCAGAAGTCCAGGCAATTGGCCAGGAGTAGCTGAGGGGCAGAAACACCCCTCTGGGTCCTGTGGTTCAGACTCTTTCCCTTGTCCTCCTGTCCCCATGCATGACTTCAGCCTCGTGGCTCTCATGGGTACGCTCCCTCCAGCCCCTCTACCAGTGAACAGAGGGAATCCACCCAACCTTCTCCACTGCCCGTGTCTTTGTGCCTCCCCTCCAGAAGGTGCAGAAACAGGAACCTGCTCCCACCGTCTCTCCCGCCTTCACCATCCCTTCCCCAGGTGTGTGGAGGGGGTAGGGGGAGGGACCTGAGGTTCAAAAGCCATCTGCCCATACATGCTTGGCAGGCTACCAGGGTACGTTTTCAAGCAGCCCTGCAGAGAGCAGCTCTGTGCAGGAAGCACACGCTAGGCTGGAATGGTGAGGGGCTACGAAGGAATTCCAACCATCAGGACTAGAGCGCACAAGCATTCTACGTAAATAAAGATGAATGCAGAGAGTCAGTGCATGCTGCAATGGCATTCAAGGGTGCCTTTCACCACGGCCACTCCAATCAATGCCTTCTAAGGACCCGGCCACTCGTTTTCTGAGCTCCAGGCCTGTTGACAAGCCTCTTCTGAAACAAATTGAAATTCCTATCATCGATTCACTTTGAAATGTCATAAAGCAGCTTAGGCCTTGGCTGGCTGAGCACTAAAGCAAGCCCTCTTGGCGGCTCAGATGAGCTGCCCCTGACAGCAGGACAGAGGACTAGGCATTAAACACTGGCAAGAATGGACCATTTGGAAGGTGCCTAGTAGCAGAAATGACAAGGCCAAAATCATAACTACTTTGAAAAAACTGAATCCGTTGAAAAATAACTACAACAGCAACCTCATCAAGAGCTATAAATGCCTAGAAGCACATTTGGCCTGACACACCCATAAAACCCCCTATGTCTTAGCAGGGAATTCTTTGTGTAGTTAACCCCAGTCATAATGACTGTCTGTACCACAGATATCACCTCGTGGGGAGAACCACAGACTACTGTCTCAGCGCATCTCAGCCCCGTGTAACCATTGCCCAGAAAACCTAGCAACACAGATTGTAGCTACCTCATCCCCCGGCCATGTGCTTTGACGATACCTCCACTGTGGTTTTTTAATGGACAGGCTGACGATGACACACTACAGAGATTTGGCTTTCCTCATCAGTTTTCCCAGTGAAGTCTCATAGGCTGTTTGGTCGGAGTTCAGGATGGTGCTTTTACCAGGACAGGCCTCCTGAGCAGGCTGCGTGCCCTCGAAGTTCCATTAGCAACTCCTTTCTGATGGTTCTCTTCACCCACAGACACTCAGATATCAGCTCTTTGGGGGAAAGAGGGATCTAAAGGATCCTCTTGCTTCAATGCCTTGGGAGCCCAGGAAATGAAAAATCTAGACCCAATTAAAGAAGAAATCCAAGGGCTCTAGCCAGTGGAATCCCTCAACCACACTTGGGGCCTATGGGTATAGTATTCTGACTTTCAAATAACTAAATAAATAACTCTTCTTTAAAAATGACTTAGAGGACAGAATACTACAGTGGAAGCATGCCAAATGTGTTTCCTGTCACCAACCATTTCTGCTTGATTGGTGATAGCTCCCCAGTGTGTTGTATTCAAAGGGATTTTGAGGTTATATCTGGGCTCAGTGGGTACAAGAAGAGGATTTGGCACCATGTATGACATACCTGTTGTTGATTGAAAGCACTGAACTTGAAAGTCAGTTCTTGGGGAGAGGAACATTTATTCACTCTTGCTTCAATAACAAACAAAGAAAAACAACTCAGTTTCAGTGGATTATAAGCACAGACATATTTCTCACCACACAGAGGGTCAGACTGTTGTCTGAAGTGAGTCTTCCCCCTCCTTTTTTCTCATTCCAGGACCCAGACAGAAGGGTATGGGACATGCTATGCTGTGGCAGAGGGCAGAAACAAAAACAGCCAAGCCAAATTAGGCAATCACATTTAAAGTTCCTGCTCCAACAAGGCATGTCATATCGTTCACATCTCATTGGCCAAAGCAAGCCATATGGCCAAGCCTAAGTCCATGGGAAAGAAGAGTCTAATCCTTTTACTGGGAAGGAGGGTGGGAATGACTGCAATTACAGATGGCTCCTGACACAACAGTGCTTGGACTTACGACTTTTTCACCTTTGCGATGATGAAAAAGCAATGCTTTCTTGAATTTCCAATTTTTACCTTTCCTGGGCTAGTAGGTATGATACTCTCTCATGATGCTGGGCAGCCACAGTGAGCAGCAGCTTCCTGGCAGCCAATACCCTACAGGTACAGTGTACTGAGTTGCCAGCATTTTTTGAATATTGTGCTTGGTGTCTTTACATTCCATTGATGTAACCATCATATCTACACACACACCACCTCTGTGCATGAGGTATTCAACACTTAAAAACAAGATTTGCATGGCTGGTGCTGTGGCTTAGCAGGTAAAGTTGCCACCTGCAGTGCCGACATCCCATATGGGTGCTGGTTCAAGTCCTGGCTACTCCACTTCCAATCCAGCTCTCTGCTATGGCTTGGGAAAGGAGTACAAGATGGCCCAAGTCCTTGGGCCCCTGCACCCATGTGGGAGACCTGGAAGAAGCTCCTGGCTCTTGGCTTCAGATCTGCCCAGGTCCAGCTATTGTGGCCATTTGGGGAGTGAACTAGTTGATGGAAGATCTCTCTCTCTCTTTCTCTTTCTCTCTCTCTCTCTCTCTCTCTCTCTCTCTTTCTCTGCTTCTCGGCCTCTGCCTCTCTGTACCTCTGCTTTTCAAATAAAAATAAAATAAATCTTTAAAAGGAAAAAAACGAGGCTTTTCCAGGGGCTGGCATCGTGGCACAATGGGTCAAGCAGCCGCTTGCAGCACTAGCATCCCATATCAATATAGCAGTGGCAGCCAGTTCTAGACCCAGTTACTCTGCTTCTGATTCAGCTCCCTGCTGATGCACCTGGGAAAGCAGTGGAGAATGGCCCAAGTGCTTGGGCCCCTGCCACCCATATGGGAGACTCATGCAGCCATTTGGGGAATGAAACAATAGATGAAAGCTCTCTCTATAGATCTATCTATCTTGGTCTCTCCCTCTCTGTGTATCTATCTTCTCTCTCTCTCTCTTTCTCTCTCTCTCTCCCTCTGTGTGTGTGTGTGTGTGTGTGTGTGTAATTCTGCCTTTCAAATAAATAAACAAATCTTTTTAAAAATAGGTTTTGTGTTAGGTAACTTTGCCCTACTATAGGCTACTATAACTATTCTGAGCACACTTATGGTAGAGTAGGCTAACGAAGATGTTCAGTAGACTAAGTATATTAAATGCACTTTCAACTTACAGTATTCACAACTCAATGATGAGTTGGTCAGGACGTAACCCCATTATAAGTCAAGGAGCATCTATGATGCAATCAGTGAGACAATGTATGAAAAAGATACCTTCCATTTTAAGAGCCATTTTTTCCTTATTTTCCTACAATGCACATGTACTCTTACACATGCATTAAAAAAGGAAAAGTTGTAAATGCTAGTGTGTCTTTTAGAAATTCCTGAGGAGGGAAGAAGTTGACATCTGGGAAGAGGAGTTCATCTATGCTGTTAGAAGTCAGGGTAGAGGAAGAATGCACAGTTAGACCCCTTCAGAGAACATGTGAACATGTGAGTTTAAATGGGAGATGATAAGGGAACCAAGTAGATGACAAGTAGACCACAATGGAAGCCACAGAAAAGCAGCAGCAGCAAGTTAGTGAGTAAGTAGGGTGGTGCCCAGGATGTGTCACTTGGATGAGTAAATCAGCTGATGGCCTGTAAGGCTCAAGGTCTCTGAGAAAGGACTCAATGAGTAATAAATTAATATTACAGGTGTCTAGAAGATAAGGTCTACAGAATACTAGTAAAGCTGATGGACAGGTATCCTCTAGAACAATACTTTCAACAGGAATCCCAGCACTGTTAAATCATTGAATAAATTAGAGTACCTACAGGGCAACAGGTACCATGCTAGGTGCTGTGGGTATGACAGTTACAACAAAACAGACATGGTTTACATGTTCTTGAAGTTGAATGACAGAAAGAGACAACAATCAAATCTTAAATGGATATTCAATTTTCTTTCCTTATTTTTATTTTATTTTATTTTTTTGACAGGCAGAGTTAGACAGTGAGAGAGAGATACAGAGAGAAAGGTCTTCCTTCTGTTGGTTCACCCCCCAGATGGCTGCTACGGTGGCGCACTGCGCCAATCCAAAGCCAGGAGCCAGGTGGTTCTTCCTGGTCTCCCATGCAGGTGCAGGACCCAAGGACTGGGCCATCCTCCACTGCCCTCCCGGGCCACAGCAGAGAGCTGGACTGTAAGAGGAGCAACTGGGACAGAACCAGCACCCCAACCAGGACTAGAACCCAGGGTACTGGAGCCGCAAGCGCAAGATTAGCCTAGTGAGCCGCGGTGCTGGCCCAATTTTCTTTCAATCCAATAAGACTCCTAGTACTCCCTTTCTTTTATTTTTTTTTTTTGTTAAGATTTCTTTATTTGTTTGAAAGAGTTACACAGAGGATAGGCAGAGAGAGAGAGAGAGAGAGAGAGAGAGAGAGAGAGAGAGAGAGAATCTTCCATCCGCTGGTTCAGTCCTCAATTGGCCAAAATGGCAGGAGCTGCGCTAATCTGAAGCCAGGAGTCAGGAGTATCTTCTGGGTCTCCCACATGGGTGCAGGGGCCCAAAGACTTGGGCCATCTTCCACTGCTTTCCTAGGCCATAGTAGAAAGCTGGAAAGGAAGTGGAGCAGCCGGGTCTCGAACCGGTGCTCATATGGGATGCTGGTGCTTCAGGCCAGGGCAATAACCCGCTGAGCCACAGCACCAGCCCCAAGTACTCCCTTTCTATCATTCAAATGATTGATTCCCAAATTCTTCTTCCTCAAATGTATTAATCCCAAAACCCAACAGATAACCTGCTCTCATATAATGTTTTTAATTAACAGACCTCCCTCATCTTCTCACTGATAACATACCAAGCTGTCCATCCATTATGTATTTTCTTTGCTCTGTTATTGCCACAATGGGAAAAACATCCTGGCCCACCTGGATCCCATCCCCCTCCTGCACTCTCAGTCTTCACTCTTGCAATTTTCTCTCTTCTCCCTTATGTTCTCCCTCCCTGTTGATCACTGGCATTGCTACACAAACATGTTGTAGCTGGGGAAGGGGTGAAAGACAGGATCTCCTCTTCCAAGGAGAATCTGGAAACGGCTGAGGGTGCATTTTGATGTCACAGTGACCAGGCAGCTCTACTGACATTGAGTGGGGGCCAGAGATACTAATTGTGTTCTCTTTTTTAAGAAGGAGAGTTTACTTTTTAAATTAAAATTTATTTATCTATGTGTTTAAAAGGCAGAGTGACATAAGGAGAGATGGAGGGAAGAAGGTGGGGGGAGGGAGGGAGGGAGAGAGATTGAGAGAGTGATTGATTGAGAGAGACCTTCCATCTGCTAGGTCACCCCAAATGGTCTCATGGCTGGGGCTGGTCCAAGACAAAGCCAGGAGCCCTGAGTACCACCTGTGTCTCCCACATGGGCAGTGAGGCCAAGCACTTGGGCCATCTTTCACTGTCTTCCCAGGTGCATTAATTAGCAAGAAGCTGGATCAGAAATAGAGCAGCCAAGACTCACCAGTAGTCTGATATGGGATGCTAGGGTGGCAAGGAGTGGCTTGACCAGATGTACCACAATGCCAGTCTCAGGAAGAACTTCCTTAAACCTCACAACCTCCTCCAACTCTGACCACCTACTTCTCAAACCCCCCACAGGAAAACTTATATGTTGTTATTCATACTACCTCCATTCTCTCATCTCACAATCAAGTTACAGTCCCCATCCCTTGTAAGAAATTATCCTTTTCAAAATTACCATTGGGGGCCTGGCGCTGTGGCACAGTGGGTGAACACCCTGGCCTGAAGTGCTAGCATCCCATATAGGGACCCAGCTGCTCCACTTTCAATGCAGCTCTCTGCTATGGCCTGGGAAAGCAGTAGAAGATGGGCCCCTGCACCCACATGGGAGACCCAGAAGAAGCTCCTGGCTCCTGGCTCCTGACTTCAGATTGGCACAGTTATGGCTGTTGCAGCCAATTGGGGAGTGAATCATCGGATGGAAGACCTCTCTCTCTCTCTCTGCATAACTCTGACTTTCAAATAAATAAATAAATATTTAAAAAAAATTACCATTGACCCTCATATTGTCAATCCAGTGGTCACTTCTTGGTCTTTCTGTTCTTTGACATCTCATAACATTTGATTCAATTGACTACTCCTTCTTGAAAGATTTTCTATAATTGCGTCAAACTAAGAAAGCCAAAACAGAACTCTTGAGTTAGTCTCCCCACCTAAGTAACCAACCAACCAAACAAGCAAAGAAAGACCAGAACTCTTCTCTCCCTCGTCTCAGGGAAAGCTATCTGTGTATTAATGTAAAAAATAAATAAAGCAAACAAAAACTAACAGTTATCCCTGAGTCCTTTGGTTCATTCCCTACGTAAATCCATCAACATATCTATATCCAAAATACATTTCAAAAGTCTGCACATCTGGAGCTGGTGTTGTGGCATAGTGGGTTAAGCCACTGCCTGCAATGCCAACATTCCATATGAGTACCAGTTTGAGTCTTAGTCGCTCCACTTCCAATCCAGCCCCCTGCTAATATGTGTGGGAGAGCAGTGGAAGATGGCCCAGTACTTGGGTCCTTCACCTGTGTGGGAGACTCGGATGAAGTTCTGGCCATTGTGACCATTTTGGGGAGTAAACCAGCAGATGGAAGATCTCTTCTCTCTCTGTAATTCTGCCTTTAAATAAATAAATATTTTTTTAAAAAAATGTCTATACCTCTTTTCATCTCCATTATTGCCCTGTGGTCCAAGTCATTAACATTTCTTGCCTGGACTACAGAAGAAATCTCATTTCTCTCCCTGTCTATCATCCATTCTTCACACAGCTCTAAGAGTGACCTTCTTAAAATGTAATTCTCAAGCTTCAAACTCCCCACTGAGTCTTCATCTCTTTGAGTACAAAATCTACATCCCTACCCTATTTTTATAAAGATTTTACTTACTTATTTGAGAGTTAGAGTTACAGACAGTGAGAGGGAGAGACAAAGAAAAAGGTCTTCCATCCAATGGTTCACCCCCCCAAATGGCTGCAACGGCTGGAGCTGCGCTGATCTGAAACCAGGAGCCAGGTGCTTCTTCCTAGTTTCCCATGTGGGCGCAGGGGCCCACGGACTTGGGCCATCTTCAACTGGTTTCTCAGGCCATAGCAGAGAGCTTGATTGGAATAGGAGCAGCCGAGACTAGAACCGGCGCCCATATGGGATGCCAGCACCGCAGGCAGAGGATTAACTCCCTGTGCCATCATGCCAGCCCCCCTATGTTTTTTTTTAGATTTATTTATTTATTTTGAAAGGCAGAGCTACAGAGAGGGAGGGAGGGAGGGAGAGAGAGAGAGAGAAAGTCTTCCATGCACTGGCTCACTCCCCAGATAGCCTCAATGCCCAGAGTTTTACCAATCCAAAGCCAGGAGCCAGGAGCTTCTTCCAGGTCTCCCACATGGTTACAGGGGCCCAAGGACTTAGGCCATCTTCTACTGCTTTCTCAGGCCATAGCAGAGAGCTGGATTGGAATTGGAGTGGCCAAGACTCGAACTGGTGCCTATATGGGATACCGGCACTGCAGGCGGCGTCCCTACTCACTACGCCACAACATCTGCCCCATCTTCACCCTATTTTACAAAGTCCTACATGAGCTGACCCTTGCCCACTTCTCTGATTCTACTGGATTTCTCTGTTAGCTACACTAGTCTTACTTCCATCCTTGAAATACCAATCTCAGGGGCCAGCGCTGTGGCGTGGTAGGTTAATCCTCCGCCTGTGGCACCGGCATCCCGTATGGGTGCCGGTTCTAGTCCCAGCTGCTCCTCTTCCAATCCAGCTCTCTGCTGTGGCCTGGGAAAGCAGTAGAAGATGGCTCAAGTCCTTGGGCCCCTGTACCCCCATGGGAGACCTGGAGGAAGATCCTGGCTCCTGGCTTCAGATCAGCGCAGCTCCAGCCGTTATGGCTATTTGGGGAGTGAACCAATGGAAAGAGGACCTTTCTCTCTGTTTTTCCCTCTCACTGTCTGTAACTCTACCTCTCAAATAAATAAATTAAATCTTTTTAAAACAAAAAAATAAATACCAATCTCATTAAAGAATTATTTATTTCATAGAAGATAAAGTAGATGTTAGTGGGCAGTTGGATAGATTGAATATCCAGTTTACTGCTCTACATCAAGTGCCTATGATTAGAAAGAAAAAGAGCATTACAGGGCCAGTGCCATGGTGCAGTAGGTTAATCCTCCGCCTGCAGCACCAGCATCCCATATGGGTTCTAGTTCTTGTCCCAGCTGCTCCTCTTCCCATCCAGCTCTCTGCTGTGGCCTGGGAAGGCAGTGGAGGATGGCCCAAGTTCTTGGGCCCCTGCACCCGCATGGGAGACCAGGAAGAAATACCTGGCTCCTGGCTTCGGACCGGCGCAGCTCCAGCCATTGCAGCCATTTGGGGAGTGAACCAACAGAAAGAAGACCTTTCTCTCTGTCTCTCCCTTTCACTGTCTGTAATTCTACCTCCCAAATAAATAAATAAAATCTTAAAAAATAGAGAGAAAAAACATTACGTATTGATAAAGGTATCAAACTATCAAGAAGATAAACCAATTATAAACACATATACACTTGACAATAGAATCCCAAACTATTTGAAGCAAAACTGACAAAAATGAAGGAAGAAACAGCAGCTCTTCAGTACCACCACTTTCAATAATATGTGGGGTGATTTGCTGATGGAGGACCTCCTCTCTGTCTCTCCCTCTCTGAAATAAGTAAAAAGATTTATTTATTTGAAAGTCAGAGTTACACAGAGAGAGAAGGAGAGGGAGAGGGAGAGGGAGAGGGAGAGGGAGAGAGAGAGAGAGAGAGAGAGAGAGAGAGAGAGAATCTTCCATCTGCTGGCTCCCAATTGGCTGCAACAGCCGGAGCTGTGCTAATCCGAAGACAGGAGACAGGAGCCTCCTCCAGGTCTCCCATATGGGTGCAGGGGCCCAAGGACTTGGGTCATCTTGTACTCCTTTCCCAGCCCATAGCAGAGAGTTGGATTGGAAGTGGAGCAGCCAGGTCTGGAACCAGTGCCCATATGGGATGCTGACACTGCAGACAGTGCCTTTACCCACTATGCCACAGCACCAGCCCAAAAATAAATCTTTTAAAAAAAAGATCAACAGGGAAGTAGAGAACTTGAACAACACTATAAACAAACTAGTCCTAACAGACAGATAGAATGCTCCACCCAATAACAGCAGAATACACATTTTCTCAAGTACACATGGAACGTTCTCCAAGATAGACCATATGCTAGGCCACAGAACAAATGTCAATAAATTATAAAATGTTGAAATCATATAAAGTATCTTTTCCAACCACAATGGAATGAAACTAAATGTAAGCAACAGAAGGAAATCTGGAAACACAAATATGTGGAAATTTTAAAACACACCCTCTAACAATCAATGGGTCAAAGAAGAGCTTGGCGAATTTTTGAAAATTCTGCCTCTCTCAGAAATGCAGTAACTGTACAATGTACCACCATAACACCCTAGAACAAACAGCTGTGAGATGTCTAGGAAATGCTGTGAGTCCCCACATAAGAAGCCACCTAAGTCTCTGTCGTGCGACAATAAGAACTGGTTCTCACACTCACGAGTTCTAGGCCGACAGCCAGGCTTCAGCTGCGATCTGCGGAGAAGCTGGGATAGTCGGGCTGAAGGAGCAACAGCCCACAGGGAATTTTCTTCTCAGATGGAGGACAGAAGTTCATAGAGCAATGAGAGTAGGCATACAGTATCTCTTAAGGCCTGTGCTAGCTGCTGGCACTGTGGCGGATACGGTTAAGCTGCCACCTGCAATGCCAGTATCCCATATGGGCGCCAGTTCGACTCCAGCTGTTCCATGTCCTATTCAGCTCCTTGTTAAGGTACCTGGAAAAGCAGCTGAGAATGGCTCAAGTGCTTGGGCCCCTGCACCCACATGGGAGACCTGAAAGAACTTCCTGGCTCCTGGCTTCAGCCTGGCCCAGCCCTGGCCACTGTGGCCATTTGGAGAGTGAACCAGCAGATGGAAGACTTCTCTCTGTCTCTCTCTCTCTCTCTCTCTCTCTAACTCTGCCTTTCAAATAAAAATATAAATCTTTAAAAAAAAGAAAAAGAAGAAAGAAAAACAAGTCTATGCTATTTTCTTGTGTAATATCTCTTCTGCCCACATTCTTTCGGCCAAAGCAAATCCCACAGCCGAGCCCAACATCAATAGGAAAGGGAAAAGCACTTGCCCCCACTCTAAGGGCGAAGGGAAGGGAATGAACACTTGCTGAGCAGTAATCTACTCTTCCATAGCCCGCCGGGAGAAGAAATTTGGAAAAAATGCTGCAAGTCTTACAGCTATGGATGCCAAACATTAACATCTTGTCACCAACCATGTTGGTTATATTGTTACTAAGTTACTTCATTCTGTATTGCTAGATATTAAAAGTCATGTAGAATTCTAAAATTCTCCAAAGCCACTTCACACAGATTCAATCAACAGGTATTCACTTACTAATTTTTTATTAACTGAGCAGCTCCTGGCTTCTGGCCTCGGATTGGCGCAGCTCTGGCCGTTGTGGCCAACTGGGGAGTGAACCAGTAGATGGAAGACCTTTCTCTCTCTGCCTCTCCTTCTCTCTCTGTGTAACTCTGACTTTCAAATAAATAAATAAATCTTTAAAAAAAAAAGTCTGTGTGATATATCATAGCACCAATCTGACACCATCAATCAGAACTGAAGGTACATACCTTTTCTGAAAGCCTCTCTGAAAATCTTTCCAACATCTGAATTTTAGACATAATGTATAAAACTTCAGCCCTTGGAAGGAATCTCTGAGCTTTATCTCTGCTGAAGTAACAAAAATATAGCCAATATAAATTTTTTATTGAATTATTTTATTTATTTGAAAGTCAGAGTTACACAGAGAGAGAAGGAGAGGTGCAGAGAGAGAGAGAGAGAGAGAGGTCTTCCATCTGCTGGTTTACTCTACAGATGACCGCAACGGCCAGAGTTGAGCTGATCTGAAGCCAGGAGTCAGGATCTTCTTCCAGGTCTCCCACATGGGTGCAGGGGACCAAAGACTTGGGCCATCTTCCACTTCTTTCCCAGGCCATAGCAGGGAGCTGGATCAGAAGAGGAGCAGCCGAGACTCGAACCAGCACCCATATGGGATGCCAGCACTGCAGGCTGGGGTTTTAATACGCAGCACCACAGTGCTTAGCCAATATAAATATAATGTGGTGTCTAAACTTCCCTGGCCTTAAAGGCCTTGATATGATATTAATATCAGTACACACAAAAAAGCTGACTGTGGTTGATGACCTTATCCTGGATTCTGCATTACTCAGTCAACTGATGATCCATTATCTCCTTTCCTGCCACAGACCACCCTCCTTCCAGGATTTCTCCCATAAAGATTTCTATTTGTTTGACTTAGAACTTGGTGAAAAGAAAGATATTTTTACCATAATTTCTTGCCAGAAAATACGAAGTCATGAAAACATACTGAAAAGGATAAACAGTTTTAAACAGGACCTTAAGAGCCAGACCCAATTCCTGTTGCCAAATTTAATGAAGAATTGTTTGGAGTAAGAACAGAACATTGCTCTGGGATTGAGCCAGCTAGAAAGGCTGAGACACTATGACATCTCTGGCTTGTACAACCTCCCTGCCCTTGAAATGAACTCTGGAGGGAGGCAGCTCAGCCCAAGTTGACATTGAGGTGAAGAGTGCATTCCCAAGTTACAAAGTATCTAAAACCTCATCATTCCAGTCAACCAGTCAGGGAAAAGACCCATCCACATTAATGGAAAGTCTAAATTCTCCTTACTTTCAAATATAAGGAATACTTTTGGATTTAAGGAAATGACAAGTGGAATCAAAGTTTTTCCACTTCTGTTTCCAAAAATACCATAGAAGCAATAAATATGTAAAAGGTATGGGGAGGGCAAGGGGAGCAAATAGCAATACTAGAAAAATCAAGAAGAATGCCCTCCCCACCAAAGAAAAGCGGATGAAGTTCCAGGAGATATGATGCACACGGGATAAATATAACTCTCGATGTATACTTAAAAATGTATGTCTAAATACAGACATATGACCAACTGAGCAGACATAAAAAGGCTGTTAGCGCCTGGGTTGAGTGTTCAATGCTACCTAAGGAGAACATGGCAGTCAGGGATAGGACTCCCCAAACAGCCGTAAAGAAGCAGGTTCAGCACATGAGAAAGAACATGAGAAATAGTAGGCCTGGCAAAACTCAAGAGAATTCTATTAAAAGGCTTGCGTTTTAGAACTGTGTCACTGTCTCTTATGCTGACCCATAGACCCAGCAGTTCTCAGTGTGTGAGATCAATGAGATAAAAAGGATTTTCAAAATACTCCTCATCTTTTTCACTGTGCTGACATTTGTACTGGTAGTGCAAAAATCGTTGCGGATAAGCTGCCGGTGCTTTAGGTACTGTCTTCGTCCGGGTTTGTGCTGCTATCACGGGACATCTGAGACAAGGTGATTTATAAAGAACAGAAATCAGTTCTCTCACAGTTCTGGAGATTGGCAAGTCCAAGGTCAAGGTCCTAGGAGGTAGGAGCCCAGTTTCTCCACTCCCAAGACGCTGCCTTGAACAGTATGTCCTGATGACAAAAGAGCAGAAGTGAGAGGGAGCCCACTCCCACTTGCCTTTTGATTTATTTTCTTTTAATGTTTATCTATTTTTACTTAGTATTATTTACTAAAATCTCAACTGTTGGAATTCTTTTTTTTAACATTCTCTGTGACCAAATGAAAAGTTTACATAAGGCCGGCGCCACGGCTCACTAGGCTAATCCTCCGCCTTGCGGCACCGGCACACCAGGTTCTAGTCCCGGTCGGGGCACCGGATTCTGTCCCGGTTGCCCCTCTTCCAGGCCAGTTCTCTGCAGCAGCCAGGAGTGCAGTGGAGGATGGCCCAAGTGCTTGGGCCCTGCACCCCATAGGAGACCAGGAGAAGCACCTGGCTCCTGCCTTCAGATCAGCGCGGTGCACCGGCTGCAAGCGCACCAGCTGCGGCAGCCATTGGAGGGTGAACCAATGGCAAAGGAAGACCTTTCTCTCTGTCTCTCTCTCTCACTGTCCACTCTGCCTGTCAAAAAAAAAAAAAAAGTTTAAATAAGGCACTTCTATTAAATTCCAAAATTTTACAATTATCTCAAGAAAAAAGCACTACAATTGTTTGGCAAACTGAATTAGTGGCTTTTTTTTAATGGGCCAACAATTTCTCTTTTTTCTTTTTTTAAGGTTTATTTATTTATTTGAAAAGCAGAAATACAGAGAGGCAGATGTAGAGAGAGAGAGAGGTCTTCCATCCACTGGTTCACTCCTCGGATGGCCGCAACGGCCAGAGCTGCACGCATCCGAAGCCAGGAGCCAGGAGCCAGGAGCCAGGAGCTTCTTCCAGGTCTCCCACACGGGTACAGGGGCCCAAGGAATTGAGCCATCTTCTACTGCTTTCCCAGGTCACAGCAGAGGCCAGGGTATTAACCTGCTGTGCCACAGTACCCGCCCCCAAAAGTAATCTTAACCTGCCATTACAAAGAAAACAACTGACAAGATTCATTGCCAATGAAAACATTCTAGCTTTAAAGTAATAGTTTTGGAAACTTGCATATGTTGCCATAAGCTTGACATCATCCCAATACTTAGATTTTTTCATGAGATCAATGGTAATATTAATGAACATGGAGCTTTTTGATGCTATAAAATGAAATGCATTGGGGCCCACACTGTGGCACAGTAGGTTAATCCTCCACCCATGGCGCTGGCATCCCATATGGGCACCAGTTCTAGTTTTCAGCTGCTCCACTTCCAATCCAGCTCTCTGTTATGGCCTGGGAAATCAGTAGAAGATGGCCCAACCACTTGGGCCCGTGCACCCATGTGGGAGACCCAGAAGACACTCCTGGCTCCTGGCTTCAGATTGGCTCAGCTCCAGCCATTGCGGCCATTTGGGGACTGAACCAGCAGATGGAAGACCTTTCTCTCTCTGACTCTCCCTCTCACTATTTATAATGCTACCTCTCAAATAAATAAAATCATAAAAAAAGAAATGTATCAGCATTTGTATAATTCACTGAACTGATATTTTCCAAATACCCAATACATGTCATAAAATCATGCATGGATAATCAAAATCTCAAGGTTAAGATAGAGTCCTGAACTTTAATGTAATAGATACAAAATATTCACTACTGTTGGTTTCAGAGTCCACACTGAGACTATCATTCAAGAAATTTGCACTTCTCAACTATTGAAAATTATCCAAATTTATCCAAAAAAGTTACTAAAACATTCCTTCATTTTTCAATTACATAACTGTATTGCTGGATTTTCTTCATTTACTTTAACCAAAGCAATAGATTGGCACATCTGATAAGAGAATCCAAATGTCTCTGTTTAGTCATTAATATTGCAAACATGTAAAACAATGTTACTCTTCTCACTAATTCTTTCATTTTGAAAAACAGTAATTCTTTATGCAAGTGTTATTTGCATTAATAAGCAGTACTTATTGTTGTGTTTTTAAATACATAAATGAATACTTTTTAATTTTTCTCATTTTAATTTCTAATCAAGAATTATCAATAGATGTAACACTGGAGGCCAGCCTTGTGGCACAGTGTAAAGGATAAGCTGCTGCCTGCAACTCCAGCCTTGCATACTAGCACACCAGTTCCAGTCCCAGCTGCTCTGCTTCCCATCCAGCTCCCTGCTAATGCACCTGGGAAAGCAGCAGCAGATGGCCCCTGCAAACCACATGGGAGACCTAGATGGAGTTTCTGGTCCCTAGCTTCAGCCTGACCCAAACCCTGGTAATTGGGGCCATTTGGGAAGTGAACCAGCAGATGGAAGATCTCTCTCTCCTTTCCCTCTCTCTCTCTTTCTCTCCTCCCCCACCCCCATTCTCTCTGTAACTCTGCTTTTCAAGCAAATAAAATAAATCTTTAAAAAATAGATATAACACAAACAAAACCTGTTTGGGTTCCTCAATAATTTTTCAGAGTATGAAATGGTCTTGAGATAACAAACTTGGAGAATTAGCACTAGATTCACTCCCCTTTTCCAGAATTGGGGGTAAAAATGAGATGGAGTGATGGGAAAGTGACCAGTGATGGTGTCCCACCTGTAAGCTGAGTGAGAGGGAGGGTGCTCCATAATGCAGTGATACCCTCTAACGGTATCTGCTATGTGGGTGGATCTCTTCACACCTTTTTCTGTGACAATAGTCATGAGGGAACATGGGACACTCCCAATTTGAGAGGAGGTTTGCAGGAGCAAATGAAAGGTTCCCATACAACCCATCCACACACAGCTGCTAGCTCAGACCCAAACAAATGGGAGAAAAATAGAGGGGACTGAATGAGTAACCTGCAATGAAAGGAACAGACAATCATCTGCTATCACCATGTGAACCCTTCCCTTTGGCAAACATGCCCTAAGTCTCTATACTCCAGCAGGTGCTTTCTTCCCTAAGGCTTGGGGTCAGGCCTTGGCAGGGCTGCAAAAATAAGCAAGTGGTAATATGAAGGGGGTCAAGGCACCAGCAAAGCCTTAGGACAAGTAGCCCATTCTCACAGATAATTACGGTGAAGCAAAAGTCATCTATTTAATCAGCAAGATCTAAATACATTAACCAAGGCTGGGAGCATTCATGAACAAGAAGATTGACTCTAGATTTTTTTTTAAATGGAAATGCGTATGCATTTACTAAAAGAGTCATTCTCCTTCAGACTACCACAGATTTTCTTTTTAGAAGTGACTTCTTATTTTCAATCTAGAAAACAAATTATTGCTACACCAATGATAAGGTAAGGTGTTTCAGAAAATAGATAATGTTTCATTAATTCTAGGAACATACAAATTATTCTATTTAAATTATCAGTGAAATGGCTTGAATCTCCAAAAAATATCCAATGTAATTTCTTTGAAGAGTGTTAAAATTAACTGCTTTCTCTATCTCAATTCTAGTTGAAACTTTTTAAAAGCACGACAGAGTTATGGGTCCTAAGAGAATCAGAAAAACAGCAAACAAGCCTAACTGATAACACACTTACATTTTTTATATGAATATAATTTCCCCTGGTATGCTTTAAAAATAATGTGCCCCCCCCCCCAAACTCATGCAGGATTTTAATCTCCAAAGTCTTATGTTAATGGTATCAAGAAGCTGGAAATTGAATCCAACTAAGGTGTTTGGAGGTAGGAACTTTGAAAAGTGATTAGATTGTACTGTCATCATGGTTGGAGTCCCATGAAGGAATCTTGGTGGTTTTACAAAGAGAGAGACCACACAGACGCAGACATGCGTGTCCCAGCCGTGATAAGGTGCAGTCAAGTGAGGCTATCTCCAAAGCCTAGGTCATGCTACTTGGACTCTGAACCTCCAGAGTTGTGAGCCAAACCAAACTCCTTTTTTTTTTATAAAGTAGCCTGCCTGGGGTATTTTGTGACAGTAATGAAAAGCTGCCTGAAAAAGCCCCCATTTCTCATTTTCTAAGAGTGAGGGTCTGAGAATGCCTGGGTTCTGTTCTGTTCTGCTGTTCAGCAGTCTGAAATGCCCACACCTTCCTAAAGTCGCTAACCAGAATTATAGAGCAGTCAGTGGCAAAAAAGAGCTGAGACTTAAGTGCAAACACTTCTCATTGCCTTTAGCAATTCCTCTTGCTCCAGGAAAGTAAGACCACGTTGTGTGTTTATGAGAGACAAGGAAGCAGAGGGATATTTTAAACATTTTGTCGCTCCCCCTCTTCGTGGAGGAACGACACAGGACCCTGCGCTGTTCTTTCGTCTGCTCGGCCCTCCCCGGGTTTGCTGCTGGTTCTTCCCGGGTTGGCTACCGACCCTTCCACCTCCGTGGAAGGGCGGTTCCCCCTGCCACTTTCCCCACTTCCGCGGGGGAGCGGCACACCGCCGGCCGGCTCTCTCGGGGGTTGCACAGGTGTTCCTTCAGATAGATGTTCCTGGTGCATGTTGTCTCTCTCCTCCTTTATAGTCCTCTTCCACCAATCCCAACTCTGCTACCCACACGCCGAGTACGCTGCTCTCCTCCAATCAGGAGCAAGATCAGCTTCTGCAGCTCAGTCAATCAAGTTGGCGAGAGGCAGCTGTATAGAAGCTGTTTACTCCCTTCTCAGCGCCATATTGTGGGAGAGCAGATGCATAGAATAAGTCTTAATTCCAGTAACAGTCTAGTCTGAGTTGCTCCCCACACATTTGAATGAGAGACGATATTATGCCCATTTCAACTCTGGCATCTTCCACTGTCATTCCTAGGCTGAAGAAGGCAGACACCACAGGGTTTGGTAAGGATCCTCGTGTCTTCCTCACTACAGGATTTTTGATACTTTAGTGAAGGAAATCCCTTTGAGACATCTTGAGAGATGGAGGAGAAGGATAGATGTACAAGTCACACACGAAAATCTCTTCCTGAGGCTAGCATTGTGGAGTGCCAGTTTGAGTCCCTGCTGCTCTACTTCTGATCCAGCTCCCTGAAAATGCACCTAGTAAAGCAGCAGAGAACTTGGACTCCTGCCACCCACATAGGAGATCAGATGGAATTCCAGGCTCCTGGCCTTGGCTTGGCCCAGAGCCTGCTGTTGGAGCCATTTTGGTAGTGAATCAGCTTCTCTCTCTCTCTTTTCTCCTTCTCCTCCTCCTCCAAATAATTAAATAAATCTTAAAAAAGAAATTCTATTTCAATATTCCTATCTGTTATGCTGATGGAGTTCTGGCACCAAATAGAAAGTATTACCCTGATACCAAAACCTTACAGGAATTCCAAGAAAATAAAAATATTGACCAATATCACTCATGACAATAAAAGTAAAATCTTAGCAAACATTAGCAGCTGAATCAGGTAACATATAAAAGTGATGAAATATCATGACTAAGTAGGGTTTAACCCAGGAATACAAGATTTTTTTGCTATCTAGAAATTAGATCATAATTTGTCATTGATTATTAAGCTAACTTTTTAAATTTCAAGTGTAAGGACTTAACAGTTTGGGGTATTGTGGAACAGCAAACCATAGTAATGCCATCTTGAAGCCTGCCCCTCCCTTCTGATTTCTCTTTTCAAGGACCCTGACCATTCTACAGCCGCAAAGTTTTAGTGCGCTCAAAAGTCCTTCTACTAAGGTTGGAAACACCAACAGGATGTCTGATGGATGTCCTCCCAAAGCTTCTACACTGACTTGTAAATGCATGAAATTTTGCCCCCAGGAGTGGGCATTCAGCCTAGTGGACAAGGTGCCCTGTCCCTCATTAGAGCACTTCAGTTCAATTCCTGCTCTGACTTTTTTTTTAAGCATCAACATCTTTAAAAAAAAAAGATTTATTTATTTATTTGAAAGGCAGAATTACAGAGGCAGAGAAAGGGGGTGGGTGTGGTCTTCTATCCACTGGTTCACTTCCCAAATGGTCACAACTGCCAGAGCTAGGCCAATCAGAAGCCAGGAGCCTGGAGCTTCTCGCCAGGTCTCCTAGGTGGGTGTAGGGGCTGAAGGACTTGGGCCATGTTCTACTGCTTTCCCAGGCCATAGCAGAGAGCTAGATTGAAGTGGAGCACCAGGACTGGAACTGGCACCCATATAGGATGCTGGCACTGCAGGCAGTGGATTTACTGCCACAGCACTGGCCCCATTGGCTCTGACTTCTGACTCCAGTTTCCTCCCAGACCCTGTGAGATAGCAGCGATGACTCAAATAATTAGGTTCTTGCCACACACATAGAATAATCCTTGCTGGACCCCTCATCTGTCCTGATCTGGAAGCCCGTATGTACATTGCCCTAATAAACTTGCCTTACTTGGAGTTTCCATCTCCACTCTTTGATCTCAGGATTCCTTCTCAGTTCAGGGGACATTAGATGCTCTGATGACCTTCTGACAGACAGTAATTGTGAAACAAAAATACTACATTTTTAACCTATGTACTCTCTCCTTGGAAAGATCACTTAATAGTCAGTTATCAGAATATCAAAATATAACCATAGTTACTTTGTTAGTGTTTTTCCATAAGTCACACCACCTTATGTGTCCTATATACTGAAAGCTTTCAGGTTCTTGCTTCGGCAGAATATATACTAAAATTGGAATGATACAGAGGAGATTAGCATGGCTGCTGTGCAAATTCATGAAGTGTTCCATATTTTTTTTTCTGATGGATTTATCCCTAAGGATAAAGCTAAAAACTTGCCATGGGACTCAAAATCCCATTAAACTGGGTGGTACTAATGCCATCTTACTAGTTAAAGTGATCATTTTAAGTGTGTAACTGATCATATAGATAGGAATAAGTGTCAAAGGGATCACATAAATAAGACCAGTGTCTGCTAATAATAATAGGAAGAATTAAAAAGGAGAGAATGATCCAACATGGGAAGCAGGCCACACAGCAGGCTCATAGAATGACAAATGCCCTAAACAGCATGCTGACCTCAGAATCAGTCCTTATGGCATTTGGATCTGGCTAAAAAGCCCATGAGAGCATTTCAGGCATGGAAAGTGACACTGTAGCAAAAAAAATGACCTACATGAAGGATCTCTGTGAGTGAGATCCCAGTGGAAAGATGGGGCCATCAAAGAAGGAGGTGCTTTTCTCTGAAGGGAAGAGAGCACTTCCACTTTGCTTATGGCTTTGTCTAAATACTGACAGTTTGTAGATTGAAAGGGCTTCCCTAGCCTTGGCAGCTCAAGAGCCTTGGGTGATCATTGATGTCATATATAAGAGTATTAATTGTTAAATCAACAACAGGACTCACTGTGCACTTGCTCCCCATGTAGGACCTCCATCCTTAATGAGTTGTACTATGAGAATTAACTGTGAAACTAGCCTTCAAATAGTACTTTATCCTTTGTGTGTCTGTGTGGGTGCAAATTGTGGAAATCTTTACTTAGTATAGAGCTGGTCTTCTGTATATAGAGTTAATTAAAACTAAATCTTAATGAAGAATGGGATGGGAGAGGGAGTAGAGGTGGGGTGGGAGGGTGGGTATGGGGGGAAGAACCATTATATTCTTAAAGCTGTACCTATGAAATTTATATTTATTAAATAAAAGCTTTCTAAAAAAAAAAAAAAAAAGCTTTCAGTTCATCAGTCCCAGTGACCTCTCTCTGTGGCTTGTACATGTGTTGATATTATTTTTTTTTCTTACTTAAAAAAAAATTTGTGCACTTCAGAGTTTGTAAAATTTATCTCTGTTTATGGACTTCAAAATTTAAAATGCTGTACCATTAACAAACATTCAAAGAGAAGAATAAATGAAATGTCTAGGTGCTGAAAACTATAAACACTAATGAAATAAGTCAAAGAGAATCTAAATAAACAAATATCCATGTTATGTTCATCAGTTGGAAGACACTACAGTAAATATGTCAATTCTCCCCAAACTGAATAGTTTTAGTGTTGTGTCTATTAAAAAAAAACTCCAGCAACACATATATTTTATAAAATATAAACTCATATATTTTATATATGAGATCATTTTAAAATTTATATAGAAAGATAAAGGAACTAGAATAGCTAAAAATATTTACAAAAAAATAGAGTATGAGGAATTAGTTTAATCAGCTTCAGCCAAAATAGACACAGAAATCAATGAAATAGAATAGAGAACTTAAAAATAGACTTGCACAAATACTTGTGTGCCTAAATGATTTTTGGCAAAGGTTCCAAAGCACTTTAATAGAGGGAAAATATCCCTTTCAATAAACGGTGCTGGAGCTATTGGAAATACATGGGTGAAAAGAAAAAACAAGCTTGACCTAAGTCTAATACTTTAGATAAAAATTAACTCAAAATGTATTGTTTTTTGTTTTAAAAGATTTATTTATTTATTTGAAAGGCAGAGTTACAGATAGAAAGCAGAAGAGACCCACAGAGAGAGATCTTCCACCTACTGACTCACTCCTCAAATGGCTTCAATAACCAGGCCTCTAGGCCAGGCTGAAGCCAAGAGCCTGGAACTCCATCTGGGTAACTGGTACACTTATAGGATGCTGGTGTTGCAGGTAGCAGCTTAACCCACTGTACCACAATGCTGGCTCCATGAATTACTTGAATTAATTATAAAGCCATAAAATTTTTACACAAAAAAGAAGAAAATCTTCTGGATATAGCTAAATAAAAAGATCTTACACGACACAAAGACATAGTACATAAGGGTAGAAAAATTAGAGTTTGTTTTAGCCCATTTTCTGTTGCTATAACAAAATACCACAGCCTAGGTAGTTTATAAACAATAGAGGCAGTGGTGTCTGGCACAAAGTTAAGATGCTTCTTAGATGCCTGCATTCCATATCAGAGTGCCATGGTGCAACTCCCAGCAATGCTCCCGATTCCAGCATCCTGCTAAGGCATGCTCTATGAGGCAGCAGGAGATGGCTGAGGTACTTGTGTCCCCGCTGCCCACATGGGTAACCCAGATGGAATTGCAGGCTTCCATTTTTGGTCTGGCCCGGCCTGGCCTGTTGCGGGCATTTAAAAAGGGGATGGGAGATTTCTCATTGTCTCTGTCTCTCTGTATTTCAAATAAATTAATTAAATAAAGAAATAACAAGGGCCAGCGCTGTGGCACAGCAGGTTAAATTCGCAACCTGTAGTGCCAGCATCCCACATGGGTGCCAGTTCGAGTCCCAGGGGCTTCACTTCTGATCCAGCTCTCTGCTAATGTGCCTGGGAAAGCAGTGGAGGATGGCCCAAGTCCTTGGGCACCCCTGTACACATGTGGGAGACTCAGAAGTTGCTAGCTCCTGACTTCCTATTGGCTCAGCTCTGGCTGTTGTGGCCATTTGGGGAGTGAACCAGAGATGGAAGACCTCTCTGTGTGTGTCTCTACTTCTCCCTATAACTCTGTTTTTCAAATAAATAAAATGAATCATAAAAAAAATAACAAATTTTAAAACTAGATACACAGGGGCCAGCGCTGTGGGGCAGTAGGTTAATCCTCTGCCTGTGGTGCCTGCATCCCACATAGGCACTTGTTCTAGTCCTGGCTGCTCCACTTCCAATCCAGCTCTCTGCTATGGCCTGGAAAAGCAGTAGAAGATGGCCCAAGTGCTTGTGCCCCTGCACCCACGTGGGAGACCCAGAAGAAGCTCTTGGCTCCTGGTTTCAGATTAGCACAATTGGGGAGTGGCCAATTGGGGAGTGAACCAGCAGATGGAAGACCACTCTTTCTCTCAGCCTCTCCTTCTCTCTCTGTGTAACTCTGACTTTCAAATAAATAAATCAATCTTTAAAAAAACAAATCTAGATACACAGTTATATATACTATGTATGCAAACACACTCTCAAGAATTATCCTGGGAAAATGAAAACTCATGTTCAATCAAAAACCTGTACAGACATATTTATACAAGTCTAATTTGTTGTAGTCCCAAATTGTAAATACCCAGGATGTCTTTCAGTAGATGAACTGTTAAACAAATTGTGGTCCACCTATACCATGGTATATACTATTCAGCAACAAAAGGAACAAACTACACAATCTGAGTGTAGTTCAAGAGAACTAAGCTCAGTGAGAAAAAAAAATCCAGCCTCTAAGAGGTTACATAATGTATGATTCCATTTATATAACATTCTTGAAATTATAAAATTGTAGAAATGGAGAACAGATTAGTGGTTGCCAGGGTTAAGTAGGGGTGAATGTGGGAGAGCAGTGAGACTGGCTATAAAAGGGCAACAGCAGAGATTCTTGCCATGATGGAACTGCTCTTTGTGATGATAAACAGCAGGTTGGGAGAAACATACCTAACACAACATTCATAATCTAATATTTTTAAATATTTTATTAATCAATCAAAAGGAAACCAAAAGGGCAGGCGTTTGGCCTAGTATTAAGACAACACTTGGGACATTCACATCCCACATCTGAGTGCCTGGATTTGAACCTTGGCTCTGCTCTCAATTCCAGCTTCCTGATAATGCACACCCCGGGTGGCAGCAGGAGCGGGATTAAGTAGTTGGTCCCTGCCACTCACATGGAAAACCCAGATTGAGTTCTAGCCTTCTGGCTTTGGTCTTCCTCAGTCCCAGCTGTGAAAGGTATTTGGGGAGTGAACTAACAGCAGAAACCTCTCTCCTATCTTTCTCTCTCTCTGTCTCTCCCTCCAATAAATAAAAATTAATAATTTTTCAAGAAGAAATAGAAAATCAACCACTAGGGAAGATGGGAAAGCCTCTGAACCAGCAGTTTGCAGAATAAATATTAAAGGCTGATAAACTTATAAAAAGATGCTCAACCTCACTGGAAACCAAGGAAGTAAAAACGAAAATGAGTTCTTAATCTATCAAACTGCAAGGACCAGCACTGTGGTGGTTATGCCACCGCCTGCAGTGACAGCATCCCGTACGGGCACTGGTTAGAGTCCTAGCTGCTCCACTTCCTATCCAGCTCCCTGCTGATGGCCTGGGAAAGCAGCGAAAGATGGCCCAAGAGCTTGGGCTCCTGCACCCAGATGGAACCCAAAAGAATCTCCTGGCTTTGGACCAGCCCAGCTCCGGCCATTGTGGCCAATTGGGGATGGAAGACCTCTCTCTCTCTACCTCTCCTTCTCTCTCTCTCTGTAACTCTAACTATCAAATAAATAAATAAATATTTCTTAAAAATCTATCAAATTGCAAAATTTAAAAAGACTAATAATACACAAAGCAATGTTGGCACAGTCATGGAAGACAAGGACTCTTTTTTTTTTTTTTTTGGACAGGCAGAGTTAGACAGTGAGAGAGACAGAGAGAAAGGTCTTCCTTTTTCCATTGGTTCACCTCCCAAATGGCCACTACGGCCAGAGCGCTGCACCAATCTGAAGCCAGGAGCCAGGTGCTTATCCTGGTCTCCCATGGGGTGCAGGGGCCCAAGCACTTGGGCCATCCTCCACTGCCTTCCCAGGCCGCAGCAGAGAGCTGGCCTGGAAGAGGAGCAACCCGGACAGAATCCAGCGCCCCAACCGGGACTAGAACCTGGAGTGCCGGCTCCGCAGGCAGAGACAAGGACTCTTGCAAGCTATTCTTGGAAGGTAAAATGGTCCAGGCTTTGGGGGGTACAATTTAATACATACTCCTTAAGATTTAAGTTCAAACATGGATTCCATATTAGGACTCTAACCTATGGAAGTACACACATAGATTCACAAAGATGTGTATATAGCATACTTATGGTAGTGTACTTCCAGTGCTGAAAGATTAGAAGCAACTTAAAAATCTTTTCATAAGGGAATGATTAAATAAATCAAATGGGAAACTGAAACTAAGAAAGAGAATTTTATATGATGACGTAAAAATTCCCCAAGACATGTTGACAAACCCAAAATGCGTTGCAGAATAATTTATAAAGCATTTATCTCAGTTATCTACTCATTATTTTTTTTTGAAGATTTATTTATTTATTTGAAAATCAGAGTTATACAGAGAGAGGAGAGGCAGAGAGAGAAAGAGGTCTTCCATCTGATGGTTCACTCCCCAGATGGCCACAACAGCCAGAACTGTACTGATCCAAAGCCAGGAGCCAGGAGCTTCTTTGGGGTCTCCTATGCAGGTGTAGGGGCCCAAGGACTTGGGCTATCTTCCACTGCTTTCCCAGGCCATAGCAGAGAGCTGGATCGGAAGTGGAGCAGCCGGGACTCGAACCACCGCCCATATGGGATGCCAGCCCTGCAGGCGGTGGCTTTACCTGCTACGCCACAGTGCTGGCCCCATACATTTATTTTTGTACCTGTATGTCTAGATATACAAAAAAAAAAAAAACCCTATTAACTCTGATTGTCTTTAGTTGATAAGAGGAATGGAATGGAAGAAGATAAAATGATAAAATAAGACCTTTTTTTCCCTCTCAATTCTGCACTGAAAAAAATTATTGTAAGAATGATTGCTTGTGAAATGTTTGTAACTACCGTGTCTTTACAGAATACATGCTACATGGGAGGCATTCAACACTTCCAAGCAATAATACTGCAGAAATTCAAGGCTCTGATACTGTCATCCTCATTACCATCCCCACCTTTATCCTTCACAACTATCAACACTGATATGCCTTCCATCAGAGAAATTTAAACAAGATTTACAAATAGAAGTCCATTTATTACAGAAGATACCTTGGAGGCAAGGCTGTAATTTCAAAATACAGACATAATAAATGGCTTGCCAGATTCTCAAACAAGTCAGGAAATGATGCAGAGCCAGGATTCCACTCTTGTACAAATAAATATATATACCAGCTCTCAGCACAGTGCTATAAATAAACCATGCCCTGGCATCACAGTCTCTCCCCAAATAATGGAGTGTTTAAATGACTTGCAAGCCTTCACTTTGTTTTTAAAAATTGCCTACATCTGGCATTCCTTTTAAAGGGATGGCTTTTAAAAGTTTAACATCAACTTCCCCAAGAAAGTTAAGAGAGTCAGATTGGTTTTCACCTTCTGACAGAGGACACCCCTAGAACACTGTGTTTTTCTAAGTGACAGCTCTGATCACAGTATTTGTCCTGAGAGCAATAACTAAGCAGGAGTACTCCTAAGTGCATTAGCTTGATTTTGAAAACTTTCTTAAGAAAAGGGAGTATAAAAAGACTTGAATCAAGAAAAGTGAGCCAAGCACCACCTCGTCCAAGAAGGGTATGTGTGGCCATTTGTAACCCCATCAGTTTATGTAGACTTCAGAGTGCTTATTTGCAAAATAAGAATAAGGAAACCTCTCTGCTTAACTAAAGCGGTTGTGTCAAGGTTCAAATAAGAGACAGTGAAAGTGTTCTAAAAGCTTCCAGATAAATAGAGTTGTTTGGTTTTTTGTTTGTTTGTTTGTTTGTTTGTTTTGACAGGCAGAGTGGACAGTGAGAGAGAGAGACAGAGAGAAAGGTCTTCCTTTGCTGTTGGTTCACCCTCCAATGGCCGCCGCGGCCAGCGCGCTGCGCTGATCCGATAGCAGGAGCCAGGTGCTTCTCCTGGTCTCCCATGGGTGCAGGGCCCAAGCACTTGGGCCATCCTCCACTGCACTCCCTGGCCACAGCAGAGAGCTGGCCTGGAAGAGGGGCAACCGGGACAGAATCCGGCGCCTCGACCGGGACTAGAACCCGGTGTGCCAGCACCACAAGGTGGAGGATTAGCCTAGTGAGTCGCGGCGCCGGAGAAGCCAGAGTTCTTGAAACCAGTACACTGCCTGCTCCCTCCCTCAAAATATAAAAAATGACCTGAGTTCCTCTATTCGACTCTGTCAATTTTGGGCCCAATAATTTGTTTTCTGCCCTTGGCGGACAGTTCCCAACTGCTGTGTCTAGAAGAGAAGAATGTGACCCTTAGTTGTGAGGTGTGTCATGATTTAAAGTGACAAAGTGATAAGCCTGTATACTAGAGCTGTTACCAGGTGATCCTGCACCATCCCAGAGCTGTTCCTCCTTCAGTATCTGCCACCATCCTGTTCTGAGTGAAGTACCCTCTCCTCCAGTCTCTGCAGCTCACCTGACCCTGCTCTTCCTGAACCACAGCCACAGCCACTTTCAAAGGCACACAGTCAGGCAATTGCCCAAATCACTGATCCATAAGGGCCCTGAAATATCACTGTAATAATTAGTAACTACAGAGCTAATTAAGTTTTCTACAAACAAATTCATATACAGGTGGAAGAACATAAATTTACCCTTGCTTGAATCACAGTTCAGGGAAATGGAAACTAAAAACAATCATTTTGATCTAACATTTATTGATGCTTATTACATAACATATCCTTTTCTAAGCACTTTTTGGTTTTGTTTTGTCTCATTTTTAAGATTTGTTTATCTGGGCCGGTGCTGTGGCATAGTGGGTAGAGCTTCCACCTGTGACACTGGCATCCCATGTGGGCACTGGTGTGTGTCCCAGCTGCTCCACTTCCAACCCAGATCTCTGCTGATGGCCTGGGATAAGAAGTTAAGAATGGCCTAAGTGTTTGGGCCCCTGTCACCCAAGTAGGAGACACAGATGAAGCTCCTGCCTCCTGGCTTCCGTCAGACCCAGCCCTGGCCATTATGGCCATCTAGGGAAACAGTAGATGGAAGATTCTTTCTCTCTCTCTCTCTTTCTGCCTTTCAAATAAATTATCTTTTTAAAATATTTATTTATAGCCGGCGCCACGGCTCACTAGGCTAATCCTCCACCTTGCGGCGCCGGCACACCAGGTTCTAGTACCAGTCGGGGCGCCGGATTCTGTCCCGGTTGCCTCTCTTCCAGGCCAGCTCTCTGCTGTGGCCAGGGAGTGCAGTGGAGGATGGCTCAGGTACATGGGCCCTGCACCCCATGGGAGACCAGGATAAGCACCTGGCTCCTGCCTTCGGATCAGCGTGGTGCGCTGGCTGCAGCGCACCGGCCGCAGCACCCATTGGAGGGTGAACCAATGGCAAAGGAAGACCTTTCTCTCTGTCTCTCTTTCTCACTGTCCACTCTGTCCAAATATATATATATATATATTTGTTTATTTGAAATGCAGAATGATGGGGGTTGAGGGGAAAACACAGAGAGAGAAAGAGCCCCAAGTACTTGGGCCATCTTCCACCACCTTTCCAGGCATATTAGCAGGAAGCTAGATCAAAAGTGAAGCCACCAGGACTCAAATTGGCTCTCCAATATGGGATGTCAGTTCTCAAGTGGCAGCTTAACCCATTGGGCCACAACACTGGCCCATATGTCAAATGCTTTTTGTTCCATTTAAACCCAACAACTATGGGTGGGCATTTGGTATGGTGGTGAAGACGCCATTTGGGAAGCCTGCATCCCATATCAGAGTGCCTGGGTTTGAGGCCTGGCTCCACGTCCTATTCTAGCTTCCTACTAATGCACATCCTAGGTAGAAGCAGATGATGACTCAGCTATGTGGACAGAGGGAACCCAAGCTGGATTCCAGGCTCCTGGTTTCAGCCTGTCCCAACCTATACTTCTGTTGGCATTTGTGGCAGTGAACCAGCAGATGGAAGATATTATTTCTGTGTGTGTGTGTGCTTCACTCTGTTTCTCTGCCTTTCAAATAAACAAATAAACCTGGCAGTTATTATATATAATTACTATTTTAAAATCTAGTTTCCAGAGGAGGAAATTGAGATGCCCAAGATTGCACAAGGAGCAGATGGCAGAGGTGTGATTTGAAACCAGGCTTCCTCCAGGACCTGTGCTCGCTGTGCCTCACAGCCCTCCCCAAGTCTAGCTAAGTCTGTCACACGCATTCGTGTCTGGTAGACTGCATCTGAAGCCAAATAATTCATAGATAGTGCTGTTGGCCAGGAACCAGTATCGAATTTGAATAGATTTTAAACCTGTTAGGATATCTCCGAAGAGTATGGCTGGTTCAGAAAAATTTCAAAACAAAACAAACTATAGTAAAATGAATATATTGCCAAATTGTTTCAAAATAATGACATTGCTTAGGAACCTGTCTTTAATTTTAGTTGATAGAAAATCAAGTTTTTCACTTGATTTTAACAAGTGATTTAAACAAGTATTAAAAGAATACTTTGAAAAGGTGTATAATTATAGTTAGAATAAAATAACAGATTTCACTGTAGCTAATTTAAACAGAAAGGGATTTATGAGGAGGAACTAGAGGTTTACAAAATCACTAGAAAGGCTGGCAGAAGAGAGCTGAAGCTGAGAATTCAGGAACAACTCCCAGAACACACTTACGGAGTTGGCCAAACACCGGCACGATGCTTCTGACATCGTGCAGGTGGAGAGCCAGGAAGCCATCTCTACTAACGCTCTCTACCTTGATCCAAATCAGCAAAATGGGGGCCCTGCTCCCTGTCTCTTGTGGCTCATGAAATCTAGGGGCTGAATTCTGGGACCTCTGCTAGAATTGACTCCAAACAAACAAAAAATATGGCACTGGAAATAACATACATAGTAGAAATAAAACCTCTGCCTCAGAATGGTTTTATGAATTCGTGCTTTAAGTTCTTTTGGAAAATTGAGTCTCAGGGCTGACACTGTGGCATAGTAGGTTAATCCTCTGCCTGTGGCGCCAGCATCCCATATGTGCACCAGTTCTAGTCCCAGCTGCTCCTGTTCTGATCCAGCTCTCTGCTATGGCCTAAAGAAGCAGTGGAAGATGGCCCAAGCACTTGGGCCCCTGTGCCCACATGGTAGACCCTCTCCTGGCTCTGGGCTTTGGATCAGCTCAGTTCTGACCATTATGGCCATTTGGGGAGTGAACCAGAAGATGGAAGACCTTTCTCTCTGTCTCTCCCTCTCACTGTCTGTAACTCTGCCTCTCAAATAAATAAATGTTAAAAAAAAAAAAGCAAATGGAGTCTCCAGGTTTCTAGTCTCAAGTGGTTTCAGACATGCTTATAGTGGTTGAAGTTGAATTAAATGCATCAATCTGTGAAATGAGACACAAGCAGACAACAAATTATTAGCCAGCTAGGGCAGCCACCCATCTTGCTCTGACAACAGTTCAGAGTTCAGATTCCACTTTGGAGCAACCCATCCAAAGACAGACCAGCAGTCTCTGATCTAATGAGAAAACCTAACTGGGAACCATCAGATTCTTCTCTTGGGGTTTGGGATTGGGACACTGGAGAATTAAGCCAATGAACTGAGAGCTTTTGATTTTAGGTCAGGTAGATTTGGAGTCAGAACAATGTTGAATTTTGTGTGAGAAGATGGTATTAATCATATATTATTGAGAAACATGGAGGTAAATACCAAAAGAAATGGCATAAAATGTTATCAGGGATCGCATCTGAAGAAAGAGCCAAAGAATTTCTTTTGTTGTTGTATAGAATCCTTTCCACATTAATTGAGTTTTTAAATGTCATGCTTGTATTGTTGGGATAAAAATTAAAATTAAATCCCAAGCAACAAAATGAGCACACCAAATCTGGGTCTTTAGCCAGAACAACAGATGTACACAATAAGTGACCACTAGTTGCAGAATGTGAGCGCCACATCTTCCTATCCTTATTTACCTCACTTCCCACCTAGCACCTCCATTGTTGTAAAATTGAAAAAAGATTAAAAATCAAAATCAATTTAACTATAACTTTGAATGCCAAGTCAAGGAATTAATCACCCAACAGGGGAAATAACTCTGAGTAAAGAAATGCTTTTATGAATAGATGTAGTTTAGATAAAATGCTTATCTGTATGTAGAATAAATTTGATAGAGATAGGCAGGTAACCGAGATATTGTTTAGGAGATAGATAATAAGACAATATTGATGGCAGTGAATTGAAGAGAATAGGTTGGACAAAGAGAGACAACAACAGAGGATTTCTTGGTGACTGATCAGATATGAGGAGCAAGAAAAGCAAATCCAGTGGGTATCTCCCACTTTTACATCTGCCCAGAACCCATTCCTTCGAGGCACAGCCCCCTTACCCAATTCCATGAGATTCTGGGGGTGAATCAGAGTAAACTGATGTTCTCAAAACCAAAGAAGAGTATATACCCCAAGTTGGTTACTCAGAGTACTCCTTCCCTGGACAGTGCATTTAGTTCACACACATCACCCAAGATGAGTGAAAGTCCTTTTTGGGAATCTTTCTCCCAATGCTAATGGGGAAGGCACTGTCTCTCCCTGTAAGTTTTGGGATGCCAGAAGCCATCATGCAGACAGATTGTATCAAGAGATAGACAGATACCACTTGAGCCATTGAAACCACCATGCCTACACCTGTGGACTTTTTAATATGAGCCAGGAAATCATCATTTGTGCTTATGATTGATTAGTTGGATTTCTATCATTGGCAGGGAGTATTAGATGGCTTAATTTACATATGGACAAATACTTAGAGTGTTCTAACAAATGCACAGTTGAATGCCTAGTAAACAGATCAAGAGGAATTCTAAGACAAGCCCCATACACCTTGAGATCTCTCCAGCATTGCTACAGATTACCAGTGTTTCATCACACACAGTCACATGATAGCTGCAGGATTCATTCTTCTCTTCCATAAAACCCGGGGCGGTGGTGGGGGGGATTACATTGTATTTCTAAAGATTTTTCTTCAGCCCTAAAGTTTTATGATTCTATGCTATGACACAGAAGGATTAGTGAGTCACTGAAGATTCTTGGCATGCAAAACTGATAAAATGGAAAGAGAATGGAAGTTAGTAACCCTGGCAATAATTCAGAAGGCATATTTCTTTAGTGCAGTCTAGAGGACAGGTAAGGGTGATGGAGTGTATTCTAGTCTGTATAAAGAAATGGAACAGAAGAACTGGTAAGCTACAAACCCTAAAAAAAGACAAGGAAATGGGAAGGCTGGTTGCTCGGTATGTGCGGTTAAAGCTACGTGTAGGAATTGAAATGTTGCATTGTTCTCCTTAAAAATATACGAGTATTACATGCTAATCTAAAATTTAAAAAGTAATAAAAAAAAATGATGAAGGGAATGAATTCAAGAAACATTAAAAGAAAATAATGGTGGAAGGGCAGGTATGGGGGGGAAGAACTGCTATAATCCCAAAAGTTGTACTTATGAAATTCATATTTATTAAATAAAAGTTTTCTATAAAAAAAGAAAAGAATAATTCAATCTGTATATATGGAATATGAAGGAGAGTCAAGAGTGAGTATCAGGGCCGGCACTGTGGCATAGCAGGTAAAACCGCTGCCTGCAATGCCAGCATCCCATATGGATACTGATTCAAGTCCCAGCTGCTCCACTTCCAATCCAGCTCCCTGCTGATGCACCTGGGAAAGCAGAAGCAGATGGTCTGAGTCCCTGGGTCCCTGCACCCACATGGGAGACCAGGAAGACCTGGCTCCTGGCTTTGGATTGGCCCAGCTCTAATCTTTGCGGCCATTTGGGTAGTAAACCAGTGCATGGAAGATTCTCTGTCTCCCTCTCTGTCTCTCTCTCTGTCTCTCTCTCCCCTCTCTCTCTCCCCCTCTCCCGCCTCTGCCTTTCTGTAACTCTGCCTTTCAAATAAATAAACAAATCTTTAAAAAAAAGAAAGAGTGACTTTTGATTCCAACTTTGCTGGTTTACAATATGAAAAGGATATTAAAGGATATCAAAAGGATAGTAAAGTTTTTTAAGAAAAATGGTTGTTGGGAAAGTATAAGTATTGGGAAAGAATTGGTTAAGTTTTTGAGCTTACTGATTCTAAACTGTTAGTATATTTTCAAATAGAAAATCTGTAAACTTGAAAATTTATAATTGAAACTCAAGTGGGAAGTCAAAGCTCGAGTTGTATTTTTTTTCTTTAAGATTCATTTATCTATTTGAAAGCAGAATGAGAGAGAGAGGGAGAGAGAGATCTTCCACCTGCTGTTTTACTTCCCAAATGGCCACAACAGCCAGAGCTGGGCCAGACTGAAGCCAGGAGCCAGGAACTCCATTCTAGTCTCCCACATGGGTGGCAGCGGCCCAAGTACTTGGGCAACTATATTCTGCTGTTTTCCCAGGCAAATTAGTAGGAAGTTGGACCAGAAGCAGAGTAGCCAGGACATGAGTTGGTACTTTCTCCAGCATCAAAAGCGGCAGCTTAACCCACTGCACCACAATATCAGCCTCATCAAGTTGTATTTTTGAAAATCATTGAACACAGAGGAAATAAAGCCCAAGGAGGGAGCTGGCATTGTGGCTTAGCAGGTTAAGGCACTGCTTGCTGTGCCAGTATCTTATTTGTCTGTCAGTTGGAGTCCTGGATACTCCACTTCCAGTCCAGCCCCCTGCAAATATCCTGGGGAAAGTAGCAGAAGATGGCCCAAGTGCTCGGGCTGCTGCCACCCATGTGAGAGACCCAGATGAAGCTCCTGCCTCCTGGCTTCAGCCTGGTCCAGCCCTGGCCATTGCTGCCTTTTGGAGAGTGAACCAGTGGATGGAAGATCTATCTCACTCTCTCTCTCTCTCTCTCTCTTTCTCTTCTTCTCTCTGTAACTTTGCCTTTCAAATGAAATAAATAAATCTTTAAAAAAAAAAGTCTTGGAAGGGAGTAAAAGCTATGATAAAAACTAATAACAACATGATTATTTTGTTTATTCAAAGGCAAAATGTTAAAATTATTAAAAAACATTTTAAACCTTTAAACTCAATTTATAAATATTATTAGTCTATTTATAAATCTCATAATCTTTGCATGAAAACATGGACTTATGCTCTGCTTTGGTTTAATTCACAAGCTTAACTGACTAAACACTCCTTAAATATTTACTGTTATTTGCATATTCAAGTAATCAAATTTTTTTAGACATTTCAAACTACAAGTGTAAATATGCCTAACCAATGAAATCTGTATAAGCATTATAGAACTCTGGCAGATCTAATACCAATAAGCCAATCTTTGACTTGCGGGAGGTCACAAAATTTTCTTAAATGTGTCATATATCTAAAAAAGTTTACTACACACACACAATCACAACACTAACTCTCACAGAAATCATTATTTCTGTATTATATCTGTATTTTTTTATCACCTTTCTATTAAAGGTTACAAACTGTAGCAAACATGGAAATATGCCATTCAGATACTCCTTCGAGAAATGACTTGCTGCCCTGCTTGGGAGTAGGTAGCATCAGCAGCAGATGGCCTCCAGCTGACAGCTCTCCCAGGCTCTGCTTCAGTGGCAGCCATGTGCTTCCTGCTGTAGCCCACATCTCTTAACCAAGGGAGGGAAGGAGGAATATAAAAGCCACGGTGAGAACCTCTGACCTACAGTATTGGCTCCAGAGCTTCCATCTTACCATCTGCTTCCAGAGAACCTAAGTGCAACATAAATTAACTCACACAACCAAGATGAGCAAAACTGTCTCCTACAGCAACCAAGGCTGCAAATTTAGGGTATGGGTCAAATTTCTTGTCCCTCCTTCCAATCACAATTTTACTTATGTCCTTGGTTAACAAACCAAATTCCTTCTTAATGGGGAGGCTCTACCTGTTTACCCAGTGTATACTGTAATCTGATTCACTATAGTGAATCAAGTTCACACATGTACACATATCTTTCAGTTTCCACAACTAGCATTTACACCTAATCAAGATATTGCCACTAACTAGCTTTTGGGAGCCTGGAACCTGTAACTTGCCATGCTCAATCTTCTTATCTGTAAATAAGGTCTGATCTTCTTTACTTATTAGTAGTTGTTGTGAAGAGTAAACATGTTAATATGTTAAAAATGTATAGGGTCGTGCATTTGGCCTGGTAGTTAAGATGCCCACACTGCAGACCTTGGGAAGCTGCAATGATGGCTCAAGTAATCAGGTTCCTGTCTCCACATTCTCAGCTCCACATTGTGGGCATTCAGAGTGAATCAGAAGGTGGGAGCCCCCTTGCTCTCTGCTCATGTCTCTCTACCTCTCAAACCAAGAAAAACTTAAAAAACTGGAGCTGGGATTGTGGCACAGGCAGAAGCCTGCATCCCCTATCAGAGTGCCACGTTCATGGCCTGACTATTCCGCTTCCAATCCAGCTTCTTGCTAATGCATAATGGGAGGCAGCAGAAGATGGCTCAAGTTCTTGGGTCCCTGCCAGCCATGTGGAAGACCCAGATGGAATTCTGGGCTCCTGGCTTCAACCTTTCCCAGCCCTGGCTGTTGCAGGCATTTGAACAACAGTGAACTATCAGATGGAAGACTGATCCTTTTCTCTCTGTTGCTGCCTTTCAAGTAGATGAAAATAAATAAATATTTTAAAAAGTAACCTCTGATTTAAGGGGAAAAAACTATAAAACAGCCTATTGTCCACACTTACATATCCAATAAAAGCTGGCTGTCATTACTGTTCTGAGATCTTTATTGTCTATATTTTTTCTTCTATCTCTCAACAACTAATCAATATTTTATAATAATTTGACAAAGCAACTCCAGAAGAAGTCCTTATGCTACAAGAACATTAATTATTAGGTGCTGGTGCTGTGGTATAGTGGGTAAAGCTGCCGCCGCCTGCAGTGCCAGCATTCCATATAGGCACCAGTTCGAGTCTCAGCTGCTCCACTTCTGATCAGCTCTCTGCTATGGCCTGGGAAAGCAGTGGAAGATGCATCAAGTTGTTGGGCCTCCGCATCCACATGGGAGACCCAGAAGAAGCTCCTGGCTCCTGGATTCGGATCGGCCCAACTCTGGACTTTGCAGCCATTTGGGGAGTGAACCAGTGGATGGAAAACTTCTCTCTCTTCTCTCTCTCTCTCTACCTCTGCATAACTCTGCCTTTCAAATAAATAATCTTTTTTAAAAAGAATACATATATAATAATGATATAGGACAATTTACTATAAGGCAAGTTGAAGAGGTTGAAAGTGGTTTTAAACATTAGGGACCAAATGTCAGCTCTAGGAACTTGTCTATGCAGTCCTGAAAATTATTTTAAGGGTTAGGTGCCTTTCAATAACCAAGCGATTTTATTACATGCCCTTTTTTGTTTGTTTTATGTGAAAGGCAGAATGCCAGCAAGAGACACAGAGATCTACTTGCTGGTTCACTCCCCAAACAACAGTTAGGGCTGGGCTGAGCCAGGCCCAAGCCAGGAGCCCAGAATCCAATCCGGGTATCCCAGGTAGGTATCAGGGACCCAACCACTGAACAACCACCTGCTGCCTCCCAGGGTGTGCATTAGCGGGAAGCCAGATCCCAAGCAGATGCAGGGCTGGATCCCAGGCAAGCGCCAAATCACAGCACCAGCCCCTTGATCACATATTCTTAAAGAAGCTATTTAAGAAAAAAACAGAAGCTGTCCTTTCTTCGGACCCCAAGTTGGGATTTTCTGTCATTGAATGCAGCGCCTGAAACCATGATCCAGTTTCCATGTAGCAATTTTATGGGGCCTCAAAAGGCTCAAATTTGGGGGAAAAAAAAAAAAAACCTGAATATTGACCTAACGCTGCCGGTACTTTACCAAATCCTTCTCCTTGGTGGTTCTTAGCTGCCAGTGAGGAATAACAGACTTAAGTCTCCCACAAAACGGAGGTGTCTTCGAAGACAGGGGCGGGCACAGAACTGAGGCCTAAGACACCCGCATGCTGCAGCTCTTGGAGGAGCGAGAGCCACCGTGACGGGCAGGGGCAGAAGGCCAACGCTGTGGGGCCACGGCTGTGGGGCCACAGAGCTGAACTGGGGCCTGGCGAACGCCAGGCTCAGCCTTGGCCAGGTGCGGGGCGGGGTAGGGAGAGGGAGAGTTTTCTTTCCCGTTTCTAGTGGGAAATCAAGGAAAAGAGGCAGCAGCTGCGGTCACCTGGGCCCGAGGTGCGGCCTCAGGGAACAAAGGCAGAGCAGCCAAGGCTCTGCACCCGGCTTAGGGCCGCTAGGAACCCATTCAAATCTTCACCTGGGCACACCACCAAGGCTCCAGAAAATGTTGATTCCTGGATTCCACGAGCACCAACTCTATCGGGCAGCACCCAGGGATCTGTATTCTAAACAAGGGACCCGGCGGACAAGAGCCAGGGGATGTTTGAGAACAATCGTTTCACCGCCAGCCTCTCCGTTACCAACAATCAAAGCAGCGGCCCAAACAGCAGCGGCGCTGCGCCTCAGCCGAGCTTGGGCTTCCCCCTAAGTCCCGCCCCGCTGCCCTGCGCGGATTGGTGGCGGATGGCAGCTCTGGCGCCGATTGGGCGGCGGCGGAGTCGTTCGTGGAGACTGTGGGGTTCGGGTGCTCCAGGGTGCTAAATTTATCTTCAGACCTGGACCGCGCCAGCAGCGAATCGGATCTCTATGGAGGTGGCTTAGGCGATATCCCTGAGCTGAGAGCATCACCCTGTCCCCGCATCCCTCTTCCCTCTGTTTTGTTTTTCATCCTCCTCCCTTCCCTCCCCCCTCCAGTCCGCGACGACTGGCTCTTGACCCTGTTCAGGCCTCGGCGAAGGTGAGGAGCAGAGCCGCTACCGCGGCTAAGCGCTGCGCCCTGAAATGGCCGCTGCCTTGAGCTGTCCAAAATGGCGGTCGCAGGCACAGCTGGGGACCGCGGCGCAGACCGTTCTCTCCGTCCCTGATGGAGCTGAAGCAGGAAGACCGTGCCGGGTGCTGAGACGTTTCCGTGTGGCGGTTCGCGGAGGCGATCGCCCCGGGACGCGAAAGGAGCTCGGAGGCGAGGGTGGGCTGCGACAGGAAGCAAAGCCCCCAGACGTGGCGGTCTGCGGGCGGGGCGCGCGCCTGTGACAGGGAGGCGATGAGGGATGGCTGGTCCGGGCTGCACGCCCAGGTGACCGGTCCCGCAGTCAGTCTCTGGAAGGGCTGTCGTCCCCACCCCCTGACCAGCCTTGGCCGCCGGCCTGCACCTCGGCCCTGCCCTCCCCGCCCCAGAGGGTGTCGTGCACAGCCGGGACCGCCTGAGGGTGGGGGGAAGCATTGTGTGTTACCTGTCAGTCTGCCCGGGAGAAGAGCCGAGAACGATGAATGGTTCTCCCCTCCTTTTCAGAACAGGAGTGGAAACGTGGCATTCTAGGGAGGCCAGGCCCTGCAGAGATTTGGGGACCCACCTGTGAGGAGGTGGGAATGAGGTCCTCCTTTCCGGAAACAAAGCAGGGGAGAGGGTTCCTGATCCCGTAGGTGAACGAGCAGCTCCGTGAAGTTCTCTGCTGCTAAATCCAGTGGAGGCTGGAAGGAGGGTGAATCTGCAGAAGTAGGGATTTCTCCTGCCGCCAGTTTGATGCCCTGGACTCTGGCAGTTGTAGCCCATTGTTAATCCATTTCTCTCTGCACCACCCGGCTCCTGGCACCGGACTTTGCTAGTGCTTAGGGAATAAAAAAAGAGTATTCAGGAAAACACAAGTAATGGCTAGGCCCTTGGGCTATGTATTCAAACTTTTTGGACTCTGTACTTGATTCTTCACTTGGAAGATATGTGAATTTAGGTGACTTAACCTGTGTGTGACTGAGGTTTGTTTTGAGATTAAATGAGGAATTTAACAGTTATTGGCACATGGTAAACAATGATTACTCAATAAGTGTTAGTTTTAGGACATTTGTTGTTGAGGGGACAAAAAATGGTTATAGCCCAAGGTATATATTAAAAAAAAAAAAGTTTATCTATTTGAAAGGCAGAGTTAGAGAGAAGGAAAGACAGAGTGAGATTTCATCTGCTGGTTCACTCCCCAGATGGCTGCAATGGCCAGGGCTGGGCCGGGCTGGAGCCAGGAGCTTCCTCCAGGTCTCCCACATGGGTGCATGCTGCCTTCCAGGCTCATTAGCAGGGAGCTGGATTGGAAGTAGAGCAGCAGGGGCTCGAACCGGCACCCATATGGGATGCAGGTCCTGCAGGCAGGTCCTGCTATGGCAGAGTGCCGGACCCCCAAGGCATATTTCATGTAACACTTCTACGTGAGACTCAATGTAGATATAATGCTTAGTCTTAGAGACATTAAGATGAGCTGTACTTAAAATTAGATTTAGTTTTAAAAAATTTAATGTGTTGCTATGAAGCTAGGAATAGGGGAACATCTCAAAGCTGGGTAATTGCCAAAGTATTAAACAGTATGAAAATATTAGCATTTTAACTTTGCTAGATATTAGGCATCTTCTGTTTCAGACCAAGATCTGCATTGCAGTAGAGAATCATTTACACTGCCTAGACCTAAAATAAATTGTAATGACTAGTCATCTTAGAAGCTTGTAGTGAATTGTGCTTAATGCGGGGTCTAATTTTAATTTTTCTTATTCTAGGCTTTTGGTTACTCCCCTTCCTACCCCATCCTTTAATTTTATTCTTTTGAAGAGTCTGCATTTCAAGCTGCCATGGTGGAGAGTATGATTGCAGAAGGGAGTACTCCTTATTTCAGGTATCTTATTCTCTAGCTGTTAATAGGAGCCCTTTGATTCAGGACCTAACATGAGATTACAAAATTTAGTCTTACCAGATTATAAAGCTTAAATCAAAAGTAGTTATATTTGTATAGATAACAGTTGATGCTTTAACTTAAAAGTTCTAACTTCAAACTGAACTTACTGTTGTTTAGAAGTTCTTAAATTGTTTTGCTCTTTTAATTGTGCTTTTTTATATGAAAAATAAACATATTAAAATTAGAGTTTATGTTTTCTTTAGGTCCTGGTTAAGTCTTCATCTGTAGTATAATGGAATGCAGAGTAATAAGTAAAAATATACATTTGGATGTGTCTTAATTTGGATACTGTAAACATTATGTAACTTTTAAGTCCAGAGCAACAGTACCTCACTTTTGGTCTCTAGTTTATTCTTCACTGTTAACATATAGCATTTAAGATGTAATAGAAATCTTTGTCTTGTAAAATGTTTAACTGAGTATTTTTAAATATAACTCATCAGAATTGTTGCTAGCCCTAAAGGGAGGAGACTTTAATAATAATAGTAGCAACAATATATCCTATGGTAGTAGGCATTAAAAAGCTAAAAGAGATTCCAAGATCTGTGTATCATGAAACAGGGCTGGTAAATTATGGCCTATGCTCTCTATTTTGTACATAAAATTTTACTGGAACATACTTAAGTCTGTTCTTTGATGTATTGTCCACGGCTGCTGTCGTGCTACAACTTTAGAGCTGAGTGGTTAAAACCAAGACTGAACAGTTAGCAAAGCCAAAAATATTTATTATATGGCCCTTTACAAAAAATATTTCCAACCCCTGCTGTGATACATATTCCTAAATTCCTAAAAGTCCCTTCTTTATAATATATTTATCAACTCTTCCTTATCTTTTAGAAACATTGTTCCCAAATTGTGTTTTATAGAACATTCATATTCTCTGAGCAAGTGTTTTGAGAAAAAGGTTGATTCCAGCTATTGTTTTTCTTTTTAGTTTAATATATTTATTTAAATATAAACTTAAGACTACTAAACTCATTTCTATAGCTTTTATTTTTATGTGATAATCTACCTTTAAGAAAGGTATGCCACACCTGAGAGCACCAGGAAGTCGCATGAGAGATCACCTGATACACGAATGTGTGATGTTCCATCTACGCGGTGATGCATAGGCAGCCTTTACAAATTAACTGATTTCTTGCTATATATCATCTTTTTGATGATTGCTCATCTCCTTTGTATCCTGTCTTATAATTTCAACACATTTGTGATACTCAATGTTTGTTCTAAATTAACCATGTTTTGTACCACAAACTCATTGCCCATGGATCTATTGCTGAAGCAAGGAAGTCTTAAACAAGAAGTAGAATCTTTCTGTTATCAAATTGTGTCTGAATCAAATGATCAAAAGGTTGGAATATTACAAAGTGAAGATGAACAGTTACAGCCTTCAGTTTCTAAAAAATCAGAAGGTGAGCTTTCCAGGGTCAAATTTATATCCAATTCCAACAAACTAACGACATTTAGTAAGAAACCAAAACGAAGAAAATATGATGAAAGTTATTTGTCTTTTGGATTTACTTACTTTGGAAATAGAGATGCACCTCATGCTCAATGTGTATTATGTAAAAAAATTTTATCAAATAGCTCTTTAGCCCCTAGTAAGCTTCGAAGACATTTGGAAACCAAACATGCTGCATATAAAGACAAAGACATAAGCTTTTTCAAGCAACATCTTGATTCACCTGAAAATAATAAACCCCCAACACCTAAAATTGTCAATACAGATAATGAAAGTGCCACAGAAGCATCATACAATGTAAGTTACCATATAGCCCTGAGTGGAGAGGCTCATACAATTGGAGAATTGCTTATCAAACCTTGTGCAAAAGATGTAGTAATGCGGATGTTTGATGAACAGTATAGTAAAAAAATAGATGCAGTACAACTGTCAAACAGTACTGTTGCACGTCGGATCAAAGATCTAGCTGCTGACATTGAAGAAGAGCTTGTTTGTAGACTGAAAATCTGTGATGGGTTTTCATTGCAACTAGATGAATCAGCCGATGTTTCAGGTCTTGCTGTGCTGCTTGTGTTTATTCGTTATAGGTTTAATAAGTCTATTGAGGAAGATCTACTCTTATGTGAATCTTTGCAAAGTAATGCTACTGGTGAAGAAATATTTAATTGCATCAACAGTTTTATGCAGAAACATGAAATTGAATGGGAAAAATGTGTTGATGTTTGTAGTGATGCTTCCAGGGCAGTGGATGGGAAAATTGCTGAGGCTGTCACCTTGATAAAATATGTGGCTCCCGAAAGCACCAGGAGTCACTGCCTACTATATAGACATGCACTAGCAGTTAAAATAATGCCTACTTCTCTCAAAAATGTGCTAGATCAGGCAGTACAAATCATCAATTACATTAAAGCTCGACCACATCAATCCAGACTACTAAAAATTTTATGTGAAGAAATGGGTGCTCAACACACAGCACTTCTTCTAAATACAGAGGTGAGGTGGCTTTCTCGAGGTAAAGTTCTTGTAAGACTTTTTGAACTTCGACGTGAACTATTGGTTTTCATGGATTCTGCTTTTCGACTATCTGATTGTTTAACAAATTCATCTTGGCTACTAAGACTTGCCTATCTTGCAGATATTTTTACTAAATTAAATGAGGTTAATCTGTCAATGCAAGGAAAAAATGTGACAGTTTTTACAGTGTTTGATAAAATGTCATCATTGTTAAGAAAACTGGAATTTTGGGCCTCATCTGTAGAAGAAGAAAACTTTGATTGTTTTCCTACACTCAGTGACTTTTTGATTGAAATTAACTCCACAGTTGATAAAGATATTTGCAGTGCTATTGTGCAGCACCTAAGGGGTTTGCGCTCTACTCTGCTAAAATATTTTCCTGCAACAAATGACAATAATGCTTGGGTTCGAAATCCTTTTACAATAACTGTTAAACCAGCCTCATTAGTAGCACGGGACTATGAGAGCCTTATTGATTTAACATCTGATTCTCAAGTGAAACAAAATTTTAGTGAGCTTTCCCTAAATGAATTTTGGAGTAGCCTAATTCAAGAATACCCAAGCATTGCAAGGCGTGCAGTTCGTGTACTTCTTCCTTTTGCAACAATGCACCTGTGTGAAACAGGGTTTTCATATTATGCTGCAACCAAAACGAAATACAGGAAAAGACTTGATGCTGCACCTCACATGCGGATCCGACTTAGCAACATTACACCTAATATTAAGCGGATATGTGATAAAAAGACACAGAAACACTGTTCTCATTAAGATTGAAGGGTTTTGCATGTCTCTTGATAACCAACCAAATGTAAGATGAAAATAAAAGATAATTTACTTCATCTCTGGTATTTGGGGGTTTTAAATAAAATATTCAGATTTTTTTATCCTTAGATTTTAAGAAAGCTGAAGTATCAAAAATTTAAGCGTATTGTGTTATTGGTATTTTTCTTTGTATTGTAATTTCAGATGGTTCCATGGTCATAACTGGAAAATGATGCTCCACAAGATAAAGTCCCAATTCCTTAACATAATATATCTGTTCAGGATCTAATCCCTACCATTCTTTTCTAGCCATGCCTACTCTGCAGCCTTCCAGTCCCAGGGAACCTTCTGCCATTCCCTAAGCATCACACTGTTTCATGATTTTAGATCTTGAGAACTGTCGCACCTCTTGTGTTCTGACTCCTATTTGCTTTTCAACACTTTAACTTAATTTAGGTACTTCCATTCTCTGTAGCTCTATAGCTTTCTGTCTTGACTATAATTCACCCCCCCCCCTTTTTTTTTTTTGCATCTCAATTGTCTCATGATTCCCAGTGTTACTGGACTGAATTCGTAGGTTTTACCTAGCTATGTCTCCATTATCTGGCAAAAGCCTTTACTAAAGCAGATGCTTAATAAAGCAAAACAATGGAGTAGAGGTTTCCTACCGTTCTCTTGATCGGCATGTTGGCATGTGTGTACAAGTCTACCCTTTGAGTTTTTTGGCTAGGTTGTTTTATTAGCTAGAATTCATAGCATCCACTGTGCAGAAGTCATTGAGGAATGTGGGTTTTGTGATTTGATAACTGTTGAGGAAGAGGGGAGGAAGTATGAAGAATATTTTCATACATTTTATTTCTTCCTATATAGAGTATTATAAATTCCATATACTGCAATCTAAGCAATGAGACATTATAGTCCTGAAAGTGGCTAAGTAAATTCCCATCAGTTCTTGGAATACTATAAAAGATTATTGACTGACTGCTGTTTCTAGACTACTTTTCCTATGACACATCATACAACACAAGTCACCAACTCAGTGTTAAATATTTTGTTACTCCTGTAGTCAAGAACTGCTGTGGATAACCATTATTTATTTAATCTCACTTGTTAAAACTTACCTCCTCTTTGGGGAGTAGGATTACCTCCCCTTGTTAAAGCAGAAAGTGGTAAAATTACTAGGTTCAAGTGCCTATTCTACTACTCAACTAAATAGATAACTAAAGGGATTTGAATATTGTTGAACTTTGGTTGTCTGATCTATAAAATTATTACAACTCCTTTGAAGGGTTATAAAGATTAAATGAGAATATATATACAACTACTCCAACAGTGAATGATCAGAAATAATTATAAAACATATATTCTCTGCCATGCTAAATCATGTCTCTGTTAACTTTGACTCTTCACTTGACACTTTAAGTATGAGTTTTTGTTTTTTTAAGATTTATTTTATTTATTTGGAAGAGTTGCAGAGAGGAGGTAGAGAGAGAGAGATACTTTCCATCTGCTGGTTCACTCCCCAAATGGCTGCAATGGCCAGAGCTAAGCTGATCCAAAGCCAAGAGCCAGGAGCTTCTTCCAGGTCTCCCATGTGTGTGCAGGGGCCAAGCACATGGGCCATCTTCCACTGCTTTCCCAGGTGCATTAGCAGGGAGCTGGATCAGAAGTGGAACTTGAACCAGTACCCATGGGATACTGGTGCTGCAGGCCGGGACTTTAACCTACTGTGCCACAACACCAGCCCCTTAGTATGAATTTTTATTCTCTGTGGAGACAATAGCTTTCCAGGTCATGGAACCTACCCTGAACTGAGGCAGCAAGATGAAGCATTTCTAACCTGTGTTTTTTTTTTTTCCCCCTTTGTCACCTTACTAAGCACATGTTTTTCTGTCAGGTACCTTAGGTGCATTGTGTGATTTCAATAATCTTTTATATGAGTTTTATAGGATTAAATAATTTCAGGACTTGCATGAGGTCCTACAGTAAGCAGTAGTATTTAGTTTAACTCTTTCCAAAAGATACTACTTTCCTCCAGTCATTGCATTTCAAACTTTTAGGAGAATCAAACAGCGCCTTGGAAGCATAGCGCAAAACTCTGTGCTCAGATTTGGACGTTTTGAACTCTTATGTTTTCTTCTAAATTCACTCCAAATTTCCATCTACTTCAAAGTATGACTGCCAATTTTTATGTTAAAATAGGGATTGATGGGGCCAGCGCTGTGGCTCACTTGGTTAACCCCCGCCTGCGGCGCCGGCATCCCAAATGGGCACTGGGTTCTAGTCCCATTTGCTCCTCTTCCAGTGCAGCTCTCTGCCGTGGCCCAGGAAGGCAGTGCTTGGGCCCCTGCACCCACGTGGGAGACCAGGAAGAAGCACTTGACTCCTGGCTTCGGACCAGTGTATCTCCAGTCATAGCAGCCATTTGGGGAGTGAACCAACAGAAGGAAGACCTTTCTGTCTCTCTCTCTCACTGTCCAACTGTCAAATAAAAAATATATCAGATTGACTTGCTATCAAGTGATAGTAATTCTCAAAAAAGATGCATTATGGTTCCTCATGCATGCAGTACTCTTAACCTACTAATCCCAGAATTAAACCCTAATTTGAGAAGCATGCACAATGCCATTATGTCCGTGTCTGCCTTAAACCTCAAGTCTCATGACTAGACTTATGTGATTGCTAAGCCTGAGCCCCTGATTAGTTCATCTGTTCAAGATGTCACCCTCCTAAGAAATGTAGCCTTTCTTTTACAATTCTTTCCCCTAACCTTTGGGAGTCTAGATTCTTACATTTAAGTCTAATCCCAATAACTAAGACCCTACCTAACTTCTTGATAGCAGCTGTTTGCCTTTTCTGGATCCTACAGAACTAACCTATAGATAACATGTGTAGCTAATTAAATGGACTTCAGTACCTGAAGCTGGGTCTGGTACCTGCAAGACAATAAAAAATTTAGTACCAGATTGCAATTTTTAGATTACTGTAACCTCCTGTAGTTACCATAACTGAATCTCAGAAGATTCTTTTCCTTCATGTTAACCCTACCTACCCTTCATAATTGGTTTCCTTTCCTAAAGAGATTTATTTATTTATTTATTTGAGAGGCAGAGAGAGAGAGGGATCTTCATCCACTGGTTCACTCCCCAAATGGCTGCAATGGCCAGAGCTGGGCTGATGCGAAGCCAGGAGTCAGAAGCTTCTTCCAGGTCTCCTACGTAGGTGCAGGGGCCCAAGGACTTACACCATCTTCCACTGCTTTCCCAGGCCATAACAGAGCTGGATCAGAAGTGGAGCAGCTGAGACTCTTTAACTAGTGCCCATATGGGATGCTGGCACTGCAGGCGGTGGCTTTACCCACTATGCCTTAATGCCAGCCTTCAGAATTGGTTTTCTACTCTATAACAGCACAAAATAGGGAGCACTGCCAACCACCCTTTCTTTTTCTCATGGTTTGTACTTCCAAAGCCCTTTGATTACCATCTGCCAATACAGTGTTCCTGGAACTCCAAAAGAACAGCTGTTAAAGGAAGAATAAGTAGCATTCCACTTAATTATGGGAAGGGGCTATTTGAGGATTATTTATTATATTTTCGTGGCACCCTCAAATGACACCTAGCTTTCCTACCTGTGCATGAAACAGTAAAATTCCCCTGGTATATCAAACCTCAGAGGACTCTGTCGCTATTAATGCCTTTGTTTTTGGCGATTTAAATTGGCTGTGATTTCCTTAGAAAATTGATTCATATGTCAATCTTGCTGTGCTATCACACATTAATAACTCGTCAATTCTTTTGGGTCATTTCTAAAACTTAGCAAATTATTGATTTTAAAAAGTGCTCAGTGAGTTGAATTTCCCACTTTAAAAACTAAGGTGTTGATATAATCCATACTAAAATATTATAAAAAATTAGCTTTATAATCCTTAACATAATTGAACAGATAAGCTAGTAAAATAAGCCTTTAGAAGACTTCAAAAGTGTAATTTTTTTTTTTTTTTTTTTTGACAGGCAGAGTGGACAGTGTGAGAGAGAGACAGAGAGAAAGGTCTTCCTTTGCCGTTGGTTCACCCTCCAATGGCCGCCGCTGCAGCCGGCGCACCGCGCTGATCCGATGGCAGGAGCCAGGATCCAGGTGCTTTTCCTGGTCTCCCATGGGGTGCAGGGCCCAAGCACCTGGGCCATCCTCCACTGCACTCCCTGGCCATAGCAGAGAGCTGGCCTGGAAGAGGGGCAACCGGGACAGAATCCGGCGCCCTGACCGGGACTAGAACCCGGTGTGCCGGCGCCGCAAGGCGGAGGATTAGCCTATTGAGCCACGGCGCCGGCTCTCAAAAGTGTAATTTAAGGCAATCCCCTATTGCCTTAAAAAATAAATCACCTACAGTTCTTGAAAGCATCCATCAACTATGTAAACCTAGCTACCTCTGAAAATTAATGCATACTAATTAGCGTTCATTTTTTAAAGTTGGTTGTAAGTGCACTGTTAATTAGCATAATGGAAAGCATTCTGAAGGTACGTATCAAGAGATACATGTTCTGCAACTAATTAACTGCCTAGATAAGTTTGACCCTCCACAGAACTTAGTTTCCTCATTTATTAAATGAACTAGAATGAGCTCTATCAGTTATATCAGATAAGGTCATAATTAAAAAATAAGTGGTAATATGTGCTGTTTTTTTAATACATATTTTTCTTTAAAAGCTCATTTTTTTTAATGAATGTCTTACCATAATAATTTCCACAACCACCAAATGATAAAGTTTATAGATTATCTAATGGATATTTAATTAGATGGAAGGAATGAGGTGCTTTTTATGAAAGGAAACATGCTTTGTAATTTAGAAAACATTGAAGGGAAAAATAAAATTTATTTGTTTAGACCCAGTATCAAACATTTTTTAATCTCAGTCCAGAAGAAACAGATTTTATATTTTGATCCAAGAGTGTGTGTGTGCGTGTATGTGTATACACCAGTTTTTCATAATGCAGTATTAACCCTTTATATGCATTCTCATATTTTATATTCTATTTAATTTTTTAGCTTTTTAATTTCACGATCTATTCTTGGGTTATGACACACATATAAGTTTGAAAAACACCTGTGTCATGCCACTGCTTTTAACAAATATTCTTGAGGAGCCTGTATCTGAGCTTACTAAGGTATACCATTTGGTCCAGGCATAGCATGTGACCTAAAACAAGCCAGTGAAGAGCAAGGGCAATATTACAGGGACACTGGAAAAAGATGCCCTTCAGTCTTCAAGAGGAGATAAATAAATGCAGGAGCTAAAATACTGCAGCTTTCTACCTACCAGGCTGTGGATAAGGTCAACACATTAGAGCAAAACCAAGGAACTGTTGATCAAGTAAACCTGACTGAACCATACTTGAACACTATAGTGTCTTTTGGGTTTGTTTGTTTGTTACCTAGGTTAATAACTGCCCTTTATTGTTCAAGAGAGTTTAAGTTGGGTTTTCTATTTACCAAAGGCAAAATCATCCTAATAAAGAAGTCTACAGGAAAAGCAATATAAAACTAAAATGTATTGATAAAGTTACTGCAATAATGAGTATCATCACAAAGAAACACTGATCCCTGGTTATTTAGCCCTCGACCATGGTATTAACAATTTGAAATTCTGCTAGTGGTGATATTTTCTAGAGTAGAAGCTAAATCAACACATGTGTTGGCATTATTAACATCAAATGCCATTTCATTTATCTTAATGACAATAATAAATGGATTTTATTTATTAGCTTAAATAATGTGTAATTTATTATCTTAAACAAATTTGTTCATTTTTCCTTTAATTTTCTGAAGACCATGATAAAGATGATGAAAGTTTTTAAGGCTTATTAAGACATAGTAGCAAAGGAAATTATTGGCCAGAAATAGGTTGATTATTAAAAGTTATCTGGGGCAGGCATTTGGTCTATAGTTAAGATGCTCATGTCCTGTTTGAGTTTGCATCCCAGAGTTGGTTCCCAGTTCCAGCTCCCTGATGAGGCAGTAGGTAACAGCTTGAGTAGTTTGATCCCCACCACCAATGTCAAGGGCTCCCAACCATGACCCCATTAAAGGCATTTGGGGAGTGAACAGCAGATGAGAGCTCTCCTTGTCTTTGTCTTTCTCTGTCTCTCTGCCTCTTAAATAATGTTTTTGAAGTGGCTTTCTATCAAAGTTGTAAACAAGTTCCCTGAAGGATTGTTCCTTAGAGGACCCATTAGTACAGGAGTAGTATCTACCCACATAGGAGCATGTCTTTCAGAAAGTACAAAGTTTGGGTGATACTGGTGTTGAGGTGGATTCATTCTGAGAGGAGTGTGGTGGGGGCAAGAGGTGCAGAGTCACCACACAGACCCCGGGAGCCAGGTGAAAACAGGCCAGAGGTGAGCAGCCCCCAGACTCCTTTCAGTTGGTACAGCAGCTTAAATAGCCAAGGCAGCCAATCCAGTCAAGGGGTGGTCTATGCCCTAACCAATCACAGCCTGTTGCCAGGCAGGCTCCATTCTCATGTGGTTTCCAAAACCATCCAATCACAGCCTGTTGCCAGGCAGTTTCCATTGCCAGTGGCCATTTTGGCATGGCCTTATCATTCTACCACATACTGGGACCTACAAAAACTAGAGATCAGCAGTTTGGGGACCCCACTTTGGGAAATTTTGAAAGGTTCTCCGTCTTAAAAGCAAGAACCATACTCTGGGCCTGCTTTCATTCCATACAATAACATGCTAGGCATTTTGTGTCACTGTTAATTTGGGCAGTTATTCAGATTTGTCACAGAAAAGTACATTAATCAAAGGCCCGTGGTCTAAGAAAATGCCCAAATTTGGCTTTTTGCCTTTATTGTCGATTGAGGGGAATAAACACTGAGTTTCCAAGCTTTGTTTAGTATCTTCAAACTGATTGCTACTACCATGTCCTTTTTCCTGCCACAGCTCTTCCCCAAGTCTTGTCCTTTGGGGAGGGTTCCAGAATTATTAGTGGTTAGAGAAGTAAAGGGGACTTACCCTTACTGATTTTGCTATTGGAATTATTTTTTTAGTTTAATTTTAAGCTCTTTGTACCTTAGTCATGATTTCAAATTTCTTAAAGTGGCCCTGTCATCCCTGCCCAAATTATATAACAGAGTCCTAATATTCGGGGATCTGAATGATACAGTACTGGATGAGACTGGGATGATAGAATATTGTTATATTCCAAGGCTTTTCTCTATGCTACTAAGCAATTTTTAAGACTCACTCTAAATGTCCATTTCCAGAGCACTTAATCAGTAATCCGCAATTAATTCTGCATAGTTTATTTAATCATATCTATGCAAGAATTAGTTGCCTGTCACAACTACTTGTGGGTTTTTTTTTTTTTAGCAAAGGGCCTTTAAAGTGCAAAATGTTGTTATTTTTACTATTCTAGATGTATAAATGTTGGTTAGATATCATCCCTTATAAGAAATAAAAATTAAGGGTTGCACTGTGGCTGAGTAGGTTAAGCTTCAACCTGTGGCTCTGGCATCCTGTATGGGCACTGATTCAAGTCCTAACTGTTCCTCTTCTGATCCAGTGCTTTGCTGTGGCCTGGGAAAGCAGTGGAAGATGGCCCAAGTGCTTGGGACTGTGCACCCATGAAGCTCCTGGCTCCTAGCTTCACATCGGCACAGCTCCAGCTGTTGCAGCCGTTTAACAAGTGAACCAGCAGATGGAAGACCTCTCTCTTTTATCTTTATCTCTGTAACTCTGCCTCTCAAGTAAATTAATAAATCTTAAAAAAAAAAAAATTCAGGGCTGGCATTTAACCTAGCAGTTAAGTAAAAAAGTCAGCGTATTCTTAATGCCTCAGAGGATGTTGGAGTCCTTTAAAGGACTCCAGATTCATTCAGCAACATTCACTTCATCATTTTTTCCCTTCAATACAGCACTTATTTCAAGAAACAGAGTGAAACTGACTATAGAATCATCTACCTTACCAGTGACTCACTTTTAAATATAAATATATGTTCTGTCAAGCAACATGATTTAAATAAACAGCTGTCATCAGGAACTAAGCCAGCATTCCTTTTCATAAAGGCATTGGGAAGAAAAAAAGTCGTTTTCTGACAGACTGTACTTACTCTTGGGTAAAAATTCTCAAAAGCTTTAGTACCAAATACAACATAGCTCTCTGGTCTTGTGGACCTATACTCTGAATCTTGCTTATGTTTTCACAATATAGGAAATTCTCAGATTGTTCCTGCATGCATTGAATAAGTTAAGCACTTCTTGAATTATGCAACACTTCCAACATATACTTACTCTACTTTTGCTTAATTTTATACTCAAAGGAAAACTCAGACTTTCATCAACTGAACTTTGTGTCAAAATATGAGAGATGAATAGAGCTTACAAAACAGAGGCATGAAGTTCAAAATGCAAACCTTTAGTAAAAATCAATGAAGAAGTATTTCCTGGGTGTATCGAGTATTTACATAGAATTCAGCCAAATACTGAAACAACCATGTCTCTACCTTATATAACATCGTTGCTAGTGAAGTTAAATCAAGAATCAAAACAAAGTTTGTGATGAATTAAACACTGAATCTCCAAATCATAAAAGGTTTAAGATGACTAAATTTGAGAAACAATAAAAATTTAATTTTTTTCTAATTTTATAATGTATAAGAAGGAATATAGCCTTCAGGAAGGCAGAGACCTTGACTTTCTAATTCTCTCTTCTTAGGGCCTGTGATAATGCCTGATGCTTAAGTGAGTGTTGAATGTCAACATGGTACTGGTGAAAAAAGGACCAGGTTCGAGTCAGCTCTGACGCTTTATTTTTATTATTATTTAAAGATGTTATTTCTTTATTTGAGAGGCAGGGTTACAGACAGAGAAGTCTTCCATCTTCTGGTTCACTCCCCAAATGGCCACAATGGCCAGAACTGTGCAGATCTAGTGTCGGGAGCTTATTCCAAGTCTCCCACATGGGTGCAAGGCCCAAGAATTTGGGCCATCAGCAGGGAACCGGATTGGAAGTAGAGCAGCCAAGACTTGAACTGGCGCCTATGTGAGGTGCCGGTGCCACAAGTAAAGGCTTAACCTACTATACCACAGTGCCAGCCCAACTGTGACACCTTATAGTTGTGGAAACTTGAGCAAGTCACTTAAGTTCTTCTTATAAAAACAAAACAAAAAGTTATTTGAAAAGCAGAGAGAGGGAAAGAGAGATCTGCTGGTTCACTCCTCAAATGGCTGGAATAGCCAAAGCTAGTCCAAGCCAAAGCCAAGAGCCAAGAAATCCATCCTGTCTCCAACATGGGTGGCAAGGGCCCAAGTGCTCGGGCCATCTTTCACTGCCTTTCCAGGCACGTTAGCAGGGAGCTGGATCAGAAGCAGAGCAGCCAGAACTTGAACTGGCAATCCCGCATGGTATGCAAGCATTGCAAGTGATGGCTATCAGCACCATTTTGGAGACAAGGAATCGAAAGCTGTGTATTAGTTGTCAATTGTATAACAGATTGCCCCAAAATTTGGTGTAAAACATCACCATTACCTCCTAGTTTGAATAGGTCAGAAATCAGATGCAGTTTAGCTTCAGACCCTACTTCAGTGTCTTCCACAGGCTTTAGGGAAGGTGTTGGTCAGGGCTACAGTCATTTCAGGCTCCACTAGATTGGGATCACTTTTTTTTTTTTTTAAGATTTATTTATTTATTTATGTGAAAGAGAGGAAGAGACAGATTTTTCCATCCACTGATTCACTCTCCAGATGGCCAGAATGGCCAGGGCTGGCTCAGGCCAAAGCCAGGAACAAGGCACTGATTCAGAAGTAGAGCAGCCAAGGACATAAACTGGCACCCTTATGGGACGCCACCAGAATTGCAGGCAGCAGCTTTACTCACTATACCATAACACCAGCCCCCTAGGATCCACTTTCAACCTCACTCCTGTCTGCAGGGTTTGGTTTCTTAACAATGTGGACTTCTGTTGAGCAGCTCACAACCATATCAGCTGGCATCATCAAAGTGAGCAAATTAGAGTGCCAGTAAGGCTGAAGTCAGCCTTTTTATAATCTAAGTTTGGAAGTGACAGCCTATCACCTTTGTTGTATTCTGTTCCTTAAAAGTGACCCAGCCCATATTCAAGGGGAAGGAATTACACAAGTGCACAAATACCAAGAGGCAGAGATCATTGTAAGCAATTTTTAGAAGGTATCTCCCATAAGCTCATGGTGTTCAAGTTGCTTATCCAAAGCTGGTAAGTAGCAAACCTGAGATTCCAAGTTACATCTGGCTGACCACAGAACCCACTGTGTTTCCCATCTATTATTCTTTTCTCAATGAATACAGAAGAATAACGAATGGTTAGCATAAACATGCTTAGAAATTAATCTAAAATGTTAAAAATTGGTCCTCAAGGATAGAATAAGCCATCTTCAACCTAATTGTTTTTTTCTAGTATTGTTCATCCTAGCCATTTTTCTTTAAGGCAAGTTAAATCTTTTTCATTAATATAAGAAATATGAGTATTTATTTATTTATTTATTTTACAGCCAGAGTGGACAGTGAAAGAGAGAGAGAGAGAAAGGTCTTCCTTTTCCATTGGTTCACCCCCGAGTGGCCGCTGCGGCCGGCGTACCGCGCTGATCCGATGGCAGGAGCCAGGTGCTTCTTCTGGTCTCCCAAGCAGGTGCAGGGCCCAAGAACTTGGGCCATCCTCCACTGCCTTCCCTGGCCACAGCAGAGAGCTGGACTGGAAGAGGGGCAACCGGGACAGAATCGGCACCCCGACCGGGACTAGAACCCAGGGTACCGTCGCCGCAGGTGGAGGATTAGCCTAGTGAGCAACGGCACGCCAATATATGAGTCTTAAACCATGAATCTGAGTTTACCTGGTGACCAGGGCACTAAGTTGTTTTGTTTCGTGTGTGGCCAAGATTCCTAGCAAATTTGAAATTTTGAGGACCCTTTGAAAATTAGAAGATAGATGCTATTAGGGGCTGGTGATACGGTGTAGTGAATAAAGCTGCTACTTGTAATACCGGCCTCCCACTTGGGCTCTGGTTCGTGTCTGTCTCTCTCTTTCTAACTCTGACTTTCAAAATGAGTAAATAAATCTTAAAAAAAAAAGGATTAAATAGATAAGGCAGGAATAAGGCTTCTGGCTCAAAGTTGATAGAAACATGGAATTGGGGAATGGGAGTAAGGGAGGCACAGTGTTCTAGAACACCATAAGGAGTGTTGGGCAATAGAATTTGAAACCTCTGATTGAATTGGCTGCTTCTCCCTTTTACTCTTCTTCAAAGCTGATGGTACCTGCAAATTGTATTTTTCCCCACCTAGCTATGTGAGTCTGGAAATTTAAGACAGATAAGCCGGGTGATACCATAAATGGTTTCATCAGGAAAGGAAGCCTCACTTCATATACACTGGCATGCCCTGTCAAAGATGACATCTTGTCCCTCCCTCACAATCAGAGCAAGCTATAGTAAACAGACAGCATCATACACAGAGAAGATGAGAGCAAACCCAAGAACTATCAAATACCCAAGGAGACTCATGCCATGAAAATGTGTCACCAATCAATAAAAGAACTAACACCAAAGCAGATAATTATAAGAGTAAACAAGCTGGCGCCGCGGCTCACTAGGCTAATCCTCCACCTTGCGGCGCCAGCACACCGGGTTCTAGTCCCAGTGGGGCGCCGGATTCTGTCCCGGTTGCCCCTCTTCCAGGCCAGCTCTCTGCTGTGGCCAGGGAGTGCAGTGGAGGATGGCCCAGGTGCTTGGGCCCTGCACCCCATGGGAGCAGGAAAAGCACCTGGCTCCTGGCTCCTGCCATGGGATCAGCGCGGTGCGCCGGCCGCAGCGCGCCGGCCGTGGCGGCCATTGGAGGGTAAACCAACGGCAAAGGAAGACCTTTCTCTCTGTCTCTCTCTCTCACTGTCCACTCTGCCTGTCAAAAAATAAAAAAAAATAAAATAAAAAAATTAAAAAAATAAAGAGTAAACAGAGGAGGATCTTTAAAATCATTGATACTGACTTAGTGCATACTGATTGTGGGGTCAGGCATTGTTTTAAGTACCTTATATTATTTTTAATTTAATATTTATATAGAATATTCCTCAGAAGAATGATAAGAATAACTTTTATGAAAAACAATGAGCTAAAGATTATTAAAATTAAGAAATGAACTAAACAGTGAATGGACTTTCATGAAGAACAAATTGACAAAACTGGAAAAATAAGCTGAAGAATTATTCCAAAGGAACAAAATTACTAAGAGATGGTAATCTAAGAGACCGGTAAATTCAGAGATTCCAGTATCTTGCATAGTTCCAAAGAGACAACATAGAATACTAAGAAAAAGTTCTGGTATTATATATGTAATGCTACTTGCATTTCTTTCTTTCTTTCTTTCTTTCTTTCTTTCTTTCTTTCTTTCTTTCTTTCTTTCTTTCTTTTTTTTTTTGACAGGCAGAGTTAGAGAGAGACAGAGAGAAAGGTCTTCCTTCCGTTGGTTCACACCCCAAATGGCCGTTATGGCCAGCCCACTGCGCCAATCCGAAGCCAGGAGCCAGGTGCTTCCTCCTGGTCTCCCATGCTGATGCAGGGCCCAAACACTTGGGCCATCCTCCACTGCACTCCTGGGCTACTACTTGCATTTCTAAAAATAATAAAACATATAAGTACATCTTATTTTTTTCCAGATTGAATCTACAATTTCATCAATTTTGTATATATTTCTGAACTTTAATATGTACTCTGTATCATTATTACTGTGCTTGTTTTTTAAATGTTTTTGTTTTGAAATTAAGGCTTACAGAAAAATTACAAAAACAGTAGATACTCTTTAGCTGATTTCCTCTAATATTAAATCCATAGTAAAATTATCAGAATTAATAAATTAAGTACAATACCATTAGCTATAGATTAGAAGTACATCATGTATAAACTAGAGAAGAGTGGCTGGTGTTGTGGCATAGCAGTAAAGCCTGCAGTGCCGGCATCCCATATGGGCGCCTGTTTGAGACCTGGCTGCTCCACATCTGATCCAGCTGTCTGCTATGGCCTAGGAAAGCAGTAAGGTGGCCCAAGTCCTTGGGCCCCTGCACCCACGTGGGAGACCCAGAAGAAGCTCCTGGCTCCTGACTTTGGATCAGTGCAGCTCCAGCCATTGTGGCCAATTGGGGAGTGAACCAGCAGATAGAAGACCTCTCTCTGCCTCTCCTTCTCTCTGTGTAATTCTGACTTTCAAATAAATAAATAAATCTTTTTTTAAAAAAAAAAAGCTAAAGCAGAAAATAAATCAATGGGAATGATTAACATGTATAGATATATACAGAATAAGACAAAGCAGAGAGGTAGGTACTGTGTCATTCTATAACTGGTCTTGAGGTGACTGTACACAGCACTCTTCCATCATCATCTATCTCATGTTCATTTTGCCAGTTTCAGCTGGTTGAAGTTTTCACATAATATGGTAATCTTCATTCTCGAGAAATTGTAGTCCTTGGTGGTTCTGCTTGAATTGGATTAATTTAATCTTCTATTAACTTACTACTGTAGATGGCAATGCCAGCAAGTGACCCAAAGCATCCCCTGGGGACTTGCCCCCTCTCCCCGTTGCACGAATAGCATGAGAGACCAAAATAATCAACTGCTAGTATAAACTTCCAGTTTATACTAGAGAGAGACAGAGAGAAAGGTCTTCCTTCTGTTGGTTCACTCCCCAAATGGCTGCTATGGCCAGCACTGCGCCAATCCAAAGCCGGGAGCCAGGTGCTTCTTCCTGGTCTCCCATGAGGGTGCAGGAGCCCGAACACCTTGGCCATCCTCCACTGCCTTCCTGGGCCACAGCAGAGAGCTGGACTGGAAGAGGAACAACTGGGACTAGAACCCGGCACCCATATGGGATGCCCGCACCACAGGCGGATGATTAACCAAGTGAGCCATGGTGCTGGCCCCCTAAAAATCATTCTTAAAGTCTATACAAAAGCAGAATGCAAACCATATTTGCCCTTAGAGTATAATTTGTTAATCCCTGCCATAGGACAATATTGTATTCTTGCAAAATGTTCCCTCCCTGCTAGCACTGGAACTGAGTCTTCAAAAAGCCAATCAGAAGTTTCTAAAGGCCAACTGTGTCTGCATAATGGGATACACTGTACAGTAAGACAAGTGAATCCTGTGAGTATAGTATTCTGGGTCACCAGGGATTAACACTATTGTCAGATAATCCCTTAAGAGTCAAGATACTTCCCTTCTCACTGTGTCAGTTTTACCCTGGTAAATAGTTGCATGTCCCTTTTGGAATAAACTAAGAGATTTGTACAACATACTTTTAATGTACTCACAAGGTCCTTTCGCAAGGAAACAGCATACTCTGTACACAAGGGCTTCTTGAGTAAACTTCCCAGGACCGGGAAATGGATGAGGACTATTACTCTTAGTGATATTTAGTTAGGCCTCTGTTTTCCAGCCTAGATTTTGTTCCTTGGCATAAATCTTTTAAGCCCTTAGTGAGCTGCTCATCTATTTTAGTGCTAGAAACTCTGATCAATTAGACCCTACCCAGGATTTCTGTAGGTCAAACCTTTCAATCATCAGTTTGATTTTATTTGGTCATTGTGTGCAGTGTGACTATGGCAGTTATATTGTGCTACCATGCTTCTGCAACCTCAGGATCCCCTAACCATCATTGAAATTGGACAACCAATTTCAGCACCATCATAGACAGTGTTTTTTTGTTGTTGTTGTTGTTTTGTTTTGTTTTGTTTTTTAATTTATTTATTTGAGAGGCAGAGAGAAAGCTCTTCCATCCTCTGGTTCTTTCCCCAAATGGCCACAGCAGCCAGAGCTGGGCCAATCTGGAACCAGGAGCCAGGAGCTTCTTCCAGGTCTCCCACGTGAGTGCAGGAGCCCAAGCACTTGGGCTATCTTTTACTGCTTCCCCAGGCCAAGGCAGAGGGCTGGATTGGAAATAGAGCAGCTGGGTCTTGAACTGGTGCCCATAAAGGATGCCAGTGCTGCAGGCAGCAGCTTTACCCACCACACCACAGCGCCAGCCTCTATCATATACAATCTTTATCCTCAGACATTACAGTATATATTCAGGAACATTCATATAATCCTTACCAATCTTCTTCATTCTATGATATTAAGATAATATGCAGGCCGGCGCCGCGGCTCACTAGGCTAATCCTCCACCTTGCGGCGCCAGCACACCGGGTTCTAGTCCCAGTCAGGGCGCCGGATTCTGTCCCGGTTGCCCCTCTTCCAGGCCAGCTCTGCTGTGGCCAGGGAGTGCAGTGGAGGATGGCCCAAGTCCTTGGGCCCTGCACCCCATGGGAGACCAGGATAAGTACCTGGCTCCTGCCATCGGATCAGCGTGATGCGCTGGCCGCGCCGGCCACAGCGGCCATTGGAGGGTGAACCAACGGCAAAGGAAGACCTTTCTCTCTGTGTCTCTCTCTCACTGTCCACTCTGCCTGTCAAAAAATAATAAAAAAGTAAAAAAAAAAAAAAAAAAAAAAAGAAGATAATATGCTAGAAGCCCTGTTGGGGACTCAGGAGTGGATGATCCAATACAAATAACTCATTTCAATGTTGCTTTCTTCCCAGGCCTCTAAGGTTTGTCTTCAACATTGTATCAGGGCATTTATGGCAACTCAACTTTATTTAGTTTCAGTCACCCATTGAGTCTAGTTTTCTGTTAACCAATTGAGAATATGTAAAACACTTCTAGCTACCTTAACTAGTATGACTCTTGAATCTCTAGTAAGTGTTCTCACATCAATAAACTCAGCCAATATTAAATTATAGTGTTCTTTCTTTGATCTTGTACCCTCAGAGTCCAGAGTCTCTATTATATTCACAAGATGTTTACTACTGCCAAGTTAGCTAAATCTTGCCATTCTTCTGGCACGTAATCCTTCTCTACCCAGATTTATTTTGTAATTTGTCTCCTAGAGCTTTCTGGGTCTGACTTATATTTATAGGTCTGTAGTTAGGAGATATGGTGGAAAAGAAAAATAGATACTTCCTTGCAAGATAAGGCCTGTATTATCTATTTTATGGCAAATTACCCAAAATTTAGCAATTGAAATGGAAATCATTATCTCACAATTTATTTGAGCCTGGAATCTGGAATTGAGTTAGGTGGGTGATTCTGTCTCAGGTTCCCTCATAAGATTAGGAGCAAGATGTCAACTGGGACCATAATCATCATAGACTTGATTGGGTCTAAAGGCCCTGCTTCCAAGGGGGCTCACTCCTATGCCTGGCAAAGTAGTGCTGGTTTCTTAGTGGGAGGCCTCAGTTCCTCACCATATGGCATATCCTTGTAACATGGCACCTGACTTAACCCAGATCTAAGAGAGAATAAGCAAACTGCATTATCTTTTTGTGATATAGCCTCGGAAGTCACACACCATCATTTCTGCAATATTTAATAGATTACATGTGGTCATTTAATACTAGAAGGTAGAGATCATTGGGACCTTCTTGGAGACTGATTACCTTGAGATCACAATAGGGTTTTCAAGAAAGATAAGGCCAGCCTTATCAGGAAGAAGGAGATTGCTTCTATAAGCAAGGGCTACTCTGTGAATTTTTAAGATTAATTAATTAATTTATGTGAAAGGCAGAATGACAAAGAGAGGGAGAGGAGAGACAGATATTCTATCCGTTGGTTCATTCCTCAGATGTCCACAACAGCAGGGACTGAAGCCAGGATCCGGGCCCTCCATCCAGGTCTCCTACATGGGTGGCAGGGGCTCAGATACTTGGGCCATCATCTGCTGCTTTCCCAGGCACATTAACGGAGTTGGATGAGAAGGGGAGCAGTTGAGCCCTAAACCAGCATATGAGATGTCAGTGTTACAAGCAGCAGCTTAATCCTCTGTGCCACAACTCTGACTCCACTCAGTGGATTCTGGAAAAACAGGATGCTATTTTTGTATTTCTGTTATTTTCTAATCAGTGCCCTAACTTCCATACCAGAGAACAAATAAAACTGTTAGTTCTACCTCAGTCTTAATTCAGCATTCTTCTGAATCAGATTATGCTTATAATTTTTAGATCTGCACCTATAAGAGATAAGGAATTTTTCAGGGCAATTATGGAAAACCTCTGATTTTCTGAACATGCCCTGAGCTAAGATTTGAAATCTTGAGCCTCTAATTTTCTTTTTTTGCACGACTTCTGCCCTTGATTCCTTTTGCCTTTCAGTCTATCCCAGCAGCCAGTTGGTCTACCAAAGCCTTGCCTTAATAAGCATTTTATTCCGTATGACAATAGAGAAACTGTTTAAGCAAACAGAATTTTTAAAAAATTTGTATATAATTACCTTTGTTTATTTTATTTGTTTTTATTATTTTTTTGAAAGGCAAAGTTATGAAGAGAGGGAGAGACAGATCTGCCTGCTGATTCACTCCCCAAATGGCCTGCTACATCCAGGGCTGGGCCAGGTAGAAGCTAGGAGCCTGGAATTCCATCCAGGTCTCCCATATGGTTGGCAGGGGCCCAAACAGCCCATCTACTTTACCAGGCACAATAGCAAGGAACTGGATGGAAAGTGGAGCAGCCAGGACTCAAACCCATGCTCAGATGAGATGCCGCCATTACTGGCTGCGGCTTAACCCACAGCACCATGACACCAGCTCCCAGAATGTATTTTATAACATAACTAAAAAATATATAGAGAGGTGTGGATATAGAGGTTTAAATCATGTCTGTAGGAATTTAGCCATTGCAGTCTCTTGTCTCTGCCTTCCTTTGTTGTATTTATTCCCAGGAAGATTCTCTCCATGTGAAGGCAGAGATGACATCTGGCTTACTTATCAGCATAGCAATTCACAGGTGATTTTCTTTCTTTCTTTCTTTCTTTTTTTTTTTTTTTTTTTTTTTTTGACAGGCAGAGTGGACAGGGAGAGACAGAGACAGAGAGAAAGGTCTTCCTTTTGCCATTGGTTCACCCTCCAATGGCCTCCGCGGCCGGTGCACTGCACTGATCCGATGGCAGGAGCCAGGTACTTCTCCTGGTCTCCCATGGGGTGCAGGGCCCAAGTACTTGGGCCATCCTCCACTGCACTCCCTGGCCACAGCAGAGAGCTGGCCTGGAAGAGGGGCAACCGGGACAGAATCCGGCGCCCCGACCGGGACTAGAACCCGGTGTGCCAGCACCACAAGGCGGAGGATTAGCCTAGTGAGCTGCAGCGCCGGCCCACAGATGATATTGCAATAACTGTCCACTGTGTATTATGAATTACCAGTTCCTCTAGTGGTAAACAGACTCTGACAGCCTTCAAATGCAATCAAATCATTCCTGTTTCCTGGAAAGTCAATTGCTTATAACTCTTCCTATTACTGCATCAATCAGTGTTCAGCAGTATAACACAGAATCTGGTCTTGTTTAGGCAAGAAGAGATTTAAAGCAAAAATTGGATGCTTGTAAAACCACTGAGAGAAGCAAGCTCTAGGATCAACTCTGGAACAACCTGTAGTGTTCACAACCACTTTCTACCATAATTAAAAGACCTCCAAATTCCATTGCTATAGGAACTCACTGCTATTGTTCACACAACCATTTACTTCTGCTGCTGCTACCAAAAAAAAAAAAAAAAAAAAAAGCTAGCTCCAGAATTATATCACTTCTGACAAGTCAACACAGTAAGTTAGAATCCATGCATCTTTCCTCACATGGCTTAGTTCTGAATCCATTTCTCACAAGATGTGTTGAACCAAATCATGTTTGGAATTCTGACTGAAATGCAGTCTGGGAAATACCATTTGTTAGCTTTCTAGCTTTTGCAGTTTAGAAAGGGGTTGGGCTCTTATAACATTCTCATAACATCAATCCACACATTACTCTCATGACATTTTGTTCAGATCAAGTATTATCCTATAAAATTGTTAGTTTTATTGGGCGTATTAGATTGAGAGTTCTTTAAAAACAGGGATAAAGTTTTACTCTGTTTTAGGATAGTCTGCATTTACTAGTTCCTCCCTCAAACATAATCCCACATTTATACACTGCTATTTTACAAACATGCAAATATCTACTACAAACTTGGAAGTTTCTACTAAGGACTTTGGTGTCTCTGAGTATAAATGTATCCTTATACCATCTCTCTTTCAGGCAGACCATGCTCACTGTCTTCAATGAGCATGGCTTCATGGATTTCCATCTGTTCCCATCCATTCTTGAACATTCCTGATTTTTTTTTTAATCTTTTGATTTCTTTCCACTGAGAGTTCTCTTCTGCTCATCTGTAACTGTATTCTCCAATAATCCTTATAATATATTATTCTCCTTTCACAAGATATCACACTGTAATTTCTTTTTCAGTGTCTCTCTTCCCCCAAAGGCTTTTAGTTACATGAAGGCAAAGACCATTTTGGCCTTCCTCAGTAATATATCCCCAGTGTCTTGGCACACTGCCTGGTACATAGTAGGCATTCAGTAAATATTGGATTATGGCAACTTTGTGCCTGGCCCCAAGTTATAGTCTCAAAGTTACATCTGACCAACATTAGTAAATAACAAATTTTATCTTCCTTATTGTTAGTGTGCTTGAGGGCTTTGGTTTTGTTTTTTGGTTTTTGGGTTTTTTTACAAAATGAATGTTATTAAAACATAATGAGGAGCCACTGTGTGGCGCATTGGTTAAGTCACCATTTGCAAAGCAGCATCCCAACGCAGAGCACCAGTGTGAGTCCCAGTGCTGCACTGCTTCTGATCCAGCTCCTTGCTAACACACCTGGGGAGGCAGTGAAGAATGGCCCAAGTTCTTGGGCCCCTGCCACCCATATGGAAGACCAGATTGTATTTCTTGGTTTCAACCTATACCATAATAGGCTGTTGTGGCCATTTGGGGAGTGAAACACCAAATAGAAGATCTCTCTCTTCCTCTCTGTCACTCTGCTCTTCAAATAAATAAATAAATAAATAGAATGATAAATAAATATTTTGTAAAATCCTCTGAAGTAATAAATAACACACTCCAAAAAGTTCTACAAGAAACTACAAAAAGGGAAATCCAAATTTCTGACATACAGCTTTCCTTCTGACACAGACTGACTATCTGTCAGTAGTCTGTTCCATAGCCTGCTTGTTGGTATCATTTACCTGGAGTATCCATCCATTGTCCCCTTCCCTCTTTGAGGTCTCAGGTGTGTAAGTCCTTAGGGAAATTGCACATTAATGGGATAATGGGTCTGCCCTACTCTTCTGGTGCCTGTTAGTTTTCTGTGTATCTATGTGTTCCAATGAAGAATGGCAAGCCTCTTCAGTCAATGAAGAAAAATTACACACTACTTTTTCCTAATCATGACCACTTCTTCCTAACTGTTTCCGTTACAGAAATTGTGATGCCAAATAAAGTATAAAACTCCAGGGGCCCAGCACTATGTTAGAGCCCAGCCAGTAGTGACAACATCTCATATTGGCCCAGCTGTAGCCATTGCAGTCATTTGAGGAGTTGAACCAGTGAATGGAAGACCTCTCTTTTTCTCTCTGTCTCTACCTTTCCCTGTAACTCTATCCAATAAATAAATCTTTGAAAAAAAATTAAATTCCACAAATCAAGTTAAAGTCTATGTATCACTTCTGCTTCTAGTTTTTCTGTTACAAAGAATTAGTTTGAAAGTATATTAGTTTGTTCAGGTTGCTATAACAAAATACCATAAAATGGTATCTTTTTTTAAAGATTTTTTAATGTATTTGAAAGTCATAGTTACAAAGAGAGGGAGAGACAGAGAAAAATCTGCTGGTTCACTCTCCAGATGACTGGAACAGCCCAGGCTGGGCCAGGCCAGAGCCAGGAGCTTGAAGCTTCAGCCAGGTCTCCTATATTGGTACAGAGGCCCAAACACTTGGGCCATCCTCTGCTGCTTTTCTCAGGCCAATGGCAGGGAGCTGGATTGGAGGTGGAGCAACCAGGATACTAACAGGTGCCCATGTGGGATGTTGGCATTTCAGGCCACAATTCTGGCCCCAAAATGGTGACTTTTAACAGAAAATTATCGCTCACAGTCTGGAGGCTAGGAAGTTCAGAATCAAAGCCCCAGTAGATTCAGTATCTGGTAAGAGTCCTTGTTCTCATAGATGGTGTCTTCTCCACTGTGCCCTCACAGAGTGGGAGGGGCAAAGAGGCACCCTTGGACCTCTTCTAAGGACCAATCCTATTGATAAAGGCTCTGCTGGTGATTTAATCACCTCTCAAAGACTCTACCTCTTAAGATTTCAACACATGAATTGGGGGTGGAGAGGATGTTCAGACCACAGTGGAGTGAGACTGTTGAATTCTTATTTATTTTATTTGAGAAACAGAGAAAAAAAAAAAAAAAAACAGACCTCCCACCTGCTGGTTCACACTCCAAATGCCCAGGAGCCTGGGACTCAATCCAGATTTTATCCACCATGTGAATTTTTGTCCTTGATTTTTTTTTAATTTTTTAAAACTTTGTATTTACTTATTTTCACTTTATTTAAAAGGCAGAGACAGAGTTCTTCCATTTACAAGTTCACTCCCTAGATGCCCACAACAGCTGAAGGTAGGACCCTAGAACTCAGTCAGGGTCTCTGTTGTGAGTGGTAGGGACCTAAGTACTAAGCCATGATCTTCCCTGCTTCCCAGGGTACACACTAACAGGAAGCTGGGCAGAAGCAGAGGAGCTAGTACTTGAAGCAGGCACTCAGATATTGAATGCTAATGTTCCAAGAGCCATCTTTACTGCTGTGGGAAACACCTGTCCCTGTCCTTGGCTTTTCATCTAGTTGTCTCCTTCCTCTTTGCATCCACTCCTCCCCCATCTCCTCAATTTTTTCTTCTCCTTTTCCTCCACTCTCACTCTGACTCTGCAATTTCTGCATAGCATAAAGGCTGCCAGCCAAGGGTTTAAGATCTTCTGAAATCCACTGCTCCATTTTCCACTAACCAAGCTAAGGTATGAGTGAGTGAATGTGTCTGCCCCGCACTACAGGCTAGCATAGCCCTTCCTGAATCCCTCAGCCAACTCCCACATATAAGGGGTCTTCAGAAAGTGCATGGAAAATGTGTATCATTAAAGAAGTGTGTATCAAACCTATCTTTTAATTTTTTTTCTGTGAATTTTTTGAAGTACTCTTGATGTGGATGAGGCAGGAAGGAATAAGGAGCTAAAGACTGCCAACATCCAAGCCAAGTGCACCACCCAAATATCATCATTTTCCATGTTGATCTTTATCATGCAGCTACACCTCACACATCAGGAACCAGGTGCCATGACACCTTTTTGGAGATTATCATAGACACTCATCCCCACCCCAAACCCTGCCTCCTATGAAGCTTAAATCAGGCTCTGCCCTGAGCACCACCTCTACCCTCTAAAAGGATTACCTCAGCCTAGCTGGGGGAAATCCTCTCTTCAGGGTGCCCTCATTCATGTCTCAGTGAGTACTATCTTTTTTCCTGTTAGTAAATCCTGCTCTTCTGTTCACCTCTGTCTACATCTCTCAGTTGTATTTTTTTTTTTACCCTTAGCCAAGAGGCCAAGAAGTGATTTTTTTTCAAGATTTATTTATTTATTTGTAAGGTAGGGTTATAGAGAGGAAGAGGCAGAGAGAGAGCGAGATCTTCCATCCTCTGGTTCACTCCCCAGATGGCCAAAACAATTGGAACTGACCTGATCTGATCCAAAGCCAGGAACCATGAGCCAGGAGCTTCTTCCGGGTCTTCCATGTGGGTGCAAGGTCCCAAGCACTTGGGCCATCCTCCACTGCTTTCCCAGGCCATAGCAGAAAGCTGGATCAGTAGTGGAGCAGCTGGGACTTGAACTGGTGCCCATATGGGATGCTGGCACTGCAGGCAGCTTTACCCGCTACACCACAGTGCCAGCCCCCAGTTGTATTCTTAAATGCAGAAGATATGAGTCTGGACTAAGTCTAGCTGGGGGTTTCTTCAAACACAGTCAGGGCTCTTGATCTCCACAAGATAATTTGCCACAACATTCTCATATGTCATGATTCTTCAGCCTAGTGCAGTGCTTCCTCTTCTTGGTTCTCGAATCAGGCAGGGATCTAGCTCTGGTTTAAGGTATTGTGATGTTAGCCCATGGATTTTTCCTGATTAACCTGAGGTAGTATAAATGATGGAATACCACTTAGGCCCTGGAATCCATACTTCCTACTCTCAAATCCCAGTAGTACTATATACTATTTCTCTGTGCTTCATTTCCTTGGCTATAAAAGAGAGACTAATACCAGCCACCTCCTAAGGTTGTATACCTGTGGAACATTTTTAATATAGTTTGAAACATAGTAGGCATTTAGTAAGTGTTTATTATTAGGAGCTCATGCATGACATTGTGGGGGAGAGACCCATGCTGTTTTTATCACACTCATAATTCGGCAAATGTGTGTTGAATGACCACAGTGCACCAGATACTGAGCTAGAAAGAATGTAGAGATAAAGCAGAAACTAATGCTGGCTTCCCTGAGCTGCATTTGTGATGATGGCAAGGGGCACCTGTTTATCTCGTTGGTCCTTCACTGCTCTTTCTATTGACTTTTGAATAGAAGAAAGAATGTTTACCTGTTGGCTTCTAATATTATCTTATAGTTTGTTTTCTTTAAAAGGTTAGAAGCACATTTTGCAATCATACATCATGATCTTCCTAGTCTCTCTCTTAAATTTACCATATTATAGAAGTTACATTTTTTCCTGTTTTCCTGTGGTTAGAAACAATACCTGTCTCTTCCCCAAATGCTCAGCTCTTCAAGTTCTCAAATTATAACTTTGTACCTTAAACTAACTCTGGTCCTCCTTTTTCCCTTCTCTGGGCTTTGATGTGTTGGTTTGTCAGCATTTATGTGTTTGCCCTTTGGCAATAGTGAGATATGGAAAGGTGAGCTGTAATCAGAAAGGGTCAGTGAGGTTACCATCAAATGTCTGTACTTATTTAAGTCCCTTTGTCACCAGTTGTTTTCCAAATCCAGCTGTGTTTTGTCTCTGCCTTATGATTATTGTGGAAAAAGGCAGAAAGGAGAGAAACTTTTTAAATGTTCTGTCCAAAAGAAAGTAAAGAACTCTTTCTAGAACAAAATATAAAGAACTAGTATAAAATGACCTTTAAGGGAGAAAGGGGAGGTTTTTTTGTTTTGTATTGTTTTGTCTTGTTTTAAAGATACAAAAAATAACTAAAAATAAAGAACATTTCTTTGTTCTGGTTTATCATTCTTTATCAAAAACAATTTGGGGAGACCAGCACTGTGGCTTAGTGGGTAAAGCCACCACCTGCACTGCCAGTATCCCATACGGATGCTGGTTCATGTCCCGGCTGCTCTTCTTCCCATCCAGCTTACTGCTAATGGCCTGTGAAAGCAGTGGAAGATGGCCCAAGTGCTTGGGCTCCTGCACCCCTGTGGGAGACCTGGAAGAAGCTCCTGGCTCCTGGTTTTAGATCAGGCCAGCTCTAGTCATTGTGGCCATTTAGGGAGGGAACCAGTGGACGGAAGACTTCTCTCTCTGTTTCTCCCTCTCTTTGTTCGTAACTATGCCTCTCAAGTAAATAAACAAATCTTTAAAAAATTTATTTATGTACTCTGATAAACACTTTGTTTTCTGGCAGAGGGGAGCAGTCATGGACAGGCCTTGAGCTCAGCTGTAGGGATGTTAAATGGAGATGTGCAGTGCTGTGGGATAAAGATTAGTCTCTGAGACAGCACTGAGTGGGTCAGCATTGTTTCACTCTGGTATATTTGTTTTCTCTTCTGAGTTCCTTGGTGAATCACAGATGTTTTCCACCCTTTATCTGATCAGCCACAATGATATGTAACTGTCAGCCAGAAAACAGTGTGTTTATAGGCAAGGGAAGTTAGGTATTTGATGCAATAGCAACCAAAATTCACTTTATTACGTATAGTTCTTCTCCATTGTCTTCAAACGTCTTTCCCTTTTAGAATTGACTTGCTATTATCTCTAAAAAGCCAGCCATTATTAAACCAGTGATAAAGTAAGTTTTTAGTAAATAATTTATATTTCAATAATCTTGTAGGTCAGAAAAATCCTACCAAAATAGTAAATAGAATTACTACACTTAAGGCAATTTTTTATAAACCAGAGCAGTCACATTTATTTTCAATTTGATGAGAAAAAAATGAATGTTCTTTTTGTGTCATTAGAATGTCAAAATTATCCAAAAAGATAGAACTGGTTAAGCTGTAAAAATTGTCAGTTGCTTCACCTGGCATCACAAAACTTTCCCATTTTCTCATGTTATCATTCCCATTTCTAGTTATAATTTCATTCTTAAATTAGTAGCTGTGAAGAGTACTAGATACCAGATCCAGACATGCTGGACTTTTCAACAGTATTTATAAATCTTTGAAATTTTCACCCCATCATTAAGGTGGTCCTTCAGGATTACACTTCAATGTGTGGCAAAATTACTAGAAATACAGAATATCTAAAACTATATAGTGAGGCCAGTGCTATGGCATGGCAGATAAAGCCACCTCCTGCAGTGCTGGCATCCCGTATGAGCTCTGGGTCGATTCCTGGCTGCTCCTCTTCCGATCCAGCTCTCTGTCATGGCCTGGGAAAGCAGTAGAAGATGGCCCAAGTCCTTGGGCCCTGCACCCAAGTGGGAGACCTGGAAGAAGCTCTATGCTCCTGGCTTCAGATTGTCCCAGCTCCAGCTATTGTTTGTGGCTATTTGGGGAATGAAGCAGCGGTTGGAAGATTCTCTCTCCCTCTCTCCCTCTCTCCCCCTCTCCCTCTCTCCCTCTCTCTCCCTCTCCCTCTCCCTCTCTCTCTCTGCCTCTGCCTCTGCCTCAGTGTCTCTGTAACTTTGCCTTTCACATAAATAAGTAAATCTTGAAAAAAAAATATATGGTAAGTACAACTCTGCTTCTCTGCCAAAATCTAAACCAGAATCAGAGATCCTAGATTCCCAGTCCAGAAACACGAGGCAAACAAACCTGAAAGGGAGAGTGCCTGACTTTTAGACCCTGCTTTGTAGAATTTTATGGGTGAGACCTTAAATACAGCTCTCATTGTGTCTCAGTTTTATCTTCTGTAGAATTCTGAAACTGCTCTCTACCTTTTACCATCCTCTCTCAGTGGTGCTGATATGTGACATAGGAAGTTTCTTTGGACTACTCATTAACATTATCGTTATTATTGTCATCATCCTTATGCTTGGAAGTTAACTGTTTTGGATGCTGCTTTCATCACAGAAACTCAAAGATTTATAAAGAGAGACTCATGTATTCATAAAGCATATCTTGGCAAATTCTATGATTCCATTATGCAAAATAAGTGACTTGTTTAAGTTTTCAAATAAGTTAGTAGATAATCCAGAGCTAGAAGTCCACTTCAATGTATATGAATATTTACACTAGCTGTCAAAGCAATAGCATAAATAACCTATCTCTTTGTGTTATAAACTCACACCCTAATAATTGAGACTTTTAATGTCTTGCAAAACTGTACTTCCGCTTTAAAAATTACCTACAACCAGGAATTATTTGTAAATGACTTATCTTTTTTAAATTAACCATCAATGTTCCAAAGAAAGAAAATTAGTTTTAACTTCTCTAAGAAGACAACTCTGGAGCTAGCGCTGTGGCGCAGCGGGTTAACGTCCTGGCCTGAAGTGCCAGCATCCCATATGGGAGCCAGTTCGAGACCCAGCTGCTCCACTTCCAATCCAGCTCTCTGCTATGGCCTGGGAAAGCAGTAGAAGATGGCCCAAATCCTTGAGCCCCTGCACCCACGTGGGAGACCCAGAAGAAGCTCCAGACTCCTGGCTTTGGATCGGCGCAGCTCTGGCCATTGCGGCCAATTGGGGAGTGAACCATAGGATGAAAGACCTCTCTCTCTCTCTCTCTCTCAATTCTCTTTCTCTCTCTCACTCCTCTCTTTGTGTAACTGACTTTCAAATAAATAAATCTTTTTAAAAAAAGAAGACAATTCCACCAGATACAGTAGTTTTCCAAATAGCTACTGCATTAAAGTTCTCCGGAAAAAAAACCAATAGAATGTGTGTGTGTGTGTGTGTGTGTGTCTATGTGACAGATTTATTTTAAGGAATTGGCACACTTGTGTGCCAATATCTAATGGGGTAGGCCAGCAGGCTGGAGACTCAGGAGTTGCAGTGCAAATTCAATCTACTGACAGAATTCCTTCTTGAGGAGGAGGGGTGGAGAGGTGGTCAGTCTTTGTTCTGTTAAGGCCTTCAACTGATTGGATGAGACTTACCTAGATTATGGAGGATAACTGTTTTACCCAAAGTCCACCAGTTGAAAGGTTAATCTCATCTAAAAACACCTTCACGGAGACAGCCAGAATAATGTTTGACAAAATATCTGAGCATCATGGTCCAAACAGGCTGACACATAAAATTAACCCTCATGGTTACTTCAGTTATATTTTTCAGACTCAGGTAAATGATTTAGTGGCATTAAACCAATGTACATTATGTGAATTCTGAACATTATGTAACCCATTAGCTTTTTTAATGGACAGATAAAATCGTATTTATAATTTAAAATATGATGTTTTGAAGCATATGTGTATCATGGATTGACAATCTAGCTAACATTTGCATTATCTCATAAAGTTATTTTTCTGATGAGAACACTTAAAATTTACTCTCAGCATTTTTCAAGAATGCTTAACCATAGTCACAATATTATAAAATAAATCTCTTTAATATATTCCTCTTATCCAACTGAAATTTTGACCAAAATCTCCCCAATCTTTTTCTTAACTGCTCCAACCCCTGATAACCATGATTTTACTTCCCAGTTCTATGATATGAATTTTTTAGATTCCACATACGAGTGAAATCATTCAATATAAGGCTATTTCAAAAAGTTCATGAGAGATATATATTATGAAAGAAATTGCATGGATTTCAAAAATTTTTCACCAAAATAAACTTTTTTTTGTTCCAATTCCATTTTCCAACAAACTTTTTGCAGTACCTTGGTATTTGTCTTTCTGTCAGTTGGGAAACCTGCATCCCATACCTGAGTGTCTAGATTCAAGTCCTTTGCTCCTTTCTCTAGCTTCCTGATAACTACATACCCTGGGAGGCTGCAGGTAATGACTCAAGTACTTGGATCTCTGCCAGTCATGTGGGAGAACTGAACTGAGTTACTTGCCCCCAGCTTCAGCCTGGTCCAGCACCAGCCATTGCAGACATTTAGAAGTGAACCAGTAAACGGGAGCTAATTCTTTCTCTGCATCTTAAATTAAAAAAAAAAAAAAGGTTATTAACTCTTAGTTTCATTGACTTTTTTAAAATTTTTATTTATTTATTTGAAAGTCAGAGTTACAGAGAGAGAAGGAGAGACACAGATAGGTTTTCCATCTGCTGGTTCACTCTCCCAGAGGTTGCAACGGCCAGAACTGAGCCAGGCCTAAACCAGGAACCAGGAGCTTCAACCAGGTCTCCCATGTGGGTAGCAGGGTCCCAAACACTTGGGCCCTCTTCCACTACTTTTCCCAATACATTAGCAGGGAGCTGGATCTGAAGTGGAGCAGCTGGGACATGAACTGGCCCCCATATGGGATCCAGCACAGCAGACAGTGACTTTATCCATTATGTCACAATGCCGGTCCACGTTGACTTTTCCTATTGCTTTTCTCATCTCTATTTCATTTCTTTTGTCCTTTTTTTAAAAGATTTATTTATTTATTTGAAAGGCAGAGTTATAGAGAGAGATTTTCCATCTGCTGGTTCACTTCCCAAATGGCCACAGCAGCTGGGACTGGGCCAGACCGGAGCCAGGAGCTCTTCTGGGTCTCCCATGTGGTTGCTTTCCCAAATGCACTAATAGGGAGCTGGTTAGAAAGTGGAGCAGCTGGGTCTCAAACCTATGCCTATATGGTGTTGCAGGCAGGAGCTTAATCCATTAAGCCACAGCACTGGCTCCTCACTAAATATTTGTTGAATAGATAAACAATGACCCATGTTAAAAGGCTGGGCCATTAGATAGTGTTCTAAGAATTTAGTTCTGTACTAAAATGCTATGAACACTGTAGTAGAAAGAATAAAAACCCCTCTTCCCAGAAGATAGGTCAATGCTGTAAGCCCTGGAACCTGTAAATATTAACATGACTAAATTAAGAATGTTGAGGATGATGCTGTGGCACAGCAGGTAAAGCCAAGGCCTGCAGTGCCGGCGTCCTATATGGGCGCTGGTTTGAGTCCCGGCTGCTCCACTTCTTATCCCACTCTCTATAATGGCCTAGGAAGGCAGTAGAAGATGGCTCAAGTCCTTGGGCCCCTGCACCCATGAGGGAGACTCTGTAGAAGCTCCTGGCTTCAGATCAGCCCAGCCTCTGCCATTGCAATCATTTGGAGAGTGATCCAGAGGACAGATGACCTCTCTCTCTCTCTACTTCTGTCTCTCTCTAACTCTGCCTGTCAAATAAATAAGTCTTAAAAAAAATAAATTAAGACTGTTGAAAGGAGGAGTTTATCTTGGATTATCTGAATCCAATCACATGTAGGTAGAGGGATTTGTGAGACACAATAGAGGAAGACATTGTGAAGACAGAATAAAGAGATGAGGTCAGAGCGAAGATGCGATAAGTCAAGGAATGTCAACAGGCACCAAAGGCTGGAAGAGGCAAGACAGATTCTCCTACAGAGCCTCCATAGGAAGTGCTGCCAACAGCTTCATTTTTCACTTTTGGGCTCAACACTGTGAGAAAATAAACTACTATTGTTTTGAGCCACCATTTTGTGACAGTTTGTTAAGGCAGCCACAGGAAACTAATGCAAAAATTGTATACATTGTATGCAGAAGTGATTTTAAAAAGGGGAATATCCATGTTGCTGTAAGGAGCTTGGTACACTTGGGAAGGTATGAGATTCTGCCACATATTAACTAACTTGCATTGGAAAAGTCAACTCACTTTCCATTTCTCTATCTGTAAAATGGGAGAAATGATACATCCCTTTGAGGTGAGACTCAATTGATTGACAGAATGTTTATTCCTGTATTTAATAAATATTTATTCATGTCTGTTGTATACCAGGAGCTATTTATTCTAAGCCCTGAATCTCTTACTCTCCTATGCATCTGGGACCCAGAAGCCAGTCATCTGGTAAAACCCCAAGGGAGATGATATGACAGACAAGGTTCCTGTTGAGCTTATACCCTCACCTCATATCGGAATGATAGTTTAAGTTCTGGCTACTCCACTTGCAATCCAGCTTCCTGTTAATACATCCTGGGAGGTGGTGAATGATGACTCAAGTACTTGGACCCTGCTACCCACAAGGGAGACCCAGATGCAGTTAGTAGCTCCTGATCGGCCTGGCCCAGCCCTGGAAGTGAGCCAGTAGATAAAAGTTCTCTCTCTCTCTCTCTCTCTCTCTCTCTCTCTCTCTCTCTGCCTTTAAAGTAGATACATTTAAAATTATTTCTCTTAGTAAGTTCTATGGAAAAAATGCAGAGTATTGTGATAGAGGGCCTAGAAAGGGAACACTATTATTTTCTTGATTTAGTTTATTAAAGAGTTACAGAGAGAAAGAGAGCGAGCGAGTGAGAGAGCGAGAGAGAAATCGATAGAGAAGTTTTCCATACGCTGGTTCCCTTCCCAAATGGCCACAACAGCTGGGACTGGGTCAGGTTGAAGCCAGGAGCCAGGAGCTTCCTCTGGGTCTCCCACATGAGTGCTGGGGCCCAAGCACTTGGGCCATCTTCCACTGCTTTCCCAGGCATATGAGCAAGGAGATGGATTGGAAGTAGAGCAGCCAGAATTTGAACTGGCACTATATGGGATGCCAGTGCTGCAGGCAGTGGCTTTACCTGCTCTACCACAGCACTGGCCCCTGGGGCAACATTACATAGGGTGATCAGGGAAGGCTATTCAAGCTGAAACCTAATTACGGAGAAAAAAAAATCAACCATGTGAAAACCTGAGATAAGAGCTTTTTGGACAGTGGAATTTTTTTTTTTTTTTTTGACAGGCAGAGTGGACAGTGAGAGAGAGAGACAGAGAGAAAGGTCTTCCTTTTTGCCGTTGGTTCACCCTCCAATGGCCGCCGCGGCCGGCGCACTGCAGCCGGCGTACCGCGCTGATCCGATGGCAGGAGCCAGGAGCCAGATGCTTTTCCTGGTCTCCCATGGGGTGCAGGGCCCAAGCACCTGGGCCATCCTCCACTGCACTCCCTGGCCACAGCAGAGGGCTGGCCTGGAAGAGGGGCAACCGGGACAGAATCCGGTGCCCCGACCGGGACTAGAACCCGGTGTGCCAGCGCCGCTAGGCGGAGGATTAGACTAGTGAGCCGCGGCGCCGGCCGACAGTGGAATTTAAAAAAGGAAGTAGCCACAGCTTTTGCGTGTTTGAGCAATAAAAAGCCTCGCATGAGCTTGGGCTGGGCATTTGGCCTAGTGATTAAGATGTGCAGATTCTGTATTGGAGTGCTTGTATTTAATACTTGCCTCTGGCTCCTAACCCCAGCTTCCAGCTAATGGGGACTCTGGGAACCAGTGGACTGTACCATCCCACGTGGGAGACTTGAGTTCCTGGCTTCACCCAGGTCCAGCCACTGTAGGCACTGGGGAAGTAAACCAGTAAATGGAAGCCTCTCTGTCAGGCTCACTTTCTCTCAAATAAGTTTAAAAATTGTTAATTTTTCCAAAAAAACTTTTTTGTATGAGTTTGATATGTCTGAGTAACAGAAAAAGGGCCAGTGTGACTAAAGTAGAGAGATCAAGAGGAACATACTAAGAGATGAGGTCAGAGTGATATTCAAAAGCCGGATCATATAAGGTTATGTAGGCCTTGATAAGGACTTGTAGGTTTTATGGTAAATGTAATATGTATCCATGATTAGAGGGTTTTAGACATGAAAGTGGCAGTATCTGATTTACATTTTTAAAAGATGACTGGCTCCTGAGCAGCAAATGTACTGGAGAGCAAGAGATGAAGTTGAGGGACCAGTTCTAGGAGGCTATTGCAGTAGTCTAGGCTAGAGATAATGATAAATGAAAGCGATAGCAATGTAGATCAAGAGAAGGTGACCAATTTAAAATATGTATTAAAAACAGAGCCAGTAGAACATCTGATGGATTGCATGTGGAAGATGAAAGAATTAAGAGTGATTCATATGGTTTTGACTTTAGCAACTGGCAAATGGTGAACAATGGAAGAAAAACTATTCGGAACATATTAAAAGTGAAATATCTGTTGGATAATCAGGGATAAATTTTTTAAAGCTTTATTTATTTCCTTGAGAGGCAATGTTACAGACAGAGAGAGGGAGAAACAGGGAGAGGTCTTCCATCCACTGGTTTACTCCTCAAATGGCCACAATGGCCAGAACTTGGCCTATCCAAAGCCAGGAGCCAGGAGCCTCTTCTGGGTCTTCCATGCCCATGCAGGGGCCCAAGCACTTGAGCCATCTTCCACTGCTTTCCCAGGCCATCAGCAGGGAGCTGGATTGGAAATGGAGCAGCCAGGACTCCAACCAGTGCCCATATGGGATGCCTGGCTTTGCAGGCAGATGTTTAATCTGCTACGCCACAGTGCTGGCCCCAGGATAAATTTTAGTAGACAATTCAAAATAGAAAATACACATCTATGGCTTACAAGGAGGAAAAGTGGATCAGTGATGGAAATATATTGGAAATCATCATCATATTGTTGGCATTTAAAGTCATAAGGTAGATTTATTATCTAGGAGGAAAGTGCTCAGAGGGAAGAGAAGAAAGCCCAGGATAAATCCTTGGGTTACTTAATATTTAAAAGTCAAGTGCAAGGTGCTGTGGCACAGCAGGTTAAAGCCACAACCTGCAGCTCCAGCATCGTATATGGGTGCTGGTTTGAGTCCCAGCTGCTCCACTTTTGATCCAGCTCCCTCTAATGCACCCGGGAAGGCAGCAGAGAATGGCCCAGGTCCATGGTCCATGGGCCCCTGCACCCACATGGCAGATACAGAAGAAGATCCTTGCTCCTGGCTTGGGCCTGGCCCTGCCTCATTCATTGTGGCCATTTGGAGAGTGAACCCGTGAATGGAGGATTTCTGTCTCTCCTTTCTCTCTCTCTCTAACTCTTTCAAATAAATAAATAAATCTTAAAAAAAAATTAAAAGCAGAAGAGGAGATCATAGCAAAGACTGAGCTGAATAGGTAAAGGAGCCAATGACATAAGAGGAAATCCTTGAGAAAAATGAATGAATAAAATATAAGCAATATCATATGCATAAATATTTTCTCAGCTCCTGTATGTGAAAACAACTCTGGTAATACAAGGAAGTACACATTCTCAAGAACCTTATAATTTTGGAAGAGAGATTAAACAAGCTCCATAATAAATGCAGTATATAGCCACCTGATAACCCCATTGCCAGGTTTGCCTTTCACTCCATTCTACACAAGCCACAACACTAATTTCCCTAAAACAGCACTCTGAACAATTACAACTGGTTAGCTTTGAACTAAAACTGATCAGAATTCTGCTCAAGAACTTTCTTTGCCTACAACCTCAAATCGTTATGATAGTCAAAGAAGCATGGCCACAGCCTCATCTCCTATCACTCCCTTTATGAAATGGCAGTGTTTTTTCCTTGATTGTTAGGTTTAGCAGTGATTCTACCCTTTCCTGCCCTTAAATGTAATTAGTTTATCTTTTCTTTGTCTAGAAGGTGAGCTCCTTGAAAACAGACACTCAGGCTCCATGCCTAGCCAGTAGTATATTACACCACTAACTCTGCTTCTGTCAAGTACAGAACAGTCATATAATATGGAACACTGGTGATGTAATCCAGCAAACTCTGAGTACAATAGAACTAGATAGGGATGCTATAGAAATGAAGAGAGGATGTAGATTTGTATAGGGAAGTAATCTGAAGCCAGTTACCATGGGCCTTTTATGCCAAAGAAAGGGATTTGGGATTTATGCTGTTAGAGGAGAACTACTGAGGATTTGGAGTGGGGCACTCACATACTCATATCTGGGCTTCTGAAGTGAATTGGTAGAAGGCATAAATGAGGGTAGTTTCAAAATTGAAAGTGATGGAGCATTAGTAGGAGTGAACTTTTAGAGGCGGCAATACCAGCCTAACTGGCTGCATGAGAGAAGACTGGGTGTCTGGGAGTGGTAAGAACAAGGCAGCAGCTGTAATGGAGGGCCAGGATATGAAGGGCCTGAGCACTAAGCAAAAGTGTATGAACTGAGACCCTTGGGTTCTGATGCCTGTTTCCCTAGAACCCAGTTTCCCTTGATTAAGATTTTCTTCAGCTGTTAATGTTATAATTTTCTATTAAGCTCTGACCTGCTATTGTGATTTGCAAACCTTGATAGCACATTGGCAACACCGTGGGAGCTTTAAAAGCTATTGATAGCTGGATTCCACTCATAGAGCTTCAGATTTATTAGGTCTTAGATGCAACCTGGACATTGAGATGTTTCAGGGGCCCCCAGGTAGTTCTAACATGTAGCCAAGGTTGAGATTAACTGATGTAGCAAACAGTGAAGTACTGATTCTTAAACATAGTAATATGTAGAAGAAAAAGGTGTTTTAAGGAAGACTAACATGAGTATACAGACTAAAGGGAAAATACTTTAGGTGGCCCTTTAGAATTTTTCAGTAATTCAGAAGAAAAACTAAGGCCTGGATTAGCATGCATGCAAGGACACTATAGGGAAGAAGATGATTGTAAGAAACATTTAGAAACAAGTTACACCAGGACTCAGTGACTGATTATCAAACCTGATCAAAAGGAAATTTAGAATAGTGGGACCTTTAGCAAAACTAAAAAGCAGTCGTTAAACAGCTGGTTAATCAAGGATGTGGCAACCAACATTAAGTACTATGTCAGAGTCTCTGCTACGTGCTCTACATACACTATCTCATTTAATTTTTACAATTCTATTAATATCATTGTCATTCCCATCTGACAGATGCAGAAACTAAAGAAGAGTAAGCAATTAAATAACTTGTCCAAAGTTACACAGCAAGTGGTAGAGAAGATACTTGAACTCAACGGTTCTGACTCCTTTGCTTTATTTTAGGAAAATGATCAGTTACATACAGAATCTGTTGAATTTGAGCAAACAACTGAAAAAAACAAAATGGCTATCAAGACCTGATAAGAACATAAATGAGTGAATCAAGTCAGATTTCACTGTAAAGAAATGAAAACATCTAGGGGAGGCAGTTGCTACTCAGCTATACTTGAATATTGCCATTAAGGCATTTTTTCACAAAAAGGTAAAGACCTGGATTGGTATGTAAAAATCTAATATTTGAATGTCAACTAATTAAAATGTTCAAAACTATGTTCTAAACTAAATATGGCTGCAAGTTTGCTTCTCTAATCAACAGGCTGCTGAAAATTCCGAACTGGATTTCAAGTGAGCAACCTAGGCTGGAGGTCTGTAACTAAGGGGCCAGGAAGCTCTGAGAGGATGGCTACGCTGCAGCATGCTGTGTGCTGGCCATGATTTAATCACTGGACATGATTAAAGAAGTGCAAGAACAGAGAAGTTAAATCTGTCAGGGCTCACAGAGTTCTTCAGTCTTACAGAAAACTGACAAAACAGGAAGTGTAACACTAGCAGATTGAGGTGGGTATATTCAAAGTTTAATTTTCTATGAGCTAAAAGCTAAATTCAAGGCAATGACTTGAGTAGTCACATATTTAGGATTTTATGGAAATGTTTCAAATTTATGAATGTTTATTTCTCTCACAGACTGAAAGGTAATTGAAAGATTGTGTTTTATCCACCTTTTTACTATTTGTACCTCAGTACTACTCCCCCCTCCCCAGTTCACTTTCTCACATACCCATGTCTGTAAAGTCTATAGCAGAGGGGTTCACAATGGACAGAGTAAATAGAAGATTGAGTAAAATCTTTTTATATTTAATTGGGGCCTGCGGCTCACTTGGCTAATCCTCTGCCTGGGGCACCGGATTCTGTCCCAGTTGCTCCTCTTCCAGTCCATCTCACTGCTGTAGCCCGGGAAGGCAATGGAGGATGGCCCAAATGCTTGGGCCCTGCACCCGCATGGGAAACCAGGCTGCGCCGGCCATAGCAGCCAGTTGGGGGGTGAACCAACGGAAAGGAAGACCTTTCTCTCTGTCTCTCTCTCTCTCTTTATATTTAATTATTGACCAAGTTCCTTGATTATTAGGACATCCAGATTTTGGGGGTAAGTGAATATTCTCTGAAGTCTAGACTAATAAGGTATTCATTATCATACATGTGGTCTGTAAACCAGTTATGAAAACTTATATACAAAAGTATTTTTGTAAACTAAAATCCTACACAAATTATAAATATATTCTAGTCTTTTCTTGAAGCTAGAAGGGTCTTGGGATTATATAGTGAAACCCCTTGTATTTAAAACAAAATTTGTGGGACTGGCACTGTGGCATAGCAGATAAAGCTGCCACCTGTGGTATCGCCATCCCATATGGGCTGCTCCACTTCCGATCCAGCTCTCTGCTATGGCCTGGGAAAGCAGTAGAAGGTGGTCCAAATCCTTGAGCCCCTGCACCTGCATGGGAGACTTGGAAGAAGCTCCTGGCTCCTGGCTTCAGACTAGTGCAGCTCTGGCAACTGCAGCCATCTGGGGAGTGAACCAGGGGATGGAAGACCTCTCTCGCTCTGTCTCTGCCTCTCAGTAACTCTGCTTTTCAAATAAATAAATCTTTAAAAAACATAAAACAAGGGCCGGCGCCGCGGCTCACTAGGCTAATCCTCCGCCTGCGGCGCCAGCACACCGGGTTCTAGTCCCGGTCGGGGCGTCGGATTCTGTCCCGGTTGCCCCTCTTCAGGCCAGCTCTCTGCTGTGGCCCGGGAGTGCAGTGGAGGATGGCCCAAGTCCTTGGGCCCTGCACCCCATGGGAGACCAGGATAAGTACCTGGCTCCTGCCATCGGATCAGGGCGGTGCGCTGCCCGCAGTGCACCAGCCGCGGCGGCCATTGGAGGGTGAACCAACGGCAAAAGGAAGACCTTTCTCTCTCTCTCTCTCACTGTCCACTCTGCCCGTCAAAAAAAAAAAATTTTTAAATTAAAAAACAAAAAGAAATTTGCATCTTTCCCCAAAATGAGGTGGTTTTCTTTTAGTCACTAACTTCAAATGGAAATCTTTTCTAGTTTAGTTTGTTAAATTAATAGCAATAATTATGTGTGTGTGTGTGTGTGTGTGTGTGTGTGTAGAGTGAGAGATGGGGGGGGATGACCAATCTCTTCTATGGCAAAGGTTTAAAGATGAGGATTGTACTAGAAGCCTTCAGAGCCACACCACCTCCTTCTGTGATAGATTTAAATGTCCTGGGAAGACCTCTGTAACTCTCCTGAAAATTGTATTAAGGATTGGGTGTTTTTAACACCAAGAGCTGTTTTGATTGTCAAAGGTAAGTTTGGGTCTTTGTGAATACTGCTCTTTTCTGGACTCTTTAAGTCATGCATGTTCAAACACACACTTTTTTTTTAATTACACACTGTATCAAGAATTGTATGTTCAAAATGGAGATGGGGATATTAGTGTTGCTTAAGTATATGGAAGCAGGACTCCATTTTTCACATGGCTAACACATCGCAAACGTGGACCACAGTCCCCGGCCTTTAAAGCATTACCTGAGAAGTAGGAATAGTTCAACCCGCTGCCTGCTTTCCCATTTCCCATTTCTTACCATTGAGTTAGTCACACAACTGTGTGATTTAAAATACACAACTGACAGCCTCGGGTGTGATTTTTTTTTTCTTTTTAAAGAAAAAATGAAATCCAAGAGGTAGCAATTTAAGATCTCCAAACGCCCGCGCTCTGACAGCGCTTCCCAAAGGCGGCTGGCAGCTTCCTGGGACTCCTCGGTGGCCGCTGGCCCGACGTTCCTCTGGGGAAGGCTGCGGCTCCTGTCAGGCAGACAGTAAGCCCCTTCCTTGTCTCCCTTCCTCACTCGCGCTGCCGAGGGTGGGTCAGGAAGAAACTGAATGGAGCTTCTTCCCCCCGCACCGCGATGCAAGTTTCGTCTCGTGGACGCTCTCTCCCGGGCTGCCGAACCCCGGGATCGGAGTTAGGATTCCCGGCGCAGCGCTCGCCCCGGGGACGCCAGGCCGCAACCCTGCAGGCCAGTCCCAAGGAGGCCAGGCCCGCGAGGGACAACCACAGTTCCTTGTGGGCGCCCGGGGAAATCAATGCTCACACACAACACGATCAGGAACGGGGTGAAGTAGAAGCTACAGCTTTCCCCCCGAATTCCTGGACACAACACGAGGTAGAGGAAAGGAGGCTTGCACAACTCAAGCACGGGGTACGGACTCGGGAAACAAAGAAACTGCAGGAAGATGAAGCGGCCACACCAACGCAGACTCAATAGGGCTCTACGACTTTACGCAAGAGGCCCGCATCCCGCCAACGCTGAGCCGCCCCTTACGCCGCCGGCTTGGCCTCAGAGCCTTCGCGAATATGGCTTTGCGCACTGCGGCGGAGCTGCGCCGCAACCGAGCTTGGCCCGGTGGCTCCTCCCCGGCGCCCTGCGCGGATTGGTGGCGGACGGCAACCAGGCTGCTGATTGGGTGGCGAGGGAGCCATTCGGGGCGGCCCTGGTGGGTTCGGCTGCCCCAGAGTGATAAGTTCGGATTCAGACACGCCTCACTGCCAGCAGCGAGCCGGAGCTCTATGGAGGTGGCCGCGGGAACCGGGTGGTGGCTGCAGCAGCGACTCCTCTGAGCTGAGAGTTTCAAGCCGTCCCCGACTCCTTCCTTCCCCTTCCCTCCCCCTTTTTTGTTTTCCGTTCCCCTTCCCCCTCCCTTCCCCGTCCCCGACGACCGGATCCTGAGAAGGCAGCTGCGGTGGCAGCTGCTGAGTTCTTGGTGAAGGTGAGTGGAGACGCCGCCGCCGAGTGCAGCGCTCTAAAATGGCCGCCGTCCCCGGCCGCTTCTTTCTCAGGCGGTACAAAATGGCGGCCGCAGGCGGAGCCGGGCGGGGCGACCCTTCTTAAGTGTTTTCCTCTGCATTTCGGGCACTTGAGGATTTCGGGCTTCAATTCCCCATTCCCGTTGCTCGCGGAGCAGAAGGGTAAACGGCGAAGTTGGTGCGGCCGCCTCCCGGTCGTCGCGGCGGGGTGGCGGGGCCGCGGCGCGGGCGGCGAGGAAGCGTGGTGGGGGCCGCGTGCGCGGCGGCGGGAGGCACACGGGCCGGCGGCAGGGCCCGGCCGTTGGCGCGGGACCAGCGAGGCGCAGGAGTCCCAGAGTCCGGCTCCGGCAGGGAGGAGGTGTGTGGGGCCCGGCGGCTGGGCCGCCGGCCGCGGGGAGAGGGTCCCTGCCCCGAGGTGGGCCCGGGAGGCGGGGGCCGGCGGCTGCCCGTCCCTGGGGGCCGGGGGTGGGGGCCGCTCGCCGGCGGCCGGTGGCCGGGGCCGCCCTCCTGCCGGAGAACAAAGAGCCGGGCGCAGGGGCGGCCCCGGCCGCTCCTCCCCGCCGGGGGACCCGCGGCCTCCGGGGAAGCTGTCGGAAGCACTTCCCTGCTCGAGCCTGGTGGGAGGAACCCACTGCTCTTTTGTTCCCAGGAAGGGAGAGACGGGGCGGAGGTTCCTGCTGCCATGTTGTGGCCCGGGCCGGCGCTGAGCGTGGGCCGCGGGGAAGCCGCCTGTTGCCGGGCGCGCGGCGGGCGCGTTCGCCGTGGTGTGACCCCGGTGCGCGGCTTGGCCGGCGCTGGAATGTCGCTGTTCCGAAACGTTCGTTCCCTGCCGCTTGGCGTGTTCTCGGACTTCCGTGAACGCTTCTCCTGGCATTCTGGACCACCTAGGATTTCCAGTTGGCTAAACAGCCCCGTTTTCTGTCCATTTGTGTTCGGGATCCTTTCTATTTTAGTCGTAGGAGATCTGCAATGCAGTGAAAGGTCAGGCAGATGCAGTACCAGGGTCTGAAGTAAACTAACTGATGGAGGTGGATGACTGCGGGAGCGGTGTCTAATTTCCCTACTCTTTCTCATTCTAGGTTTTTCATTTCTCCCATCCCCTCCCCTCCCCACCCTATCCATTAATATTATTCTTTTGAAGATTCTTCGTTGTCAAGCCGCCAAAGTGGAGAGTGCGATTGCAGAAGGGGGTGCTTCTCGTTTCAGGTATGTGTAGATTTATTTAAAGTCGTGAAATTTTCGGATACTATTTTTATAACTTAAAATTTAAGTGAGACATAATTGGGGTATAGTAAAGAAAAATTCTTTTTAAACAGTGCTTCTTCGGGCGGAGGAGGAAGTAGGGGTGCACCTCAGCACTATCCCAAGACTGCTGGCAACAGGTAAGGCTGTGAAGAGGAGTCCGTAGATTAGGTTAAAGGTGTTTTCTATGCATAGCATACATACATCAGGAGTCCTAAGCTTACGGGGAATACTTTCTGCTAGATACCCTAAATACAGAATATCTGCTCTTGATTATTCCTTAGCCAAGTCATCTGATGTGAGTTGAGGCTCTCAAATTGCTGTTTTTTTTTCCTCCTGTTCTATCATTTTTACCAATGTTATGTCTGAAATCAGCAATTGTCCTTACTTGGTTGGTGTTGTTAAAGTGGTATGTGTGCAGTATGGTCACAAAACATTAGAAAGGGATAATTCTGAGGGTGTGGTTCCTGGGTCTGCAACCTTGGCAGCACCTAGGAATATTCAGTGGAAATCATACTCTCAGGCAGTAGCCCAAACCCACTAAAACAGAAACCAGGGTGGGCCCAGCAGTCTGTTTCAGTAAGTCCTTCAGGTGATTCTGACACTGCTCTTGGAGAACCAGTGATTGAGTTGCTTTGTACAAAGTGAAGGAAGTTGAGAAAAGCTAAATTGCTTCCTTGTTACAATTTTATTTTTAGAATGCATGCTCCCATATGCTGGTTGATTCCCCAAGTGTCTACAAGGCTCAGAGCTCTGATCTCAGTTTAGGTCTCCCACAGTTGTGGCAGGGACCCAGCTATTCAAGCCATTACCTGCTGCCTCCCAGGGTACACATTAGCAGGAAGCTAGAGTCAAGAGCAGAACTAGGACTCAAGTCCAGGCACTGCAGTATGGGAAGTATATGTCTTAACCACTAGGCCTCATACCACCCCCAGAAGAATCATTGCTCAGCATGATATTTGATGTGTGAATGTGTGCCATGCTTTAATTTTTTTAAATTTTAAGTCTTTTCTATTCTTCAGCGAGTTCCTGGGGAAAACCCCAGGGCAAAACGCTCAGAAATGGATTCCTGCACGAAGCACTAGACGAGATGACAACTCCGCAGCAAACAACTCCGCAAATGAAAAAGAACGACATGATGCAATCTTCAGGAAAGTAAGAGGGTAAGTTTTGAGATCTGTTTTACTTTATTTCTGTGGTGCACATGTGTTGTATTAAAAAAGCAAGGTTCTTGCCTAAAAAAGAAGAGTTTAATGAGTAACATTGATGTTTAAAGAATTGCCTTAAAATGAAAAGCAGCACATCCATATTTTGGAGCTTATGGTAGCTTTCCTTTTCCACCTTTGAGTTAACATTCATAAGCCTGCTGTGCTGACCCACTTGGCCTGGTATGTGGCCCAGTGAATTAAGGAATATTGCAGTGTTGGCTCATAGTCTAACCATGATAATGAGAAAGTCTTATGTTCTGGGAGGTGAGAAAAGCTTCTTGCCAAATGCCTGGGAAACCCCAATCTGGAACAGATACTATAATCTAAATAGTGATGGGCTTATTTCAGCATCCCTTTCCGTGAGGTAAGAAGACAGTATCTTGATCATAAGGGAGGCAAGTAAAAGAAATATGTTAAAAGTTATTTTGACTTGATAGTTGTGTATGTTTGTTGACACTTACAACATGATTCCTTTTTCCCCTAGCATACTAAATAAGCTTACTCCTGAAAAGTTTGACAAGCTATGCCTTGAGCTCCTCAATGTGGGTGTAGAGTCTAAACTCATCCTTAAAGGGGTCATACTGCTGGTAAGTTTTAAATTTTGGCTTAAAAAAGGAAAATATTTAACCTGAGTTTTTCTCCACTTAAATAAGTTATATCTCTGGATACTGATAGTGATCAGGTTTTGTAGGTGAATGTATGTTTGTAATAAGGTTGAAGAATTAGGGTCTATCAGCAGCTGTTCTGTTTTCCTTTTGTGGAAGACATGTTTGGGTCTTAAGAATCAGCTGTGTGATAGTTGGACTTTAGCTATCTAAGATACATCCTAATTCCTGGGGATAGGGATGAGATCTGGATAACTGGACCTTTAACTAGTTTCATTGTTATGAAAGAGAGAACAAGCTTGTTTCCATCCACTTACACACTCCCCAAATGCCCTCAGCAACCAGGTTAAAGCCAGGATTCTGGAACTCAGTCTGGTTCTCTCACCTGGGTGTCAGGGAGCAAATACTTGAGCTGTCCTCCGGCTGTCAGGGTGCACATTGGTACGAAGCTGGATCAGAAGCAGAGTAGCCAGGATTCAAAACACCAGGCGTTCTGATATGGGATATGGTACACTGGAAAAGCTAGTGTTCGAATGGTCGGATTTTTCTGTTAAAGCACTTTACAAGATGCACTTAGTTTACACAGTAAACCTTATGAAAAGGGAGCCTTTATTTCAAATTATAGGTTAGACATTTGTAGTAGTTTGTAAGAAGTTAGGAAATTTATAATCCTTAAGACTAAAAAAGTAATGTTACAAAAGAAATTTTCTTTTATAGGAGTGTGATTCAGGTTTTTTTAAAAACATTTTTTGTAGATTGTGGACAAAGCCCTAGAAGAGCCAAAGTATAGCTCACTGTATGCTCAGCTATGTCTGCGATTGGCAGAAGATGCACCAAACTTTGATGGCCCAGCAGCAGAGGGTCAGCCAGGACAGAAGCAAAGCACAGTGAGTGGTCATTTTTGTTGGCTTTTTTATAATTGTTTTGAAAGACATTGTCCAAAAAGCCTGAGAACTACCTTTTGTTTCTAAAAACAGACATTCAGACGCCTCCTAATTTCCAAATTACAAGATGAATTTGAAAATCGAACCAGAAATGTTGATGGTAAGAATTTGTATATGATACTAAGTACTGTATATTTTCAGTTTGATTCAGAATGTTGACTTTATCCTTAGGTTTGGTTTTGTTTGTGTTTTTCAGTCTATGATAAGCGTGAAAATCCCCTCCTCCCCGAGGAGGAGGAACAGAGAGCCATTGCTAAGATCAAGATGTTGGGAAACATCAAATTCATTGGAGAACTTGGAAAGCTTGATCTTATTCATGAATCTATCCTTCATAAGTGCATCAAAACAGTAAGTATGATGGACTGTAGGCTCACTGGGTACATGACTGCTTGAGAGAAATCAGTCAACTTCAGCACCCTTTGAGACGGTGGGTTGGCTGGTTAATGTTGTGGAACAGCATCTAGTAAGGAAGAATGCAGTGTTTGCTATAAGGGGGTAGAAGTGATGATGAATTGCTGGATTTGGAGAGATTTCTTCACAGACTGAAAGTGCTATCTATGGTGCTATGAAAGTGCTTAGGAACTAAGAGTCAGCCCAAACATAAAGAGGAAAATGCTGCACCTGAACAAGAATAACTTTAAAATTTTGCTGACATGATATTTCATTCTTTGGTAGCTTTTGGAAAAGAAGAAGAGAGTCCAACTCAAAGATATGGGAGAGGATTTGGAGTGCCTCTGTCAGATAATGAGGACAGTGGGACCGAGATTAGACCATGAACGAGCCAAGGTGTGTGTGTTGCTAATGGAAATTAGTAGGTTGTCTTAAGATTTGTTCATCCTTTGATGGCATACATTGGCTTTAGCTCTTCTGATTGCATATTATTATCTTTATCAGTCCTTAATGGATCAGTACTTTGCCCGGATGTGCTCCTTGATGTTAAGTAAGGAATTGCCAGCGAGGATTCGTTTCCTGCTGCAGGTAAAACTGATTTCTTCAAATTAGTTGATAAGCTGAGTGTTTCTTTATAAATAGCAAAATTTACACTAATTTTTTAAACTACAGGATACCGTAGAGTTGCGAGAACACCATTGGGTTCCTCGCAAGGCTTTTCTTGACAATGGACCAAAGACGATCAATCAAATCCGTCAAGATGCAGTGAAAGTAAGGAAGGGTATTTTAAGTTTTTTGTTGTTGCTGTTTTTTAACTTAACAAGGGGACTTAAAACTTGGCTCATCTTTAGTGGTAGATTTGGTGTTTTTAGTGTCTTGCCATTTCTGGAAGAAGTTGTTTACAGAAATCTAATAGCTTATTGTTTTTAGAAATTGGCATTTTCCCCAGTATATCAGTTTTAACTTCAAGTAAAATAGGGTCCAGTGAACAGAGGGCTTATTGGTTTCATTTCTAAAGGATCTAGGAGTGTTTATTCCTGCTCCTATGGCTCAAGGGATGAGAAGTGACTTCTTTCTGGAGGGACCGTTCATGCCACCCAGGATGAAAATGGACAGGGACCCACTTGGAGGGCTTGCTGACATGTTTGGACAGATGCCAGGTAATTTTAAATGAAGTTAATTAAACTAAAAATGAGTTAACTATTTTAATAGCGTTCTTAAGATTTGTCCACGTATATATATGTTTTAAGGTAGCGGAATTGGTACTGGTCCAGGAGTTATCCAGGATAGATTTTCACCCACCATGGGACGACATCGTTCAAATCAACTCTTCAATGGCCATGGGGGACACATCATGCCTCCCACTCAGTCGCAGTTTGGAGAGATGGGAGGCAAGTTTATGAAAAGCCAGGTAAGAAAACATTCCTGTATTCAGATAGCAAGTGTTAAATCCTGCAATAAATGTGGTTTTTGCTTTGTTCTTTTTAAAAAACAATTAGGGGTGTGTGTGTTTTAAGCCAAATTTACATCTGTGACAATTATTTCAAACTGAGTAAAATGCCTGTCCTTAAGATTAGTAAAGTACTAGTAAGCTCATCACTATTTGACAGATTAGATTTTTATTCTTCCCTGTTTCATCTTTTACTTTCTCTGGGCAAATTCAGTGAAGGTTTCCTTGTGGCTTGGCTCATCCCTTTGGTACTTAATTACCGTAATTTGTGGACCCCCTTTTTATCTAGACTTTCTTTCTCCCTTTCTGAACTAGGGGCTAAGCCAGCTCTACCATAACCAGAGTCAGGGACTCTTATCCCAGCTGCAAGGACAGTCGAAGGATATGCCACCTCGGTTTTCTAAGAAAGGACAGCTTAATGCAGATGAGGTACATTTGCCTATGTTACTTATATACCATAGTTTGTCAATTCAGAAATCTATTGCCCGATGATTATAAAAAGACGCGTTAAAGAGGACTTAATGCTGGAGTTCTTTATCTTTTCCTCTCTTTTTCTGTACTTCTTTTTCTGTCTTTGGATGTCCAGCGTCCTGTGAGCGAAGATTATGAGATATGAGGGCAAAGTCGATTGTAGTCGTCAGTAGAGCAAGGAAAAATGGTTATCAAGATACTTTTTGTGATTTCCCTGTATAACTAAGAATATAGCAAGATATTGTAACTGTATAACTAAGAATATTGCACTTCTGTGTATGAGGTCTTCAGTTTTCTTGCTAGAAATTAAATTTCTTAACCTGGAATAAACATTGGTTGTATTTTTGCCCTAGGTTCTAAATGTGCATAGAATTAGAGTAGTGTATTTAATGCTCACCAGCTGCGCATTAACTTGGATATCTCATTTTCAATTCCAGATTAGCCTGAGGCCTGCTCAGTCGTTCCTAATGAATAAAAATCAAGTGCCAAAACTTCAGCCCCAGATAACTATGATTCCTCCTAGTGCACAGCCACCACGCACACAAACACCACCGCTGGGACAGGTATGCAGTAGCGTACCTGCATTCCAGTACCTGAAAATGTCTGAAGACTTTGGTATCTCTCCCTTTGATCTTGTTGGTTCTTGAGCATGTATCATTTGAACATTCATACCTGTCCTGTTTATTTTTAGACACCTCAGCTCGGGCTCAAGACAAATCCACCACTTATCCAGGAAAAGCCTGCCAAGACCAGCAAAAAACCACCACCATCAAAGGAAGAGCTGCTTAAACTCACTGTAAGTTTCAAGTAGTTCCATGAATGTTTATAATTCTTGGGATACATTTCCGGTAGAGAAGATGCTAATGATACTTGGATTGTGTTCTTTTCAGGAAACTGTTGTGACAGAATATCTGAATAGTGGAAATGCAAATGAGGCTGTCAATGGTGTAAAAGAAATGAGGGCTCCTAAACACTTTCTTCCTGAGATGTTAAGCAAAGTCATCATCCTGTCACTGGACAGAAGTGATGAAGATAAGGAAAAAGCAAGTTCTTTGATCAGTTTACTCAAACAGGAAGGAGTAGCCACAAGTGACAACTTTATGCAGGTTAGAACACTTTTCTGATTCTGCTAAGAATTCTTTGTATTCATTGTTGAAAACTGTAATAGACTGATGGTGTTTTAACATTCTTTCTAAGGCTTTCCTGAACGTATTGGACCAGTGCCCCAAACTGGAGGTTGACATCCCCTTGGTGAAATCATATTTAGCACAGTTTGCAGCTCGTGCCATCATTTCAGAGCTGGTGAGCATTTCAGAACTGGCTCAACCACTGGAAAGTGGCACCCATTTTCCTCTCTTCTTACTTTGTCTTCAGCAATTAGCTAAATTACAAGATCGGGAATGGTTAACAGAACTTTTTCAACAAAGCAAGGTCAATATGCAGAAAATGCTCCCAGGTAAGAAAATGCTGGTTTGTTTCATTTATTTGTTTTTTGTTTTTTTGTTTTTAAATAAACACTACACATGGAGACTCTTTGAGTGTAATTGTATGGGGAATTTATCCCATCTGAAAAATAAACATTGGAATGGATAGGCCTTAACACTTTTTTTTTTTTTTTAAAGAAATTATGCTTTAATTTTATCTGATTGTAGGTTGAGTTTTCATTTGCTGTGTTGATTCTTTATTTTTCCATGCAAGTCTCTTACACTTGACAAAGTATTTGTAAAACTGCTAGATAAGCCAACTGAGAGAGATGAAAAGGTGATACAAATTGCTTTGCCTTTTCAGAAATTGATCAGAATAAGGACCGCATGTTGGAGATTTTGGAAGGAAAGGGACTGAGTTTCTTATTCCCACTCCTCAAATTGGAGAAGGAACTGTTGAAGCAGATAAAGTTGGACCCATCCCCTCAAACCATATATAAATGGATTAAAGATAACATCTCTCCCAAACTTCATGTAGATAAAGGATTTGTGAACATCTTAATGACTAGGTAAGGAGTGGTTTTCTACTTGAGTAACATTGTATTTACTTGAAGAAACATGTGTGGTAGCAGGGACCTCAAGGAGAATTGTCTGAGTTAGAAAGCTTCATGGTTCTAACAGGGCTCTCTTTGTCTTTGTACAGCTTCTTACAGTATATTTCTAGTGAAGTAAACCCACCCAGCGATGAAACAGATTCTTCCTCTGCTCCTTCCAAAGAACAGTTAGAGCAGGAGAAACAACTGCTGCTTTCCTTCAAGCCAGTGATGCAGAAATTCCTTCACGATCACGTGGATCTCCAGGTCAGCGCCCTGTATGCTCTTCAGGTGCACTGCTACAACAGCAACTTCCCAAAAGGTGAGCGCTGGTTTCAGAAGGGTGAGTGTGGGCACTGACACAGCATGGGGATGACGAGATTGTGTTTTGTGTCTTAGGCATGTTACTCCGCTTTTTCGTTCACTTCTACGACATGGAAATAATAGAGGAAGAAGCTTTCTTGGCTTGGAAAGAAGATATAACCCAAGAGTTTCCGGGAAAGGGCAAGGCTTTGTTCCAGGTAAATCTTTCCTTAAATTGGATCCATTTTTCCCCCCAATTTTGATGTGTTCAAGTAGAGGGCTTTTTAAACAAACATAAACAAAGATAGTCCTGCTCATTTGTCTTCACCCCTGTGTGTCATTGATGTTAATATATGAGATGTAAATTGAAAAATTTTTTTTTTATTTTTATTATTTGAGAGGGAGAGACAGGTCTTCCATCTCCTGGTTCACTCCCCAGATGGCTGCAACAGCCAGAGCTGGGCTGATGAGAAGCCAGGAGCTTTTTCTGGCTCTCTACTCTGGGTGCAGGGGCCCAAGCACTTGGGCCATCTTCCACTGCTCTCAGGCCATCACGATCACCTAGATCTCCAGGTCAGCACCCACCTGACATGGGATGCCGGCACTACAGGCAGAGGCTTAGCCTGCCATGCCACAGCGCTGGCCCCAGCTAATGATTGATTAACAGTATTCATGTAGACTGGGTGACTGCAAGTTTGGGTTGAAGCTTGCTTCTTTAAAAATTTATATAAAGGGAACAACATGTCATGTATTCAATCTAGCTGCTTTTTTTTTTTTTTTTTTTTTTTATTTTACTTACTTATTTGAGATGTAGAGTTAGAGACCGAGAGAAAGGTCTTCCATCTGCTGGTTCACTCCCCAGATGGCCACAATGGCCAGAGCTGAGCTGGTCTGGAGCCAGGATCCAGGAGCTTCTTCTAGGTCTCCCAACATGGATGCAGGGGCCTAACCAATTTGGGTCATCTTCCACTGCTTTCTCAGCCTATAGCAGAGACTGGAGCAGAAGAGGAGCAGCCAGGACCTGAACCAGCGCCCATGTGGGATTCCGGTACCTCAGGTGGAGGCTTAACCCACTATGCCACAGCACTAGCCCCCACAATCTAGCTTTGATTTTATCCTTAGCCCCCCGGTCTTTGGGGAATCTCAGCTAATAATTGGGAAGTGGGACTGGGAATCTACTTTTTCAAGAATATTGTGTCCTATCCCCTTCCCTCAGCACTGCTAACACCGTGTAAGGGTACTTCAAAAAGTTCATGGAAGATGAAAAAAATGACTGGTGCTAGATACTTTGGTGCTATTGATACTATCTATTTTCCATGGACTATTTGAAGATGCCACATATTTTAGATTGGAAGAGTTGTCATCCTAGACCAAGGTCCTGAAATGTTAACTGGTGAAGTGTCCAAGGATCACCCTTGATCTTGACTATAAAGAGCCTGTGTACTATCCCAAATCCATACTCTTTATAACTTGGGCCACTCTGAGTAGTGCATTGGCAACTAGTTCTCTTGCATTCTGAGGTTTTTAAAACTAATGTCTAGGAGCCAGTGATATGGCATAGTGGGTAGTGCTGGTATCCTACATGGGTGCCAGTTCAAGACCTGGATGCTCCATTTGCAATCCAGCTGTCTGCTGTGTCCTGGGAAAGGAATAGGAGGTGAGTTGGAGACCCAGAAGAAGCTCTTGGCTTCGGTTCGGCACGGCCCCAGCTGATGCGGCCAATTGGGGAGTGAACCAGTGGATGGAAGAATCTTTTTTAAAAAAGTAAATAAGACTAACATCTACACTGCTAAACTACAAATCTAATTTACAGGTGAATCAATGGCTAACCTGGCTAGAAACCGCTGAAGAAGAAGAATCTGAGGAAGAAGCTGACTAAAGAACCAGCCAAAGCCTTAAATTGTGCAAAACATACTGTTGCTATGGTGTAACTGCATTTGACCTAACCACTGCGAAAATTCATTCCGCTGTAATGTTTTCACAATATTTAAAGCAGAAGCACGTCAGATAGGATTTCCTTCTGCATAAGGTTTTTTTGTAGTGTAATGTCTTAATCATAGTCTACCATCCAATATCTTAGGAGTATCTTTAATGTTTAGATAGTATATTAGCAGCATGCAATAATTACATTCTGAGTTCTCAAGCAGAGGCAGTCTATTGCAAGGACCTTCTTTGCTGCCAGTTACCATAGGCTGTTTTAAGTTAGCTAAAAAACCTGAATAGCAACACTGAATACTGTAGAAATGCACTTTGCTCAGTAATACTTGAGTTGTTGCAATATTTGATTATCCATTTGGTTGTTACAGAAAAATTCTTAACTGTAATTGATGGTTGTTGCCGTAATAGTATATTGCCTGTATTTCTACCTCTAGTCATGGGCTTTATGTGCTAGATTTTAATATCCTTGAGCCTGGGCAAGTGCACAAGTCTTTTTAAAAGAAACATGGTTTACTTGCACAAAACTGATCAGTTTTGAGAGATCGTTAATGCCCTTGAAGTGGTTTTTGTGGGTGTGAAACAAATGGTGAGAATTTGAATTGGTCCCTCTTATTATAGTATTGAAATTAAGTCTACTTAATTTATCAAGTCATGTTCATGCCCTGATTTTATATACTTGTATCTATCAATAAACATTGTGATACTTGATGCAGTGACTTCAAAAAACTATCCCCAGAGCCCTGGTTGCTATCTTAGCAAAATTAAGGCTGAGCAGAGACTTTCCATCTACATTAGATTTCAGAAGACTTTGCAAGGCTGTATAAATAGAGCTGGCCCTGGCCCTCTGCCCGGCTCTCCACCAAGGGGATGGGGGGACACTTTGAGCCCAGCAGTGCCCCTGCAGCCTATGGCCAAAGTGCTCGCAGTTTAGCTGACCAGAGTCAAGTGATCATTGCTGCAGACCAGTTGCCTGCACCCCACATCTCAAGACCAATAAATACTGGCCCCAAGGTGGGCCAGTTCAAAAAGTTCCTGGTTGGAGAAGAGTTAGGATATGGTGGGTTAGGCTATGGCTTGTGCTCTGCTTCTAATCCAGCTCCCCAGGATGGCAGCCTATGCTAACCCCTTGACTTCTACCCACATGGGATTGTTTCCTTGAATTTTTAAAAGTATCTGACAGTGCAGTGTTAACCTGCCATACTATTGAACAGTATTTCAATGTACTTGGGTGCAAGGTACATTCTATGTTTTCAGAAAATTATATATAATGACAAGTTTGCATATTAATTTGGCTTTTATATACTATAAAACTGCAGAAGTTGTTATGCGTAACTTCTGACCCCTACACCAAAACTCGATCAAGGGCACTAGTTTTCAGCACTATGATCTGGTACATGTTTGATCATCATAGAAGGCTGCGTATGACAGCAGTTTCCAGACACAGCGGCCTTTGTACCTCTGGTTCCTCCCAGTCGCCGATGGGAAACATCTTTTCTGAAAACAACCACCTTTGCAGTTCGTCAAGTCTATGGAATTGTTGGCTCTGCCTTTCAAGCAGAAGTTGGACAGCTCACCTGGGCACCACGATAGCTGTTAACTGGCCTTCCCGCTTAGCCCTGCAACACAGCAGCTAGTGGAAGAGGAAGCCTTGGAACAAACACCCCGGGGCCTGTGTTAGGCAGCAGGTTAAGCCTTTCATGCCAGCATCCCACATGGGTGCCTCCCATTTGGGAGAGCCAGACATAATTCTGGCTCCTGGCTTTGGCCTGGCCCAGCCCAGCTGTTGCAGCCAGTTGGGGTGTGGACAAGTGGAGGAAAGATCTCTACTCCCTCCCTATCACTGCTTTTCAAATAAATAGAAACAAATCTTAGAGGCAGCAGTAGAGCACCTCGCTCAGGCCCTCAGCTTTTCCAAGGTTCCTCCCCTTGAGAACCATTCACATCCTTGGATGGCTCGCTTTGCTGTCCTCTCAGGCCTCTCCATCCCCTTCAAAGACCTTCAGTTGCTGCCTGAGTGCCACTGGCCTGCTCGCCTCCCTCGACGCTCCCATGGCTCCCAACTGTGCTGATCACACACGTGCCAGCCAGCTCCCGGGTGTTTATCCTGTGTCACAAGTACATCAGAGTCAAAATCCATGACAGCTTCTCCCAGAGCAGCACTCCCTTGTCCTAACTGTAAGACAGCCCGCCCAGGCCACATCAGAGTAGCCCAGGCTACATCAGAGCCCCCTTGACCCTTCCTCCACCAGCTGCTCTCTCCATGTCTCTACCACCCTCATGCCTAAATGACCACAGTAGTTCTGGTCTCCTGGTCTCTTCTCCCAGTCCCTTCTCCTCACCCTCCAAAGTCTTAGAAGTCTGCTTCTTCCTCTGTGCTTCAGTGGCTCCCGATTTCCCTGCAGATAAAGTTCCAGTTTCTTACTCTGCCAGTCCAGGACCCGTCACCTGCTGTTTGCTCCCCCTGGTGTTTCATGTCCTTTCCTCTGGGCCTTTGCACATGCCATTCCCTCTGCCTGAATACCGCTCTTCTTACCATCCCCACCTCAGACCCCCTTCCCACACTGCCTTTTTGGGTGTTAGCAAAAATGTGGCACTCTTGGAAAATTTGCCTTCCTCTGCGCAGGCTAAGTCAGGGGTTTACCAATCAGCATTCCTGGTCGCAAAGAGTACACTACGGGCAAGCCAGGTCGAAAGGGATCTTTGTGAAACACCACTTGGGGAATCCACTGGGAACCCAGAGACCCAGGCTTGGACATGACCAGGGACTAAGCACAGGAAGAGCCTGCCTAGGGCAGTGCTGTAAGCAGCCCAGTGAGACCCGGAGCTTCCCCTGCCAGCATCAGAGTTCCCTGGGGATGCCAGCTCCAGGAACAGCCTCGGGCAGAAGATACAGGTGACAGAACTAGGATGATCTGCCTACCCCTCTCTGCCTGGCTTCCAGTAGTGGAGCACAGGAGCTCGCTGTGGGGCCCCCGTCGCACGAGGCAGCCGTGACTCCCAGCAAGGCTTCCAGCGCAGGCGGAGAATTGCACTCTGGAAGGGATCTGTGTAGACAACATCCCTGTCGACTCGGAGGCCGCGCGTTTTAGTCACTGCCTACTCCCGTGTCAGGGAGCAATAAACAAGTGTCAGGTGCAAGGAGGCCAGGTCTTCGGGAACTTGAATTTTAGCCAACTGGGGGATTGGGACGCTTACAAGGAGAAGAATCCAAACTTAGGTTCAGAGTCCAGAGAGTCCTGTGTCCGAGGGTGGCCTTGGATTGCAGTCTTCAGGGCCCTGGCGACTCAGTGACTGCCATGGCCAAGGCACTACAGGGCACTAACTCTCCTACCTGCTCCCCCATCGGGTGAAAGCAAAACACAGACGTTCCCAGCACACCGCTCAGCGCTCCCAGCCTACCCACAAAGCACCCAGTCAGCTCCCCTCCGGGAAGCAGGGCCCGCCTGCGTGCACAGGAGCGCCCCCTGTGGGCCTGCCCCGCGCTGGGGGCTGAGGGAGGCCTGGGCTCACCCTTCAAAGAGCTCCTGGGGCGATGCTGAGATAACAAGGTGCCTGGCAAGCTGTGGCGAGGGGACCCGGAGGAAAGGAGGGGGGGCGGTTTCCTGGCCAGCAGGCAGGCAGGGCCTGCCCAGATGGCACGCCTGAGAATGAGGACGCTGGGGCTGGGGGGTCACACAGCGGTGGGGTCAGCCTTCCCAGGACAGCGCTGGCCCGGGGGACGCCTGCGCGCAGAGCAGAAGCTGGGACAGGCACCGAAACCACACAGTCCTCCCGAACCTCCCCTGGGGAAGGTTGAGGAGCCCAGGGTGGAGCCTGGCCACAGACTGGAAGGCTGGTTCCACGGCGCCCTCTGCCGGCCCCCCGGAGAAGCCGCCGGGCCAGCGGGACAGATTCTGGGGAAGCCCGCCCCAGCTCCGAGAGCGTACCCCTCCCCACCGCCGCCCCCCACCCCCACCCCGCCGCCCCGGCTGCAGCCGGTGCAGCGACGGAATTGAGAAGCGGTAAGACCCTGCGCTACCCACATGGTCACAGCCCAGGGCCGAATGCCAGCCTTCTGCCCGTGGGTTCAGGGAGCCGAGGCCAATCACGCCATCTCTCCACGTTTCCTTGGCCTTATTTGGGAAGCATCCTCAGTGTGCACCCTCCCAGGGTCACGTGGTGAGCAGCAGTGCTGGGCAGGCCAGGGCCTGGGGTCAGAGTCCAGGCAGCTGTGGTGCCCCCTGAGTACCCAATGTGTGCCGGGAACAGTGACCCGGCCTGTGCATTTTGGCCCAAACACTGGGTGAGAGGAGAGAGGCCACAGATGAACAGATCAGCAGTTTCAAGTGCTGGACCTGGGGAAACAAGACCCAGTACTGTAGCTGGCATGTGACAGCCTACAACGCCCACATCCCAAGTGGGATCCAAGTCCCAGCTGCTCTGCTTCCGATCCAGGTCTCTGCTGTAGCCTGGGAAAGCAGTGGAAGATGACCCCAGTGCTTGGGCCCCTGCACCCATGTGGGAGAGCCAGAGGAAGCTCCTGGCTCCTGACTTCGGATCAGTGCAGCTCTGGCCCTTGCAGCCACTTGGGGAGCGAACCAGTGGATGAAAGACCAACCAACCTCTCTCTCTCTCTCTCTCTCTTTTTCTGCCTCTGTCTCTCTGTAGCTCTTTCAAATAAATAAATCTTTTTTAAAGTTTTTTAAAAACCCAAATACTGAGCCAGCAGAGACGGGACCCCTTCTGGTGTTCCGCCACCCCTGGCCTGGTCATCCGGTGTGCTCTCCCTGGGGGTCTGTGTGGGTCTCTTCTAACAAGGATACCATCGTGTTGGATGGGGGTCTACCCTAACCACCTCCTCTTAGCTTGGTCACATCTGCAGAGCCCCTGTCTCTAAAATAACCTCCCACAGAAGGGAGGGTCTTAGGAGGAAGCCACCTGCAGGCGACCACCTATGTGAAGGGAGGGAGGGAAGGGGCTTTCCAGGCAGCAGTGATGAGAGCCGAGGCACTGACATGCGTGGCGTGGTATGGCGGAGCTACCGCCGGAGGTCACTGTGGCCAAGCCGAGGGGGAGGAGCCCGGGGCTGGAGGGCAGCAGAGGGCCACACGGCAAACTGGTTGGCCCTCTGAGGACTTTGGCTGCCACTCTGAGTGCACAGCAGGCTGTTTCTGGAGGCTTGTTAGTAATACTACTTACCCACTAAGGCCATCCGACGCCTGCCCTGTCTTGTGGCACACAATGATCATCATTATGCTAACATTCATTGAGCATTTAGTGTACACCAAGCTGGGCCAGGTAGATTAGATCAGAAATCCCCTGGTGCGCATGCTCAGTCTCTAGAAAAGCCTGTCTCCAGAAAAGCGTGTCTCCAGCACTGGCCAAGGTCTTTCACTTATACGGCAAGTAGTCAGGAGCCCCTGCTGTGTGCTCTTTGGAAGTGCTAGGACAGACACACACACAGACACACGAAGCCCTGGGTGTGAGTTACCCTTTGCTATAACGCAGGAGCCAGTACCCAGAGCCAGGATCGCATGTTGCAGGCAACAGGAGAAAAAGGAAAGCAAAGCCAGCCCAGGACCCATCTCAGAGGCAGGGGCCCCTCGCCCCTGGTGTCCTGTAACCAGGGCTGGGGGAGCCCCCGGAGGTACAGATATGCCTGAGAGTTGGGCCATGGGCCCTGGGGAGAGAAACAATCTGCTTCCAAATCCCCATGATGGGCTAAATTGTGTCCCCACCCCCAAAAAAGATAGGTTGAAGTCCTGACTCGGGCCTGCCAACGTGCCCTTGAGTGTGAACAAGGTGAGGTCATGAGGGGTGCAGGGGACTGAGCCACGGCTCATGGTGCTGGAAGCCCTAACAGAGTGAGTGCTGGTTCAAGTCCTGGCTGCTCCACTTCTGATCCAGCTCCCCGCTAAGGTGCCTGGGAAGGCAGTGGGAGATGGCCCAAGTGCTTGGACCCCTGCACCCACGTGGGAGACCTGGATGGAGTTCCAGGTTCCTGGCTTCAATCCAGCCCAGGCTTGGCTTTTGAAGCACTTGCGGTAATGAACCAGCAGATGGGAGAGATCTAGCTGGTTCGCTCTCTCTCTTTCTCCCAGTCTCTCCCTGTCTCATCCTTACAGATGGCTGGGTAACCAACTAGATAAATAAATCTTCAGGGGAGAAAAAAGATGAGGTCATTAGCAGGATCAGGAAGGCCGCTTACCCAGTCCGATGGTGTCCTTAGGAAGAGAAGAGACACACAGACACGCAGCGAGGGCGCCTCGGAGACGCACACGGACATACAGCAAGGGTGCCTCGGATATGCACACGGGCACACAGCGAGGGCGTCTCTGATGCAGAGGCTGCAATGACCGCTGTAGGTGCCAAGGAGCGCCAGGAGCCCAGCCACTGAGAGCGAAGCCCAGGACACACTCTGCCCTGCCAGCCCCGGGCTCCAGACCGTCAGCCCCAGAAGATGAGAGAACAAGTTTCTGTCGTTGGGGGCTGACTTTGCTACCCAGCCCTAGGAAACACAACCTCCTTCCGGGCCCCGCGCCATCACCTCCATCCGGGACCACCAGGCCTTCCAGGCCGCCCCCTCCTCCCTCCTCCCCAGAGCCCAGGGGCGGCGAGGGGAGGGCTTGGATGAATGAGTGAACGGATGGATGAGCTGCAGAGTACGAGTATTTAGCTCCGGGAAAAAGTCTCTTTGCACCAATAATCCACTTCAGCACTGACGAATTAGAAAACAAAGTTAGCCAAGAGAAATACATGTAATCATATTGAACTCTTTCAGAATGTCCAGATGTTCTGCGGCTTGAAGTTTGTATGAGCTGGGGGGACTCCCGTTAAGAAAAAGGAGGCAAAATTTAGGCACAGGCCTTGGAAGAGATTCCAGTAAGCGAGGGGCCCTGACACGGAAGCTTCTTTCACTTCACAGAAAATCCACCTCTGGATAGAAAATTCAGAGGTGGAAAAGAGAAACCGGAAACCAGGAAGGAAAATGGTGATGCCCTCGTCTCTTCGTCTGAACTAAAATGCCACAAGGGTGGGCGTCTGGCAGGAGGTAGAGCCACTGGCCAGGTCGTCCACCTCCCGTCTCTGAGCGCCCGGCAGTGCGCCTCACTCCAGCTTCCTGCACCTGCACACCCGGTTTGGGGGGGGGGGCAGTGGTGATGCTTCAAATGCTTGGGTCCCCGCCGCCCATGAGAGGCCTGCACTGGGTTCCCAGCCCCCTGCTCCAGCCCAGCCCAACCCCACCATTGCAGGTGTTTGGGGTGTAAACCCGTGGAGGACAGCTCTGTCTCAAATAAATAAAGCTATAAACAAATGACAAACTAAGAAAAATATTTTCCATACACACAACAAAGAGTTAACTGCAAAGGTTCTTTTAAAAAAAATACATGCGATGGGTTCGGCACTGTGGCACAGTAAGTTAATCCTCTGCCTGCAGTGTTGGCATCCCATATGGACACTGGTTCGAGTCCCGGCCATTCCTCTTCCAATTCAGCTTTTGGCTGTGGCCTGAGAAAGCAGTAGAAGATGGCCCAAGTCCTTGGGCCACTGCGCCTGTGTGGGAGACCTAGAAGAAGTTCCTGGCTCCTGGCTTCAGACTGGCGCACCTCCGGCCATTGCGGCCATTTGGGAAGTGAACCAGCAGATGGAAGACCTTTCTGTTTCTCCCTCTGTCTATAACTCTACCTCTCAAATAAATTTTTATAAAAAAAAAATCAATGGGAAAGGCTAACTTAAAAAAGTCTATAATTTTATTTATAAGAGGCAGGAAGGGCCGGCGCCGTGGCTCACTAGGCTAATCCTCCGCCTAGCGGCGCCGGCACACCAGGTTCTAGTCCCGGTTGCCCCTCTTCCAGGCCAGCTCTCTGCTGTGGCCAGGGAGTGCAGTGGAGGATGGCCCAAGTGCTTGGGCCCTGCACCCCATGGGAGACCAGGATAAGTACCTGGCTCCTGCCATCGGATCAGCGCGGTGTGCCGGCCGCGGCAGCCATTGGAGGGTGAACCAACGGCAAAGGAAGACCTTTCTCTCTGTCTCTCTCTCTCACTGTCCACTCTGCCTGTTAAAAAAAAAAAAAAAAAGAGGCAGGAAGAGAGTGAGAGCATGATCGTCCATCCGCTGGTTCCTCCCCAAGTACCCACAGCATTCAGGGCTGGACCTCCCCAGAGGTCGCAATAGCGGGAGCTGAGCCAATCCGGAACCAGAGACTTCTTCCGGTCTCCCACGAACCAGGAAACAGAGGGAGGACAGCTGGGCTCAGGCAGGCTTGTAGCCCCGACCCTCTCATGGGAACAGCCTCGCAGGGACACAGCCTGAGGACCCAGGGCCTCCACCTGGCCCAGCTCACAGTACCCAAACTGGTTTCAGTTTCCACTCTTCATCCATTACTAGAAGACTTGGGGGTGAAGCCCTTAGCACGTGGGCCCTCAGGGGCACCCACACTAACATCCAACAGCACCGTTCCACCCCTGGTGCCTGGACAGTCACCTCCCCCTCACAAGGCAAATGACAGGCATTCCTGCCCGCAAAGTCCCCAAATCCTAATGACCCAGAGTTGCCCAAAAGTCTGGATCTCAAGTCTCACCTGAAACCCCAGGGAGCTTCCTCCAGCCACACCTGGGCAAGTCCAGGGACACATTTCCAGCATGCCGAGGGGGGATGGGCTCAGCGTAAACATTCCCATTCCAAAAGAAGGGACCGGGAAACAGAGAGGATTCCTCAAATCCAAAGCAAGACCGAAACCCTCCAGTTTCCCGTCCAGCCTCCTGGGCCCACTGTGGCGGGGGATGGGCCTGGCTGGCCTCAGCCCAGGGTCTCAGTTCCCACTGTTGCCCTGGCGGGGCCCCTATGCAGCAGCCCGGAGCCCACGCATCTGCTGAGCATTGCCCCAGTGAGCCTGCCACTGCAGCCAGTGTCTCTGCTGGCCACCCAGGTTGTTGGGGACATCCTTGGGCATCTACCCAGAGTTCCCATGGCTGTGTTGAGGTCAGCTCTCCAAGGCTGCACACTGCCGTCGGTGACTTGCCAGGGCACACCTGGCACACTGCTTGCAGATCTCCCCAGCAGGTGTCTCCCTTTTTTTTTGTTTGTTTTTTTGTTTTTTGTTTTGTTTTGTTTTGTTTTTTTGACAGGCAGAGTGGACAGTGAGAGAGAGACAGAGAGAAAGGTCTTCCTTTGCCGTTGGTTCACCCTCCAATGGCCACTGTGGCCGGCGCACTGCGGCCCGCGTACCGCGCTGATCCGATGGCAGGAGCCAGGTGCTTCTCCTGGTCTCCCATGGGGTGCAGGGCCCAAGCACTTGGGCCATCCTCCACTGCACTCCCTGGCCACAGCAGAGAGCTGGCGTGGAAGAGGGGCAACCGGGACAGAATCCGGCGCCTCGACCGGGACGAGAACCCGGGGTGCCGGTGCCGCAGGTGGAGGATTAGCCTATTGAGCCACGGCGCCGGCCGTCTCCCATTCCTGGTGCCTCTACCTGTCTGGGGTCCCCACTGCAGCTTCACTGGGCACCGCCGGCCAGCGGCTCTGGCCCCGCAGCACAGGCTCTGCCCAGCCTCCCAGGCTTTCCTCTGAAACTCGGTGGAAGCCGCCATGCCCCACAGCTCTTGCTCTCAGCAGGCCTGCAAGCCAGCATCACCTGGGCGACGCCAAGGTCCACCCCCAGCACGAACCATGCCTGCGTCCCGCTGGAGCTGCCACAGCTGCAGCCCAGAATGCTTTGCGGGCTGAACACAGGTGCTCCCAGGTACGCCCTGGGGTTTCCTCCAGCGTTCTGACCTTGAGGCTTCTGGGCCTGCATTGGGAGAGGCAGCCTTGAAGAGCGCTGAAATGGCTCCGGGCTCTTTCTCCCACCATCTGACCTATTAGCACATGCCTCCCTCCTACCTGTGCTAATCTCTGGCAAGTGGGCTTCCGCAGCACGCTCTCATCTGAACATGCTCCTTCTCCAGCCAAGCCTGAGAATTTTTTAAAAAGATTTATCTATTTGAAATGGGGTCGGGGGAGATCTTCTATCCACTGATTCACTCCCCAAGTGGCCACAACGACTGGGAATGGGCCAGGCCAAAGCCAGTAGCTTCTCCCAGCCTCCTGCATGAGTACAGGGGCCCAAGGACTTGGGCCATCTTCTGCTGTTTTCCCAGGTACATTAGCAGAGAGCTAGATCTGAAGTGGAGCGGCCAGGACTTGAACCGGTGCCCATAAGGGATGCAGGCATCACAGGCAGTGGCTTAACCCACTGCGCCACAGCACTGGCTCCCAGGCTCTGGATTTTGCAAAGCTCTCTACCCTGCTTCTTTTTGCTCCCAATTCTCACTGTAAAACTTGCTCACAGCTGCCAGCCCCGCCATGCGGCAGCCTGGACGCATTGCTGTCTCAGAATCTCCTCTGTCAACAAAGCTGTCCGCCAGCTCTAAGCTCAGCCTCCCACAGTCTCAGGAACACAACAGGAATAACAAGGGCAGCCCTTAGTCCCAAGGGAGGCTTCATGTCCGCCTGACTGTTCAGCGGCGTGGCGTCTGCCGCCATGTGTGCCCCAGCACCTGCTCCCCTCTGCCCGCATCAGCGTCACCGAGGCTTGCTCTCCCGGCTCTTCAAACTCTCCCAGGCTTTCCCCGTGAGCCAATTCCAACCCGCCACACCATCAGCTGTGCCCGTAGCAACCATCCCGCTCCCCGGGACCACTTTTCTGTTTTAGTTAGTTTGTTTTATGATTTATTTATGTGAAAGGCAGAGTTACAGGGTGGGGTGGAGAGAGAGGTCTTCCATCTTCTAGTTCACTCCTCAGATGGCCACAATGGCCCAGAGCTGCACCAATCCAAAGCCAGGAGCCAGGAGCTTCTTCTGGGTCTCCCGCAGGGGCGCAGGGGCCCAAGGACCTGGGCTATCTCCTGTTGCTTTTCCGGGCCACAGCAGGGAGCTGGATGAGAAGTGGAGTAGCACATGCCCATATGGGATTCAGCATTGCAGGTGGTAGTCTTCTTACCCACTATGCCACAGCACTGGCCCCACCAATTTCCTGTTTTAGTCAGATTTTCATGACTATAGCAAATACCTGAGAGGAGTTACTTAGGAAGGAAGCAGGTTTCTTTTGGCTCATGGCTTTGCAGGTTCCCATCCGAGGCCAGGTGGCCCCCGTGGCTCAGTCATCTGGGGAGGTGGGAGGATGGCAATGGTGGAGGGTGAGCCACTATACCCAACCCCTAGGTAACCGAACTGGGCTGTTTCCACTCCCAGTCCATGAGCCATCATCAGTAAGTCATTAATCGTTAACAAGGATTTGGGGACCAAGCCTTTAACACAAGGGTCTTTGGGAGACGTTCAAATAACATTCAAACCACAACACTCATATTTTCTTTCTTTCTTTCTTTAAAATCTATTTAATTATTTGAAAGTCAGAGTTACAGAGAGAGGGGGAGAGACAGAGGGAGATCTTCTATCCACTGGTTTACTCCCCAGATGGCTGGAAGGGCAGGGTCTGGGTTAGGCTGAATCCAAGAGCCAGGAGCTTCTTCCAGGTCTCCCACATAGGTGGCAGGGGCCCAAGCACTTGAGCCATCTTCCACTGCTTTCCCAGGTTCATTCACAGGGAGCTGGATCAGAAGCAGAGCAGCCAGGACATGAACTGGAGCCCATATGGGATGCCAGCATTGCAGATGGCAGCTTTACCGGCTATGCCACATTGCTGGCACCAATAATTTAAAGTTAAATATTATTAGCAGACATGGAGCTATTTCACCCGTCCCAAAAACTTACAAATTTAAGCAAATTGAAACCCTTTTGTGTTCATTTGAGATGTGCTTGTCCTGTGACAAAGTGTCTGGGTCCAATTCCTGGCTCCAGCTCCCGACTCCAGCTTCCTGCTAACGCAGACTGTGGGTCCCTGCCACCCATCTGAGTTCTTTGCTTCTGGCTTTAGCCTTGCTCTGCCCCAGCTATCATGGGTGTCTGTGTAGTGAACCAGAGGTTGGGAGCTCTCGCTCTCTCTGTCTCTTTCTCTCTTTGCCTCTCAAAATAAAGAACAAATGTTTTAGACAGCTAAGTTTACAGAGGGCGTGGGGTCACATATTCAGGATACCAGATACTCGGGTACACAGGACATTTGGGGCTCAAATTTCAACCATTTGCTTCATCTTTGGAAATGCTGAGCAGCGAGCAGTAGGCACCTGTGTAAAGTGGGGACTGCATCTCTTTAAAAGGCAACAGCAGCGACAGTGCGACAGTGCGCTGTGGGGAGACAAGGGCCCACCCACATAGCTCCTGCAGCAATGCAGCAGAGCCCTAGGGAGGGCCATCTCCAGCTTCCTGCCCTAGAAGCCAGGCCCCTCCTGATGGCCTGATGCCCCTCCCCCATGCCAGGGGCTGCAAGAGAGCATGCTAGGTGGCCCATCTTCCCCTTGCACCACCTCCCACCTCCACCTGCCACTTTCATCCACCTGGCACAGAACCACCAACTTCCCCACGGGGCTGCTAACCTGTCCCACTACCCCCGCCTTTCTCCGCACCCTTTAGGTTCCACTGTCTATCACCAGCCACTTTTCCACGTCCTCACCCTGGGACATTCCTGGCTTCTGAGGCTGTCACCTGCTCTCGTGCCTCGGAGTGGGCCACTGTCGGCTTGCTTCCCCCAGCCATTTCTCATGTCACCCCTCCTGTCTTCCAGGGGCCCGGATCCCCAGTGTACTCACTATTCCACTCTTCAACACTACAGCGTGGGGGCGGGCCTCTGGTGCAGCAGGTAAGAGCCGGCTTGGAACCCCTGCATCCCACATCGGACTGCCTGCGTTGAGTCCGGCCTCACCCTTGATTCCAGCTTCCTGCCAATGTGCACCCTGGGAGGCAGCAAGTGACGGCTCAAGTACTGCGGTCCCTGCCACCCAGATGAAGGACCTGGACCGCCTTTTTCCTGAGGCAGCCCCAGTTGTTGTGGGCACACGAGAAGTGAGCCTGCAGATGGGAGAGTTTTCTCTGTAAAAACCAAAAACGGCCGGCACCGCGGCTCAATAGGCTAATCCTCCGCCTAGCGGCGCCGGCACACCGGGTTCTAGTCCCGGTCGGGGCGCCGGATTCTGTCCCGGTTGCCCCTCTTCAGGCCAGCTCTCTGCTGTGGCCAGGGAGTGCAGTGGAGGATGGCCCAAGTGCTTGGGCCCTGCACCCCATGGGAGACCAGGAGAAGCACCTGGCTCCTGCCATCAGATCAGCACGGTGCGCCGACCGCGGCGGCCATTGGAAGGTGAACCAACGGCAAAAGGAAGACCTTTCTCTCTGTCTCTCTCTCTCACTGTCTACTCTGCATGTCAAAAAAAAAAAAAAAAAAAAAAAAAAAAAAAAAAAAAACAAGTAAGCAAAGCAGCAACTCAAGTCTTTATCCTGAAGGCGCCTCTGACTCTCTTTCCCCCTCCCCTTCCCCTCCCCCTCCCCTTGAGACACCCAGTCTGCACACCCTGCCCCTAGCTGATGAAATCGCCCCATCAGGCCTTAAAGTCCCGGTAGAAATGTCCTTAGCAAGGGTACCTTGGCAACAGGAGACAACCCTGCTACTCAGATGCAGTCTGGGGACAGCAGCCTGGAAGCTTGCTGGCAGTGCAGAGCACCTGGCCTCACCCTGGACGCCGATGCCCCATCGGGAGCCCCAGGCCATCCATTAGCGCGGTGCAGTGTCAGGAGCCCATGGACGCTCCAGCCGACCCAGGCTCCTTGCTCACCAGCGAGGATCACCCTGCCTGCCCAGCTACCCTGACCGGGGCCCAACTTCCACTGCACTCAGCAGCAGTTCTGCCCCTCCCCCACCACCATCTGGACAACTGACTTGGCAACAGTGGCACTCACCTATGACCCCTTCACTTTCCTGTGGATGAGGGGTCCCAGCTCTTCCCAGGAGCCAAACCCTCTCCTTGTGCCTGGACCTCCCTCATACCCCCAGGGCCAGGTAACTGCAAGGTTTTGTCTTTCGCTCCACAGCCAGCAATGCCACTGGCCCCGGCACAGCCAGCATGGGCAGCACGGCGCCAACTCATGTGGCAACCGAGAACTTCAGGCCGCTTTGAATAGGGGTTTTGGACAAGTTCAGCTCCTTGCAGTGGGAGGCTCTGGAGAGAAGAATCCCTGAGTCCTTTGGAGGACCGAAAGGGTGGGAATCTGAGTCCGACGATTTCTGAGAATGCTCAAAATTAAGCGCACGCACGGCTGCGCGCTCAGGCTCACACCGGAGCTGGCACGGGGCTGCAGGCGGCCCAGGCCAGGTTTCCACAGCCATTCAAGCGGCCCCAGGTCCCTCGCGTAATTGCTTATGGCCCAGGAACCTGGTGGCGCTCCCTTCTCCCGCCTGCCTGGCCCAGGGCGGCCTGAGCCTCGCTCAGAGCTGGCGGCAGCGGGAGGAGGTGAGATGAGCCAGCAGCTTGGCCGCACGCAAGCCGGCCAGGGCAGGAAATGAAGTCTCCACTTCTTTCCAGCTGAGGAAATTGGAGTCCCAGCTCCCAGGGGAGAAATCAAAGCAGGATTGTTTCAAAAGAACATAGCAGTCTGGCCGGCCGGGAACAAAGGTTTTGGCCTTGATCCCTTTCAGGAGAAGTCGGCATTGCAGACACTCCACACCCCTAAATGAAGCCAGCCTGTCTGGGACCGCAGACCAATTTAGAGCTTCACTGGGAAGCACACTCAAGAGCAGTGATCTGGGAGCAGTGTGACCGACAGCGCCTTCGCGGTGGCCAGAATGAGCGAGAAAGCTGATAAGAACAGTTTTAAAATTTCATCTAATTTTTATTTGTTTGAAAGGCGGAGAGAGGAAGGCAGGCATGCAAACAGATACCTTCCACCTGATGGTTCAGTAGCCAGAACCGGGCCAGGCCAAAGCCAGGAGCCAGGAAGTGAATCCAGGTCGGCCACGTGGGAAGCAGAGACCCAAGCACCTTGCTGCCTTCCGGGGTGTGCCTTAGCAGGAAGCTGGATCCGGAGCCGTTGGAGCCACGACGGGAACGCAGGCAATGCGATGTGGGCTGCGGGTGTCCCAAGCAGGATTTGATCACTGTGCCAAATGCCCGCCCCAAGAACAGGTTCTAAGAAACCCATGGCATTATAATTCACAGCCACGTGGCGAGTCCAGCGGCTCCCTCATCATAGCTGCCATGTATGCGAAGTGGGTGGGGGTTCCTAATCAAACTAAGCGGCTGCCTTTGACAGTTCAAGTGGAAACGTGACCCCCTGAGACACACGTGGTGGAGAAGGGTGAGGCTGCCAGAGACCGCAGAGCCCAGAGCCCGCTCCTGGTCCACAACTTCCATTTTCAGACAGGAAATTCAGTTTTCAGAACAAAACATAAGCTAGCCCCCACTTCCTGCCCATCTTAGGTTTGTCCCTTGCAAACAAGATGGGAGAGATGGAAGCCTGCCTCTGTGCTCACTCACTGTGGGGAGGGGATAAAGAAACAGACCCTCTTGATCTGGAGCCTGGGGCAGGCAGGGCCAGGCGAGCCTGAAACAAGGAGCCAGGCACAGTTCAGAGCCCCTGGTGGCAACAACCCATGCACAAACTGTGGTCTTGCATCATCAAAAGAGGGTTCGATCTCCAGTGAGGCTGAAATGCCCTGCGTGACGGCAGGTATCTGCTGTCATGGGCGTGCGTCCGGTATTGGAGTGTCTGTGCTCTAGTCCTGGCTCCTCCACCCAGTCCAGCTTCTTGCTAATGCACACCCTGGGAGGCAGCAGGTGTCACCTGTAGTACATGGGTCCCTGCCACCCACAGGGGAGGCCTGGATTAGCTGCTGTCTCCTGACTTCGCTCCAGCTGTTGTGAGCATTTGGGGAGTGAACGAGAGATGGCAGATCTCTGTCTCTCAAATAAAATATAATTTTTAAATTATACAAATTATAATTTTAATATATATATATAAAACCAATAGTGTTATAGCAGGCAATGCATAAAAAGTGGATGTATTATTCTCAAATTCACAATTGTATGTATTTATGTTAAATATTTATTTATCTATTTGAAAGTCAGAGAGAGAGAACTCTTTCATCCACTGGTTCACTCCTCAGATGGCTGCAACAGCTAGGGCTGGGCCAGGCCAAGACTAGGAGGCTGGAGCTGATTCCCAGTCTCCCACATGGGTGGCAGGGGCCCAAGCACTTGGGCCACTTTCCCTTGCTTTTCCTAGGCCATTTTGCAGGGAGCTGGATTGGAAGTGGAACAGCTGGGACTGGAAGCAATGCCCATTTGGGATGCTGGCACTGCAGGCAGTGGCTTTAGCTGTTATGACACAGCGCCTACCCTGAAATCAAGGTTTTGAAACTGAACAATGTTACCAGAACCATTTCTGTGGGAGAAAAGAAAACAAAAGATACATTTTTACAAGCTTTATTTTATTTGAAAGAGTATCAGAGGGCAGGAACGGGAGACACACACACACACACACACACAGAGAGAGAGAGAGAGAGAGAGAGAGAGAGAGAGAGAGAGAGAGAGAGAAACTGAGATTTCCCATCCACTGGTTCACTCCCCAAATGCCTACAACAGCCAGGACTGGGCCAGGCCGAAGCCAGGAGCCAAGAATTCCATCCGGGTCACCAAGGGGCCCAAGCATTTGAGCCATCCTCTGCTGCCTTCCCAGGTGCACTAGCAGGGAGCTGGATTGGATAGAACCAATATGGACTGCAGGTATCCCAAGTGTTGACTTAACCCACTGTTTCACAACACCCGCCCCAAATACCTACATTTCATAGACAAAAATATGCCGGATCTGTATCTGTGAAAAAAGTAGGCCTGAAATAACAGACATGGTCTTGATTTCTTGAAATTCCTTGAAAGCCCAACCTACTAACGCAGTAGAGGTAGAGGCAGCTCTTCCTATGATCCCTGGAAAGAACCGGAATGCTGAAAAGATGGCAAACAGCCTCCTTTTACATGAGGGAGGCCGGGGCTGAGGAGGGACGCATTCGTCAACAGTGGGGCTGGAGGCCTGGGCGGCTTTCATCATAAGCAGGGGCCCCTGGGCAAAGGGAGATGTGCATCACGGCTGAGCTCCTGCAGCGCTAGAAGTGCCTGCTGCATCCCGGGCTCCTCCGCCAGTCAGGGACGCCTCCCGCCAGCCTGCGCTCCCCTGACCCCAGCGCCACAACCGCCTACGGACAAGGCTGCACTGCACACGGCCCAGGTGCCAGCTTGAGGAAAGGACATTCTCCTTCCAAAGGCCGTTCTTACCTCTCTTGGCCACCTGTTCTCGCAGGAATGGAAAGTGTGCATGAGTGGAATCCAGACAAGGGATACTTTAACAGTCCCAGGAAAGGCTTGCTTCCTGGAGAGGAAAAATACTGGTCTCACAGGGAACTAGGAAGAAGCAAGACAGCCTAAAAGGATGGCCCGTGTGAGAGTAACTGACCCAGGGTGTCCTTGGTCTGAACCAGCCAGGTTCGGGGCACATTCAGACCTGGCTCAGTGACGCAGCTGAATTCATTGGGGATTGACAGTGTGATCACTGCTTAGCCTATGTTTTCATGCTCCCTTGCAACAGCTGTTTGAGTCTTTTGCTATAATGGAAATTGTCTGCTTTAAAATGTGTCCTTTTTAAAAAAAAAAAAAAGATCTATTTTATTTATTTGAAAGAGTTACAAGAGAGAGGTAGAGACAGAGAGAGAGGTCTTCCATTTGTTGGTTCACTCCCCAGATGGCCGCAATGGCCAGAGCTGTGTCGATCCAAAGCCAGGAGCTTCTTCCAGGTCTCTCATGTGGGTGCACGGGCCCAAGGACTTGGGCCATCTTCTGCTGCTTTCCCAGGCCACAGCAGAGAGCGGAATCGGAAGTGGAGCAGCCGAGACTAGAACCATATGGGATGCTGGCACTTCAGGCCAGGGCGTTAACCCGCTGCGCCACAGCGCTGACCCCTAAAATGTGTTCTATGAGCAGGCTCCGGTGTAGCAGTTGAGACTCCAGTTAAGGTGCCTGTGCCCCAGAGTCACAGTGCCTGGGTTTGATGCCCATGTCTGGCTCCCGGCTCCAGCTCCAACTCCAACTCCCTGCTAATGCAGACCGTGGGGGCAGCAATGGTGGCTCTGGTAAGCGGCTCCTTGCCACCCTCATGGGAGACCTAGATTGAGTTCCTGCATTCTGGCCATGTCCAAGCCCAGTGCTGGCTTTAGTGGGCATTTGAGGAGTAATCAGCAGTGTTCTCTCTCTCTACCTCTCAAATAAAGAATATCTTTTTAAAATAATACTTTAAAAATTGTGGGGGGAGGGGCTTAAAGTTTCATATTCAGAATAATAAATGTTCTTTCTTGCAAACATTTCAACATTTATTTAAATTCTATGGCTATAATTTACGGCTGTGGTCCTTGGTCTAGTCCTAAATTAACATCAAAGGCGATGCAAATCACATTTTGTGGTTGTGACAGCTGTGGTTTTTAACACTTACCGTGCAGGAGAACTGGCTCGATTTAGATGAGCAGAGTGATGTGTCTAGAAGTGACCTGCATAGCATATCAGTGTCACAAAGATTCTAATCCGGAATGGGATCCAGTCTTCTTTCTCTCTCTCTCTCTCTTTTTTTTTTTTTTTTTTAGATTTATTTATTTGAAAGTCAGAGTTACATAGAGAGGGAAGGAGGGGTAGAGAGAGAGAGAGAGGTCTTCCATTTGCTGGTTCACTCCCCAATTGGCCACAACAGCTGGAGCTGTGTTGATCCGAAGCCAGGAGCCAGGAGCTTCCTCCAGGCCTCCCACATGGATGCAGGGGCCCAAGGACTTGGGCCATCTTCTACTGCTTTCCCAGGCCACAGCAGAGAGATGCATTGGAAGTGGAGCAGCTGGGACTCGAACCAGTGCCCATATGGAATGCCGGTGCTGCAGGTGTTGGCTTTACCTGCTACACCACAGCACCGGCCCCTGACTTTTTTTAAGTTTGAGAGGTAGAGTTACAGAGAGAAAGAAGTCTTCCATCTGCGGGATGTCTTCACTCCCCAAAAGGCCACAATGGCCAAAGCTGAGCGGATCTGAAGCCAGAGCTTCTTCCAGGTCTCCCACGTGGGTGCAGGGGCCCAAGCATTTGGCATCCTCCACTGCTTTCCTAGGCCATTGCAGAGAGCTGGATTGGAAGAGGAGCAGTCAAGATTCGGATCAGTATCCATATGGTATTCAGTGCTGCAGAGGGAGGCTCAGCCCACTATGCTACATGTGTTCTTTTTTGCTTGTTTGTTTTGAAAGTCAGAGTTACACACAGAGAGAAAGAGAGGCAGAGAGAGAGGGAGAGAGAGAGAGCGAGCTTTCATCCGCTGGTTCACTCTCCAATTGGCTGCAACAGCTGGAGCTATGCTGATCCGAAGCCAGGAGCCAGGAGCTTCTTCCAGGTCTCCCACGCGGGTGCAGGGGCCCAAGCACTTGGGCCATCTTCTACTGCTTTCCCAGGACATAGCAGAGAGCTGGATCAAAAGTGGGGCAGCCAGGACTCGAACTGGCGCCCATATGGGATGCCGGCACTGCAGGCAGTGGCTTTACCCACTACGCCATAGCGCCGGCCCCCTCTACTGCTCTTAAGGACTGTTCTGAGCCGCCTCTCCTGCTGACAACTCCACTGAGCAGTGGAGCGGGGGAGGCACACACCGTGAGGCTGCTGTTGGAGAGGCCTGCATTCCTGAGTCTGCCAGAGTGCCTGATTTGAGCTCCAGCTGCCCCACTTCCCACCCAGCTCCCTGATGCGCACCCTGGGAGGCAGCAGGTGATGGCTCGAGTACTTGGGTCCCTGCCACCCACATGAGAGACCTGGATGGACTTCCCGGCTCCTGGCTTTGGCCTGGCCCAGCCCTGACTGTTGCAGGCATTGGGGGAGTAAACGAGTGGGTAGGAAATCTCGGTTCTCTCTGTTGGTCTGCATTTCAAATAAAAATAAACAGTTTTTTAAAAGAAAGAAATGGAAGACGGAGTATGACACGCAGGCAGGGGCCCCGCCGCTGAGCTCATGTGCACTCCCCGGGGCAGCAGAGCTAGGCGCAGGACGGTGACTCTGTTGTCAGAAGGGTCTTCTTCCTCAGTGGAGCACTTCGCAGCATGGGTCATTTCTGCCGTGGCCAGACCCAGAACTGCGGCCACGGGAGCTGCTGTGCCTGAAGCAGCTTCCCAGTGGCTTCGGATGTGGCCAACGTGGCTGGTGGGGGGGGAGCACTGCTTTTCACCTGGGAGAAATGTTCAGAGAAAGCTGGGTGCCGGATTCTGTCCCGGTTGCCCCTCTTCCAGTCCAGCTCTCTGCTGTGGCCCGGAGGTGCAGTGGAGGATGGCCCAAATGCTTGGGCCCTGCACCCCATGGGAGACCAGGATAAGTACCTGGCTCCTGGCTTTGGATCGGCGCAGCGCCGGCTGTAGTGGCCACTTGGGGGGTGAACCAACGGAAGGAAGACCTTCTCTCTAACTCTGCCTGTCAAATTAAAAAAAAAAAAAAAAAAAGCAAGCAAGCTGAAACTGACTCCAAAACTCAGTGTGGGGACATGTACTCAAAAGCACTTTTTTTTTTTTTTTTTTTTAAGGTTTATTTCCTTGAAAGGCAGTTGAAGAGAGAGAATCTTCTATCCATTGGTTTACTCCCCAAATGTCTGCAATGGGCAAGCTGAGAGCAGAAGCTTCTTCTGTGTCTCCCACATGGGTGCAGGGGCCCAAGGACTTGGGCCACCTTCCGCTTCTTTCCCAGGTGCATTAGTAGGGAAGTAGATCAGAAGTGGAGCAGCCAGGACTAACTGGGACTCATGTGGGATGCTGGGGTCCCAGGCGGCGGCTTAACCTGCTGCACCACTACACCGTCCCACAGAGGGCACTTTTGTAGCTAAAACCTGTAGTGGGAGGCAAGTCACAGAGAAATCACAACACACACCCAGCCGACTCCCTTTGTAGGTGGCTTTCCAAGGGCCTCGCTCCCAAGCTACATCCATTGAGAAACATTCTTTAACTCAGATTCTTGTCACTTGGGGTTTAACAAATTCATCTCAAGTGACCCATGGGAACAAGCATGGAAAGAGACAGACCTGGGTTCTGGTCTGAGCTTCACCAGTACCAGCTGCACCCCACCAGCCAGGCTCCGCCACTTTGAAAGCAGGGTACCTGCAGGTTCCTCTCATGTAATTGTTCCTAGCGTTGCACGTGAGACTCCCTATGCCTCCCGCCCCCTCTCTGGACATCTCCACTGGGCCGGGCCTGAGTCAGCCCGTCTCCTGTCCTTTAGGAAACCCTGCCTTAACCAGGAGCCATTTGACAACTGCTTTCGGACCAACGTTAGCCCCCCAGTTCTCACACCACAGGGACAGGCAACTTGTCTCCACCAGATTTTTGAGGACAGGAAGAACAGTTTATTATTTAAAAAATATTCCTTTTTTTTCCCTCATCTACCTGAGAGGCCGAGTGACAGAAGGGGAGACAGAGACACAGAGAAATCTTCCATCTACTGTTTCACTCTCAAAATGCCTGCAACAGCCAGGAGTGGGCCCAGTTGCAGACAGGAACACAGAACTCCCTCCAGGTCTCCCTGGTGGGTAGCCGAGGTCCACACACTTGGGCTTCCCAAGATGTGTCAGCAGGAAGCTGGATGGGAAGCTGGGACTCAAACCAGCACTGACATGGGATACAGGCAACCCAAGTGGCAGTATAACCTGCTGGGACCCCGCCCACCTCAGGAAGGGCATCTTATCTCAATGTTCTCAATTCTGTGTCTAATACAGTATACTTAGTATGTGCTGACTGCATTCATTAAAGCTCTTTGCAAATGGCTACATAAGATTATTCTTACATTGATGACTGAAAATAAAAATACATACTAGTATCTCTCCACAAACCTCAAAAGAATTACAAAAGTCTTGAGAAAGCGACCTTTGGCCTAATGCAAGTTATTCCAAATATCCACATAATTTCCTTATGCTAAATTTTCATATACAGAGGCTGGCATTGTAGCATAGCAGGTAAAGCTGCTGCCTGAGACACCAATGTTCTATATGTGTGCTGGTTCGAGTTCTGGCTGCTCCACTTCTGATCCAGTTCCCTGCTAATGGTCTGGGAAAAGCAGCAGAAGGCCCAAGTGACTGGGCCCCTGCCCCCATGTGGTAGACCTGGATGAAGCTCCTGGCTGTGGCCTGGCCCAGCACTGGCCATGGCAGCCATCTCGGCCATCTCAGAAGTGAACAAGAGGATGGAAGATCTTTCTCTCTCCCTCCCTCTTCTGCTGTCTCACCCACTCTGTAACTCTTTCAAATAAATAAACAAATCTTAAAAAAAAACTCATATACAAACATTACTGAGAAAAAACACACAAAGTTACCCATGAAAGTTGGTAAAGAATTTTATTACGTGGCTTAGGTAGGCTTTTGCAGTCTAGTAACAGAAAAGGGGTTTCCACACCTCATTCAACCTAACAAATTATAGATTTGTGATTTGTAACTGCATGGCTGCAGTATCACCCTCCTTTCATATGTACTTTGGTGCAAGAATACAGTAGATACCTCTTCCTCCAGAAAATAAAAATGTTCTCAATCTAAACTCAAAAGGGAGCAAAGACATTAACACCAAGTTTCTGCAGCACTTGGCCAAAGATTGCAATAAAAATCAAAACAGGATGCTGCTGAACACACAAAGGAGATGCGGGAGACATCTGTGCCGTTTCAGTCCGGTCTTGGTAGGAATGGTTTAGCATCTGCATTTACTTTTACTGCAGCTTTCACATATGACAGGTGGAACTGTACCACGATGAAGGACAGTCTCATTATCACGAGAGACTCAGATACTGGAATTGAGCACTGGAAATGTCTCTTGGGGCATAATATACAAACAGATAGGAAAAAAATTGCCTTAAGAAAAAACTTCACAATTGTTTGACTAAACATCCGAAACGTGTTTCTCACAGCTTTCATATATTAAAAAAGTTTCCTGCAGAGATGCTGTTTCTTTATGACACACAACCTAGTCGCTGTCATCTGACCCACGCTCTGAGCCCCGATCCGAAGCCTCGTTGTTGGAGCCCTCGGGTTCCGATTCGTTTCCGGAGCCTTGGCCAGAGCCCTCGTTATCCGATCCCCTCTCGGATTCGCGATCAGACTCGGCGCTGGGGGAGGCCGGGCGGGAGTCGTTCTCGGAGCCTGCCGAGCGGCTCCTCCCGGACTGCACGGACTCGTTGTCAGACTGCTCGGCCCCTGAGGCCCGCTGCCGGGACGGCCGCTCGCTGTCTGAGTCCTCGTCGGACTGCTGTCTCCGGGGCCTGCGGGGACTGCCCGCCTCGCTGCCGGACTTGTTCTGGTGCTCGTCCGAGTCGCTCTCCTCCGACGAGGCCCGTTTCTTCTGCCGCTCGTCCTCGTCCGAGTCGCTGTCACTGTCGCTGTTCCTGGGACGTCTGGCAAAGAGAAGGAAGGGTACTTGTCTGTCCTTACTAACAAGCTCACCTCTACAGAGGCCGCGCCAGGACCTCTGCTGGCCAGTGCCACCAAGGGCCGGCCCCTCCCCGGGCTGCAGGAGTGGCCCACCGCGCCTCAGCCCCCTACTGTCAGGGCCGTGTGAAGGGAGAAGGACGAGCCGCTCTGCTCCGCGGGGTGGTGGCACCAGCGAGTCTTGGCCGGGAGAGCCCCTGCCACCGGGACAGCTGCTCTGGGGCGGACACGTTTCCCCAGTGGAGTCCCTGCTTCGGGTTTCTGTGGGAGAAGTACTGACCCGCACAGAGCTTAGTCTGGGGGAGGCGAGGGAGGTGACACACAAGGACATCACCGCAGGCGGGCAAAAGGCTCGAACTGGGAAAGAAACCCAGGTATGCAACAGGTGACCCAGTCCACTCTGAGAACATCAAGAGTGATGCGGAAGGGGGCTCTGTATATGTGTGCAGGCCCAGTGGGCCCACTAGCTAGGACTCGGCTCACTTCATGTCACCTGGGCAAATAAGCACATGCACTCCATGCTGGCCAGGATGAAGGTTAAGTGAGGCAAGTGACTTAATAAACTCGGCCTTGACTTCGGGTTGGGTGTGGCGGCAGGTTGCCGCCCACACTGGGCCTTCCTCTCTACGTGTAGTCTCCACAGTGCTCATATTTAAAAGCCACACACTGCTCAGGCGTGATCAAACCAGCAGACCAGCATGGGGGTGAGGACAAAGCACCACCTTAGGGAAAGGCGCCCCAAATGCGTGTCCGACGGAGCTGTCAGAGGGAAGGGGTGCAGTAGACCTTACAGCTGCTTCTCTAGAGATCTCTCCCCCGCCAGGCCGGGCCTGCACCGCACCCTGTGCTCTCAACATGCTGACCCTCTCCCTCTGCCTCACCTCCGACCCCCAGGACGCTGTACTTCAATGCAAACACCTCTTCTTTTACGGAAATACATCTTAGACTCCTACCATCACCCCAACTCCAGATTAGGTATGGTCCCTGGAGCGCCGTAAACACAAAGCAAGCGTTAAACTTGTTCTGTTGTTATTCTCCAAAACCCCCCAGGGGGAATTTATGGGCTCTGTTTTCTTCCCTAAACCCCCCGCACTTCACGCATACAACAGATGTTCAAGTGTCTGTCGAATGAAGGAATAAAACAATGGCCAAAGAAGCACACGGTGCGGTGCAGGTGCAGTAGTGAGCTCGAGTCCAGGCCTCCACAGGGAGGCGGCTGGAGCCTGAGGGGAAGTTTTGGACACACAGTACCCTGTACCACCTCATCAGGTGAGCGGTGAGCTGAGGGAGAGTCGAGGCTCAGCCGCCTGGGGAGCAGGCCGAGGCGAATCCCACTGCCCGGGAGGGAGGACGGGGTATCCCGTCTCCAAAGTCCAGGCGCAAGCTACTCGCTAACACTTTTAGTCAGTGGCAAGGCAGTAAAAGGATTTGTCTCCTCTAGGAGGCTGTCATCTAAGAAACACCAGCCAGTGTCCATGAAGGAACGAGACTGAAGAACAGGTCTTCTTTGAGGGAGGAAGGAGTCGAAGGACAAAGTGAGGGGTGAGGACAAGATGTCTGCTCAGGCTCTAAGAAGCCAGAGAGAAGACATCTGGCACCGAGGCTATCCATCTGCTCCCTCTTATTAAAAGACAGGCATATTTTCCCTAGTGCAGACAGCCAGATTACCAACCACTTCTGCTTTACCCACAGCACTAGAGGGATTCCCCAAGGGAGCAAGTCCTACCCTTCGTCAGCAATCTTCAGTTTGTCCTCATCTGAAGAATCATCGCTGGATGATATTATGGCTTTGGATTTTATTTTTCCCTTCATTGAAGGAGGCAGACGTTCTGGCTTGGGCTGAAGAAGAAATGTGACACATAACGGATCAGGCAAGACTCTTCCATAGTGAAGACTTCCTGCTGAACTGGATCTGTACTACAACGAAACCATCAAGCAGCCTCCCAAAGGATGCCAAGCAGCACTTGCGCCTGTGGGAGCTGCGGGGAGGGAGGCCTTCCAGGGCAGGTGGTGGTCTCCACCTACGGGGCAAGGACAGAGCCCTGAAACTTACAGCCTTCTTCTTCTCTGCTCTCGGAGGACGGCGCTTTTTCGGTTTGGGGCCATTTTCTGTCTCATCGTCGTCAGACCCTTCTTCTCCCTTCGGAGGTCTTAGAGAACACCGAGAGAGAGTTTGTCAGCAGTCACGCAAGCCTCTCACCTCACACTACTCTGCCATCAAGACACTCTTCATTCTGAAAACCCCGCTGAGCAGGAACTGTCCTCGACAGACCCGACACTCCGCGGGGGCGGAGGCCGCGGCTCAGGACTTGGCAATGAGCACGCCGCGTGCCCGCGACATCTGCTGCCTGACTTAGTCAAGCGTGCACTCTCTCAGCACTCGAAGTTTGCATCTGGCGCTGGGTGGGGTGAGAGCAACTCTGTAAAAACACCCGCTCCAGACCCCCACATCTTGCCCCGTTCCTTCCTTCCCAACGACTAATTCCAGGCCTGCTGCTAATGTCCTCATCACAGCTTCAACTCCACAGGTCTGGCTGGGCCTGAAAGAATTTATCAGGTTCTTTCTCACACACAGCTGACCACGACCGGGAAGGGCAGCCTAAGGAAGGCAGCCGGCAGGGGCTCCTGGACACGGCAGTGCTACGTGAGGGCACGGGAGAGCTGCGAGAGGGGCAGGGCAGCCCTGACCGGGCAGTGTAAGAGGAGCTGCCATACATTCACATTCTGCGCACGCAGCCAGGTAGGCACTGCTGTTCCAATGCACCAGTGGGACTGGAGGCTGAGACTGTGTGCACAGCTGAAGCGCACACCTTCAGAGAAGACAGAGAGGTCTTCTCTCTCTCTGTCGCCTACATCTGCCAACAGATACCATGGTTGTAAAGACACAAGAGGGCCCCACTGACTGAGGACTGCGGAAGGGCATGTGCTCTGTTTTAGGGTTCCGGTAGGAAGCAGGAGCACACAGCATCACTGGGAAGATCACGTGATCCGGCTGGCAGACAGATTCAGAAGGTGAGGGTTTCTCCTGCTATTTTCACAAGGTTATCTAGGACACATTACGGATGGTACTACCTTCTCCTCTTTTTCTTCTTTCTCTCACCACCCTCCTCTTCTTCACCTTCTTGTTCACTACCACTGCCCTTTCTTTTCTTCTTCTTTTTGGAGACAGGTAAGTCATCGTCTGTGTCATCATTGACAAATTCATCAAACTCTCCTCCCTTCTTTGAACGCTAAAATCCAAACAAAATGAACTCAGTTATTTCCTGGAAGGTGGAGTGCGGCCGGAACTCTAGGGTATAGGAAGTTGGCACATTCTAGCAGCCATGTGCCAAGTGAGGGATCTTTTACTAAGTCACATGCAAGAGATGCCTGACCAGGCCCAGATGTCTACAACTTCTAATTGGGTTGACTGTCTCAACTGGTTAACACTGCGCAAAAGTCATCAACTACTCCAAGGCCATTACAAGGTAAAACGTACTTAGCTAACCTTGGAATGCACTTCTTTTTTTTTTCTTTTTTTGACAGGCAGAGTGGACAGTGAGAGAGAGAGACAGAGAGAAAGGTCTTTCTCTTGCCGTTGGTTCACCCTCCAATGGCCGCCGCGGCTGGCGCGCTGTGGCCGGCGCACCGCGCTGATCCGATGGCAGGAGCCAGGTGCTTCTCCTGGTCTCCCATGGGGTGCAGGGCCCAAGCACTTGGGCCATCCTCCACTGCACTCCCGGGCCACAGCAGAGAGCTGGCCTGGAAGAGAGGCAACCGGGACAGAATCCGGCGCCCCGACCGGGACTAGAACCCGGTGTGCCGGCACCGCAGGTGGAGGATTAGCCTAGTGAGCCGCGGCGCCGGCCGGAATGCACTTCTAAACACTGGATGCCATTCTCTGTGTCAGAAGACTGTCTCTTAGTAAAGGAGGAAGTCAAAGCTAAGGACTAGGGACAGAGGGAATGTATCAGATTCACTTCTGTCAGCGCCAGCAGGGGTCGTGTCTTACCCGCCCACCGCCACCACCTCTTTTCTTCTCTTTTGTTGCTTCGGTCTCGCCAGTAAACATAAGAATATTTTTGGTCTTCTCCACATATTGGGCCCGCTGTTCCAAAAGTTTCTTTTGCTCTTCCTTTTCTCTGAGACGTTTCTCTTCCTGTGAGGAAAACAAGGTAGGCGGAAAAAAAATCCCATCAAAATGTTCTTATGATGAAAAAAACTGAAGGCTACCATAATGAAAAAACTGAAGGGTTTAAAAAAAAAAAAAACCGAAGCACGTGTATGCACACACTTCTGTAATTCTAGCACACCTGGGAGACCCGATGGCACGAGGTACCTGCTCTTTCAGAAGTTTCTGCCTTAACAGCTCCTTTTCTTGCTCTTGTTTGGCCCGCAGCTCCCGCTCTTCCTCGTCCTGTTTGCGGGCTCGGGCCACGTGGTACTGCGCCTGGCTCAGCAAGTCAGAGCATTGTCTGGAACATGTTAGGGTCGGAGAAATATGAAAGTAGAAAGGACACGTTCTTAAAACAAACGAGAAATTCAAGAGCACCTGATTTTTCCTTAAGTTAACAAATCTGAAGCAGAATCATTAGATGACATCTGTGTGAAGCCTTAATTAGCAAGACTAATTTTCTTTAGCACGTTAGTTCCGTCAACTATGTTAAGTTCCCAAATCACAAACACCCTCTCAAGGCACAGCTTAACAGACTTCTAACATCATCTTCAGGTGACTCAAGAGAGAGCCAGGCACCATGCTGACTGGTGACACTGCTGACATTAGTGAAACACACAGGTATTTCCCCACAACTTAAGTTCTTGTACTCAATCATTTGTGCCAAACTCCTTGAAAGAAAACAGTGTTGGCATGGGTTAGGGAGTCCTGACGTGTGTGAAAGACCGAGCCTTGCAAAGCCAGCAGTCCCTGTTTGCTGCTGTGTTGCTCTCCCAGCCCAACCAGGCACTCGCCACAAACAGTAACATTACCTTGCTTCTGTAGCAGCAAGCGCCAAATCAAATCTCATCTTGTCACCCACTTTACTCAGGTAACTGAAGTATCTAAATGGAATGAGGAAAAGAAAATACTTAAAAGAAAGGGTCTAATTTAAAAAGCCTGTTAGATTTTTAATCTGTTCTACCAAAACAAACTGAAGAAAGGCTTATGTCTTGACTGGCTGATTTACATGGATGCACAGAATGTACAAAGGACTATCATCTCAAGAGGAAAATTACACACCCAACTCACCTAAAAGAAGGTTGTTATCAATAAGCCACTCACCACGTTTAATAAAAGAGGAGTTTAGCAAGACGGGCAATGTTGTTTAATACCATCAGTAAGCTCACAAATAACAACAACAAAAAAAATCAATTCAACCAACGAATACTGACTGAACAGTAAATTTATGAAACACGTCAGCATGGCAGCCAGGGCACTTAGGTCAGGAAAACACCTACACTTCACTAAGCAAGGAAGAAATGTTAAACGAGATTCAAATAGGTTGCATAAAACCTGAAAAGATGTCAGGTTTTAATCTCACCACACACCGAATTACTGAAGAAATACTATCAGGTTAAGTAAATTTTGAGCTGAGCTGAATAAACCCAGTAAGCAGTATTCTAGAGTTAAGAACTTAATCCTAGTTCAACGAAAACCAACATCTCATCAAGACACACTGGTATAAAAATAAAACAAGCCTAATTGGAATCTAAATTTCTCACATGAATAAAATGCCAAATCAAATTATTGTCAGATTACTGAAAAATCTAAGGCAAGCGACCAAGCCAGTCAGCCAGTTCAAAGGGTGGGGCTCCATAAGCCACTGGTGGCTGGATTCTGGCTGCAGTATGGCGCCACCTGATGGCAGCCATCTGCCTTAGCACAAATATGCCTAGAATGATTCTGATGGAGTTTGCTTTTTAGGGAAGAATCTTTCAGCACCTCTGGAGACAAATGACTTAAAAAAAAAAAAGCATTTCAATTCAAAGGTGTTCCCCACAGGCTTTTTACCTGTGCGCAAGCTCCAGTTCTTTCACAGCATTAAGAACTTCCTTCAGATTACTTTTTTCATCTTTCAGGACAGAGGTAGCTAATCTCTGTAGGACCAGGGCCACATTAAACATGAGAACCGTATCACTGGGCGCCACATGTCTAGCCTGCAAGTAAAAAGTAAACGCAGACTGTTAGTAGCTATGTGAAAACACAGACGAAAGAATTAAAAATACACAGTCCAGCACAGAAACGCACGGGAGCCCCAGTGAGCTCTCGCTTTTACCTTCAGCAAAGTCTGCTTGCATTCCTGTAACTTGCCACACTTGAACAAGGCCCGGGCCAAATACAGCACAACTTCGGTGTTCTGGTGCTTATAGAATTTCCGGAGGCAGTTTTCATACTACGAAACAGAGTGAAATCCAACAGGGATTAAATGGTCTTTTCATTTTGCAGCAAAACTTCAAGTGATTTTGAAGCTTTGTATTTTACCCTGTAGGGTTATTTTCAGAGAATGATTTTGGAAATGATTTTTGACATTCATCTAGGATACATTTTCACAACATAAAAATCTGATCCTTAGAAAAACTAGACACTTGAAATCATTTTCTCACTTGAAATTTGGACCAACACTTAAAGAAAGAGTAAGCAGGTTGGGAAGCCACGGAGAATCGGTTTACTGACCACTTATTAAAAGTCACACACCCAGCTCCCGTGGGCATACTCTCTAGGACCTTGCTGTAGGATTGCTGGAATCTACTGGCATGAGCATGAGAATTCTTACTGTTCTGCTTCACTTTTTGGTAAGATCAACGCAATAAAATTGTTAATTTTGACATGAATATCACACTTTTTGACCATGGAACACATCTTGTCATAGGAAAAGACCAGTGTCTCTGATAATTGATTTGCATTTATAAAAGACAACATTACAATTTTGCAGATCAGGAAGGCCCACTTCAAAAAACACAACCTCTCAGGTTGCCATATGCAATCGCAATTCTGTGAGTCCCTGTGATCATTGCCCTTCCAATATTTTGAACACCAACAGTAACTCACTCTTTTTAGAATAAAGGTAAACCTCTTCCAAAAGCCTCATCTGGTCTTTTTCTACCTTACGTAAGAAGCTAGTTCTTTCTGACCATAATATAACCTGCAGGTCTTTTTACTTTTTAATATATACATGTATCTTTAAGATTTATTATTTATTTGAAAGGTAGAGTTACAGAGACAGGGATAGATTGATCTTCCATCCACTGGTTTACTCCCCATAACAGCCAGGGCTGAGTCGGGCTGAAGCCAGGAGCCTGAAATTCCATTCACGTCTCCCACGTCGGTGGTGGGGGCTCAAGAATTTTCTGCTGCTTTCCCAGGTGCATTAGTAGAGAGCTGGATAGGAAGTGGAGCAGCCGGGACCTGAACTGGCGCCCATATGGGATGGCAGTGTCGCAGACATCACTTGTACTGCACCACATGCCGGCCCCACTTTTTAATATATTAAAGATGTTGGGTGCAGCTTTTATTTCAAATTCAAGTACTCAGCAAATAAGATAACCACAACAAAATTCTACAGTTACAAAAGTTTATCCCTATGAAGTTTTCTTTCTTTTAAAAAATATTGTCATTTCAGCTTTCTGAAACTCTGCAGTTTCAAAAACCAAGCAAACAAATGAATACTAAATCCTGTTTACTGGGTATTCAGTAATATGCTAGGCAAGTTAGTGCCAAGTACTTTTCATATGGATCCTGACAATATTCTATAAGGTTAAGGTACAATCATCTCCATTTGAAAGGTAGGATAATTGGCTCCGAGAGGATGTCCTTTGCCCAAGACATGCAATTAGTGGCAGAACCAGGACTCACATCTCTGGACCACAAAGCCTGGCCTTTACATTATGTAATTACAAATCTCTGAATAGACACAGCATCAGAGAGATAGCAGACAGCTCCAAGACAGGGCCAGCAAGGTTAAGAAAACATCTGCTCAACAATGACCATGACATAAAGATATCTTACAAGACATTACCATCTGAACGGCGCTGATATATTGCTTTTGCTCCACATAGATGTGTGCCAAGTTCAGCCACACATCACTGATATCTGCTGTTGCTTCTCTTACTTGGGCAAAAACATCACGAGCTTCACGGAAATACCCTTTGTGGGCCAAAACAGCTCCTACAGGTACAGAAAGGTTCACATTTATGAATTCTCTAATCATAGCCAGTAAAACAATTAAAAGTCTTATTTAAAGCAATTATAATTATCTATTACATTTGGAGATAAAGTCTGATTTACAAATACTCCTTCAAAATAGTCATTTCAGAAATCATTATGGATGCTCACATCTTTTTTTTTTTTTTTAATTTTTAAATTTGTATTTACTTGAAAGTCAGAGACAGGGAGGACAGGGAGGGATGGGGAGAGACATAGAGAGGTTCTTCATCTACTGGTTCACTCCCCAAATGCCCAGAACAGCCTTAGCTAGGCTGAAGCCAGGAGCTCAGATTTCAACTCAAGACAGGAACACAAATACTTGAGCCATCACTTGCTACCCTACAGGGCGCACATGAGCAGGAACTTGGAATTAGAAGTGGGGCCGGGATGTAAACCCAGGCACTGACAGGGCATGCGGGCCTCTCAAGCGTGTCTCAGCCACTGCACAAACACCCACCCCTGGATACCCACATCTGATAGTCACCTATGCCGTTGGCAGCATACAGATTCTTCGCATCATTTCTGAGTACCTGCTTGTAGATGGCCAGAGCACGATCCTGGTGACGCTTCTCCTGTAAAAGGAAACAAGTCTTATTTTAAAAAATTCAAACAAGAACACAGAATATAAGGTTAGTTTAAAAAGGCAAAAAGAGATGACCTTTTCTCGATCTCGAGTGGGCTGATGCAAAGTTTGGAGCCACACATTGCCAAGAGCTAGCATAGAGTACGTGTCACTCTGTGTGGACGGCTGTTTTAATATCCTCTCAAATTTCTTCTGGCCTGGACCCCATTCTTGTTTTGCCAGATGAAGATTACCAATCAAAGACCAAGCATCGGGATGATCCTGAAACACACATACAATGAAACAAAATCTGTAATTATAGTTTGAGAGAGTTCAATCAACTTCCTACAAAGATGGTTTCTGAAGAGGTTATTATTTACATTAGAACAGTGGTTTTCCAACTGAGAATTGAGACCCATTAGTAGTGCATAGTTTACAGCCCAAGAAATACAAAAGAAGGGGAAAAAAGTAGAAATATCAGCCCACTGACCACTGGCAAGAACAAATAATGACTTGGAAGCTTTTAGCTGTTTATACATATACGTATGTGTACACTAGACTCTGAAGTGAAATCTAATTCTTACTGTGGGCCACAATCATAAGGCTAACACGAGCTCTCCTCTATTGCTAAAATACTGTGATGCCACAAGCTTTTCTCAAATGGGACTAAAATTCCAAGTGAGGTAAACTACAGAGGGTAAGGCATACACACCAGGTCACATTTGTTGACGTGTATGTGAAGGGATAGGACGGGGGAGGGAAGACGGAATAAGGAGGTAAATAGAAGAGGCTATGGCCCCTATTTATTCCATGATTAATTAATAACAGAGGGGCAGGTGTCTGGCCTAGTGGTACCACCTGCATCCCGTATCAGACTGCCTCGGTTTGAGCCATGGTTCTAGCTCCTGATTCCAGCTTCCTGTGGCTGTAGACCCTGGGAAGCAGCAGGTGATAGCTGAAGAGGTTGAGTCCCTGACACCCATATGGGAGACCTGGATTGTGTTCCTAGCTGCTGGTTTTGGCCCAGCCTGGTCCTGGTTGTTTTGGGTAACTAGAGAGTAAATTAGCAGATGGGGACTCTGTCTCAAAAAAGTAAAAAATAAAATTTTATTTAGTTATCTGAGAGGCAGAGCGGGATAGACTAAGAGTTCTCAGGAACTAGAGAGAGAGAAGAGGAAGGGGGGAGAGAGAAAGAGAGAGAGAGCACATAAGCACTCCTGTTTGTTGGTTCACTCTCCAAATGTCTGCATTTGAGGAGTGAATTTTAGGGCTGAACCAATGCTGGGAGCAGGAAACTCAACCTAGGTCTCCATGTGGGTGGCAGGAACCCAAGTACTTCAGTCATCACCACTGCCTCCTGGGGTCTACACTAGTAGGCAGCTGGCTGGAATCAGGCATCAAACCCAGGCATTCTGATGTGGGACATGGGCATTCTTAACCAGTTTGTCTTTTTTTCTTTTTTTTGACAGGCAGAGTTAGACAGTGAGAGAGAGAGACAGAGAGAAAGGTCTTCCTTTTTCTGTTGGTTCACTCCCCAAGTGGCCGCTACGGCCAGCGCGTTGCGGCCAGTGCGCTGTGCTGATCCGAAGCCAGGAACCAGGTGCTTCCTCCTGGTCTCCCATGCGGGTGCAGGGCCCAAGGACCTGGGCCATCCTCCACTGCCTTCCCGGGCAACAGCAGAGAGCTGGACTGGAAGAGGAGCAACCGGGACAGAATCCGGTGCCCCGACAGGGACTAGAACCTGGGGTACCATTGCCTCAGGCGGAGGATTAGCCTAGTGAGTCATGGCACCGGCCAACCAGTTTGTCTTGACTGATAGATCAAACCCCTATCCCACTCTTCAGTATTCTTAATATATAAATGGAAAACAACAACAACAAAACAGAGAGATGCCAAAATACTACAAATATGACAGCCATTAAAAGAAAGAACTGATTTACAGGGTTCTTGGAAAGAAGTGAAAATATTATCTCTCAAACCTAAACATTAATATTACTAACCTGATTAATCTGAAGAGCTTCCTTAAACCAATCTGAAGCCTCATAAAAGTTTCCTTTATCTCTGGCCATGGCTCCTAGGCGCAAATAGCCTGAAAACATGTATTTAAAAGGTTTTATGTTCAAAATGTTAGCTATGCAGGATCACAATTTAAAGTCATACTCTAGAAATAACTCTTTCTTGTGAAAATGTCCATACAAGAAACACAAAGTCCCAGGGGTGAAAAACATCCAACATCAGCCTAACAAGTTCAAGTGTAATTTTGTCATGTCTTACTATTTGGAATCTAGGATTTATCTCTTCCATTCCATTCTCAATGCTAGCACCCTGGTCCAAGCCCTTATCTGAAGCTATATTTTAAAAAGCTTGGCTTTGGTCTCTGTTTCCAATTTCTCTCCAACACATACCACTGCCAGTAGTTTTTTCTTTTCTTTCTTTTTTTTTTTTAATATTCTCCACATGAAAACTTTAATTCAAGAAAACAAACATATTAAGAAGTTATTTCCCACAAATAACTGAAACAAATCACAACAGAATAAGAACAAAGAAGGAGATGACAAATAACACTCTCTGTAGTATAGAAAAAAAGCAAGAATAGTGCTTTTAAATGTTTCCAAAGACTATGGCATAAAAGTTAATGTCAGATTCCCCCAAACAATTGGAATTAAACTTTCAATTATTTCTGTAATATGATTCTAGTTTTTACATTCACCTAAATCTAAGAACAATAAGTAAAACACAGACAAGTATTACTTGTAGTATCTAAGGAATGTTTAAAATTAAAATTACAGCATATAGAGAAGCTAAGAATCCAGTAATTTTTTCTTAAAAGGTTGCCTGTCATATGACACAAGTGGAAGCATGTGACTATGGGGGACTACTACTTACTAGTCCTGGATTCGAACCATGGTTCTTGCACTTCAATGTACAACACAAATTCAAATTGTTTTCTCTAGAAAAGGTAATTCTCTTCAAGAAATCAATAATGGCTCAGTGCTATCAAGTCAATGTGAATTCAGTTTGACATTCAACTAAAATCTGATTTATTTGAAATCAGTTTTGCATCCACAATAGCTCTATAGATGCCAAGTTAATAGCTCCTGATGCGACTAAGACAAAATAAGAAAGTATGCGAGCTCTCTATCTGTCCTCTCAAATCCATAAACCAATGAAAATTACTTTTTAATTAAAAACCTTTCATATTTTTAATGTCTTGGTTGCAAAAACTCAAACTGGGGCCTTTCAGTGTGGGGAGCAATCCGGACTAGACTGTTACTCGAATTAAGACTTATTCTATGCATCTGCTCTCCCACAATATGGCGTTGGGAGAGAAGTAAACAGCTTCCGCACAGCTGCCTCGAGTTCAACTAATGAGCTGTAGGACTTGCTCCTGATTGGAGGAGAGCAGCGTACTCGGCGTGTGGGCAGCCGAGTTGGGATTGGCGGAGGAGGACTATAAAGGAGGAGAGAAACGGCATGCACCGGGAACATCTATGGGGAACATCTAAGGGAACCCGTGCAGCCCCCGAGAGAGCCGGCCGGCGGTGTGCCGCTCCCCTGCGGAAGTGGGGAATGTGGCCAGGGGGAACTGCCCTTCCACGGAGGTGGAAGGGATAGTAGCCAACCCGGGAAGAACCAGCAGCAAACCCGGGGAGGGCCGAGCAGACGAAAGAACAGCGCAGGGTCCTGTGTCGTTCCTCCACGAAGAGGGGGAGCGACATAATGGTGCCGTGACTCGGATAGGAAACCTAGGACGGATAAAAAACTTAGGAGGGAAGAAACGGGAAGAACTAGGGAAAATATCGGAGAGAGAGACTAGCAAACAGCCTAGGGAAAAGCCGGACGAAAAAGGAGCCGGAAGAAGCTATTGAAAGCCTAGGCATAGACTCGGATACGGACTACGGGGGGAAGCTGGGAGAAATCTCTAAGGTGGAAAGCGAAGGTGAAAGCTAGAACAAACAGACTCGGACGCGGACTGTGGGGAGAGGCCAGGAGAAATGAGGGAGGAGTATTGTTGGAGGAAAGCTTGGGGAAACATACCGGGTAGAGAAAAATGTTAGGGAAATTGAAGCCGTGGGGGGCAGGCCAAGGCGGACACGAAAGCCACTTTGGGATTCTCAAGTTAGCCCGGGAATAGGGGGCGAAAAGTTGAAACCAGAAGCTGAGACGTAAGCCAGATTGGGATCCGTCTGATTAGCCCGGGGAGCAAAGGACGGGAAGCCAAATCGTGGGGCGGAGACGTACGCTGGGTTGAATTCGCCAGGCTAGCCCGGGGAACTTAGATTGAATGCTAGTGGCGGAGACGCAAGCTACGCTGTGTTACTCGCGGAAGCCGCCGCGTGCAGAGAGAGCACGGGGCGTGAATAGATAGGGAACGCTGGCGTGGCTGTGGTTCAGACGCGAAAGGGTTAAGCGTGGAGACCGCGGAGCGCTTCGCGAAGCCAAGCCGCGCAAAGCCGAGCCGCGCAGATGAGGCGCGGGCTGAAGCTGCGCGGAGCCGTGAAGCTGCCGGCAGCGCGAGGCGCCGGGAAGCTGCAGGGATAAGAGAAACAGAAGTTTTAGAACTAAAGTGAGAAAAATAGGAATGCTGGAAGATAGAAGTAAAATGGGAGAAATAGGAATGCCCGGAGATAGAGAAATAGAGAAATAAAAAGGCCTCCCTACAACACTGCAATGTGAGAGCTTGGATTCGGTCTGCCTAATCAAGTGAGGCGATGAGCACCTGCGGGCAGCTAGCAGCTTATGCGCCGCAGGTCACCGAAGACAGGCACGAATTAACATCAGTAAGGCTTCCCCACAATACAACAATATTAAGCTTGGATTCGGTCTGCCTGATTTAAGGCGGTAAGCGCCAACAAGCAGCTCGACCAGAGTATGAGCTGCAGGTCACCGAAGATAGGCACGAACCAACACTAATAAGTCTCCCCCACAATACAGCAATGAGAAGGCTTGGATTCGGTTTGCCTGATAGGTTTTGTAAACACCTGCAGGCAGTTCTAGCAGAGCAGAGTATGCGCTGCAGGGCACTGAACACAGGCACGCATCAGCGCCTAAAAACCTCCTCACAATGGCGAAGAGAGGACCCGGATTCGGTTTTCCTGATTGATAGGACTTGTAAGAGCCTGTGGCAACTCTAGCAAGTAGAGCAGAGTGTGTGCCGCGGGACACCGAAGACAGGCGCGTATCAACGCTAAAAAATAAAAAGAAAGGGGGATCTGTGGGGAGCAATCCGGACTAGACTGTTACTCGAATTAAGACTTATTCTATGCATCTGCTCTCCCACAATATGGCGTTGGGAGAGAAGTAAACAGCTTCCGCACAGCTGCCTCGAGTTCAACTAATGAGCTGTAGGACTTGCTCCTGATTGGAGGAAAGCAGCGTACTCGGCGTGTGGGCAGCCGAGTTGGGATTGGCGGAGGAGGACTATAAAGGAGGAGAGAAACGGCATGCACCGGGAACATCTATGGGGAACATCTAAGGGAACCCGTGCAGCCCCCGAGAGAGCCGGCCGGCGGTGTGCCGCTCCCCTGCGGAAGTGGGGAATGTGGCCAGGGGGAACTGCCCTTCCACGGAGGTGGAAGGGATAGTAGCCAACCCGGGAAGAACCAGCAGCAAACCCGGGGAGGGCCGAGCAGACGAAAGAACAGCGCAGGGTCCTGTGTCGTTCCTCCACGAAGAGGGGGAGCGACATTTCAGTAAGAATTTTTTCAAGGAAAAATACTTTTTCACTATTATAAGCACTGCAAAAATGTTTACATGTCATAACATGTCACCATAGTTATAAAGGTAAATCCAGTATCGAATATATCAGAGTTGTTGGAAGCCTAATAAAATTAGCTGATTCCACTGAACACAGCCTAGTAACTGAGTATGGTCCAACTGGGTTACCTGTTTCTTTTGAGCATAAATTATAAATAAAGCTGCACTTTTTTTGTCACAAATTTGTACAGAAGGGAGACAATCAGAACCCGCAAATTTTTTTTTACTATCAGTTCTAAGAAAGATGCTTTTCCTGCAGGCTAAATTTTTGCTATTGTGGGAATTTGGGGATTTTATTCCATAAATTCAAAATTCTTACAGTCAACATAATTCGGATGTTCTCGTAAGATGTTTTTATATAGTTTTTCTGCTTCATGGAATTCACACATTGCCTCATACAACCTGGCTAGATTGTATGACGTCGTAACGGAAATGGCATTATAATAATGTTCGTCATGCTCGGCTTCTGCCTTTGCACGATCCAGTGATGCCAAAAAATATTTCTAGAAGAAAAGCAAAGCACGTTGTTAAAAGACCTGGTCAACACGTCTTTAAAAGGTGTACACTGAACTTAACCAACTATTACGAGAGTACTTCTAGTTCCCTACCTTTGCCTCCCCTAGGTTGCCAAGCCGGAAATGGAGGGCACCCACGTTATTCAGAATCTCGGGGGGGACATCAGCCTGCACTTTCTCCTGAAGGATCCGCGTGGCCGTTCCATAAGCCGAAAGGGCACCCTGCATTTTCATGATGGACAGAAGACGCGGAAGCGAAGGTCAAAGACAAATACTAGGCCAGGCTCACACTGAAAACATCATGTAGGAGAGAAAAAACAACGAAAATACCTGTATATCAGTCTGTTCTAAGATTTGCGCCAATTCAATCCAAGCTTCCACATCATCAGGATACTGTTCTGTGACCTTCTTCAAATGGCCCTGTGATGAAGAGGAGCACTAAGCTATCACATTCCAACCACAGGTGGTCAAAATGCAAAATGGTGGCTACTTCACTGTTTAGTAAGTCAGCTACTGTTATCCAAGCTGGAACAGGTTCAGCTAACAACTCTGTTCCTGCTTATCTCTCGTAGCAATAACAAGAAATGAGGAATGCAAGTCTTGGGATAGCTAACAAAATAGCACAGATTTTTCAAATGTACCTTGGCAATATCTCTTTTTTCTTGATCTTCTGAGGCAGCGTAAAGAGAGCCAAGAATTTTCATAGTTTCATAATTATTCG